>NC_138540.1:90468459-91055959 GCF_964234715.1 Podarcis melisellensis
CTCTTCCGCCTTCCTTCCTTCCTTCCTTCCTTCCTTCCTTCCTTCCTTCCTTCCTTCCTTCCTTCCTTCCTTCTTTTCTCCCCCAATGCCAAATGCAGACGACTGGAGCTGGGGAATGGGCAGGCCTCCTAAGCAGAGGCTGCAGAATCAGGCCAATAGCCCATCGAGCCCCTCATCCTCTTCTCAGAGTGGCCGACCAGATGACCATTATCAGGATCTGAGCACAGGAGCAACTCTCCCCTGCTGTAATTTGCAGCCACTGGCTACTTTTTGCAACAGGACTTCCACCCACCCCATGGGAGAAGCAGGAAGAAGCCCAGAACAAAGGGGTGCTCCCTCTTTTATAAGTTTCCCCTTCTGGTGAAGCATCATGCAGACATCATAGATACATCATACATATGTCACAAAGGAGGGGGGTCTCTAGCAGAAACCGGTTCCTCAGGTTCTGCCAGCCTCCTCCTCACGCCGACCGAGATCCTGCGCCACCAGAAGCAGCACCAGGCGCCCCCCTGAGAACTGCGGCCCTGGCGGGGGCCTCTCGAGGTCGGGGGAGCCTGGCGTGGGGGTCGCCTTCTTCCTCCCCCTGGTGCTTTCCCTCAGCCTCACGGACTGACCCCCTGCCCCTCTCCTTCCTACTTGAGCTGCCCTGAGCCTGGACTTTGGGGGGGTCTCTTTACACCTGGAAGACTGTAAATAACAAGGTGTGGCTTTGATTAAAGAGCTGGGCTCTGCCTTGTGGCGTCTAGTGGGGGGGCCACCCTGGAGCAAAGGGCCCCTCGATTCCCCCAAATCCAAGAGTCCTTCTGGGTTCAGGAGCAATTCTGAAGAGCAATACTCTTCACCAGTGGAGAGACACTCGGGTCTTTCTTAAGAGTAGCCTCCTGGATCTGGCCTGCGGCCCATTGTGAACACCTTTGGTGAAGTATCATGCGTACATCACAGACACATCACACACAGGTCACAAAGAGGGAGGGGTTTTCAGGCAGGTTTGCCCCCAACTCTCCCTTGCCCACCCCCAGACACCCATCAAGTGATACAGAAGAAATATCTACAAGTTCCTGTTTTTCCTGGTCAAGGTAACCACACTCCTTTGTCCTGACCGAGGACCTACGGTAATCCATTCCTGGAGGGTCTGTGGGGTAGACCAGTAAGAAGTAAGCAGCACACAAAACACTACCAAACCATTCTACGTTCTAAATCTTATATTAATAAGATGTGCTGGTGTGCTTTCGAACTGCTAGGTTGGCAGGAGCAGGGACTGAGCAACGGAAGCTCACCCCGTCGCGGGGATTCGAACCCCTGACCTTCTGATTGGCAAGTCCTAGGCTCTGTGGTTTAACCCACAGTGCCACCCACATCCCCGCCCCCTCCCAACCTTCGCATAAATTCTGGTAACGCCCCAAACCTTTCCCAGCCCTGCAATATCCCTCATGAGGTAAGGCAACCAGAACCGCACATGATATTCTTCTGAACGCAGCTGCACCATAGATTCCTGTAGCGGCTTGCGGTGCCAGCGCTCTGATCTCAGCCGGTGTGGCAGGAGAATAAGGAAGGTCATCTCTGGCAAGGTGACTCTGCTTATCAGCTCCCCTTAGCAGAGGAAGCCGCTCTCTCGCCCTGACACTTGATATATGGCCCAGGCAGCGCAGATCCGGCCCCCCACTATGCACGAATGATGCCTCAGCAGTTCCACTGCAATAACCCTCCCGGGCACTTTGCAAGTTGCCTGCGAAGAAGTCGCTCCAGGCTCCAGGCTGGCACATTTTCCTCGGCTAGAAAACTCTGCTAGCGAGAAACCTCTCCAGCTCCCTGCCTGCCCCGCAGAATCATAGAACTGTACAGTTGGAAGTGGCCCCAAGGGCAGGGCCGGCCCGTCTCATTTCACCGCCTGAGGCAAGACAGGACGGTGCTTCCCTGAGCCGCCACTGAAACCTCGCTTGCTGGGGGGAGGGGGCAGCAGGAGCACCTGCTTCCGGGATCCAGCCAGAGCTCACGAGAGCCTTGTGAGATCTCATGGGGTTTTCCAAGGCTCCCACGAGATCTGGCTGGAGCCCGGAAGTCCATGGCAGTGCCCCATGGATTCTGCCGCCTGAGGCATGGACCTGCCCGAGAGTAATCTAGTCCAACTCCCTGCAAGGCTGGAATCACAGCTAAAGAATCATGTCAATGGAGAGCTGGAGGGGGCGCCAAGGGTCATCTAGTCCAACCCCTGCAGCAACAGTATTTTCCACACTAGGAGATAGGACAGGCCTTTCTGCGTCCTGACTGGTAGCAGAGGGTGCAGCCGCGAGGGGAGGACCCTCCACATGCGGCTGGGGCGGTGGGATGGTGGTGGGACAAGCCCCCCCCCGGGGTTCTTGTCACCCCCTCAAAGGTGGATCCCGGGGCGCTCCGCCCCCACCCCGCCCACTTCCCCCGCCACTGGTCATGACCCCCAAACAACAGAACTCTCTCCCATGGGAGGTGACATGGAGCTGGGCTCAGAGTATTCTTTTTTATGTTATGCTGAAATTACCAATAAAAAAATATTTTTTAAAAAAGGTTATTCTTTTTTAAGGTTTGCTTGCATCGGTCTTCAGAGGAAGCTGGGCATCAAGGAGTCTCTGATTTGGGTCTGTCTAGGGCTAAATTCTACTCAGACTCATTGGAATTTGTGGGAATGTTCAGGGGTGCAGGAGAGGATATATTGTAAGATTATATCCTAATCCAACTTGTGCTAACAAGTTCCCAAAATATCAGCAGAGTTTATAAACATTCCCCTTTTAGTTCGCAATGGTAACGTCTGCACAGGTTCGCTAGAACCTCTATAATAATTACTCTGGTAATTTCCCCTTTGTTCCCTCTTAAAATACAAGACACAACACAGTCTTTATAAAAGTATAAAAGAGTTTACTCACGTTCTGTTCACAATATGATCCCAGAAGGCACACAGACTTAAAAAGGTAAAATACATTTAGAATCTATCTTGTAGCAAGATAGTCCTTATCTCCTCTCTTGGCTGGGAGCCAAGAGAGCATCCTTAGATGTTCCTCATGGAAGGAAGATGGCAGCGAGAGGCAAGAGAGAGGCAAGAGGCAAGAGAGAGAGATGGCTGCCTGCCCTGTGCTTTTATCATTACCTGCACAGGTGAGGCCACACCCACCTCTGGTCACATGCGGAGGAAGTCCGTCCCCAGGAAGTTTACCTGCTTGCTGGACAGACATCCCTCCCCATGTTCTAACATGTACACTCTAGGAATGTTGTCATTGACTGCTCCTGTGTTTTACATCCCACAGAATTAAGGGATGTAAATTAGTCATTTCAATGGGGATGCAGGTGGTGCTGTGGTCTAAACCACTGAGCCTCTTGGGCTTGCCAATCAGAAGGTCGGCGGTTCGAATCCCCGCGATGGGGTGAGCTCCCGTTGCTCTGTCCCTGCTCCTGCCAACCTAGCAGTTTGAAAGCACGTCAAAGTGCAAGTAAACAAATAGATACCACTCCGGCGGGAAGGTAAATGGCGTTTCCGTGTGCTGCTCTGGTTCACCAGAAGCAGCTTAGTCCTGCTGGCCACATGACCCGGAAAGCTGCCTGTAGACAAACGCCGGCTCCCTTGGCCTATAGAGTGAGATGAGAACGCAACCCCAGAGTCATCTGAGACTGGACCTAACAGTCAGGGGTCCCTTTACCTTTACTAATTTCAATGGGTCTACTCTTGAGTATGTCTAGCATAGGGTCCTGAAGAGTACAGTATAAGTGAATTTAATAGGATTCTATGCTGAAACACTTAATTGAATTAAAAATACGGTTTACGATGTCTTCAGGTTCCTTTGCCTGTCTAGTGTCTCCTTGAGGTTCTCTGTTACTTATTAAATTTGTACAGGGCCCTTCATGCGGAGATGCCAGTGGATGGGGAGGAGAGTGACAGCATTACTCTTTCCAGCTGTGCCACTTCACGCAGGTCCCTCCAGTCAGCAGAAAGAAGGAGTTTCCAGCCAGTAGACCTGATCTTTGTGGCAAACACTGAGAAGGAAGAACTCTGAGCAAGGGTTTGCATGATCTTTTAAGACTCCCCCCCCCCCCCCCCGCTTTCCCATAATACATTTCCAGTACCATCGTCCATGCATCACAGATATGTCACAAAAGAGGAGTTCCCAACACCTTTTACGTACCTGCTTCCCCAAGAAGAAGAACATTATTAGTGGCGTCTGCCCTATGGAAAGGTGGAACACCATCCCATCAGATGTCAAGGAAATAAACAAGGCAGTTCTGTCTAGGGAAGTTTTTAATGTTTGATGCTTTATTCTGTTTTTAATGTTCTGTTGAAAGCTGCCCGGACTCACTGGGGAAACCAACAATGTTGGTTGTTGTTTTTTTTAAGGATTGAAGTTGTTGAGTTTTTTTAGGAATTTACCCCAGGAAATAATCTGCCACTGGGGCCGGATTAAACCCTCGAAACTTTGGACTTTGGACATGCCTGGTTTATACAGTGCTCTTTCAAGTAACTTATAATTTTTTCCCCATTCTTTATAGAATTTCTTGTCCTCTTGATCTCTGATTTTCCCGGTCATTTCCCCCAATTCAGCATAGTCCATCATGGGGACTTCAGATTTTCAAGGTATCAGAACTACCTCCCCCCCTTTTTTTTTGTTTTAACCAGCTTGTCCAGGCCATTCCTGCAACATCCTTTGACTCTGCTGCAAGAAGAAGGACTTTCTTTCCTCTGCCTTGAATCTTCCAACAAAATGACGATGACGATGATGGGATCTTCTGCATCCCACTGGTCAGTCTCAGTAGCTGTTATGTACTGAGTTGAATAGGATCCAAAACAATATTGGTCCTAGAACAATAGGATTCAGAATGCAGCAGTCTGATTGGTCCGCAGGAGCCACCCAATCCAGGTCCAGGTGGAAGTGAATCCACAACCTGATTGGCCTGCAGGAGAATCCCAGAATTAGCCAATCACGTGGGGCCCATTGTGTAAATAATGTATATAAAGCAGACATTCTGGGGGAACTTCCATTTCTCCTCACCACTATGAGCTGAATAAAGAGCATGAAATCCACTCTCGACTCCAAGTATATTTTAATGATGATGATGATGACAAGATCTTCTGCATGCCACTGGTCAGTCTCTGTAGCCGTCCCACCCACTTGGACCACTGGCAGGGCCACACAGAAGGCGGCTCTAGGAAAGGGTCTCCCACCATCCTTTTCAGTCTTGCTCAGGTGAAAGACACACACTCTCTCACCCCCCCCCCCCAGCAAATCCCCAACTGGCCCTCTGCCTCCCCTTAGTATCACAGAACTGTTGAGCAGTAAAGGACCCAAGGGTCATCTAGTCTGACCCCCTGCAACGCAGGAAGCTCAGCTAAGGCCTCCATGAGATATGGCCATCCCACCACTGCTAAGAAACCTCCAAGGAAGGTGCCACCTTCTGACCCACTGTCAAACAACTCCTGCCCTCAGAAAGTTCTTCCTGACGTTCAGCTGGAATCTCCTTTCTGGTCACTTGGAGCCACGGGTTCGAGTCCTACCCTCTGGAGCAGGAGAAAACCAGTCTGTTCCCTCTTCCATGTGACAGCCCTTGAGATGTTTGAAGATGGCTATCATGTCTCAAGTCTCCTCCAGGCTAAACCTGCCCAGCTTCTTTGAGCATCGATTCCGGACCCCCGGCCCTGGTTGACATCTTGACATCTTTCCGTAGGGCCTGCAAGACAGAGCTGTTCCGCCAGGCCTTTGGTTAGGGCGCAGCCTGACTCCCTCCTTTGGCAACCTTTACAAAACTTTATGGTTGCCATCAATCTTGATTTTAATTAATTTTTATAATGTTTTTATAATGTTGCACTATTTGGTGTTGTTAGCCGCCCTGAGCCCGGCTTCGGCTGGGGAGGGCGGGATATAAATAAAATTTATTATTATTATTATTATTATTATTATTATTATTATTATTATTATTATTCGGTGGAGGGTGGGCTCCCCCCCACACATCAAGGGCTGGCGGTGTGTGTGTGTGGTTCCTCATTGCGAGGAGGAGAGGCCCAGTTGTCGATTGCCGCAAAGCAACTCCGTTAAGTGGGTCAGGCTTGTGTGATGGAGGAGGGAGGGGGCAGCTGCCGCACGAGCAAAGCTTTGCAGGGATGGTAATGAGCTATTTACAAAGCAAGGCCATCTCTGCAGTGAGCAGCGCAGCTCTGAGCTGGTCCACCTCCCAAGGGCTCCTGGGCTTGGCTTGGCTGGTGGTTTCCCACAAGGGCCATCGGGTTGGCCCAGGGGGAACACGGGGCTCCAAAACCCAGATTCTTCTTGTGTTCTTAAGGAGCCTCCAAGATTAGGCCAGCCACTTGTATTTCAATGTGAAATCCTATATCCTGTATTGATACAGTTTTGTCCTGTATTTCAGGTCCTCTCTCTCTCTCTCTCTCTCTCTCTCTCTCTCTCTCTCTGCTAAGATAGGAATCATTTCCAAATGCATGTGTTTGCAAGCATATGTGGAAATTCATTGTTATGGAAAAATCTCGGTGAGAGGCTGCTCAGTCCCCCAGCTGGTTGGGCAGAGCCCGCGGGTCCCTGTGGAATAAAGGAAGGAGTCCAGCCAACCAGAGCAAATAGCTGAAGACCAAAGTTTATTGCGCAACAGGTTCAAAGAGGAATTTTGAGCCCAGAATACAGTTCATTAAGCATCATCACTACACCTTTGCTATATCAGAAAAGGGGAGGGTTATACATAATTAACATAGGAGGAATGTGTTGGGCAACAGGCGGATACAGGATTGGGAAGCACATGCTGAGCACCTACTACAAAGGGACAATAGAACTTTGGTTTGCCTAGTCTGGCACCTGGGCAAGTCTGGAGGAGTGCCTTTGCCCAGCGATTGACACCTAAGAGTATCTTTCTGTGTGGATGTGACTTGGACCGAGTGGTTTCCAAGTCCTTGGCCAATGAAGCAATTTGGCGGTGGAATGAAGGAAAGTGGCAAAGAAGCTGATTTTATATGATTTTTAAAGCTAGGTAACTTCCCTGATCTGTCAAGTCGAAAGGATACATTTATGCATAATATTTGTAACATTTAACAACTTTAAAGATGTGCCCCCCCCGGTAATTTCCATAACATCAAGCATTTAAGTTCTGGGTAGCCCAGCACAGAAAGATTTGCAAATTTGTGTGTGTGTGTCTGTGTGTGACAAATTCCAGAGGGGCCGTCCTGTGAGGCTGCAATAGATTGCAGTGGATTGCTTTGAAGTCACTTCCGCACCAGATGGAGAGAAAAAATCGACCCCCAACTGCCTCACCCAGCCCTGCCCTGTATTCCTGTATTTTGCCAGAGCAAGGGCAGCAACCATCCTCCAGGTCCAGGAGCAGTCTACCTGGATTTCTAGGTCCAAGGGGGCATTTGGCCAGGGTGAGACCAGGAGGCTGGACCAGAAGTGCTCTCCAAGGCTGATCCTGCAGGCCTGGCTCTTCTGAGTCCCGAGAGAGTCGGAGAGAGCCACTTTCCCCCAGAGGGACAGGAGCAAGTGGTCAGCCCTGCAGCCAAGGCGGGGGGGGGGGGCTGGAGTGTTTGCACCGCTGATATTTCTCAAAGTTAAGAGCTCATTAATTCCAGGCCTCGAACGTAAGCACAAACACCAAGCCGGTACATATTTAATGTATTATTCCGGCCCTGTAATTAAATTAAATGAAAGCAATTTCCCATCAACTCAGGTTACCCAAAGAGAGGGGGCTGGAATTAAAATGCGGGCAGGCCTGCATTCTCAGCTGCATCAGCAGAGCAATTATAGGGAGAAATTAAAACCCCTTTAGTGAAATAATGAAATGTTGCTTTGTATCAAAAGTGTCCAAGATTTCATTTTGAGCTCTGACAGGTTATTACAGATTCGAGGGCCGGACGGAAAGCATATTTTAATTGCAGGCTCATTTGATTTTGAAGCAGCACCTGATCTCGGCTGGGCCAGGGTCTTCCCCGCCTCCTCCCACCCTTTCTGAGCAGCCCTGGGGGGCAGTGCTGGCACTGGGGGGGCAGGACAAGGGGGCAGGCGCAGGGAGGGGCTTTCACCAGCCCGGAAGGGAGGGACGGGTTTTCCTCCTTGCAGAAATGATTTGTCAAGGTTGGAGCCTGATATGCCCCAAGTATCAGCTCCCTTGGTCACGGGAGCAGGGAGGCATTTTTGTGGCACATCGTATGTTGGCATGTGGTATCCATGCAGAGCAAAACATGGCGCGAAAACTGAGTCAGATCCTGCTCCCACCAGCTCCACGTTATTCACAAGGATATCAGAAGAGCCTTCAGCCCACCTGCGCCAAACTCCTGTTCCCACAGTGGCCAAGCAGGGGCCTGAAAGGGAATCCTGCAGCCAGGATCCAAGCACAAGAGCAACACGTTTCCCTCTGGTGGCTTCCAGGAACTGCAGCTCAGAAGCATCTCTGCCTCCAGCCATCCTGGTGTTATAAGAATTCGAAGGTCCCAAATATAAAATAACATTCACAAATGTACACATAAGTATATAAACCCAGTGTCTGAAATAGTACAGGAAAGCAATCCTGAAACCATTTTGACTCTCCAAGATGGACCTCAATATATTTCTCTGCAAGGAGGGAGGCAAATGGGGAAAGCCTTCCCTCTGTCTCTTTGCTTACAAATCCTGTCTCAAGGGGTATCTATGTATGAACAGGATACCTTGCCAAGGCCTAAAACCGCCCAAGTTTTGACGAAATGCTACGGGGAAGGCGAAACCTGTCAATGCAGGGGAAATCCCTTCCTGGTTCTGAATACAGCAACCATCTCACAACTGCAGCAGCGCCAGCTGAACTGGAATGCAAAATATGAGCCTGTAAGGAAAAGAATCATTAATTTGAAGACCACTGACCTAGGATGAAATTATAGATGCAAGAAATGATTCATTTGAGGGAGGGAGGGTGGGTGATCCTGGAAGGAAGAACAGCAAAGAGACTTGAGCAACGGAATCATCCTCTTTTCTTTTGGCCTTGGGCCCACCCCCAGCCGGCTGTCCATTGTCCTCCCTGGCCGGAGGTGGGTCAAAGGCCGGCCCAAGCAGGTGGGTGGCACCCGCCCAGGTGAGCCCCTCTGGGTGCCGCAAAACCCACTCACCTGTGGGGAAGGTAGAGCGGATATTGTGTATGAATAAGGTGAGCCTGTGACCTGGAACTAAACTATTACCACCACAAAAGAATGGCCAAGCTGCCCAGGTAAAGCAATCAATGACCATTATCAGGTATCCTGGCAAACAGGATTTCTGCTGTGGACCGCCCCTTCGGTGAGGTATGTATGATGTTTCAGGAGGGTGGTCCTGAGCTACGGGGGGGGAGGGCAATTTCAAAAGTCTATATAAGGCCTTGCACACCATTGTTCTAGGTTCCTCCTCCCTCCTGCGTGGGGTGAACGAGGACCCTGTTGCAACAGTTAGTAAAGATCAGGCTTACTAGCTGCTTTGCTTCTCAATATTCTCTGGTTGGCCTCTGCTATTTCTTTCAACTCTGCACACTTTCTTCCATCTGTCCTTGTAGCACCTTCTGCTTGTGGTTAACGCTTAGCTGGAATGAAATATTCAACGCAGCAATAGAGAATTTAAAATAATAATTTATTTGTCAGACAAATAAATGAGAGGCACAGTGGTATATGGTTACCAAGCTCTGGCCTGGCCTCCTGCCATTCTGGCCAGCACTTATATTCCCTTAATCCAGCCCCCTTTGCTCCTCCTGTGGCTGCCTCTGTCCAATCAGCCTGGTTGAAATTCCTATTGGTTGTTTGCTAGAACCAATCACAAAAGATACACCCATATCCTCCTGTCCTTATATGGAACACAAAGAGCTATATATTGTTACATCTATAAATGACAAATAAGTAGTAATATATCTTACATGTGTCTCAACAAGGAATCTTAATTACCAGCTCACCTCTTGCCCTCCTTGCCCTATTGCCTTCTAAAACAAATGGTTAATCTTAAATTTTTATCTTAAACATATGTCAAGGATCTTGAGTTCACATCAACATTGAAAGATCTTCTTCATTTGAAGGTTTCTAAACAAAAAGGCCTGACAACTATATATCAGGAGTGCTCTATGGCGTCTCCTGTCTGGCAGGGGGGCTAGGCTGGTGGCTGACTTAATTTCAGGATAGTTACAGCTCTTACAACAACTATATGAAATAAGAATCTAGCATTTCTTAAATCCTTTGCATAATTACATTTAAGCCAATATATTTAAGCTAATATATTTCATACATTATCATAGGTAGCCTTTTAAAAGAATTAAACCTTTGTAAAGTAAAAAGGAACTCAGTAAAAAACAGCTTCAAAAGAAGCCTCTTCAGTTTACACCCCTCCTTTCCCAGCCAGCTGCTTTTCCCATTAGCTCTTCCCAACATTTATTGCCCTTTAACTCTCTCAGTTTAAGAAAGAAACAGCTTTAAAAGATTTCCCAAAAATGCTCTCATTCTTCCAGCCAAGCCAGTTGCCTTTTTCACTGCTCTTGGCCTTTCAACCTTAGGAAGAAGATCTGGCTCATTTTACTGGGAGGCACATTGGTATTATTTTACTATTTACTCATTCCTAATTATGTTTATCTCTGCTTTTTTTATCTTCTGTAACATGTAGGATCAGTGTCCTCACTCTCAGCCTGTAATTCCCCCTTTTACGACTTTGAGAATTGTTTTCTGCTATAAATCAAGGGGCCCCTTGTCTAGGAGGAAAACATTGCCAAGGTTCTCTAAGCAGCTGGTCTTCTGCCTGGCATGAAACATCTGAAAATCTTTAAGCTCTCTTTTTAATATACAGGCCCTGATTGAAATATATATAAGCTTTGATAAAATGCAGGCTTATGATTAGATGCCTCATCCTGAGAACCTCCCAGCATTCAGCCTCCTTTCCGCCCCTGAGTTCTGCTGAGAGGGAGGGAAACTTTTCTCTCTCTCTCCTTTCTCAAGGCCAGGCAGCATCTAGTTCTAGGAAACTAATTTTATGCAGCCCTGCTTGCTGAGCCTCCTCTCTCAGCTGGAGTCCAAAAACCAACAGCTTGTTTTTCTCTCTTTCTCCTGCAGATTCCTCCTTGACCTCCAGCCAGGGAGGGGGAAGGAAGACTTTCCCCCCTCCGGGCTCACCCTTTGCAGGATACGTCCCTTCTGCTGCATGGAGCCCCTTCAGAAGAGTCTCTGGATATTGAGGTCCTCCTTGCCCCAATATCACATTTGCAAAGGAGATGTTTCAGAGACCGGGGGGGGGGCTATTAACTTAACAAAATAAAATGCTTTCACTGGACCCAAGCTAACAAAATGAATTTTCATAGGGACAATCGTAAGGTTCTGCACTTAGACAGGAAGAACCAGATGCACAAATATAGGATGGGGGCACCTGGCTTCCTAGCAGTGCATGTGTTAGAAGAATTTTAAGATCATATCTTTATATATAAACCACATGTCTGAAACCCCACAGAAAAGATCCTGAACAAATTGACCTCAAATATTTCTCTGCAAGGTCAAAGTGGGAAGAAGAAGAAGAAGAAGAAGAAGAAGAAGAAGAAGAAGAAGAAGAAGAGGAGGAGGAGGAGGAGGAGGAGGAGGAGGAGGAGGAGGAGGAGGAGGAGTTTGGATTTGATATCCCGCTTTATCACTCCCCTTCAGGAGTCTCAAAGCGGCTCACATTCTCCTTTCCCTTCCTCCCCCACAACAAACACTCTGTGAGGTGAGTGGGGCTGAGAGACTTCAGAGAAGTGTGACTGGCCCAAGGTCACCCAGCAGCTGCAGGTGGGGGAGCGGAGACGGGAACCCGGTTCCCCAGGGTACAAGACTACCACTCTTACCCACTACACCACACTGGCTCTCCATTGGGAAACCTCTCCATTGTCTCTTTCCTCACAAATCCTGTCTTAAGGGCACATTCAAGATATGAATAGGGTGTGAGCCTGGGACCTGGCTCAGGAACTAAGAATTTATCATTACAAAAGACTGGCCAGGCTCCCCAGGGTATCCAATCAAGAAACATTAACAGGGAACCTGCCAGACAGAAGAGAAACAATGTACTCAGATTTCTGTTGTAGACTGCCCCTTCCTGTGATGTAGGTATAATGTTTGTGGGGGGTGGTCTTGGGTTACACCCCTTCTGTGATGTATGCATGATGTATGGAGGGGTGGTCTTGAGCTCCAGGGAGGGCAATTTAAAATGTCTATATAAGGGCGGACACACCTTTGTTCGGGGTCCTCCTCCTCTCTCCTGCGTGTGAGGGGAGCACCCTGTTGCAACAGATCAATAAAGATCAGCCTTACTAGCTGCTTTGCTTCTCAGTATTCTCTGGTTGGCCTCTGTTATTTTTCTCCGACCGATGGAGGACCTGCAAAGGACTCTACAAGGGCACTTGTGTCCCCCATAAGGGAATTAGGGCAGATTTCCATTTATTCCAGAATCAAATAGACTGCTTCTGGAGCTGGAGGCTCTCTCTTTCGTCCATCGCTCCCACCACCCCCCATTGCAGGGGGTTGGCCTAGATGTATCTTGGGGGGGTCTCTCCCAACTCAAAAATGTTCTGTGATTCTGCAGCTCCCTGTCTCTTCCATGGCCCCTGTAAGGCTAAAATTAACATGTTTCTGATTCTCAGAAACATGCAGAAACGGTCCCTTGTGGGGAAGAAGGGAAGGCTTGATTTAAAGTAGCTAAGCTGCTTTTTATTTGGGGTGGGGGTGGAGAGGACGCATTTTCCAGCCCCCTCCTCTGGAGCCAACACCTCCTGCCTTGCCAGTAGCTCTTTGGCAAGCTGCCTCAGGCGGGACCAAAAGTGCTGAGTAAAAGCTCAAGAGGAACAAGTAAGTAAATGGTGTGCTATATTTTTGTTTTCTTGATCCGGCTCCCGAGGAGACGCTGGAGGCCCAAAAAGCAGCGGGAGAAGATCAAGGGGGTGGGGAGGAAGCCAGGAGGCTCTGAAGATGCGCCAGAAGGAGAACCTACGGGAGGGGACCTAAATGGCCCAGTGGGACCCAAAATACCGAGTTGGAAGAGTGGTTTTTAAAAAAGGAAAAGGTGGAAGCAGCAGATGGGAACCTCTGAGAGTCAAGGACACCAGCCGGGAGGCTTCATAGGAACACCAGAAGCGCCCGGCTGCTGGATCCTGCCAAAGGAGGCCCATCTAGCTCAGCATCCTGTTCCCAGTGGCCAGGTACCCCAAAGAACCCAGGAACCCAGATAGACTGCCTCTGGACCTGGAGGTTCCATCAGAACATAAAGAGGCCTGTTGCCCAGTGGGGAAGCAGTCAGGAAGATGAGGGAGGGCCCCCGTCTCACCTACCACTCTATGGGGCACCTGCTCTTTGGGGTGGGGGGCGGGGACTTCCCACGCCCAGGGGCAGCCATTTCCCTCCCCCTGGAGAGCCTGCAAAAGCATGTTTGTTGAGGAAGCCATCCTGCTCTTCCTTATGGAAAGCTCAGCTCAGCAGATGACAACCTCCAAAGACCATTCAGGCATTTAGGACAGCGATGGCGGAAAAATTAGGATGGCGGAAGCAGGAGAGAAACACTGTTGCAGGAATTTATGTATAGGTTGGGGGGGGGCATTGCCCCTCCAGCAGATATCTCGCGCACACAGCCCACTACCAAAATCAGCCCCATCACTTTTGTGACTTGTGATTTGTCCCCTCAAAACACTTCATCGCAGTTTCTTCCTATCTATTCCAAGGGCCTCCGCTGCAGGATACCAAATGTAAGAATTCACTGATCAATGTATCTTATGTACTGGCTCAGTAGAAAACTGCAGAAATTCCTATAGACCTGTGAGCTCAGCTCCTCAGCAGCCCCTCTGCCTGAGGGATAATCGCTGGCATCCTGATACCTGAGTGCCAGACAGGTAGCCATTCCAGAAATCACAAACCCAGGTGAAGACAAAAGAGTGTGATCAACTCGGCTGGGAAACAGGGAAATGTAAATGTCTCTTTTGTTACACTTGATGGGTGTTTGGTGGAGGGCAAGGGGAACCATGGGGCAGGGTCCAGGATGCTCAGATTCCTGCCACCAGACCTCCCCTTTCTTGATGTACCCATGATGTATGAGTGATGTAGTTTGGGGGGTGTAACATGGGGGATTAGCAGCTAATAAAAGTTTGGGGGCTCTTTTGTTGGGGGCCCCCATCTTGTTCCACCTTGAGGCAGGTGGGAGTCCTGTCGTGACAGTCTTCAACAAAGACCAAGCCGACTGGCTGCTGTTTTGCTCTGGGATTCCTGGCTGGGGTCCTTGTGTTTTGCCCAAGGGGAGACCTCAGATTTCTCCGTTAACCTACCACTTGGGGCGACCTCTGAGCCCCCCTCTCCAGCCCCCCTCCTTGCCTGAGTCTGCACCCCAAGGCGGTTCGAAGAGTTTGCTAATAAGCAGCTAATCCAGGTCAGATGCTGATGGTGCTGATTTCGTCCCCGCAAAGGAGCCTGGATGGGGCTGCTGAGCCAAGCAGGGTCTCCCGAGGATCAGGATTGAGACTGGACTTCCTAATTTGTTTGTTAATGACACGGAGGGCTGAGCAGTGAGGTGGCCAAGTTTGCTGAGGAAAGCAGAAAAGAGGAAGGAGGGAGCTCCAGAAACACATTTCCCACCAGGGGGGAAGGGGCAGGGAAATGGCAAATGGAACTCAGAGGAAGGGAGCGGAAAGCGATGCACACCAGAGAGAGGAAGGAACAATCTGGATTTAACACACATGCATTTAGGGGTCTGGAGCAAGGCCTCCAGGTCATAGCAGAGAGTTCAAGGGCTACATTTGCAACATCTGCGGAAAAGCCCAGTTCCATGCTAGGGAGGGAATTGAAAATAAAACTGCTGCTGTCCTAATGCCCTTGGAGAGATCTGTTATGTGACTCCATTTGGAATAACCGTGTCCAGTTCTGGTTGCCTCCCCTCAAAAAGGATATTGCAGAGCTGGGAAAGGTCCAGAAAGGGGCAGTGGGGTGTCAGGGGCAGGCTGAAGGAAGAGGAGCCAGCCGGGGAACCCCCAGAGGAGGAAGGCTCAGAGCCAGGGGGTTGGTGGTGGGACACTGAGGAAAGGTCAGAGGGAGAAGACTGGGAGGAGGGACCAGATGCCGAAGGGGCAACAGGGCTTAGTGAGCAGGAGGAGTCTGTGACAGGGAGCGGTTCAGACTCCGAGGCTGAAGGGGGGTCAAGAGACTGCTGAAGAATCCAGGGGGGTCTCCCTCTCCATCTGCGACAAGCTCCCATCCCCTCTGGTCTCCAAGAACGTGCAGGATAATGAGGAGAGCAGAACAGAGGCAAAAGGTGCGCAGATGCAGTCTGAGGGTGCTTGGGAAACATCCGGAAGGGGAGGGGCCTTGAATAAAGAGTCAACTTCACCCAACGGCATCAAAGATTTGTGTCCTTTTTGCTGACCTGCATCCGACTCAGGCGTGGAGAGTCCCTCCCTCTCCAGTAACTTCACAGATAAGAATTAACAAGCAGTTGATATATTTATAGTCCTTTTATTACAGCATCATGCTGCAAGCACAAATGCGCAGCTCTCCAAAAGGAGGGCAGTTGGCTACTCTAAACCTTCCTTCCTACTTCTGTGGCATTTTAGGCGCCAATGAGAAGTTCCTCCCTCCCTCTGAATCCTTTGCTCTCTGATACATTCGGACCTCCGAGTCCATGGGGGGGGGTCCCCCACACTCTCAAGTGACGTCTCAACTAGCTGCCCCCTCCCTTCCGGCTCCCTTGTCATTATCTCGTAACTGGGCAACTCCTCCCAAAGCTGTTCAGCTTCTGTCTCTCTGCTTCTGAACACAATGTGGGCGGGGGGGCAAGCTGGTCTGCCATAGAATGCGTCCCCCAGTCCTCGTCTTCAGACCATCCCCTGACACTCCAGCCCTGTGAAGGCGCGGCTCCCCTATGAAGAATGGTTGCAGCATTTGGGACTTCTTAGTTAAGCAGAAAGGTGAGGAAGAGGCAGCATGAAGAAAGCACAGAGAGAAAAGGTTTTCTCCCTCTCGCATAACGCTCTGCTCCTTTTTTCGGAGGGCCTGATCCATGACTAGCAGCTGACGGGACTCCCCAAATGTGGAGACTGCAGCTCTTGGATGTGGCGGAGCTAGGGGCTCCAGCACACAGAGCGGCACACATTCTGTGCACCCGGGGGAGGGGTGATCTGCCCAAGGGGCCGATCACAATGGCTGCACGATCCTCCCTGGGGGCCGATCTCAGCACGGGTGGGGCACCAAATGTCCCCCCCTTCAAGCTGAAGAGGGGGACATTCAGCGTGCCCCCCGTGACTCCCAAGCCTACAGTGAACTGGGGTAAGGGGGAGAGCCACAGCATCTGCTTCACCGTTTGCCGCTGGGCTTCGGGGAGCATAGGTGGGGTGGGCCATGCCGAATGTCACCCCCCTTCAGGATGACACCTGGTGTGGGCCACACCCCCGCTGCCACGCCCCTGGCTCTTGGGCTTCCAGGCTTCCCATGGGGGGAATCTGGTTCAGCGGCGGAGCAAGCCAATGGGGAGCCTGGGGCAGTGCGAGTGCCCTGCGCCCAGAGGTGGGGCCACACCCCTCCCCCCTGATGTGGTTGGCTTCTCAGCATGGTGGGCCAGATCCGGCTTCAGGGATCTCCTTATGGTTCCCCCCCCCCTTGCTGCTGTTTCATTCAGGGCTGTTTCCGTTCCATCCTTGCAGCGCTGTGAGGCCGGCACTTCCTCAAAAGACCTCCATCCAGCCTTTCTGTTTAAAAATATCCACAGCAGCTTAACCGTGAGAAGACAACATCCAAACAAGCAAAGCAGCGGAGGCTGAAACACAGAAAATCCATCAGCAGAGGAAGCGGCAGCAGCAGGAGCTGCAGCAAAAAAGCCCCCCCCCCCAATTTAGCTGCTCCGAGAGGGCAGGGAGATGAAGGAGCTGAAGGATGCTCAATTTGGGCGGAAAGAGTGACCTGGATTAGGCCTTTGCCGTCTGCGACACAGCAAGGGAACAGGAGAGGGGCTCTTGGGCTGGGGGGCCGCCCAGAGGTCTTGGGGCTTCAGGCTCCCTTCAGGTCCAGGCGGGGGTGGGGGGCAATGGCCAGGGAGGAAGATGGGAGCTGGGATCCAGCAACCTCTGAAGGACCACAGAAGTTCCCCATCTCCAGTCTAAGAAACTGAAGCACTGGGCTGTTGGCCATCATCTCTGTGATGCTCAGGATTAGGAATGCCCCCCCCCCCCGTGACTTGACGGCAGGAGGGCAGTTCTCCTGCACAGCAGCCAGCAGGGTCAGGCCTGGGAGGACTTTGCACAGCAAACCTCCCCTCAGTGGACTCTCCTTCCTTGGAGGTTTCAAAGCAGAGGTTGGAGGGGCCCCTGCCATGGCTGCTTTAGCTGAGATTCCTGCATGTGTGGATTAAACGAAGACTAGGAGCTGGGAGAGAGCCAGGTTCAAATCCTTCCTTGGCCCTGAAGCTGCCACACCTGGAATACTCTGTCCAGTTCTGGGCACCACAATTTAAGAAGGATGTTGACAAGCTGGAAGATGAGCAGAGGAGGGCGGCTGAGATGATGAAGGGTCTCACAACCGGAGTGAGTCTGCCTGGTCAATAGAGGCCCAATATGTTCTCTCAAGGGTCAGGATGGAGCCCAAGGCCCCCCCTCTCTCTGCTGCTCTAGGGAGGCCAGAGGGATACTTGGTCGGAGCGCAATCTTCTTCTTCCACCTGGAGAATTGATCCCATCCTTCACATCAGAGGAGGAAGGAGGCCCCCGGTCTGGCGGTGGCGGCGGCGGCAATTTGGCTAAAGTGGGCAGATCCATCACGGAAAGTGGCAGCAACCGGCCAGCCATCAGGAGAAGAAATCAATGAGGAAATGGAGATTAAACACACACCGGCCTCCTCTGCCCAGCACAGACCCATTCATAAACCCAGAGCTGAGTAGCAATCATCACTGCAGGAGTTGCTGGAGAAGGAGGGGGGTTGGGTTTTTTGCTGTGACTGATGGCCATGCCTTTGGGGGCTCCCATAGACCTCTTTGCCCGCCCACCCCCTTTGCCCCTCCCCAGCCTCTTCCTCAGCCCCTCCTCCCCTGCCAAGTCTTTCTCACAGGACCAGCTCATCATCAGCACCTTTCCCTCTCCACCTGCCGCAAGAACCTAAGACGACATCCAGTCTGTTGTTGTTGTTGTTTAGTCGTTTAGTCGTGTCCGCCTCTTCGTGACCCCCTGGACCAGAGCACGCCAGGCACTCCTGTCTTCCACTGCCTCCCACAGTTTGGTCAAACTCATGCTGGTAGCTTCGAGAACACTATCCAGCCATCTCGTCCTCTGTCGTCCCCTTCTCCTTGTGCCTTCCATCTTTCCCAACATCAGGGTCTTTTCCAGGAAGTCTTCTCTTCTCCTGAGGTGGCCAAAGTATTGGAGCCTCAGCTTCAGGATCTGTCCTTCCAGTGAGCACTCAGGGCTGATTTCCTTCAGAATGGAGAGGTTGGATCTTCTTGCAGTCCATGGGACTCTCCAGATGTGGCATCTGAATATAGACTGCATTTTTAATCAAGACTTATATTGGCTTATATCTTGATCAGGTTCCTAAATTAAATGGGCTTAGATTTTCAAATGTTTCATGCCAGGCAGAGGAACCTTGGCAATGTTTTCCTCCTGAACAAGGCCCCCCCCCCTGATTTATAGCAGGAAAAACAATTCTCAAAGTCGTTTAAAAAAAGAGGAAATTACAGACTGAGAGCAAGGACACTGATCCTGCATGTTACAGAACATAAAAAAGGCTGAGAAAACACAATTAGGAATGGGCAAATAGTAAAATGATACCATGGGCCTTTCATTAGAGCAGTGAAAAAGGCAACTGGCTGGAAGAATGAGAGCATTTTTGGGAAATCTTTAAAAGCTGTTTTTTACTGAGTTCCTTCCTTTTTATTTTACAAAGGTTTTATTTTTTTAAAAGGCTACCTATGATAATGTATGAAATATATTAGCTTAAATATATTGGCTTAAATGTAATTATGCAAAGGATTTAAGAAATGCTAGATTCATAGAGTCATATTGCAATAGGAGACCAGAGGGGCAAATGAGCCTAGCCCCCCTTGCCAGACAGGAGACGCCATCGAACACTTCTGATATATAGTTGTCAGGCATTTGTTTAAAAGACCCTCAAATGAAGGAGATCTTTCAATGATGATTAACTCAAGATCCTTGAAGATAAAAATGTAAGATTAACCATTTGTTTTAGAAGGCAATAGGACAAGGAGGGCAAGAGGTGAGCTGGTAATTAAGATTCCATGTAAGATATATTATTACTTATTTGTCATTTATATATAGCTCTTTGTCTCCCTTATAAGGACAGGAGGATATGGGTGTATCTTTTTGTGATTAGTTATAGCAATCAGCCAATAGGAAATCCAACCAGGCTGATTGAACAGAGGCAGCCCAAGGAGGAGCAAAGGGGGCTGGATTAAGGGAATATAAGTGCTGGCCAGAATGGCAGGAGGCAGGCCAGAGCTTGGTAACCATATACCACTGAGCCTCTCATTTATTTGTCTGACAAATAAATTATTATTTTAATTTCTCTGTTGCTGCGTTGAATATTTCATTCCAGCTAAGCGTTAACCACAAGCAGGGTGCTACACAGAGTCTCCTCCAGCACCATAAAATGCCACTGGCAACCTAGGAATCCAGATACAGTGGTCCCTTGGTTCTCAAACGCCTTGGTTCTCAAACAACTTAGAACCCAAACACTGCAAACCCAGAAGTAAGTCTTCCAGTTTGCGAACTTTTCCCCAAACATGCTCATTTTTGAGAGTTATGCTTCCGATTTGAGTGTTACGCTCAGGTCTGTCTGTTTTTGCTATTTATTTTGCATATTTTGCGTTTTCGCAGCTCTTTTGTTTGTTTTGTTTTTGTGACTGTGTGGAACCCAGTTCAGCTGCTGATTGATTGACTGATTGTGTGACTGCAGTACATCGTTTGTTGCTTTCGTTTTATGGATCAATGGTCTCATTAGATAGTCAAATTCATGTTAAATTGCTGTTTCAGGGGTTGTTTTTAAAAGTCTGGAACGGATTGATCCGTTTTGCATTACTCTCCCTGGAAAAGCGGGCCTTGGTTTTGGAACGCTTTGGCTTTAGAATAGACTTCCGGAATGCGTTATGTTTGAGAACCAAGGTACCACTGTAGACTGTCTCTGAGCCTGGAGGTTCCACAGGAGCATCAGAAGGTGCTGCTGCAACAGGCCAGAGGGGGCCCATGAAACCCAGGCTCCTCTTCTCCATAGTGCAAACCAGATGCCCATCAGGGGCAAACCCTCAGGATCCAATACAAGAGCCCTCTCCCCTCCTGTGGTTTCCAGCAGCTGCTATTAGGAAGCATCTCTGACTGTGGAGGGTTCTGAGAGATCTGAAGCTTTTAATGTTTGATGTATTAGAGTATTTTAATATATATTTTTGGAAGCCACCCAGAGTGGCTGGGGAAGCCCAGCCAGATGGGTGGGGTACAAACAATAAATTATTATTATTATTATTATTATTATTATTATTATTATTATTATTATTATCCATTACAGCCCTGTGATTCTTGATTCAGGGGCCCTGGAGAAAAGGAGGACCTGCTAAAAATGGTGAGAGCTTTTTCTTTTGTTAAGTCAATACCCCCCCCTCCCGTCTCTGAAACATCACCTTTGCAAATGTGATCTTGGGGCAAGGAGGACCTCAATATCCAGAGACTCTTCTGAAGGGGCTCCATGCAGCAGAAGGGACGTATCCTGCAAAGGGTGAGCCCGGAGGGGGGAAAGTCTTCCTTCCCCCTCCCTGGCTGGAGGTCAAGGAGGAATCTGCAGGAGAAAGAGAGAAAAACAAGCTGTTGGTTTTTGGACTCCAGCTGCGAGAAGAGGCTCAGCAAGCAGGGCTGCATAAAATTAGTTTCCTAGAACTAGATGCTGCCTGGCCTTGAGAAAGCAGAGAGAGAGAAAAGTTTCCCTCCCTCTCAGCAGAACTCAGGGGCGGAAAGGAGGCTGAATGCTGGGAGGTTCTCAGGACAGATGGAAGAAAGTGTGCAGAGTTGAACTATGGAACTCCCTGCCACAAGGTCCTCTGGGATCAGCTGGGCTGCAGCCAGGGCCGGATTTAGGCTTGATGTGGCCCTCAGCTCCTGAAGGCAATGGGGCCCTTTCTATGTCCAGCTGTCCTTTGTCAACAACAAATTGTCACTGTTTGCAATTGATGGACCTCATAGGTATCTCAAGCCATTTGCACATCTTGCCCTGCAACCAGTCCATGCAGAATGTAGGCACCCCATATACTGAAGGGAACAAACCAGGGATATTTTAGGGAGCGGACAAGCAGGCAGGGGCCATGACTGGCATCCTAGGAGCCGACACAACACAAAACACAGTTGCTGGATGTAGGTTTTATTTGATTTGTTTTTTACCTTATATTTTGGAAATGTACATCTAGTTTTTTTCCCTTTAAATTTTTCGAGGGCCCCCAAGAGAGTGTGGCCCTAAGCTACAGCTTGTTGAGCTTATACATAAATCCAGCACCGGCTGGAGCTCATCTGTCTTAGAAGCATAGAATTGTGGCTCTGGAATTGGAGCCCAGGGTCATCTAGTCCAGCCCCCTGAAATGCAGAAATCTCTCCCCACCCGGCAACATAGAGCACAAACCCATGAGATTAAGAGTCTCGCACTCTACCCACTGAGCTTTCCAGTATCTCTGCTGGATCTTGTCCTGTCTGGAGCTGCTCCATCCTCAGCCTTTGAGCCCAGAGAAGTCGATATAGATCTGCAGAGAGTGGGATTGCGTTCTTGTCGGGAAGCAGAGACCCCCTGGGAAAGCCAAGCCCCCCTCCTGCCTTGGACCTTCAAGCCCAAGTGCCCCCACCCAGAGGAATCTTGTAAGTGTTCCCAGAAACCAGCCGTGGGGAGGAGGAGGGGAGAGGCCAGGAATCCATTTCTGCTGCCGTTTTGCTCTCGAGGGAAGAAGCTACTGGTGAAAACAAGGGTTGTAGAGTCGGGAGGGGCTACCCAGGGACATCTAGTCTCACCCCCTGCAATGAACATAAGCAGAAATAAAGCAGCAACAAGAGGAAACTTTTGACACGTCAAGAACACAGTGCAGGAAACCAAGGTTTGGGGGGGGTGTATTAATTTTGTCTGAATTTGTGGTGAAATTTGGAAAATCAATAAAAATGATATTTATATATGCAGAGGCTGCTGGGTGGGGCCAAAGGGAGACTGTCTAGTCCAGCCTCCTGTCCTGGAAGTGGCCAGATACCCTTAAGACCCTGGGAACCAAGATAGACTGCCTCTGGACCTGGGAGTTCCATAAGGACATCAGAAGAGCCCAGATGCTGGATTGAGCCCATGGCCCACCTGGTCCAGCCTCCTGTCCTCACAGGCTGACCAGGTGCCTCTTTGGGGAAGCAGGATCCGAGCCCAAGAGCAACTCTCCCCTCTTGCCGCTTCCGGCAGCTGGCTTTCCAAAGCGCTTACTGCCTCTGACTATGGCGCCAGGGCAGAGCCGTCCTGCCTAGTAGCCCCCTATAGTCCTCTCCTCCTCCGTGAATAGGTCTGATCCTCTTTCTAGAGCCACCTGTTGTAAACAAAATCTGCCCTTTTCCCCATATGGGGTATCCAAGAGCCCATATAGAGTCCTTATTTAGGTTCTCCATTGGTAGGAGAAAAGAACAGAGGCCAACCAGAGAATCTTGAGAAGCAAAGCAGCTAGTAAGCCTCATCTTGATTGATCTGCTGCAACAGGGTCCTCACTCCCCACATGCAGGAGGAAGGAGGAACCCAGAACAATGATGTGCAAGCCCCCAGACCACCCCCAGATACATCATACCTACATTACAGAAGTGGCAGTCTACAGCAGAAATCTGAGTGCTTTGTTTGCCTCCTGTCTGCCAGGTTACCTGTTAATGGTCACTTGATTGGATTGCCTGGGGAGCCTGGCCAGTCTTTTGGTTCCTGAGCCAGGTCACAGGCTCACACCCTATTCATACACAGACATACCCTTAAGACAGGATTTGTGAAGGAGGAGGCAATGGGGAGGTTTTTCCATTTTCCTTTGACCCTGCAGAGAAAACATTTGGTCAGTTTGGGAATCAAAAATGGTTTCAGGTCGGTCTTCCTGTGCTGATCTATGTACGTGCTTGGTTGGTACATTGATTATATATCTAAGACCTTAAATTCTTATCTCACACCCAAGTTGGTGGAACATCACCTGGGGCTCCTGAGCCCAAAGCCTCCCATTGGTTGAGGCAGGAGACCCCAGAGATTCCCCCTCCAGCCAGCAAGAGGCTGTCCTTTAAGACCCCCGGCTGCCCAGGATGGTTGGGTCTTGCCTGGAGGGGGCAGCCCCTGACGGCTCTGCTTCCACCCCCCCAGGTCCTGAGGTGGTTTCTCATCCGTCCAGGCCCCCCTCCTCTCACTCCCCAAAGGGGCTTGTGCGCCCACCACCTGCGGCAAAGGAGAGCCAGAGCATGTTGTGCTTGCAGGCAACTTGGTAGAATAATGAGAAAACAATTAAGTTTAATGAAACTGAACAAGCGCTTTCCCCCTGCAGGAAAGCCCTGGGCATGAAATATGCAGCAGCCAGAGCAAACGCAGGGATGGCCCAGAGTCACAGAATCGTAGAGTTGGACCAGGGGGCCCTCCAAGTATCATCTAGTCCAACCCCCTGGGGTGCAGGGATCACAACTAAAGCAAAGCTCTGCTTCAAAACCTCCAGGCCTTCCAGTCTTCCTGGTTTCGGGGGGAGGGCAGAGCCAAGGATGTGCCAAGGCCAGGCTGCAGCCCATGCCAATCATCATCATAAATAATAATAATAATAAATTTTATTTATACCCCGCCCTCCCCAGCCAAGACCAGGCTCAGGGCAGCTAACAACTGATACAAAAACAAATTGATTAAAAAACAAGATTAAAATACAACATTAAAATGCCCTTTAATGCATTAAAATTTCTTTATTCCAAGAGGTGGGGGCGCTATCACTTGCAGCCATTCCCTCCCTCTTCTCCTTTTGAGAGCAGAAGATGGAGAAATGACTGAAGGGAGAGGGAGAGACAATCACACGGCACTCCACCCCCCCCATCTGGGGGGGGAAACACCCCACCCATCCTAGGTGAAGAGCGCAGCAAGAGTGGGATGTGACTCAGATCGCCATGGCAACGGGGACCAAAGCACCAACAAGGTTGGAGGAGCCTTTCAGCATCTTCCTCATCCCATGAAATTCATTTTCTCTGGTCAAGGCCAGATTCCAGCAGCTGGAAATGTCAGTGCTAAGTGGGAGGTTGTTGTGGGGGGGGGAGAGATGCCCAGGAAGAAGACCCCCCCTGAGAACACCCTGGTTGGGGGGGGGATCCCAGACATGGCCACCAGCCCTCCCCTTTGCAGAGTCCCCTCTGGCCAAAGTGAGAGGGTTGGCTTTCTTCACATGCTTGTGGGCTTGGCAGCTGCAATGCACCCCTTCTCAGGACCCCCACCCCAAAGAAGGAGGCCTGTGGGGCAGGAGCTGAGCCGCTGCAGCCATAACCCAGTTGCTACCCATGAACTCGTCTCACCTGCTTTTAAAGCCGCCCTGTGGGAGGGAGTTCCACAGTTTAACTCAAAGAGTGCTTGGACCTCTGACCAGCAACAAGAGGACATCATCACCTGTGAGCAAATGGAACAGCTGCCAGGAGGACACCTGGGCTTCAGGGTCAAGGACCACCTGCACCAATATAGGATGGGGGACACCTGGCTTACTGGCAGTACAATTTTAAAGGATCTTGGGGTCTTGGTGGACCACAAGCTTCACACGAGTCAACAGTGTGAGGCAGCAGCAAAAAAAGCTAATGCTATTCTCGGCTGCATCCACAGAAGTCTAGTGTCCAGATCAAGAGAAGTCATAAAGGTAAAGGGACCCCTGACCATTAGGTCCAGTCTTGACCAACTCTGGGGTTGCAGCGCTGATCTCGCTTTATTGGCCGAAGGAGCCGGCGTACAGCTTCCGGGTCATGTGGCCAGCATGACTAAGCCGCTTCTGGCGAACCAGAGCAGCGCACGCAAACGCCATTTACCTTCCTGCCGGAGCGGTGCCTATTTATCTACTTGCACTTTGACGTGTTTTTGAACTGCTAGGTTGGCAGGAGCAGGGACCGAGCAGCGGGAGCTCACCCCGTGTCCCTAAAGGAAGTCATAGTTCCACTCTATTCTGCCTTAAGTCAGACCACACCTGGAATCCTGTGTCCAGTTCTGGGCACCACAAATTAAGAAGGAGGTTGACAAGCTGGAGCACATGCAGAGGTTGAACGGTCAATGAGGAAAAGCTGAAGGAGCTGGGAATGTTTAGCCTGGAAAAGAGGAGACTGAGAGGAGATATGAGAGCCACCTTCAAATATCTGAAGGGCTGTCCCATGGAAGATGGAGGAAGCTTGTTTTCTCCTGCTCTGGAGAGTAGGACTTAAAGCTGTTGCAGGACCCCCCCCCAATCAAACTCGACACACACAAGACATATGCGACGCTTCTGTTATAAATTCATAGAAAATCAACCATACATCGGATCTGTACCGTTCCACTTTTATTTTACTCCACGAAGGAAGGACTACAAAATGGGGAAGGTTTTATACAGGCCAGCCATAATCTCTCAAGCATACCAAGAAGTCCGCAGAAAACCTGCCCAGTTGGCATGCCAACCTTGATGGTCCTAGACCAGGGGTCTGCAACCCGCGGCTCCGGAGCCGCATGTGGCTCTTTTACACCTTTGCCGCGGCTCCGGGGCGGATACTAGCAAGGGGAGGAGGCGCATTGTGCGCCCCGACACTCCCCACTGTGGCGGGCGCTGTACTGGCTGTGACGTTGCATGGGGGCAGTGCGTGCGTTAGTCACTCACCGTCCCGACGTCACCTTCAGATCGCGGCTCCGGAGATATATTTGGTTTTGGTTTTGCGGCTCCCAGGTTTTTTTTCTCTTTCGGAAACGGGTCCAAGTGGCTCTTTTTGTCTTAAAGGTTGCAGACCCCTGTCCTAGACAGAAGACCATCACACTCACAAAGGACCTGCAAATGGGAGTGGATTCAGTACAGGCCAGTGACCAGCCCTTCCCTCTGGGGGCAGGAAACAGTGAACTCCTCTTTGTCCTCAGGAATGTAATCATGGGGAGGGGAAAGGAGGAACCGGACAGGTGAGAAGACCCTCAGGTTACCACCACAACTCCTCCCTGAACCCCTCCTTTTTGTGATGTAGTTGTGATGTAGTCTTAGGGGTGTAGCATGAGGGATTAGTAGCTAATAAAAGTCGGGGTCTTCTTTTGTTGTGGGCTTCCATCTTGTTCCACCTTGTGGCAGGTGGGAGTCCTGTCGTGACAGTCTTCAATCAAGACCCAGCCGACTGGCTGCTCTTTTGCTCTGGTATTCCTGGCTGGGATCCTTGTTTTTTGTCCAAGGGATCCCTCAGATTTCTCCGCTAACAGAACTCATGGCTCCAAAAAAAGAAGGTTCCAACTAGACAGCAGGAAGAACTTTCTGACAGCAGGAGCTGCTTAACAGCGGAACAGTCTCCCTCCTTCCTTGGAGGCTGGATTGTGGCCTCCTTCCCTGGATACTTCCCCTTCCCTCTCTATGGGTCTGGGAGCCTCCAGGAATTGCTCTAGGGCAGGGGTAGGCAAACTAAGGCCCAATCGCCTTCTCAATCCGGCCCCCGGACATTCTGGGAATCAGCCTGTTTTTACATGAGTAGAATGAATGCTTTTATTTAAAATGCATCTCCGGGTTATTTGTGGGGCATAGGAATTCATTCATTATTTTTTTTTTATAATATTTTTATTAGTTTTTCCACATATTAAAACAAACAAACACAAACATCAAAAACGAACAAACAAAAATTGACTTCCCCATGCCTTCCCTTTGCCACATCCTTGTTTTGCCATTTTTTCGAGCAACTCATCAATCAATCTTTAGTCAAGTCCCTTATGAATTTTCTTAAAGTTTAAGATTTACAGCTGTAATTCTTTGTTTCTTACCCCTTAACATCTTATCAGTCCACAATTTTGCAATAGTTTTTTAAATATGTTTTAAATTTCCCCCAGTCCTCTTCCACTGTCTCTTTCCTCTGGTCACAGATTCTGCCGGTCATCTCTGCCAGTCCCATATATTCCATCACCTTCGATTGCCATTCTTCCAGAGTAGGTAATTCTTGCATCTTCCAATACTTTGCCAACAGGATTCTTGCTGCCGTGGTTGCATACATAAAGAATGTCTTATCCTTCTTTGATACCAATTGGCCGACCATGCCCAAGAGAAAAGCCTCCGGTTTCTTTACAAATGTCCACTTAAGGACTTTCTTAATTTCATTATAGATCATTTCCCAGTAGGCTTTAATCTTTGGGCAAGTCCACCAAAGATGATAAAAAGTACCTTCAGCCTCGTTACATTTCCAACATTTGTTATTGGGCAGATGGTAGATCTTTGCAAGTTTGACTGGGGTCATGTACCACCTATAAATCATTTTCATTATGTTCTCTTTCAAGGCATTACATGCCGTAAATTTAACACCGGTGGTCCATAACTGTTCCCAGTCATCAAACATCCTGTGCCCATTTAATCATGGCTGGATTTCACCGTTTCATCCTGTGTATTCCATTTCAGCAGCAAATTATACATTTTAGATAAATTCTTAGTATTGGATTCTAACAATTCTGTTTCTAACTTTGACCTCTCCTTCTGAAAACCAAGTTTCCTGTCCTGCTTAAACATCTCATTTATCTGACGGTAGTGTAACCAATCTCGAACTTTATGCTTTAGCTTCTCAAAACTTTGTAGCTTCAGTTTTTCACCATCATATTCTAAAATTTCACAATACTTAGGCCAATTAGAGTCCATGTTGATTTTTTTCACTGCTTTCGCTTCCATTGGTGACAACCACCTAGGGGTTTTACTTTCCAGTAAATCTTTGTATCTATTCCAAACATTATACAGTGCTTTCCTGACAATATGGTTTTTAAAACTTTTATAGACCTTTACCTTGTCATACCACAGATATGCATGCCAACCAAAACTATTATCGTATCCTTCCAGATCAAGAATGTCTGTGTCTTCAAGAAGTAGCCATTGCTTCAACCAGCAAAATGCTGCTGATTCATAATAAAGTCTTAAGTCTGGCAGGGCGAAGCCCCCTCTATCTTTTGCATCAGTTAAAATCTTAAATTTTATTCTGGGCTTTTTGCCCTGCCAGACAAATTTAGATATATCTTTCTGCCACTTCTTGAAACAGTCCATTTTGTCTAGAATCTGCAACGTCTGAAATAAAAACAACATTCTTGGCAATACATTCATCTTGATAACAGCAATTCGGCCTAACAAGGAAAGTTTCAGCCTAGACCATATATCTAGATCTTTTTTAACTTCTGTCCAGCATTTTTCGTAGTTATCTTTAAATAGATTCACATTTTTAGATGTTAGGTTTACCCCCAGGTACTTAACCTTTTTTGCTATTTCCAACCCAGTTTCACTTTGAAACCTATCTTTCTCCTCTTTTGTTAGATTTTTTTCCAGCACCTTTGTTTTCTGTTTGTTTAGTTTAAATCCTGCGACCTGGCCGAATATCTCCATTAATTCTAGAACTCTTTTGGTACTAGCTCCCTATATTTTTTTTCAAAATATAGTCCAGCCCCCCCCACATGGTCCGAGGGACAGTGGACCTGCCCCCGGCTGAAAAAGGTTGCTGAACCCTGCTCTAGGGGATAATGGCCATAAATGAGACCCCCCCCTCTCCACCTTCCACAACCACCCCCATGATAAGGTAGAAGAGCGGATCTGGCCCTGACGCAGAGGGTGGGAAGAATATTATCTGTTTCGCAAGTTGATTGGTAACGATGAAGGGATCCCAATCCCACATACATATCAGGCAAGCTTTGCTGTTTCAAAGTTTTGACCCTGCTTAGGAAATGAAAGCAAAACAAACATGCTAAATTAGATATCTCTTTTTTACAAGCAGATGAGGTTATTATTTTCCTGATGCTAATTACCCTCGTTTGATATTGGAAGAGTTTCTGGGATATTCCGGGAAGCCTCCATTTCTGCATGCTAGATCAACCAAGAGGCATCTTTCTGGTCTGGCTCCTTGTTCTCTCCCTTCGTGACTAACCCTGTGGACTCTGCCACGGGAGCTGAGATTACTGCATTGCGAGGGGTTGGACTAGATGACCCTCAGGGTCCCCCCAACTCTGCAGTTCTATGATTCTAACTCCCATGCCTCCAAAAAGAAAAAAAGGTATGCAAGCAGGCACAGGAAGGCCACAGCTCACACAGAACTTTTCTGACCCCAAAATCTCCTTGCCCCCCCTTCTGTCCTGGGCAGGAGGGAGGTGTTAATGGAGAAATCTGAGGGCTCCTTTGGACAAAAAACAAGGACCCCAGCCAGGAATACCAGAGCAAAACAGCAGCCAGTCAGCTTGGTCTTGATTGAAGACTCTCGCGACAGGACTCCCACCTGCCACCAGGTGGGACAAGATGGAAGCCCTGAACAAAAGAGCCCCCAAACTTTTATTAGCTGCTAAGCTACACCCCTAAGACTGCATCATAAGTACATCATGACTACATCATTGACAAATCACTAAGAGGAGGGGATGAGGGAGGAGTTGTGGTGGTAACCTGAGGGTCTTGTCACCTGTCCAATTCCTCCTTTCCCCCTCCCCATGTGTACTTTCCTGAGGACAAAGGGGAGTTCACTGTTTCCTGCCCCCAGAGGGAAGGGCTGGTCGCTGTCCTTTGTTTCAGTCCCTACTGAATCCACTCCCATATGCAGGTCCTTTGTGAGCGTGATGATCTTCTGTCTAGGACCATCAAGGTTGGCATGCCAACTGGGGAGGGCTCGCTGTGGGCTTGGGGGATTATGGCTGCCTTGTGTCAAGTCTCCCCCCTTTGATAGTCCTTCCCTCATGGTGTAAAATAAAAGTGGAATGGCTGATTCGTGTGAGTGTGTGTGTGTGTCATGTTTGTACAAACTGAATGATTGAGGGGGTTTCCTGCAACAGTTGGGACCCCCAGGGCAAGGAGCCCCATTGCAGATGGGCTAGGCTACCCCACTTTCCCTTTTGCCCACCCCAAGGAACAGGAGGAGGAGGGAGAAGCCAGCTGCCCAGGAGGAAAAGGAGGAGAGTCAGGATCCAGCCCATGTCTCCAGCAGGGCCCTCCTCACCCTGCCACCCCCACCCCACCCCTGGCCAAAGCTCCAGTAGATTGTGGAGAGATTCAGCCTCCATGAGAGAGACAGCAGGAAGACCTCCTATACATATACATATATCTATATACACACACGCACAAACTCTTTATTGATCTAATAATGCCTGCCAGAAAGGTTTAGCTTTGGCTCGCCTGTTCTGCTGCTGCTTTTACAGACTCTCCTCCGCTCTCTTTCAAGGTCCAGAGCAATAAGCTTTAAAAAGTTCAGGATGCTTTTTGCGACCTCTGAGGCCCCCGTTTCACTTCCTCCTTCTGCGTCATAGAATCAGAGGACTTTAGAGTTGGAAGGGGGCCCTAGGGGTCATCCAGTCCAACCCCCTGTGAGGGAGGGGGCCCTGATCTCCTTGTCCCAGGAAGTGCCAGCCTCCATTGGCCCAGTGTGCCAGAGAGAGAAGCTGCAGGAGGCCGGGTGGTGCCTGGTGTTGAAGAAGAAGAGTTTGGATTTGATATCCCGCCTTTCACTCCCTTTAAGGAGTCTCAAAGCGGCTCACAATCTCCTTTCCCTTCCTCCCCCCCAACAAACACTCTGTGGGGTGAGTGGGGCTGAGAGACTTCAAAGAAGTGGGACTGGCCCAAGGTCACCCAGCAGCTGCAGGTGGAGGAGCAGAGATGCGAACCCAGTTCCCCAGATTAAGAATCTACCGCTCTTAACCACTATACCACACTACACAAAAGCATGCTGGGACCATTTCCCCCTCTTGCCTCTCCTAGGACTTTGGGGTGACCACCTCAAAGTGATATTGTGGGGTTGGAAAAGGCCCACTAGAATTATCGGGGGGGGGGAGATAAAGAAAGTTTGCAGCATTTGGGGTTTTAGTTTGGAGAAAAGGCAAGGAAGAGGCAACGCGATTGGAGTTTGTGAAATGATGCCTGTCCTGGAGGAAGCCGAATGAGAAAAGTTTTCCTCCCTCTCTCATAACACTGAGGCTATGAAACAGAGAAGGAAACTGAATGTCAGAAGGTTGAAGGCAGTTGAAAGTCCTTCTTCACGCAGCGCAGAGTTAAACTGGGAAACTCCCTCCCCCAGTAGGCACTGATGGCCACCAACCTGGGTGTGTGGGATATAGCATAAGCAGTCAAGTACAACACTTCCTGTTTGCCCAGAGTGGACACGTAGGGGGGGTGTTACTCCAGCCAGGAGGACTTCCTACCCCACCTGCTCTGGAGCATCCTCCCCCTGCGTGTGACCCTGGCAGACCCCATAACAGGGCTGGTCACGCAGCCATCTTCCCTTCTTCTTCTCTTTATACCATCTTGATGTTCTTGCTGTCTGCTGGCTCCCAGCCAGCAGCACATGGGCTCATCCCCATATGGGATAAACTCACTCTCTCTTCTGCAACTACAAGCTAAAGCCTGCCTTCGGGATCATACTGTGAACTGAATGTAAGTAAACTTCTTGTTATTCTTAATAGAAGACTGTTGTGTCTTTATTATTTTAAAGAGGAAACAAAGGAGGAATTTACCAGGAATAATCCAATCTGGACAAGCCAGACTGGATTGCTTAACTAAAGAGATTCGAACGAATCTACCAACTAGCTGCCTGCAATATGCAGGGGAATGTCGCCCTGTTGCTGACTCACAAGCATGAGTGAAGAAGGATAATATTTAATCAATATATCCTCTCCTACTGTCCACAACATTCCCACAGACGCGGGTGGCGCTGTGGTCTAAACCACAGAGCCTAGGACTTGCCGATCAGAAGGTTGGCGGTTCGAATCCCCGTGACGGGGTGAGCTTCCGTTGCTCAGTTCCTGCTCCTGCCAACCTAGCAGTTCTAAAGCACGTCAAAGTGCAAGTAGATAAACAGGTACCGCTCCAGCGGGAAGGTAAACGGCATTTCCGTGCGCTGCTCTGGTTCTCCAGAAGTGGCTTAGTAATGCCAGCCACATGACCCGGAAGTTGTACACCAGATCCCTCAGCCAATAAAGCGAGATGAGCACTGCAACCCCAGAGTCTGTCACCACTGGACCTAATGGTCAGGGGTACCTTTACCTTTACTGTCCACAACCCCACAGGGTGGCTTCAAAAGAGGCAGAGACGAATTTCTGGATGAACAGAAGACCATTGCAGGCTGCTAGTCCAGGTGGCTGTGTTCTGCCCCCACCATCACAGGCAGAAATGCTTCTGAATGTCTTTTGCTAGAAACCTCAGAAGGGCAGTATTTCTCTTGTGCCTGTGGGTTCCCCTTTGAGGCACCTGAGTGGCCCCCCGGAAAAGAGGGTGCTAGACTAGATGGGCCATTGGCAAGATCTAGCAGGTTTCTTACTACCTACGTTCAGAAAGCAAAATACCCAGATGTGCCTCTCTGGTAACAGCAGAGCCGATGTGAGTCAACAGGATGGTGGCTGCCAAGAAGACGAAAAAAAGTCCCTCGAGTCCATAAACTCTAGACTTCAGCTGGTTATGAAAAGTGGTAAATATGTATTGAGATACAAGCAGATTCTGAAAATGATCCGACAGGGCAAAGCCAAGTTGGTCATCCTAGCCAACAACTGTCCAGCTCTAAGGGAATCAGAAACGGAATACTGTGGTATGTTGGCCAAAACTGGTGTGACCACTACAATATTGAATTGGGTACATCTTGTGGAAAGTACTACAGAGTGTGTACACTTGCCCTCATTGACCCAGGTGATTCTGACATCATTAGAAGCAGGCCAGAGCAAACCAGTGAGAAGTAGATATTGCTGAACATTTTGTGTAATAAAACTGGTTACAAATCTAAAAAAGAAAAATGAAAAAGAAAGAAAGCAAAATCCCCACTGAGCAGCTGGGAAATGTCCCAGGCTTATTTTTACTCCCACAAAATCCAAGTGAGAAGTCAGGTTGCGCTTGGGGTCTCCTCCCTCTGAGATGCATCTGGAGAACACGCCTGCCGCCTTTTTTCTGGGGGGGCCCTCCCCACTTGGGGGCACCGCCAGTTGCCACCTTCCCACCAATGCCCACCGGGCCTCTCGGGTGACCTTCAACGAGCCACCGGGTGCGGGCAGGGAAGGCGGGGGGGGGGCAGCAGCAGGGGGGGGTCAGGAGCTGGTACATCTTCTAAGTCAATAAATAAAGATAATCCTTAAATGCCCATTTAGCTCCACTTCCCGGCAGAACCTCAATTGAATTTAAAATAAGCCTCCGGCGAGCAAATGCGCCGCTTGACAAGGACCTTCAGGGAGGCTCCGAGAGGCTCCTCACCCCGCTGGCAAATGCGCCCAGATTTGCAAATCGAGCAGAAAGCGAGCCTTTTATCCCGCGCCATCTGCTCAGAGCGGCATCGCGGAAGACACAGCCTGCCTCCCGGAGATAGGAGGGGGAGCGGGAAACATGGAGAAGGGGCTTCGGAGAGTCTTCTCCACCTCCCCACAGCCTCCCTGCTCCTCCTCCTCCTCCTCTCCAGAGAGGAGAATGCAGTACTCCAAAGGAGGCAAGAACATGAGCAGAGCCAAAGGAGGCCCATCTCATCCACCCTCCTCTTCTCCTGGTGAACCAGGCAGAAGAGAAGCCCACACGCAGGATGGATGGCGGCCAACAGATTGAGGTTGAATTCTGACAAGACAGAAGACTGTTTTGGGGGGACAGGGGGCGGGCAGGTGTGGAGGACTCCCTGGTCCTGTAACTGTGCCCCTGAAGGACCAGGTGCGCAGCCTGGGAGTCATTCTGGACTCACAGCTGTCCATGGAGGTGCAGGTCAGTTCTGTGTCCAGGTAGGCAGCTGTCTCCCAGCTCCACCTGGTACGCAGGATGAGACCCTCCCTGCCCACAGACTGTCTTCAGAGTGGTGCATGCTCTGGTTATCTCCCGCTTGGACTACTGCAATGCTCTCTATGTGGGGCTCCCTTTGAAGGTGACCCGGGAACTACAACTAATCCAGAATGCGGCAGCTGGACTGGTGACTGGGAGCAGCAGTCAAGACCACATAACACCGGTCTTGAAAGACCTACTTTGGCTCCCAGGACATTTCCGAGCACAATTCAAAGTATTGGTGCTGACCTTGAAAGCCCTAAATGGCCTCGGTCCAGTAGACCTGAAGGAGCGTCTCCACCCCCATCATTCTGCCCGGACACTGAGGTCCAGCGCCGAGGGCCTTCTGGCAGTTCCCTCACTGCAAGAAGCCAAGTTACAGGGAACCAGGCAGAGGGCCTTCTTGGTGGTGGCGCCCGCCCTGTGGAACGCCCTCTCATCAGATGTCAAAGAGAATAGCAACTACCAGACTTTTAGACAACATCTGAAGGCAGCCCTGTTTAGGGAAGCTTTTAATCTTCAATGGACTATTGTATATTATTATTATTATTATTAGAACACAAGAGCAACATTCTCCCCTCCTTTGGCTTCCAGCAACTGGGGTGCAGAAGCCTTCATAACATAAGACTAGCCTGCTGGAACTGGCCCAGCCTCCTGTTCAGAGAGTGGGAAAACACCCCTAAAAGCCAGAAGTATCCAGATAGACTTCCTCTGGACCTGGAGGTTCCATCAGGTCTTCCCAAGCAGGGCTTAGCAGGGCTGATTTCCATGTTGAATTCAAAATCCTCCTCAAGGGCAGTCATCTCCCCTTCAGACGTGCCAGCAGGGGGGCAGGCGAGGCAGGCCCCCCCCTGCGTGTCCCCTGTGATGCCCAGGGGGGGTGATGCAGACCCCCAGAGGCAGAACATGGGCTTTGCCCAGTTCCCATCACCTCCACGGAGGAATAGGTGAAGTGCAGAAGAAGGGAGGGAGGGAGGAGGGGAGTCCTGTAAATCCTGGTCCCACCTGGCCTGAGAGGGCAGAGCCCAGACTGACTCCAACTGCAAAAAAAGAACAACCCTGAGGCTGCTGAACAGACTCTTGGGTGGGGGGGGTCCTGTTTGGAGAGGGGGTCGTTGCTGCTGCTGATATTGCTGTTGGCTTTCTGTGGCTTTGTTTTTCATTTTGTTGTACAGTAATTTATGTGGCACTTGTTCAGTTTGATTTTGTATCCTTAAAAGCTTTATTTATTCTTTATGAATGACAACCTATGTTATGTTGCAGATACGCTTTCTTTTCATGTTGTAAGGCGTCCTCAACATGGTTTGAACCACGGAAATGCAGCATGCGAAGGAGGAGGGAGGGAGGGAGGGAGGGAGGGAGGGAGGGAGGGAGGGAGGGAGGGAGGGGGGAGAGAGGGAAGGAAGGAAGGAAGGAAGGAAGGAAGGAAGGAAGGAAGGAAGGAAGGAAGGAAGGAAGGAAGGGAGGAAGGGAGGGAGGGAGGGAGGGAGGGAGGGTGTTTTTCTCCTGCACTCCTGCAGTGTCTCCCAAGACAAAATGAGGGTGGGATGGAAGGCAGTGGCCTCTCCTTCCTTTGAGGTTTCTAAGCAGACGCTGGATGGTCATCTGTCATGGATTCTTTAGCTGTGGTTCCTGCTTTGCTGGGGGGTTAGACTAGATGACCCTTGGTGTCCCTTCCAGCTCTGCAGTTGTATGATTCTACCTTTCTATCATGTTTTCTTCGGAGTCGCCTCTTGATTCCAGAAGTGGCCCTGTCACAGGCTCCACAGAACACCTGCTCCGCCTTTGGAGTGGTGGCACCTGCACTCTGGAACTCCCTGCCACTTGACACCAGGCCTTCCCTGTACTCTTTTCCACACCTGCTAAGAACATCTTTTCCTACCCAGACACGGACGGTGCCAGTGTACGTTTTAATCTCTTTTCATTTCATTGCTGACTTTATTTCTGAGTGTTTTAAAGAGCTGTGTTTACCGATTATTTCATTGTTTCCTTCTCCTTGTGGACTGCTGCGCAGCTGTTGTGTTTTACAACCGAGCCGTGTCTAAATTTCACGGAATAAAACCAAACAAGCCCAGAGTCTCCCGCTGCATTTTCCAAGTTCGCCAGAGGACGGTTTCTCCAGACATCTCTTTTTCAGAGCGTCATCTGAAGAGATGGCGAAGAGACTGGCCATCACTGCCTTGCCCAACATTTGCCTTTGCTGCGGTCAGCCTCCTCTGGAGTAAAGCCATGGCAGCCAGCTGCCTGCCAGTGCCCCTTCCCCTCTGAAGGGCAGTTAAGCCAGGCTCCTCCAGGACAAGACCAGCGCCAGATTGTCACTTAACTCTGCTTTGCATTCATCTACTTAAGCCTAGATGGTTTATTTCTTGCTGTGCTGCTTTGTAATATAGAATTTATTCCATGTTTGCCTTTGCTGTCATTTGAGTTTACCGACATGCTCTGTGTTTTGTCTCTTTGAATTTCCAAGGCTCTGTGTTTCGATGTTTTGAACGTTTGCTGGAATCAGCTGAGGGTGCAGATCCTGCTCAGAAAGCAGCATCTAAGTAAACTCAGTCTGTCTGTCAATGAATCAAACAATCAATCAGTCAATCATCTTTGCTGATGCCCCAGAGGTCTCGAGGGAGGGGGGAAGGGAGGGGGTGTCCCTCCCCCTCCCCTTTTATGAAGATTAAAGGTAAAGGTAAAGGTACCCCTGCCCATACGGGCCAGTCGTGTCCGACTCTAGGGTTGTGCGCCCATCTCACTTAAGAGGCTGGGGGCCAGCGCTGTCCGGAGACACTTCCGGGTCACGTGGCCAGCGTGACGAAGCTGCTCTGGCGAGCCAGCACCAGTGCAGCACACGGAAACGCCGTTTACCTTCCCGCTATAAAGCGGTCCCTATTTATCTACTTGCATTTAGGGGTGCTTTCGAACTGCTAGGTGGGCAGGAACTGGGACCGAAAGACGGGAGCTCACCCCACCACGGGGATTCGAACTGCCGACCATATGATCGGCAAGTCCTAGGCACTGAGGTTTTACCCACAGCGCCACCTGCGTCCCTATGAAGATTACCTGCTCTGAAACCCCACAGCTAATTCTCCCCTGGTCTCCTCGCTGGCCCAAGTAGGACCAATTCAGCCAGCTAGCCCTGGGGATTATCTAACTGATTTTTTATTTTTATTGTTATTCGTGTTTTTATACTGTATTTTATGCTGCTTTTATAATTAAGTGTTTTAAAGTAGCTGCCCTGAGCCCGGTTTTTGAACTGGGAAGGGTGAGGTATAAATAAAATTATTATTATTATTATTATTATTATTATTATTATTATTATTATTATTATTATTCAGAGGCACAAAAGGCCCCCAGGTGGCCAGGAGGACGGGCTGGGATCAGGGAGGATGACAGAGCAAAGGAACCGCAATCCTGCAAGCCAGGGGTTTTCGTGGGGTGGGGGGGGAAGGGGAGATTCTGGTTGAGGAGCTGAGAAGGTGATGGAAGAAGGCGAGTCATTCTTGGCGCTGCTCCTGCTGTGTTGCTGAGCGATAAGAGGGAAACTAAGGCCCCCCCCCCTTGATGTGTGTGCCTATGGAGCCAAGAATCCCGAAACACTCATTATTCCAGGTTGACACCAAAACATCTACTGCAGGGGCGGATTGAAGCACCCTTTGAGTGCTGGATGGTGCCTTGCAGGGCTGGAGGAAAGGCAGCAGGGTCCCCCATTCGATCCAGCGCAGGATGTGGCCTCAAAAGGTGTCAGCTGCCTCTCCAGCTTCGGCCCAGAAGCCGTTCAGGGCACAGCGCAGCTCCTGCAAAACCCTGCTGCAAGAGGCTGGGAGGTAGCTCTGCCCCAGGGCCGAGGTCTGCCATATTTCAAAGAGCGAAAAAGAGGACAGGTCTGCCAAGTTTTGACTATGGATCGCTGTGACGACTCTCGTTTTACATACCCGTGGAAAAGAGGACATGTCCTGGGAAAAGAGGACATATGGCAACCCAGTGTTAACGGAAAAATCCAAGGGCTCCCTTGGACAAAAACAAAGACACCAACCAGGATTACTTGGAGCAAAGCAGCAGCCTGTAGGCTTGGCCTTTATTGAACTGTTGCAACAGGGTGCTCCCCTCACCTGCAGGAGAGAGGAGGGACCAAGAAAAAAATGGTGTGCAAGGTCTTATAAAGACTTTTGAAATTCCCACCCTGTAGATCAAGACCAGCCCCAGAAACATCATGCATACATCACAGAAAGGAGGGGTTGAGGGAGGAGTTGTGGTGGTAACCTGAGTGTCTTGTCACCTGGCTGGTTCCTCCTTTGCCCCCCCCCATGAGTCACTTCCAGGAGACAAAGGGGAGTTTGCACTTCCTGCCCCCAGAGGGTAGATCTGATCACTGTCCTTTGTTCCAGTCCATGCTGAATCCACTCCCATATGCAAGTTCTTTGTGATCTTGATTGTCTTCTGTCTGGGATCATCAGGGTTGGCATAACAACTGGGCAGGGCTCCTGTGGATGTGCTGAGATGGTGAAGGGATTATGGCTGACCAGGACCAAGCCACCCCCCTTTTGATAGTCCTTGTCATATGGAATAAAATAAAATGGAACAGTGCAAATCCAATGTATGGTTGATTTTTCTATGAATTTATAACAGAAGTGTAGCGTATGTGGTGTGGAGTTTGTACAACCTGAATGATGGGGGGGGGTGTTTCCTGCTACACCAGGAACGGCCAAAACTTCTCCCAGCACTAGGCAAAAGAAAATAAGCAGAGCCTGGCTGCAGGATCAGGCCCAAAGGGGCCCACCTAGTCCAGCACCCTGTCCTCACAGGGGCCAACCGGACACCTCAATGGTGCGATGGAAAAATCTGGGTGTGAGGCTGCTCAGTCCCCCAGCTGGTCGGGCAGAGCCCCCCGGGTCCCTGCGGAATAAAGGAAGGAGTCCAGCCCCCAACCGGAGGAAATTGCTGTAGACCAAAGTTTATTGCGCAACAGGTTCAAAAGGAGATTGAACCCCGAGGATGGGGTGACAAGGACTTTTAAAACTTTCCCACCATATCCCAGAATACAGTTTGTACAGCATCACTGATACATCACTGCTACATCACTGACATGTCACAAAAGGGGAGGGCTACACATGTTTAGCATAGACAGATGTGTCAGGGCAACACACAAGTATAAGATGAGCATAGACAAATATGTTTTAAGTACCCACCACCCAAAAGTACAACAGAAGTTCCTTTGCATGTCTGGAGCCTGAGGCAAGTCAGGTGATGAGATTTGGCTTCCTTTGGCTAACATTGAGCCCAGCAATTGCCGCCTTTGAGAGCTTCCTGGAGTCCTTTTGCAAGGGGAAAATAGCTTTGGAATGGGGGGGACTGGGAAAGGAGATGATTTTATATTATTTTTAAAGCTAGGTGACTTCCCTGAGCTGTCAAGTTGGAAGGATACATTCAGGCATAGTATTTGTAACATTTAACAACTTTAAAGATGTGCCCACCCCGTAATTTCCGTAACAGTGGCCATTGCTGCTTCCTCTGGTAGCCCCATGTAGGGGCATGACAAGATCCAGTCCTGGGGGGCATTGAAGAATCTGGGGCAAGATCCCTCTCCTCCAGAAAGATGTGCCACCTGCACAGAGGGTGGGCATTCAGCTGCGATGTGAGAAGTGGGTCTGGAAGGGGGCAGCCCCAAAGCAAGCATCTCCCAGAGCCCACCAGTGCCGGCTGGGCCTGAAACGCAGAAGAGAAGAGGGGACATTTTATCAGATGTGGTGGGATTGTAATGAAATTAAGAAATTTTGGGAAATGATATACAATGAATTGAAGAAAATGTTCCATCTAACATTTGTCAAAAAACCTGAAGCATTAGGGATTGTAGGAAAAGACCTGCCAAAGAAGTTGAAAAATATCTTCATGTCTGCGACAACAGCGGCGAGAGTCTTAATAGCACAAGGATGGAAGAACGAGGAAATCCCGCCTAAAGAATTATGGCAAGAGAAATTGATGGACTATGCAGAGCTGGCAAAATTGACACATAAACTACGGGACAAGGATAACTGTGACTTCAAAGAGGAATGGGAACCTTTTACAAAGTACCTAAAGATGCAACCAAGTGAATTGGACTCCCTGGCAGGCTTTGAATAAACACTCACAAACTTTTTATTGATAATAACCAGTTAGACAAATTAAGGATTTATACAATTCTGCAACATGCAGAGAGAATAGCATTTATAGAGAAATCAGAGATTGGAACTGAGGGGAGTCAGGGGGTGGGGGGAGGGGGGTTGTTTTATGGGAGGGAGGGGGAAATGGGGGGGAATTAAGGATAAGATGTTTTAAGATTATATGTTTTGTTGAATTACCTAATAAAGAAAAAAGAAAAGTGGAAGGGAGGTCGGCCTGGCCTTGGCATCGCCTCCGAAGCCCCTGGCATCTCGCAGACAAACAAGCCGGTTCCTCGTTTGCACGGCTTGGCAGGCGCGGCGGGGGAAGGAAGAGCCGTCCGTGCTCTCGGCAAACACCTCCCTGCGCGCTGCCAGCGTGGAAACTCATTAGATGAAGCTTTAATATCAGATCCATCCATGCAAGCCAAGGCCTGATTGGCAGGAGGGCTTTGCGAGACGTGCCAGGCAAGGCTCTCCCCCAGAACAAGGCAGGCAGGCTGCTCCACCCTCATTGGGATGCAGAGGCAGCTGCCGGCTGTCAGGAGGAAAATCGGGGGGGGGGGGACCTGCGGAGAGAGGCGGCCAGAGGCAGGCGGGCAGAGAGGCCTCTTCCAGAGGGAGGACCGGCCCCTCCAGCCAAAGCCCAGCCTGCCTCTTCGGAAGCCGGCCGGCCAGATTATCTCCATCACAAAAATGGGGGGAATCTGCAAAATCCATCCCTTGAATTGTGGCATAAAAACGTACGCAACACGGCAGTCGCTGAGAAAATAACTCCTAATCTCCACATCCTGAAAGGAGAAGAACCCCCCAGGGAATGTTTTTACACAGTGTGGCAGGACTTGAACGTTTTGCGTCTCAGCTAGCGAACTGCAGGACTCTGGTGAAGGACAGAAGAGAGGCGTTCAGACTTCCGGAGGAGGAGAGCGCTTTAAACATCGAGATGGGAATAGGGAAAAGGAAGGTCAAGGACCCCTGGATGGCGAAGTCCAGTGAACGGCGACTCTGGAGTCGCGGCGCTCATCTCGCTTTCAGGCTGAGGGAGCCGGCGTTTGTCCACAGACAGCTTTCCGGGTCATGTGGCCAGCAGGACTAAACTGCTTCTGGCGCAACAGAACACTGTGATGGAAACCAGAGCGCATGAAAATGCTGTTTACCTTCCCGCCGGAGCAGTACCTATTTATCTACTTGCACTTCGTCGTGCTTTCGAACTGCTAGGTTGGCAGGAGCAGGGACCAAGCAACGGGAGATCACTCTGTTGTGCAGATTCAAACCGCCAACCTTCTGATTTGCAAGCCCAAGAGGCTCGGTGGTTTAGACCACAGCGCCACCCGCGTCCCTATACTTCCCTGTACAACATCTCAATATTGACTTTCTATGCTTGCATATTAGTTTTGCTGTTGTTGTTTGTAAAATATAGCGAGCCTTCTTCATTTTATAAAACTAATAATATTAATAATAATAGAGTTATAGAGTTGGAAGGCACCCGAGGGTCATCTAGTCCAACCCCCTACGATGCAGAAATCACTGCTGAAGCATCCAGGACAGATCACCCAATCGCCACTTAAAAGCCTCCAAGGAAGGAGAGTCCACCCCCTCCTGAGGGAGACCGTGAACAGCTCTTACTTTCAGAAAGTTCTTCCTGATGTTTAGTCGGAATCTCCTTTCTTGTAACTTGAAGCCAGGGGTTCGAGTCCTACCCTCCAGAGCAGGAGAAAAGAAGTTTGTTCCCTCTTCCATGTGAAAAATAAATAACCCTGTCGCTCACATAATCACAGAACCACAGTATTGTAGTGCTGGAAGGGACCCACAAGGGCAATCTAGTCCAGCCCTCCGCTATTTTGCTTCTGGAGCATCCCTCGGTAACATCCAGCAGAGATTCGCAAGCCTGCCGGGTCCGGCTAACACTCCCCTGTTCTGCTCACAAATAAAGCAGCAGCAGCGTTTCCTGCATTTTGTGTATCCCAGTTGCAGACCGAGGAGCACAGCTATTTTCAGATCACGGCAGACGTGCCAAGCCAAGTTGAGCTGAATGAATTCTAGAAGAACTGGCAGGTTGCCATGCAATTCCTACATAGGGAGGGCATAAGCACCTCAGTTTAAGGAGGAGATTGGCAAGCCTGAAGGTGGGCAGAAGAAGGTGGCTGAGAGGGTCAGGAGTCTGGAAACCAAGCCTTGCGAGGAACGGCTGGGGGAATTAGGCATGTTTAGCCTGGAGAAGTGGGACATGGGTGGCACTGTGCATTAAACCACTGAGCCTCTTTGGCTTGCCGATCAGAAGGTTGGCGGTTCGAATCCCCGCGACGGGGTGAGCTCCCGTTGCTCAGTCCCTGCTCCTGCCCACCTAGCAGTTTGAAAGCACGTCAAAGTGCAAGTAGATAAATAGGTACTGCTCTGGTGGGAAGGTAAACAGCGTTTCTGTGCGCTGCTCTGGTTCGCCAGAAGTGGCTTAGTCCTGCTGGCCACATGACCCGGAAGCTGTACGCCGGATCCCTCGGCCAGTAAAGTGAGATGAGCGCCGCAACCCCAGAGTTGGCCATGACTGGACCTAATGGTCAGGGGTCCCTTTACCTTTACCTTTTAACCTGGAGAAGAGGACACTAAGAGAAGACATGAGAGCCATCTTCAAATATCTCAAGGGCTGCCCCATGGAAGATGGAGCCAGCTGGTTTTCTCCTGCTCTGGAGGGTAGGACCTGAACCAATGGATTCAAGCGACAAGGAAGGCGATTCCAACTAAATATTGGGAAGACCTTTCTGAAGGTAAGAGCTGTTCAACAGTGGAACAGGCTCCCTGGGATGGTGTCAGACTCTCCTTCATTGGATGTTTTTAAGCAGAGGTTGGAGGGCCACCTGCCAGGGATTCTTGAGTTGTGATTTCTGCATGGCAGGGGGTTGGACTAGATGACCCCTGGGGTCCCTTCCAGTTCTACCATTCTATGATTCTAAGCTAGTGAAACAGAAGGCTGCTTGTTGCCGGTATGGAGCAATGGGGCTTTCCAACTGACTTTGGCAGAACTGATGAACCAATGGCAGCCGTCCGGGTTGTGTTGTTGTCTGAACACTTCCTTTAGTTTTTTGACATGATTGCAATATACATGGTCACCTACCTGAGAAAGTGTGCTGCAAGATTCTCCTCTCGGGTTTTTTAAATAAGAGGGGGCGGGGAACTGGGCCACTCTGCAGGAGATTCCGGACTTGTCATCCAGAGGCTCGAAGCTCCAACTCAGCTTTCAGTTCAGCTTGAGAAGTCAAATGGGGTTCCGTCGAGGAACCAGGCCCTTCAATAAGGCCATCACCATGCTGCTCTCCACACTGAGCTTCCTGCTCAGGTCCAAGATTGTCACCTCCAGTGTGTCTCTCAGTAAAGATTTTGGTGGCTTTGGTGGTAAAGGGACCCCTGACCATTAGGTCCAGTTGTTGCAGCTCTCATCTCGCTTTATTGGCCAAGGGAGCCGGCGTACAGCTTCTGGGTCATGTGGCCAGCATGACTAAGCCGCTTCTGGCGAACCAGAGCAACACACGGAAACGCCGTTTACCTTCCCACCAGAGTGGTACCTATTTATCTACTTGCACTTGGACGTGCTTTCGAACTGCTAGGTTGGCAGGAGCAGGGACTGAACAACGGGAGCTCACCCCGTTGCAGGGATTTGAACCACCGACCTTCTGATCGGCAAGTCCTAGGCTCTGTGGTTTAACCCACAGCGCCACCCACGTCCCACGGCTTTGGTGGTACTGGAAGCTATTACTATGTTCAATGGGTCTTAGAGCAGATGGTGAATTCAGATATTGTACAGTATGGTGAGATTTCATCTCAAGGCTCAGCATGCAAATCGCCATCTGCAACAAGGTCTTCTGCCTCTCGCCAGACCATCAGTATAGCAAACCCCATTCTGCAAGATCCGTCTTTCAGCCAAGCTGTCAGTGGAGTTACAAATACGTGGAGCCCATGGTTTGTCTTGTCTCCTGCCTTAATTTAGAAATAAAGTTCAAATGTCTTTTGCACAAGCAAAACTTGGTTTCTGAGATTTAAGAACATAGAGGCCTGCTAGCTCGGACTAAGCCCCCTGCTCTCACAGTGGCCAGACTCAAGTAAGACCCCAGCACAAGAGCCTTCTCCCCTCCTATGCTTTCCATAGGAGTTCAGAAGAATTGCTATATCCATTGTTAAAGGCTGGGAACTGTTCCTTTTCCCTTATGGGGTATCCAAGGGCCCTTATAGAGTCCTTAAGTGGGTTCCCCATTGGTAGGAGAAAATAACAGAGGCCAAGCAGAGAATATTTGGAAGCAAAGCAGCTCATAAGCCTGATCTTTATTGATCTCTTGCAACAGGGTCCTCACTCACCACATGCAGAAGGGAGGAGGAACTCAGAGCAATGGTGTGCAAGGCCTTATATACCGTATTTTTCGCCCTATAAGATGCAATTTTCCCCCTACAAAAATGAAGGGGAAATTTGTGTGCATCCTATGGGGTGAATGCAGGCTTTCGCTGAAGCCTGGAGAGCAAGGGGGTCGGTGCGCACCGACCCCTCTCACTCTCCAGGCTTCAGGAAGCTATCCACTAGCTGTGGGAGACCCGGCTCTCCCACGGCTAGCGGAGACCTTGCCGGCACCCAGAAGCTTGGGGTGCGCTGAGCTCCGCACGCCCCAAGCTTCGGGCTTAGCGCAGTGCACCTGGGGGAAAAAATAAATTCCCCCCCCCTTTATTTCCCCCCAAAAAAACTAGGTGCATCCTATGGGCCGGTGAGTCTTATGGGGTGAAAAATACGGTAGACTGTTGAAATTGCCCACCCTGTAACCCAAAATACCATGCATACATCACAGAAGGAGGCAGTCTCCAGCAGAAATCCTTCTTGCCACTGATAATGGTCACTGATTGCATTAGCTGGGCAGCCTGGCCATTCTTTTGGGATGGTCAGTATTTTAGTTTCCTGAATTCAGGTCACAGGCTCACTCTATTCATGCACAAATTTGCAAGTTTTTGAGGTCATTGGGAGAGTCAAAATGGCTTCAGGATTGCTCTCAGACACACATACTTAGATATGTGTGCATTTATGAATATTTATTCTATATTTGAGACCTTAATATTCTTGTAACACTGGAGGGGGAGCATAGCTCTCTTGGCTCATAGCCAATGATAGCCGTCTCCTCCTCCATGACTTTCTCTCTTGCTCTCATGCAGGCTGTGGCATCAGTCACAGCTGGCAGCCAGCATTTCTGGGCCTCCCATGGCAGAGACAGATACAGAAGCACCCAAACGGTGTTCCTGTCCTTTCACGGAGAATGCAAACCCATCCAGGCCAGGTGAGCAACCCGTTTTCCACCCGTGAGATTTGTTCACTCACATTGCCTCTGTCTTGCCAGATTCAAGCGCAGCTCATTCCCCTCATCCAGCCCAGACCCCACGCAGCTCCTCTTCATTCGGGGGCCACATGGAGAAACACGGCCAAGTGTCACCAGCCTCCTTCGCCCCCAAACTCATGAGGTTCCCCTGAGGCTTCAAGTGTCAGTGGGACTGAGAGGTTCCCTAGCTAAGCGTCAAGGCGAGGGAGGTTTAAAGAGAGTGTCACGGAATCAAGCTCATCCATTTTGTTGAATTAAATAAACTAAATAGGTTTAATTGGGTTTTGAATAAATGTGCAATTAGCTGCTACTGTTTTGAATTTTATTGCGTTATTATATTCCTGAGCTGGTTGTGCAAATCGCTATTCCGAATAAGCTTTTATAGGGTGAGTGGGGGGACTGGGGATGAGTTTATGGAGCCAGTGGGGTGAGGCCCAAAAAAAGTTCGGGAACCATTGATGTAGATGTGAAATGGCATTGGGAAAAGACTAGTGCCCAGTGGCACCCCATAGCGTAAGTGCCAGGGGGTCCAAAAGCAGGGGCAGAGAGGGAGCTTGGGAGGGGGTCACTGAGGGGCCCAGGGGTGGGATGAGGCTCTGCTATGGGTTTTGCTGTGGGTGCTGGAAGGCGTGGGTCCACAAGGACCTTCCTGCAGACAGAATGAATGACAGGCACCACAGGACAAGCATCTGTGGAACATAAGAGGAGCCTGCAGAGTCAAGCCAGTCTTCTTCTTCTTCTTTGGCCATCCCTCGTAGCCGAATAAGATTGTCTTCCATGAACACGGTTTTAACAGTGAGTCCATAAGTGACTGTGGAGGCCAATTCTGGATCCCCACATCCTTCCACAGTGGAGACATTGCTTTCCTGGCGGGAGTCGATCACGGTGTGGATTTGCCAAGTGCGCCTTCCTCTTAGCACGTTTCTCCCTTGTGTCCTGAGTTCAAGTGTCTTCAAAGCCCAGGACACCTTTGGTCAAGGCTGTTCTCCAACTGGAGCACTCACAGGCCAGTGTTTCTCAATTGTTGGTGTTTATACTACATCTTTAAAAAATTGCCTTGAGAGAATCTTTTAACCTATTTTGTTGACCACCAGCATTACGCTTTCCATTCTTAAGTCCGGAATAGAGGAGTTGCTTTGGAAGACGATCATCAGGCATCTGCACAACATGACCAGTCCAAAGAAGCTGATGTGGAAGAATCATTGCTTTGACACTGGTGATCTTTGCTTCTTCCAGTATACAGTACTGGTATTAGTTCACCTGTCTTCCCAAGTGATGTGTAAAAACTTTTGGAGACCCCATGGATGGAATCTTTTGAGGAGTTGGAGATGGCATTTATAAGTGGTCCATGTTTCACAAGCATACAGTAAGGTTCGTAGTACAATAGCTTTTTAAACGAGCATTTTGGTTTCCCTGTGAATGTCCCGGTCCTCAAACACTCTGCACTTCAGTTGGGAGAAAGCCGCACTTGCAGAGCTCAGGCGATGCTGGATTTCGGCATCAATGTCGGCCCTTGTGAAAAGACAACTGCCCAGGTTGGAGAAGTGATTGACATTTTCCAACGTTACACCATTGAGTTGGATTTGTGGCGCTGCAGAGGGGTCATTTTGGGGCCCACCTGGTCCAGCATCCTGCGCCCACAGTGGCCAACCTGCTATGGAAGGCAGAGTGGAGCCATCCTGGCTCGGAGCCCCCAATGGCCCTCTCCTCCTCCACTGCCTGCCACCTGCTGGACTTCCATCTTGGTCCCAAGTGGGGCGCGATCCCAAAGGGGGCAAATCTCAAGGCGCCAGGCACTATCTTTCCCAGCGCTGGCGCCTCTCTTGCTCCCTCCTCCCAGCAAACTGCTCTCCAGATCAAAGCGAGGAGGGAAAGTTAAATTGGCGATTGATCTTCAATTCCAAGAAGATTGCAGATTTATCTTCTGAAGGGACCGCAGCCCAAGGAGCCGGAGGGAGAGGCAAGGCGCCGCCAGGAGAGGCCATAAATTATCCTGCCGCCCAGATGCCAACGCCGTATTTCAAACGAGGGCGAGGCGGTGTTAACGGCCTAAGAGGAGCGATTCTCGTTTGAGATACAAGTTGGCAAACAGGATGAGTGATGGCTGCACATGGCAGGCGGCCGATGAATTAATTACGGTTTCAAAGGCATGGTCAGAGGCAGCGGGGGCAGGGGGGCAGGTTTCTTTCTTAAAAAATATCACTCAAGTTTCACTTTGTCCTTTATACTCGTTTGAGCTCTGCAGCCCTGACAGATGTGCTGCATCTCAGCAGCAGGGCCTGCTGTGACAGGAGCATGCTTTCCTGACATGGAGCCAATTAACCCCTCCAGAGTTAAACACGCATTTTGCAGTTGTTGGAGCCCAAGGCTTAACTCCTGCTCCACCCCCACCCCTTTCTGCTTCCTCTGAAAAGGTCTCAATCTCACTGGTGATGGAAAAGAGTCTTCCCTGACTGAGAGAGCCCTGGAGGGCGGCTATCAGTTACGGCTACATACCAGGCAGGTCCAGATGTCCAGAGAGTCAGGCAGAACTGCTCCCTCCTCACAGCAGTGGTGGATCCCAACAGAGGAGGGTGATTAAGGGCCTGGAAATTGTGGGAATGTTCAGAGATGCAGGAGAGGATATATTGTCTGATTATAGCCTTTCCAACTTGTGTTAACAAGTTCACAATTTAGCAGAGTAACATTCCCCTTTTTAAACTCACAGCGGATGCATTTGCTCAGGCTCGCTAAAGCCTCTATAATAACTGTTCTGGTATTTCCTCCTTTTTTCCTCATAAAAGATAAGACATGACACAGTGTTCTATAAAGCCGTAAAAAGAGTTTACTCACATTCTGTTCACAATCGGATCCCAGAAGGCAGACTTAGCTTAGAAAAGTAACATACACCTGGAAACTATCTCATAAGGAGACAGTCCCTCTGTCCTCTCTTGGCTGGAGGCCAAGAAAGCATCTTTGACTAAGCAGATGTTGCTTCTTCAATGCATGTAGTCAAAAAGAGGAGAGATGGTTGCCTTGCTCTGTGCTTTTGTCATTACCTGCACAGGTGAGGCCACGCCCACCTCTAGTCACAGGCAGAGGAAGTCTGTCTCAGCCCAGAAGGAAACAGGAAGTTTACCTGCTGGCTGGGCAAATATTCCTCCCCATGTGTAAACATGTTCACTCTAGGAATGTTGTACTTGACTGCTCTTGTGTTTCGCATCCCACAAAAATCAGTCCTCATGAGGAAGGGTTGAGAGAGCCGGGGATGCTTAGCCTGGAAAACAGGAGAGGTAACATGAGAGCCATCCTCAGAAATGAAGGGTTTTTACATAGAACCGTAGAAGAGTTGGAAGGGGACACCAGGGGTCATCTATTCCAACCCCCTCTTGCAATGCCACCAGGTGGAACAAGATGGAAGCCCAGAACAAAAGAGGACCCAAACTTTTATTAGTTGCTAACCCCCATGTTACACCCCCCCCAAACTACATTACAGTTACATCATGAAAGGGGAGGTCTGGGGGCAGTGATCTGAGCATCCTGGACCCTGCCCCATGGTTCCCCTTGCCCTCCACCAAACACCCATCAAGAGAGATCTTTACATTTCCCAGCCAAGTTAATCCCACCCTTGTGTCTTCATCTGTGTTTGTTCTTTCTGGAATGGCTACCTGCCTGGCCCTCAGGTATCAGGAGGCCAGGAACTATCCCTCAGGCAGAGGGGCTGCTGAGGAGCTGAGCTCACAGGTCTATAGGAACTTCTGAAGTTTTCCCTGTAGATACATTTATCACTGAATTCTTACATTTGGTATGGTGTAGCAGAGGCCCTTTGAATAGATAGGAAGAAAATGTGATGAAGTGTTTTGTGGGGACAAATCACAAAAGTCATTGTGCTGATTTTGGTAGTGCATGACATCTGCTGGAGGGGCAACCCCCCCCCAACCTATACATAAATTCCTGCAACAGTCCCAAAGAGGCCCTCCCCGCGAAGCCCAGGTAAGCTCAGAGCACCTTGGGGGAAAGCCGGGTCAGCCCCACTCCCAGGGCGGAGAAGGAGCCCCCCCCCCCCTGCCCAGGGATGTGAGCTGCAGCGCGTGACTAATGACTCCTGCAAGGGAAGGCTGGAGAAACGGGGGGGGGGGGAGAGAAACGTCAGGAAAGGAGAGCAATGCCGCAGCAGCAGCGCATTCTTCTCCCTCCCCCCCCCCTCCGCTGGGGAGACGCTGCTCGGAGGGGGGGAGACAGCGCAGCTTGTGCTGATGCGAGGAGACAAGGCTCTTCCGTGTCAGCTGCAGGCGCCCGCAGGAGAAGCACCGGCCCGACTCTGGCTGCTCAGACTCCGTTTCCACACACGCACTGAGGCACAGATCCCCTGCTTCTCCTTGCAACGTGGTGGCAGGTGTGGTGGTGATGTGGTGAGGGTCGGCCTGGGACTTGGGAGAGACCAGGGTTCAAATCCTCCCACTCCACAGACAAGTGTGTGACCTTGGGCCAGTGCCGGATTTACGTATAAGCTCAACAAGCTCTAGCTGAGGGACCCACTCTCTTGGGCGCCCCAAAAAAAATTTAAAGGGAAAAAACCTGAATGTACATTTCCAAAATGTAAGATAAAAAAATAAAATAAAATAAAACCTACCTACAGCAACAGTGTTTTGTGTTGTCTAGGCTCCTGCCGCTGCTGTCACCCATTCTCTGATTCCCAGGCCAGTGAGACCTTCCAGGGGCAGGGCGATGGAATGGATTTGGTCTCCTTTGGAGGAAACAGCACTGGAGATCGAACTCTGCCATCATTTTTGCAGTATTTGCTTTATTCCCAAATATACGCCACAGAGAGCATTAAGTGGAGTCCAAGAGGAGACATTCCTGCAAGGTAGCAGATCCAGTAGCCCCATGAGATCCCCAGAGGAAGGGAGAGGAAGGGAGGCAGTGTTGTTGTGTGGTAGTTAGGGATGCGAGTGGCGCTGTGGTCTAAAGCACTGAGCCTCTTGGGCTCGCCAATTGGAAGGTTGGTGGTTCAAATCCCTGTGATGGGCTGAGCTCCTGTTGCTCTTTCCCAGCTCCTGCCAACCAGGCAGTTCGAAAGCACATCAGTGCAAGTAGTTAAATAGGTACCACTGTGGTGGGAAGGTAAATGGTGTTTTCGTGCTCTCTGGTTTCCATCATGGTGTCCCGTTGCACCAGAAGCAGTTTAGTCCTGCCGGCCACATGACCCAGAAAGCTGTCTGTGGACAAACGCCGGCTCCCTTGGCCTGAAAGTGAGATGAGCGCCGCAACCCCAGAGTCGCCTTTGACTGGACTTAGCCATCCAGGGGTCCTTTACCTTAGAGCAGGCACCCTCAAACTTGGCCCTCCAGCTGTTTTGGGACTACAACTCCCATCATCCCTAGCTAACAGGACCAGTGGTCGGGGATGATGGGAATTGTAGTCCCAAAACGTCTGGAGGGCCGAGTTTGGGGGTGCCTGCCTTGGAGTGTCAGACTAGGACCTGGATGGGGGACCCAGACCCAGGTTACTCTGGGGTTCAAAATCCTGCAGCAGCCCCCTCTTCAAAGATCAGTTGCTGCAAGGGAAAGAAAGGCCTGAGGCTGAAAGGATGCCATAATGGCTACTAGCCCTCAATAGCCCTCTCCCCCCCTCCTCCTCCTCTTCTGTGAATTTGCCCAATCCTCTTTCAAAGCCATCCCTGCCTCCTGTGCAATCAAATTCCAGAGTTTGACTCTGCGCTGTGTGAAGAGAGTCTGACCTCCCGTTCCAGATGTGTCGGATGGAGGAGCAGGTGGAGGCCAACAGCTGCCTGCCTGTCCAGCTGCCTGCCTGCATCACTTCAGAATTTCCGCCGGCAGAGCCGCAACGGGGGAACCACCACTTTGCTTGTGCACCTCGGCGCCCAGCAAGCTGATTTATTTATCAGGATGTCTCTTTTGATGCCAGGCTCTGGCGTGGCCGCCTCTCGGCACACTTTGATTTGCAGTCTCTCAAACTGAGCCGAAGCAGCGAGGAGCGGCTCCCTCGTGGCCTCGTTTGCAGGCCCAAGGATGCGCCAGCGGTGCAGCGCATAAATCCCGGGCAAGGCAGGGCTTATTTCATAAACATTTCCGATGAAAGACAAGCTTTGAATGAGCTCCTGTAAATCCATCGTCAGGGTTTTTGGGGGGTGCGTTTGACACATCCCCTTGAAAAGAGGCCACATCGCCTTTGCCACAACTGTGGGGGAAGTTGGTTCATTGGTAGGGGGCAATTTTAATCAGGAGAGACTTAATTAGGGTCTGTCCACACTCGACGGGAAAATCCAGCCTTTCGTTGTTCGGTGTGTCGTCTTTGGGACTGGACTCGAGCGCTTTCCATTTGGAATTCTCTCCGGAAAATCTGAATTTCTCCACACACTTTTTTCCTGCTTGTATCTGCCTCCAGCTCCTCCCACCTCACTTGTCAGGGCCGAGAACGCGCCCTTTAATCTTGTGTGTGTGCCAACAGTATTTTGCGTAAAATCAGACACCCGGACATGAGCAGAGAACTCCTTACTGTTTGGGATTTCTCTTTGAAGAAGCACAAAGTAAAAAAAGAAGAGTAATAATAATAATAATAATAATAATAATAATAATAATAGGGAAATCAACACACACACACACACACAATGCTCAGAAGTCAAATCCCCAAATGGTGGAATTGCAAGGTTGTGCTTTGTGGAAAACAGGAGAGGAGGAGGAGGTGGTTTTCAAGGTCTCCTAGCCATTGTGAAGGCATCATGTTCATTGCTGGAGACCACGGGAGGGGAGAGGGTTCTCGCACCCGGATCCTGCCTGCAGGTTTTCACTGGGGAGGACAGGATTCTGAACTGGATGGGCCCCCCCTGGCCTGACCCGGCAGCTTCTCCTGAGGTTCTCATGGTGCTTTATAACAATATATAGAGATGGTTTTATAGGACTGATTACATAATTATCTCCCTGAGTCCCTTTGTCCCCCTCTCGCTCTGCTTACAATCTCCTCTCCCCCCGCAAACAATTCTGGATAACAGCTTTATGCACCTGAGCTGTGGTCCCCTCATGCTTTGTGCCACCATAAGATGCTGCTGCTCTTTGAGGAGCCCAGAGTCTCTGCTGCTTTTTTCCTACTCAAGGAAGACGCCCCAAGCAAGGATTTTGCTCCTGGGGAGATGGGGGATGTGTCTCAGTGACAGAGCAGGGCCTGACTTATCTCCCCCTGCAGCTGGAACATCTGCCTACTGGCAGGGCCGGCACTTCGGGGCCTCCGTGGCTTTGCAGAGGGAACACTGCCCGCCACGTCTCAAATTCAGCAGCGGGCGGCAAGTGGCAAAGGCCAGCCTCAGGCCTGGGCTCTTCTGCAGCCGCCAGTTTGGGAAGGCCGTCTCCCTGCCCCACAGCCTGGCCATGAGAGCATCCCTTAGCCCCAGCAAGCTCCCCCTTGCCCAGGACCTGCCAGATACACCAGAGTTGCAGGATACAGCCCCTCCTCTCTGTGGGGCTGGCATTCCTCCTAAGAAGAGACCTGCCAGCCTTCTCATGGAGGGAGGGGCTAGCGAAGGCTGCTTCCCCCATGGGCTACGCCCTGCCCTCCAGTTGGAGGCAGCCATGCTTCTGAATAGCAGCTGCTGGGTGAAGGGAGAGGGCTCTGGGTGCGAATCCTGCTTGCTCCTTTGCCATAGGTGAGAATCTTCCTATGCAAAGAGGCAAGGGCTTTCCATTCATTAAAGCCACTATATACTCCCTCATTGACTCGTCCCTCCAAGCCGGAGGAAACCAGAGCCCCCCTCCTTACTCCTCCTTGCGCCCCCCCCCCAACTCCAGCGGAGTCTGCAGCAGGAAGACGAACCGCCGGCCTCCATCTCCGCCTAGCCAAACGTTGGAGGGAGAGAAAATGTGACCGGCAGAGCTGCGGGGGGTGGATTTGCTGCCCCCTCCCGATGTTCTTGACGGTGCAACTGCAGCCTCCCAGGGCGCCTGTGGCAGCTCATGCCAGCATCAATCAGCCGCGCAGCGCCTCGAAGCCCCCCCTGCCGCTCCTCCTGCCTGGGCTTCCCAACGAGCCTCTGCCCCGAAGATCCTCCTCTAGGCGGAAGCGGACGAGGCTGCTGCTGCTGCTGCTGCTTCAGCGCCGCTGCCTAGTTTTGGGGAGGGGGCGCAGGATCCGTAGGAGCAGCATACCAGCTGCGTTACACCGAGTCAGAGCGCAGGTCCATCTACGTCCTCGGTACTGTCTGCACTGGCCGGCAGCAGCGCCTCTCCGGGTTTCGCGCAGAGATGCTCTCCCAGCCTTGCCTGCCAAGCGGCCGTTCAGCCACCGCCGCGCTTCCCCCTAGAACGAAAGCGAGATCCTGGTCCTTCTTGGGGCGGACTGAATAGCAAACGGAAGGCCGCCTGAATACTAGACAGCTGCCCTGCCGCCGAGCCTACCTCGCAGGGTTGGCGTGCGGAGGAACGGGAGGGCTCTCGTTTAGCAGCGCGGGAGGGGCTCGCTCGCTCTCCCCCTCCCCTTTCTTTCTTCCCTCGGTTTCCAAGCACATCTCCGGAGCGTGGGCGGCGGCGGCGGCAACAACAGAGCCACCCCTGCGAGGCTGGCACAGCTGCCCCCTCTCTGGGGGGCGGCGGGTCAAGAGGCTTGTTTCTCCCTCCGCTTCCCCCCACCCCGCACCGTGGGCTCCCCGGCAGCGAATCCAGCGTCGAGGGCCTTCTCGGTGGTGGCGCCCGCCCTGTGGAACACCCTCCCACCAGATGTCAAAGAGAACAACAAGTACCAGACTTTTAGAAGACATCTGAAGGCAGCCTTGTTTAGGGAAGCTTCTAATGTTAATAGGTTATCGTATTTTAGTGTTTTGCTGGAAGCCGCCCAGAGTGACTGGGGAAACCCAGCCAGATGGGCGGGGTATAAATAAATTATTATTATTATTATTATTATTATTATTATTATTATTATTATCATCATCATCATCATCATCATTATCCCCGGCCATTGGGCGTGCGCCCCTGCGTCTCGGGGGTTGAGGCCAGAGCGATGCGCTCCCGTTGCGCGCGACCACCAGAAGCGGAGCCGCAGCTGCCCGCCTCCCTTCCCGAAACGGGGTGGGGTTCCTGGGCCTCGGGAGGAGCTCATGGCTTGCCCAGGCCTCCCTTTTGGGGATGCCGCGCACGCACCCGCCCTCCCAGTCCCTGCCTCCGCCGGCGGACAGCTCCTCTTGGCAGCCGTGACCTTTCCCCGCAAGGCCCCGTCTCTGGGTCGCTGCCGCAGCTGCTGCAAATGTTTCCCTTTGCCTCATCCATCTTGCGGGTCCCGGAGGCTGCGGACCTTTCCAATTCCTGCTTACTCAGGCAGGCGCCGCCGCTGTGCAAGCAGGCAATTAGGATGGCGCTGATTAGCCATTAAATTCAGCGGTGCCAACTTGAATAAAATATCGGGGTGCCCAGGTAGGCTCCGCCCCGCACAATCAATCACATGACACGGTGCATGCGAACCATTTCAATGGCAATGGCCATCAACTGGGGGGGGGGCTCCAATATTTTTTCGGGGGGCCGAAAACCCCTTGGCCCCTAGGAGTTGGGTCCTATGATTAAATTTAAATGCGGCCCTTCATCCAAAGATTACAGGGTGGTTGACAACGTAAAAGCACAGAATGCATAACATGACAATGAAGAAAAACCAATAACGCCCCCCAAAAAACACACGCAAAGGGTGGATCTACACACTGGGGGGAGGGGACGCTATAAATAAGTCATAAATTACATTGTTATAACAAAAGGGAAAAAATACCATTTAATATCACATAGAAAAGTTTTGTGCTCGACAGCACCACCTGGTGTTGCATGCTTATAACGTGTTCCAAAGGCTGTTGTTGTTTTTTTACTAATGTAGCTGTCCTTTAAAGTCACATTTTAAAGGCCACCCAACTTATTTATTTATTGCAGTTCTAGACCCCCCCCCCCTTTTTCTCCCAGGATCTCAAGGTGAGTTCACGGCTCTTCCCCTCCTCGCTGCCCTGCCAGGTAGGTGAGGCCAGAGGCAGAGCGACTGATACCCAAGGGGAGCCGCCTGGTCTCCCAGCCGCCCTCTTCCTCTATCCTCCCGCCCCAGCCGGGCACTTCTCGCCTCCCATCACCCTGCGGACGCAAAAGGAGCCTGTCTCTGGGGCCAAGCGAGGTCCTCTCTCCCCCGGTTCTGCCGCCTCGCCCTGCCCGCCTCAGGTCCTTCTCCGCAGACTCCTGGTTTGCACAAGATCAGCAGCTTTGGGGCTCCTCCAACCCGCTCCCAAAAAATGGTGTGACAAGATTTATTGATTAATTAAGCGGCGAAATCCCCCCGTTTTTATTGCATCCGATGCTCTGCTTTCATTAGCGTGGCTGCGGCTAAATTAATCCCGCTCCTTTATGGGCAGCCGAGCCTTATTTAATTTTCTGAGATGCAGATGCCCGGCGTGGGGGAGGGTCTCTGCCGGTTGGTCCAGAGGAGGAGGACGGGGAGGAGGCGGCGGCCACGATCCGGGAGCTCCTCGCCGCCGCCTCCGTCCTCCTCGCATCCCGACCGGGCGCCGCCTCCGATCGCTTTCCCGGCTGCAGCCCTAATTACAGGGAGCGCCGCGCCCTCGCTTCTCTTTAATTAGGAGCCGTCGAGGAGGGCTCGCCTTTAAACAGCGGCTCAGTGTGACTTCGCCAAACCATCCTTCGGCTGCCTCCGCCAAGGAGAACCCACAGGCCGGATCCTGACACAAACACGCACCGGCAGCGGGGAGGGGGCGCCAGGAAATGGATGGAGCGGAGGAGTCCCGGACTCCTGGGTTCCTCTCCCAGTTCCGAGACGGAGGGGCTGGCCCTGGGCCCAGTGTGTTGCTTTGGTTGCTGGGAGCAGCTCCAGAGGGTCCGATCCCCTGCCTGCCTCTGGGGCCTCCGGCCTCCCCAACTGCTGGAGACCACAGGAGGTGGGGGGCTCTTGAGCTGGGATCCACAGAGGCATCTGGTTGGCTCCCGTGAGAAGATTAGATGGGCCGCTGGCCTCATCCAGCAGCCGGGCTCTTCTTAGGTTCTGATGGAACCTCCAGCTGCAGAGCAGTCTATCCCCATTCCTGGGTTCTCACCACTGTGAGAAGATGGTCATGCAAACAATTCACCAGCCTAACCTCCGGGGGCGAATTATCCTTTCTGATACTGAGCACCCCCTAATCTGTGCTGAGAGACCCACTTCTTTTATCCCCAGAGGTCCAGTGGTGCTTTCCTGCCTGGGTCCAATTTGCAGCCGTTGATCCCAGCCCCACCCCCACCCCACTGCTCCCCCCTTGGGAAGGCCAAAGAGCTCCCAAGGTGCCCCCTGGCCTGGCGGGCCCCTGGCGGGCCCTGGACGAGGAGGGGCTCTGTCTGGGGGACGATGCCTCCCCCCCACCATCGCAGGAAGCAGCGGCGCCTCCATTGGGAGAGCTGCGTCGCCCCCCCCCCCCGCTGCCTCCTCTAATGTCCCCCTAGGCAGCACTCGGGATAATTATCCTCCCCTACAAATAAGTTGTAAATGAGATGAACAGAGTAGCTTTTAATTATGTCAATTAAAATGCAGCCCATTACGGTGCCTGAAACGCAAGCTAGGATGACTTCGCACGGCTGCCGTCAGGAAGGGGGCGCCTCAGGAGGGGGCGCCCCTCTCTGCCCACCAGAGGGGCCCCCGGAGCCCAGCAGGCTGACTCTAAGGGCCCTTGGGGGCTGGGGGAAGGGGAGCCCCCTTGCTTGCAGCGGGACTTATTCCCAAGGAAGTGCAGGAATGGCCCCAACCCTCTCCTCCTCCTCCTCCTCCTCCTCCTCCTCCAGGGCCTCAGTATCCCTGGTGTGGAGATGTCAGCCTGAGGGTCCCCTGTATCTCCTTTAGCCATGGTTCCCACATGGAAGATGGCGCAAGCTGGTTTTCTCTTGCTCCAGAGGGCAGGACTCGAACCCATGGCCTCAAGTTACAAGAAAGCAGATTGGGACTACAGGAAGGACTTTCTGAGGGTAAGAGGCTGTTCAAAAGTGGTGGCAGAGTCTCCTTCCTTGGAGGTTTTTAAGCACAGATGGCCATCTGTCATGGACCCTTTAGCTGAGATTCCTGCATTGCAAGAGCGGGTTGGACTAGATGACCCTGGGGACCCCTTCCAATTCTAGTTCTCTGATTCTATTTTTGACAGACTGCGACACTTTGGGCTCCAGCCTTCTCACCCCAACCCCAACCCCATCACCTGCCAGGAGATTTTTGCCCTCCCAAGAATTTATTAATATAAAATCAATTGCTCTGAATTATTCACCAGGCATCCATTAAAGATGCATGAGTGTTACCTGAGTGTAAACTGCCATCCCATCGCTGCAGCGCATGAGGAACGTGACAAAGCCACTCTCAGGTCATGGGGAGGGAGCTGGGCTGGCCGGGGGGCTGAGAGGGGGACAGCCCCAGGATGAGGAGGGTCCTTGCAGGTGTGTTTTTTTGAGGGAGATGACAGGGTAGGGTGGGTCTCCGTCATCTTGCCCTCTGGCGAGGCTTGGGAAGAGGGTCTCTGGAGCTCCTTCCCCACAAAATGGGGGGAGCCAAAGAAAAACACACAAACACACACCCTGCAGCTGCCAAGGTGCAGAGGCCAAGTTGAAAAGTCTCAGTGACTTGATCGACAGGAATTTGGACGCTCAGGGACAAAAGGACCTTTAGCCAAGACACATGTGCCGTGTATTTCATTGGAAAATGTCGATCACTTCTCCTACCTGGGCAGTTGTCTTTCCACAAGGGCCGACGCTGATGCCAAAATCCAGCATCACCTGAGCTCTGCAAGTGCAGCTTTCTCCCGACTGAAGTGCAGAGTGTTTGAGGACTGGGACATTCACAGGGAAACCGAAATGCTCGTTTAAAAAGCTATTGCACTACCAACCTTGCTGTATGCTTGTGAAACATAGACCACTTATAAATGCCATCTCCAACTCCTCAAAAGATTCCATCAACGGTGTCTCCAAAATATTTTACACATCACTTGGGAAGACAGGAGAACTAATACCAGTATACTGGAAGAAGCAAAGATCACGAGTGTCAAAGCAATAATTCTTCAACAGCAACTTCGTTAGACTGGTCATGTTGTGCAGATGCCTGATGATCGTCTTCCAAAGCAACTACTCTATTCTGAACTTAAAAATGGAAAGCATAAAGCTGGTGGTCAACAAAAGAGGTTTAAAGATTCTCTCAAGGCAAATCTAAGAAAAAAATTACGGTAGTTTAAACAACGACAAGTGGGAAACACTGGCCTGTGAGCACTCCTGTTGGAGAACAGCCTTGACCAAAGGTGTCCTGGACTTTGAAGACACTCGAACTCAGGACACAAGGGAGAAATGTGCTAGGAGGAAGGCACGCTTGCCAAATCCACACCGTGATCAACTCCTGCCCAGAAACCACTGTGGAAGGATGTGTGGGTCCAGAACTGGCCTCTACAGTCAATTATGGACTCACTGTTAAGGCCGTGTTCATGGAAGACAATCTTGCTCAGCTACGAGGGATTGCCCAAGAAGAAGGATTTCATGGAGGGAAGCAGATGAGGCTGAAGGGGGCGCTGGGTGAAGCAGTGATTGAGCCACACTTTCCCAGGAGAGAGGCCTCTGAGAAGCACCAAAGGATTTTGCAGCACTTGTGGGCTCCCAACGAAGCAGAACCTTGGAAGGGCCAGGGTGGAAAGAAGAAGGGACTTCTCCCTGCTGTGCAGAGTTAACCTGTGGAACTGCCTCCCACAGGAGGCAGAAATGGCCACCAGCGGAAATGGCTTTAGGGGAGGATTTCAGAAATCCAGGCTGCAGCAAAAGCGCAACGCAGCTCTACTTTCGGTTTGGCCACAAGGCTTCCGGCTGATCCCTTTCTTTGGCTCTGACTTGCAGCTCCACGCAGCAGCGAGATTTAAGTATTTGCATCATCATCCGGGTCCCAGGAGAGTCTCTGCTGCACAGCCCCCCTGCTCCTGCAGCCTCCTCTGCCCCCTCCCCTGGGTTGGCATTGCTGCGGCAGGTTGCCCAAGACTCTCCTGAAGGAGAAGAGGGCGAGGAAACCCCCCACCCCCACCCCAGTGTTTCCACAGCTCTCCACTCACTCCGCTGGGCCAGGGTGAAGGAGATAATAATATCTCCTTCTCCTTTCTCCTTCTCCTCCTCCCTGGGGTGTCCTTCCTTTGCCACCCGGCCTTGGCACCCGGCCCAGCCCTCCCTCCCTCCCATCCCAGAGGTCTCAAGCATGCAGAGCGCCAGCTTGGCCCATAAACAGCACCAGCCGGGGAAGGTGCATTATGCCACATTTATGGGCCGGCCATAAAGCGTGAGCACTCCCTTCTTATGAGGTGAGCCTTTTGCCTCCACTCTTAATGGCAGGTGAGCTGAGGGGCTTTGACTGCTGTGATTAAGTCTCATGGGGGGGGAGTGGAGGGGGGGCTCCTTCTGTGGCTCTGATGGCTTCTCTCAAGAGCACCAGCCGAGCAGAGGGGAAGCAAAAGGGCAAGAAGCAAGGCGGACTTGAGTGGCCACGCTTGGCTCCTTGGGGTGCAGATTCATTGGGGCTACAAAGGGGTCTGGGTTCGGTGATCTGCAAGTCCTCCTGTATTTTTATCTTGTGAGCTGCCCTGAGACCCTTGGATGAAGGGCAGCACATAAAATTATTATTATTATTATTATTATTATTATTATTATTATTATTATTATTATTACCCCACCCATCTATGTTTAAAATTTAATAAGTAAACTTTGAAGCATAACCTCAGACAGCATGGCCCACACTGCAGGGTTGTTGGGAGGGAGAAAAAGGCGAGAGGAGCCTGCTGTTTGGGGCCAAAGGGGGCCTGTCCAGTTTGGGGCCCTGTTCTCCCAGTGGCCACCCAGAGGCTCCGCTGGGACTCTTCGCAGCAGTGATTCCCCAAAACTGGACGCCAGAGGCAGGCTGCGGAGACCACGGGGACTGGCAACCATTGGCAGAAGGATGGAGGAGAAGGCTTTGGGGAACAGGAACGCAAGAGCCTAAGGAGAGCCCTGCTCCTGGATCAGGCCAGGAAAGCATCTAGTCTAGCCTCCCGTCCTCGCGGGGGACAACCAGTTGCCTCTTTTCCGGAACCTGGGAGCAGAATTCGCACCCAAGAGCAGCCCTGTCCCTTTCTGTGGCTTCTAGCAACTGGCATTCCGAAGCATGGCTACTAGCCATCGATAGTCCTCTTCTCCTTGGTGGCCTCCTGTGGCAGGGAGTTCCACGGTTTAAGCCAATGGCAGCCCTCACTCCAGCCCCAGAGAGAATCCAGGCACCCTGGCACCCATGCCCACCCCATGGCACCTCCCCCCCCCACATGCCCCCTGGCTCCTCTCTTGGCTGCAGAACCAGGGACCTGTCCCAGCCTCCTTCCTGCCCCATTGATTCCTCTGCTGTGGCAGAGCTCTCCCTGCCAAAGATTTAACCCGGCTCATGTTTAAACCCGTCAGCCGCGGCACGGCTGGGCCCTGAGTTATGCGCCTGCCCTTAATCTCGGCCGCAATCCATTATGTTTTATGGGTCCTCCTGGCGCAGAGGGAGGGAGGGAGGGAGCCTCCCCAGGAACAAGCAGCTTCCTTGGGGGGGGTGAGGGAGCTGCCTTGATCAGGTCCAAAGCGACCCTCTAGTCCAGCCTCCTGTTCTCACATTATGGGAAAACCACAAGCAGGATCCGACCGCAAGAGCAACACTCTCTCCTCCTGAGACTCCCAGCCACTGGGGTTCAGAAGCACTGACTGCCTCGGCGGCCAGGAGCCATGAAAGCTCTCTACTCCTCCATAATTTGCCCAATTGTCTGTCAAATCCATCAGAGAGGACAGCCATCACTTCCACCATTCATCAGACACAGTAAAGGAGCCTGATTGGCAGCCAGGCCCTTCGTGTGGATTCCTATGGAAAGACACCAGTGGAAAATGGAAGGACAATGGTCTGGAGTCATAATGCTCTCGCTCCCTCCTCTCTCCTAGGCTTTTCCTTTCTTGCTTTGATTCACAGGTTGGAGTCATGGATACTTGAGCCGAGATTCCTGCACTGCAGGGGGTTGGACTAAATGACCCTCAGGGCCCCTGAATCCTCCTCCTTTGATGATCCCTCCTAGCCGAGTAAGATTGTCTTCCATGATCAGGGTCTTAAAAGTGAGTTCATAAGTGACTGTGGAGGCCAGTTCTGGATCCACACGTCCTTCCACCGTGGGGACATTGGTTTCCAGATGGGAGTTGACCCTATTGAGGGTTTGCCAAGCGTGCCTTCCTCTTAGCACGTTTCTCCCTTGTGTCCTGAGTTCAAGTGTCTTCAAAGCCCAGGACACCTTTGGTCAAGGCTGTTCTCCAACTGGAGCGCTCACAGGCCACTGTTTCCCAATTGTTGGTGTTTATACTACATTCTTTTAGATTTGCCTTGAGAGTCTTTAAACCTCTTTTGTTGACCACCAGCATTACGCTTTCCATTTTTAAGTTCGGAATAGAGTACAGTGGACGATCGGGTTGCGACTGTGATCCGTGCAGGAGGCACATTTGCAACCATCAGCGTTCGCAACCCGCAGTGCCGTGTCTGTGCATGCGCGAGTTGCAATTTAGCACTTCTGTGCATGCGCAAAGCGCAATTTAGTGTCTTTCCGCATGCACGAGCGCCGAAACCTGGAATTAACCCATTCCGGGTTCGGTGCGGTGCGAAAATGTGCAACCTGAAGTGTCTGTAAGCCGAGGTATGACTGTAGTTGCTTTGGAAGACGATCATCAGGCATCGCAAGACATGACCAGTCCAACAAAGTTGATGTTGAAGAATCATTGCTTCAACACTGGTGATCTTTGCTTCTTCCCGTACACTGGTATTAGTTTGCCCGTCTTCCCAAGTGATGTGTAGAATATTTTTGGAGACACCTCCCTGAATCCACAGCGCTCCTCCAGGGCCAATTTCGTAGCTCACCTTTGAGCCCGTGATGCTCAAAGTTTGGAGAGACATTGGGGGGGGAGGGTTAGTTTGCTTTAGCAGTGCAGCAGCAGCGCCACCTCCAGGACCAAAGTGGATTTGCAGTGCATGTCGGCAATGGAGAAATTCAGCAAAAGTTGCCAGCCACCGAAAATATTTCCCGGTGGGGCTCTGGAAGAAACGCTGAAACGGACGCAGTTTCTTTCTGCTGAACGGGTCAGTGGGGGCGGGGGGAGCGCATTGCAATCTGGCAAATGGAGAGACGCTCAAGGGGGGGCGCCTTCCCTGCACGCAAGATCACATTCTGACATGCTCTGCTCCCACCAACATCCCACCCTCCCTTGAGGAACGGCTTCAGTTGTGGCTGCAGGAGAGGCAAGGGCCCCAGAGAAACTCAAAGAAAGGGCAGTTCAAAAGGTGTGGAACTCCCTCCCACTAGAGGCAGTGTTGCAGGAATTTATGTATAGGTTTTTTGGGGGGTTGCCCCTCCAGCAGATATCCTGCACATGCAGCCCACTACAAAAACAGCACAATCACTTTTGTGACTTTTGTGCTTTGTCCCCACAAAACACTTCATCACATTTTCTTCCTATCTATTCAAAGGGCCTCTGCTGCACGATACCAAGTGTAAGAATTCAGTGATAAATGTATCTACAGGGAAAACTTCAGAAATACATCTAGACCTGTGAGCTCAGCTCCTCAGCAGCCCCTCTGCTTGAGGGATAATTCCTGGCCTCCTGATACCTGAGTGCCAGACAGGTAGCCATTCCAGAAATAACAAACCCAGATAAGGCCAAAAGGATGGGATGATCTTGGCTGGGAAACAGGGAAATGTAAAGATCTCTTTTCTTATACTTGATGGGTGGAGGGCAAGGGGAACCATGGGGCAGGGTCCAGGATGCTCAGATTCTGGCCACCAGAACTCCCCTTTCATGATATAACCATGATGTATGAGTGATGTAGTTTGTGGGGTGTAACATAGGGATTAGCAGCTAATAAAAGTTTGGGTTCTCTCTTTTTCGGGGCTTCCATCTTGTTCCACCTGGTGGCAGGTGGGAGTCCTGTGGCGACAGTCTTCAATCAAGACCAAGCCGACTGGCTGCTGTTTTGCTCTGGTATTCCTGGCTGGGGTCCTTGTTTCTTGTCCAAGGGAGCGCTCAGATTTCTCACTTAACAGCAGGGACGGCCCCAAACCTGGGTGGCTTTAGAAGAGGCCTGGAGAAATCCATGCAGGAGGGAAGTCCTGTGCTATGGGGGGCTACCGGCCACGATGGCTGGGCTCTGCACTCCACAGGGGAGACGCAGCAATGCTTCTGAATGCCAGGAGGGGAGAGTGTATCTCTTGCTGGTTTCTCACAGGCAACTGTTCAGCCGCTGTGAGAACAGGATGCCAGGCTAGATGGTGTTACGGAATTTATGTAGACATCACACACACCAAACTCAACACAATCACTCCTGCAAATGTTCCCACAAAACACTTCATCACACAATTTTCTCCTATCTCTATTCAAAGGGCCTCTGCTGCACATTAACAAATGCAACAATTCACTAGGAACTCAGCAGTGCCAGACTGGCAGCCACCCTACAGACAATAGCAGACCCTCCAGGATGGATTAGGTCCTCGGTCAGGACAAAGGAGTGTGGTTACCTTGACCAGGAAAAACAGGAACTTGTACAAATTTCTTCTGCATCTCTTGATGGGTGTCTGGGGGTGGGCAAGGGAGAGTTGGGGGCAAACCTGCCTGAAAACCCCTCCCTGTTTGTGACCTGTGTGTGATGTGTCTGTGATGCATGCATGATGCTTCACCAAAGGTGTTCACAATGGGCCGCAGGCCAGATCCAGGAGGCTACTCTTAAGAAAGACCCAACTGTCGGGGGGGGGGGTGAAATCCCCAAAAAGGATGTTACTTTTTTCTGTATGCCACAACAGCTGCAAGAAAATTACTAGCGAAGAATTGGAAGAAACAAGATTTAGCAACTATTGAAGAATGGCAGATGAAAATGATGGACTATATGGAACTTGCCGAACTGACCGGGAGACTCCGAGACCAGAAAGAAGAGGCGGTGGAAGAAGATTGGAAGAAGTTTAAAGAATATTCGGGGAAAAAATGTTAATATTTAAATCTTAGAATAGCTTTGGAAGTGGATACAGGCTGTAGGGTTAGAAGTAGAAGCTAGTGTATTTTAAAACAGTATTATTTATAAAGGATAAAATGTGAAGATTATTATGGTAAAAGTAAGGGTGATTAAAAAAATGGTTTAAAATATGATATATTTAAACTGCTAAAGATGAGGTAAAATGAAAATCAGATAGAGGGGTACTTGGGGAAGCTCACCTAACAATGTTTAGGAAAAATAAGGACAAGACAAGAATTTGTCTGTTTTTCTGTTTGTGTTGTTTATTTGTGTTATAAAATGAATAAAAAAATTTGGAAAAAAATAGTAAGAAAGACCCAAGCGTCTCTCCACTGGTGAAGAGTATTGCTCTTCAGAATTGCTCCTGAACCCAGACGGACTCTTGGATTTGGGGGAATCGAGGGGCCCTTTGCTCCAGGGTGGCCCCCCCACTAGACGCCACAAGGCAGAGCCCAGCTCTTTAATCAAAGCCACACCTTGTTATTTACAGTCTTCCAGGTGTAAAGAGACCCCCCCAAAGTCCAGGCTCAGAGCAGCTCAAGTAGGAAGGAGAGGGGCAGGGGGTCAGTCCGTGAGGCTGAGGGAAAGCACCAGGGGGAGGAGGAAGGCGACCCCCATGCCAGGCTCCCCCGACCTCGAGAGGCCCCCGCCAGGGCCGCACTTCTCAGGGGGGCGCCTGGTGCTGCTTCCGGTGGCGCAGGATCTCGGTGGGCGTGAGGAGGAGGCTCTGCTGGCAGGTGGGGCAGTGGTACGGGCGCTGCAGGGCAGAGGTGCCCGATGGGGTCTCCGTTTCCTCTTCTGGGGAGGAGCAAGAAACTTGTAAATACTCACACAAAACACAGCGCCCCAAAAATGTGCAGCCTGGGGCTCCCCTTGCTCCTGGTCTGGAGGCCGCAGCTGGTACAGAATGCTGCAGCGCGATTGCTGACAGGAGAGAGGCCTTGCCAGCACTTCAGGGATCTGTGCTGGTTGCCCCTTTGCCACCCGGCCCAGGTTCAAGGTGTCGCTGTTGGCATATAAAGCCCTTCACAACCCGGGACCAGTTTATCTGCGAGGTCGCCTCCCCCCAGATATTTATCCCCCCTCCACCGCTTCGATCCGCGGAATTGGCCCAGCGACTGGTGCCTCACGATCCCTGCTCTGCATTTGTAAAAGCGCCATCATTGAGCGTGGCAGCGTCTGCACCGCGGAACTCTCTGCCACTTGAAATCAGGAAAGGCATTTCGCAGCACTGCCCCAAACCTCCTTTCTTAGACGAGGCTCCGCAGGCGTGTCAAGTGTGGCTGCGCATCCTGATCTGTTTTCGGTTTATTTTTTATTTTGAATGTTTCCAAGAGTCGTCTCTGGCAGTCCTTTCACCCTCTCTGCAAACCGCACTGTGAAAAATCTCGCGGGACGAAGAACCGGGGCTCTTCCCTCGCAGAGAACCTGATCTTTTATTTCCCTTTCCTTCCCTCACCCGCTCTGAGAGCCCACATCTAATTCTCCCCTGGCCTCCTCGCTGGCCCAAGCAGGACCAATGCAGCCAGCTAGCCCTGGGAATTATCTAAGGATTATTTCCCCTAAACTGATTTTTGAATTTTGAATTTTATTGTTATTCATGTTTTTATACTGTATTTTATGCTGCTTTCATAATCACCATATTTTTTCTCCCTATGAGACGCACCAGACCACAAGACGCACCTAGTTTTTGGAGGAGGAAAACGAGGAAAAAAATATTCTGAATCTCAGAAGCCAGAACAGCAAGAGGAATTGCTACGCAGTGAAAGCAGCAATCCCTCTTGCTGTTCTGGCTTCTGGGAGAGCTGTGCAGCCTGCATTCACCCCATAAGACACACGCACATTTCCCCATACTTTTTAGGAGGGAAAAAGTGAGTCTTATAGAGCAAAAAATACAGTAAGTGTTTTAAATTTGTTGTTAGCCGCCCTGAGCCTGGTTTATGAACTGGGAAGGGCGGGGTATAAATAAAAATTATTATTATTATTATTATTATTGAACAAAGTCCCTCCCAGCCCCCCTGCAAGCCCCCAAACTGCAAAGCCTTTGGGAGAATGCCCCAGCGCCCGCCCCCTGCTCTCCCCGCGGGGCTCACCTTCCTGGCTGGGCTGCTCCCCCTCTTGGCCCGGGGCCTGGCAGGTCTCCTCGTGAGCCAGGCGCTCCATGGGGGTGAAGGGCATGTAGAGGCCGCAGCGAGGGCAGGTCCAGAAGCTGCGCAGACAGTCGCTGTACAGGTCGCCCTCTGTGCCCTGCGGGAGACGGAGGGACCCAGAGGGGTTGGCACCCACCCCCAGGCAAGGGAGAGGCAGGCTCCGTGCCCCACAACCAGCCTCCAGCCTGCCCCCTCGCCTGCCCCCCTCCCCCTCAGAGGACAAAGAGCGCTCCTGAGCCACAGAGGACGGGGCTACAGGGCCTCTGGGTGCCCACTCCCCTGAACTCACCGCCAGGCAGTTGAATGTCAAGAAGCTGCCCACTCTGCAGCCGCCCTTCTCCTCGTCGGGGGTCACCTCCACCCCCTGGAAGAGGCCGGGGGGCATCTCCCCTCCCGCAGAAGCCGCCTGAGGACCCACGTAGAGGTTCTGCTGCTCCAGGGGCATCAGGCGCCGCAGGCCGTAGGGCACCTGCAGGGGGGGGGCAGCAGAGGAATCATCATCATCATCATTATTAGTTAGTTAGTTAGTTAGTTAGTTAGTTATTTCCCACCCATCCGGCTGGGTTTCCCTAGCCACTCTGGGCAACTCCCAACAAAATAATAAAAATACAATAAAGCATCAAACGATGGCAGGGTTAAACTTCCAGTGCTGTCTCCTCCAAAGGAGACCAAATCCACGTTCCATTGCCCTGCCCCTGGAACTTCTCGCTGGCCAGGGAATCAGAGAACGGGGGACATCGTCATCATCATCCGCATCATTTCATTATTTATACCCCGCCCATTGGGCTACACAATATTAAAAACACAACAAAGCATCAAACCTTAAAAACTTCCCTAAACAGGGCTACCTTCAGATGTCTTCTAAAAGTCAGATTTATTTCCTTGGCATCTGGTGGGAGGCTGTTCCACAGGGCGGGGGCCACCACCGAGAAGGCCCTCCCCTTCTGGATATGGAGGCTCAGTAAGAACAGCCCAGCTGCTGCACCTGGTGTCTCTAGGGAGATGCCCGGAAGCAGGATCCGACCTCCCCATCTGCGTTCTCCAGCCTCTTGGGGCCTCCTGCATGGAAGCCAGGAGCCACAGACCCCCCCAACCTGGCCCAGCCGCCCCCCACCCTCTTCTGCCTGCCCCGCAGGGCTGGGAAACACACCTCGGCCTTCAGGAAGTCCAGCAGCTCCTGGGTGAGTTGGCGCACCTGCCGGGCGCTGGGCCGCCCCTCCTCAGCCTCCTCCCCCCGAGCCCCTCGGCTCTCCAGCTGCTGGTCCAGGACCTTCTCCCAGGAAGCCCGGAGGCGGAGGGCCGCACGCAGCAGGCGGAGGGCCGCTTCCGGGGAGGGAACCCGCAGCTCCAGCCAGGAGTCGGCCACGAGGCGGGTGCAGTCGCCGTTCGTGTCCAGGGAGCGGGCCAAGAGCAGCAGCGCCTGTGAGGCAGGGGGAGAGAGACAGGATTGCAGGGGACACCCAGGGGTCATCCAGCCCCACCCCCTGCGAGGCAGGAGTCACAGCTGTGGCATCCTCAGCAGACAGCCACCAGAGCTCTGCCAAAGAGGTGCCCGGGTGTTTGAGGGGAGGGGAGAGGGCCAGGACGCCTGGGTCCCCTCACTCAGGGGGGACGTTCACCTGAAGAGCTGGCAGGCGGAGGCAGTTGACCAGGTAGGGCTTGTTTGTCTCCAGCAGCGAGACGAAGGCCAGGATCTGGTGGTGGCTGCTCAGGCCCTCCTTGGCATCTGGAAAGAGGGAAGGAGAGGTTCACAGGCTGCCCCACACTCTGCCCCAGAAAGCTCCTTTCACGTTCTCATGGAGCTTCCATGTCCAGAGGAAGTCTGTCTCACTTCCTAGGTTCGTGTGGGTACTTGACCACAAGGTGAGAACAGGGTGCTGGACTAGATGGGCTGTAAGACCCCATAACAGGGCTGGTCATGCAGCCACCTTCCCTTCTTCTTCACTTTATTCCACCTAGATGTCTCTCAGCCAGCCGCACATGGCTCCGTCCCCATATGGGATGAACTCTCTTCTGTAACTACAAGCTAAAGTCTTCCTCCAGGGAACCAACTGTGAACTGAATGTGAGTAAACTTCTTATCATTACTATTAAAGAAGATTGTTGTGTGTTTATTCTTGTTAGGAGGGATAAAAAGGAAATTTACCAGGAACAAAACCCAATCTGGACAAAGCCAGACTAGAATGCTTAACTCCAGGCATAGGCAAACTCATCCCTCCAGCTGTTTTGGGACTACACCTCCCATCATCCCTGACCACTGGTCCTGTTAGCTAGGGATGATGGGAGTTGTAGTCCCAAAACAGCTGGAGGGCTGAGTTTGCCTATGCCTGGCATAACTCAAGAGATTCCAACGAATCTACCACCTAGTTTCCTGCTATATACTGGGGGGTGTACTCTGCTACTGACTCACCAGCCTGAGTGAAGGATAATATTTCATCAATATATCCTCTCCTCCTATCCACAACATTCCCCCAGACTGGAGGCTGAGCTAGATGGGTCCGACAGAGCAGGCGCTCAGAACAGCATCGCCGTGGGGCTGGAAGGGACCCCAAGGGGGCAGCCAGCTCAACCCCCTGTTTTGCATCCATGGCAGGTGGGCCCCCTGCCTCTGCTTAAAAACTGCAGAGCTGGAAGGGACACAGACCTCCTTAAAAACCTCCAGGAATCGGCCACCCACTTCAATTCCCGCTTCAATCAAACTCGCACTCGCAGTCCTGGCTCCAACTTTTCCCCACGGCTGAGTTTGCTCATTCCCACCCAGTACAGGATCATGCCCCGCCCCACTCTGCCCTCCAAGTGTCTCCCCTGGCCCAGGGTGCAGGAGCCCAAGACGCTGAGAGCCCCCTGATGCCTGGATGGGGGCGGCAGGGGGATCCCTCTTACCTCTCTGCCCCCCACGTTCCAGACCCCTTTCCTGTGCTGGTTGCAGCAGCTCTGGGGAGGCAGAAAAGACGCTGGTGGGGTGGAGAACGACCCCCACCTTCTCCCTGGTGTGGAAGATCTGGGGAGCAAAAAGGAGGGGGGCTCAGCGTGGGGGCGGGGGGCGCAGACAGAGGGTGGGGGGCTGCTTCCTGAGGCCCCTCCTGGCCCAGCACCCTCCCAGCTCCCCCCACCCACTGGGGGCCCTGGCACTTGCCTGGTCAGAGTCCTTGCGGGTCTGGTTGAAGGGGTCGGGCACGGCCAGCTGCGGGTAGAGGCCGCGCCCCAAGACCAGCTGCAGGAGGGCCAGCCGGCCGGGCGACAGGGCCTGCCCCACAGAAGAGGCCGCACGCAGCTCAGCCACGTCGTGGCGCAGCTGGAACTTGACGTCCTGTTGGGGGGGGGAACACAAGGATCAGGGGGGCCGAGGTGCGAGAAGAGATCCCCACGGACCAAGGTAGGCTGCCTCTGGACTGGGATGTAGTGATCAGATGGGATTACTATGAGGAATTATACCGTATTTTTCGCTCCATAAGACACACTCTTTTCTTCCTAGAAAGTAAGGGGAAATGTCTGTGCATCTTACGGAGCAAGTGTGTGGTCCCTGGAGCCAAATTGCCCAGGGGCAAAAAGCAGATCATGCTTTTTATTTTTAAAGAGGGAAGTGGGTGTTGAAACAAAGCCGCTGATCGTTTGCCGATCGGGAGAGAGATAAGGGACGCTAGAGATAAAGGAGGCTGCCTGGGAGGGGGGAGGTAAAGACAGCAAACTTGCAAAGGGGGGAAACAGGAAGACTAAAGCAATAAGGAGAGAAGTTGGAAGAAAAGGAGGAGCAAAAAACTGCTCCAGTTAAGGAAAAGACACTAAGGCAAACAAGAGGGAAGGGAGTGTTGAAAGGAAGCAGCTGATCGGTAATGGATCGGGAAGGAGATCAGGGACACTAGACATAAAGGAGGCTGCCTGGGAGGGGGGGAGGTAAAAGCCCATGGATCCTCAGGATTTTTGCATTGGGCTACCCCAAACCCACCGTCAAATCACATGTCTGTGGCCACAGCATGAACCACAAAAATCATACATCCACTGTTTCTTTCAGAATATTTTTTTTCCTTGTTTTCCTCCTCTAAAAACTAGGTGCGTCTTATGGAGCGAAAAATAAAATACGGTGAGCTATGCCTCAAGCCGTTGTTTCGGCGATGAAAGCCTGGCATTGACTGGGTTTGATTCATTGGCAATAATTTCTGATCAAACCCCACAAGCCTCTCCATCTCTGCCATTTTCCTCTGCTGGCCATTTCTCTGTTTCTGACAAGCACATATAAGCATTCTAGGACACAGACCGGTTGCCGGTTGCTGCCCCAGGCCTCCCAGGCCATAACGTGAATAGGTTACTTTGATGTAGTTTGTTAATCTTTAGATAGATCTTAGGGCCAGGAAGAGAGTTCACAAAGAGAAGGTAAATTCTACCCATCCTCCCTCTCTTGTTTATTGCTGTTTATGACCTCTGGGTTTGCTGAATGCATCCCTCTAGTCCTGTTTTATTCTCTCTCAGCTATGGCTGCACGCTCAGAGTAGTCTTTGTAGTTAACAGGATTTCTCCTGATCTGACTTTGTCCCATGTGAGGTTTTTGCAATGCTCATAGGATATCGGATTGGTTCTTACGAACAGTGTGTCAAAAGTTCTTTTGTGAGTAAAACGACCTGGGTTGAGGGGTGGAGAGGAATTATTATTATTGACACTCCTCCCAGAATCTTGCTGGTCAAGCCTGGTGTGTATTCTGTTAATCAGAGTCCAATCCTTCCTTGCTTTGGGAGGCTTCATGGGAACAGAGGAAGAGCCCGGCAGCCGGGCCCCCGAGGGAAAGGGCCCCCTCCGAACCCCCTCACCTGGATGTCAACGCCACGCTGGGGGTCCCCTTCCCCTCCCGAGGAAGAGCTGCCCCCCTCCTCCTCCAGACGCAGCACCTTCCTCCGCCGACCCTCCCCCCGATCGTGCTCCCTCTTGATCCGCTGCAGCTCCCGGCGCTTGCGGTGGCGGCTCTGGCGGGCGTGGGTGTCGCTGGGCCGGGAGGGGGGCTCCAGCAGCTGGTGGTCCCGCAGCAGCTCCTGGCAGAGAATAACAAAAATTATTATTATTATTACTATTACTATTATTATTATTTAGTAAAGGTAAAGGGACCCCTGACTGTTAGGTCCAGTCGTGGCCAACTCTGGGGTTGCGGCGCTCATCTTTCGCTTTACTGGCCGAGGGAGCCAGCATACAGCTTCCGGGTCATGTGACCAGCATGACTAAGCCACTTCTGGCGAACCAGAGCAGCGCACGGAAACGCCATTTACCTTCCCGCCGGAGTGGTACCTATTGATCTACTTGCACTTTGATATGCTTTCAAACTGCTAGGTTGGCAGGAGCTAGGACCGAGCAACGGGAGCTCACCCCGTCACGGGGATTCGAACCGCCGACCTTCTGATCGGCAAGCCCTAGGCTCTGTGGTTTAACCCACAGCGCCACCCACGTTGTTTATTATTTAGGGGCTTCTAAAGTCATATTTATTTCCTTGACATCTGGTGGGAGGGCGTTCCACACGGCGGGTGCCACTACCGAGAAGGCCCTCTGCCTGGTTCCCTGTAACTTGGCTTCTCGCAGGGAGGGAACCGCCAGAAGGTCCTCGGAGCTGGACCTCAGTGTCCGAGCAGAACATTGGGGGTGGAGACGCTCCTTCAGGTATACTGCACTAAGGCCATTTAGTGCCATGGACCCCTGCCACCTGCTCGGTCGCAGAGCGGGGACCGCCTTCCATGACACTGGCCGGCGCACGCCTCCTCTGCACCAGAAATAGCATTTGCGCATGCATGTGCACACTCCAGCCCACCGCAGCATCTGTGGGACTGTGAATCGGCCCAAGCCACAAAAACTTTGCTGACTCCTGGTGCAGAGCATGCACCACTCTGGCGAGACAGTCTGCGGGCAGGGAGGGTCTTATCCTGCGCACCAGATGAAGCTGGCAGGCAGCTGCCCTGGACACAGAGGGATTGTGCGCTCAGAAGGGGCACCCCAGGGGCCATCTAGACCAACCCCTTGTCCTCCCCTCCCCCAGATTCACACCCACCTGGAACTGGCGCCGCAAGTTGGCCGCTTCGTAGAGCCGGTGCTCCTCCAGGCCCCGTCGGCGGCACCAACGGCGGGATCCGCTCCGATTCTCCGATTTCTCCTAATGGACAACAAGGAGATTCGACTCCGTCAGGCCGGACCGAGACAGACGAACGCAGGGACAAAGGCCAGAAGGCAGAAACTCAGGAAGAGTCCTGGTCCTTTTCATTGGGGAGAATTCAGACTGAAATTCCCAGGTGTCAAAAAAGGTTATTTATGTATGCCGCTACTGCGGTCCATGTTTCGTTAGCCGAAAAAATGGAAAACAAGCGAGGTCCCGACTAAAGAGGATTGGTAACTTAAGTGGACAGAATATGCAGAACTTTCAGATTTGACATATAGAATAAGAGAGCAAGAAGAAGATAAGTTTAAAGAAGACTGGAAAATGTTTGTTGACTATATGGGGGGGAATTATGTATGTTTGCAAACATGGACGGCATTAAGATAAATTCAACAGCATAAATAAGTTTTGATGCATGTAATAATGGAATACTGAATGGTTTTAGTTTACGTAAAATACGCAGGGATTTAGGAATGAACCGTGAAAAGTGAAGAAGGGAAGTTATTGATATTTTATGGTTGTTTAAATGAATATTCTGAAAAGCAAAACAGAAAATTTAGTAAAAATTATACAACCCAGGAAGAGACCCTCTGGATCAGGCCCAAGGGGCCCATCCAGTCCAGAATCCTCTTCTCCCCTTGGCCAAATGCCCCCCCCAAACCCAGGACTCCAGATAGACTGCCCCTGGAGCTGGAGGCTCCACCAGAAGAAAAGGTCTTCCCAGATCAGGCGGAGACAGAGCGTTCCTCACCCACCTGCACCCAGGCGTCAAAGACGTTGAGCAGCGTCAGGGGGTCTCCCAGGGGGCTCTCCAGGGGCCGGCGGGCCGTGGCGCAGTCCGGGTCGCTGCGCCCGCTGCTGCTGCGCAGGAAGGGGGAGGGGACGCTGAGCGCAGCCGCGACCGAGAGGGTGGGAGCCGCCAGGCCAAAGAGGGTCCCCAGAACCAGCATCTTCCCTGCAGACAAATGGGGAGGGGGGCAGCCTCAGCCAGAGAGCAAGAGCCCCTTCGCCCCCCCAGGCAGCGCCTCCTCCAACACACATTGCGAAGAGTGGGAAGTCAAATGTGTAAGGTGTGTCTACGTTAGGTGTGTATTAGTGTAATGTATATAATGTATGTTTTCTATAGATTGTATTGTTTAAGCGTATCTTAAATGTTGTATAATAAATAAAATAAAATGGGAAGTTCATGGCTGAGTGGGAGGAATCGAACTCTGGTCTCCCCTGATTTTGGCCTAACCCTCTAACCACACCACCGGCTCTCACCCAGAATAGGATTCCTGGCATGGGGAGGGGGAGAGATGCCCCCGCTCTCAGCCCTCCCCCCCCCCGGCAGTCTCCCCGTGGCACTCTGCACATGCTCACAACACAAGACATAAACCCAAAGCCAAATCAAAAGAGCTGGGCATCCGGCCGAGGCTCCCGTGGGTGACTGGCACAGACGCCCCCCCCCAGTCCCCGCGGCCCCCCCTTCCCGGACTCACCAATCACCACGTCGACCGGCAGCTGGGCCAGGAGGCTCCCGATGGGGGTGAGGTTCTCCTCTGGGTCCAGGGCCCCCTGCTGCTTCAGGTAGCGGATGGCCGTCTCCAGGCTGGCTGGCGGGGGGGGCTCCAGGAAGGGGAAGGCGCGGGGGTCGCCCAGCCCCATGCTCTTCATCTGGGGGGGAACAGAGCCCAGGAGGGAGGCTTCCTCCATTGTCCCCCAATGCCAAATCCCTCCCCCCCCCAGTGGCAGGACGCAGCCCCTCCTTTCGGACAAGGAATCACAGAATTGTTGAGCTGGGGGCCCCCCAAGGGTCATCCAGCCCAACCCGCTGCAATCTGCCACCTGACGGGAGACTCGAACCCATGACCCTAAGATGAAGTCTCATGCTCTACCAGCTATGGGGAACGCCGTCTGTCTTCCCACTCACTGTGTGTCAGAACCACGGCTGGATTTAGGTATCAGCTAAATAAGCTCTAGCTTAGGGCCCCACTCTCTTGGGGGCCCCAGAAAAATTTAAGGGGAAAAAACTGGATGTACATTTCCAAAATATAAGATATATTTATTATATAAATATAATATGCGATTTCGGTTTTAAACGCAGTGTAAGGTAGTCTCTATGGGAGTATATTGTATTTAATTATGGGGGTATTAGAGTTTTTAGGGGGCTAACCAGGCTGGGATAGCAGGTGTGTTGGTTTTTGAATGTCTGGTGTAGATTTTTTCCAATTTCGTTGTTCTGTGTGGGACAATGACAATAAAGATTATCGTATAAAAAACAAATAAAATGAAACTAACCTACAGCAACTGTGTTTTGTGTTGTGTCGGCTCTACTCGCCTGCTCCCTCAAATATCACTGCTTTGCTCCTTTCTATATATGGGGTGCCCACATTCCGCATGGACTGGTTGCAGGGCAACATGGGCAAAGGGCTTGAGATACCCATGAGGTCCATCAATGACCATCTAGCATATATTCAACACCAAAACCAGCGACCATTTGTTGTTGACAAAGGACAGCTGGACATTTAAAGGGCCCCATTGCCTTCAGGAGCTGAGGGCCGCATCAAACCTCAATCCGGCCCCGGTCAGAACAGCCATTTCACCCCCAAAAACCCACAAATGCCACCCCTGAAATCACAGAATTGTAGAGATGGCAGGGACCCCTGAAGGTCTTCTAGTCCAACCCCAAAATACTGCAGGAATCTCAGCTAAAGAATTGATGGCCCCCCGACGTTTGCTCAAAAACCCTCCAGGGAAGGAGTCCCTCTTTTGAGGTGGCAGAATTGTAGAGGCAGGAGGGACCCCTGAGAGTCCTCTAGTCCACCCCTCGCAGCTGAGGAGTCCCTGACAGGCAGCTGCCCATTTAGAACTGAGTCCCAGCACTGGAAACTTGGGCAGGATTTGAGTAACACTTGCAATGCGCTAAAAATCAAGGTAAAAATGGAGAATGGTAAGCACGGAAGGGTGGAGGGGAGTAGAATCCTAACTGATGTTGTTAATTTAAATCTGTAACATGAAACTTAATTTAAAAAAAGATTTTAACCAAAAGTGGGTCCCAGCCCCCCCCCCCGGAGCGAAGGGGTTGGTGCCCCCTGCCTCTGCCCACCTGCAGAACGAGGGCATCGAGCGCCACCCGCTGGATCTCTGGCACGGGGTAGGGGGCGAAGGCGTCGTAGTCAGACTCAGCGTAGAGGCGGAAGCAGACGCCCGGCCCTGTCCGGCCCGCCCGGCCCTTGCGCTGCTCAGCGCTGGCGCGGCTGATCCAGAACTCCTGCAGGCGCTGCAGCTTGGCCTTGGGGTCGTAGCTCAGCTCCTTCACCTTCCCTGCCAGAGAGAGACCAGGAAGAGGGGGGGCCCTTGCCCCATAAGTCGCATTGACTGTGGCAGTTGACCTGCCATCCTCTTTAATATGCTAATAGGAAGCTGATGTGAATTTTAACCCGTTCCAGTACTTTCTGCATGCTCTAAAATAATGTGAATTTCCCCTGATTTTTATCTTTTTTGCAAACAGCTTTGCTACAATCAAGGGGTGCACAGATTTTGATTCTGGGAGGCTTCCGGGGGCTCCTAGCCAGGCCAGATCTCCTCTGTCTCCAGAAGTCAGAGGCAGCGATGCTTCTGAATGTCAGTGGCTGGGAATTGCAGGAGAGCTGTGTTTGAATCCTGCCTGCCGGCTTCCCATAACAGGACCTGGTTGGCCACTGGGGGGAAAGGAGGCTGAGCTGGATGGGTCCCCTCTGGCCTGATCCTGCAGGCGACGCTTGGGTTCCCACGTTCAGAAATACCAGGGAGATACTGTTACTAGGGAAAGCAAAATGCCACAGAATCCTGGTGGGCAAACGTTCGAGTTCCTCCGAAGAGGAATATCTTGCTGCATGGCACCCGCTAACATTCTGGCTGGCCTAATAAAGCTCTTCCTGGAGGCCCTGGGCCCCAGACAATCCTCCTGCACCCGAGTCGAAGTTCAGGTGGTTCACCTGGTTGGGCCCACAATCTCTCCACCTTAAGGGCTAGAAAGTGGCTTGGAAGAGAGAGGGGGGTTGAGGTTCAAGGGTGCCAGGATGCCAACTTCCAAATTCATGCTGACAAGCTCAGTGAGGGTCTCCACAAAGGACTGGCTGCCCCCATGATATCGAGCATCAGAACAGCTTGGCCACAATCAGGAAATTCTGCTCATGGTGGGGCTATTTTCCACCTTCCCATTTCGACTCTCTGGCACCCTGTCTGCATAGTCAAGCAAGCCTAAAATATAAACATGCTTTTACTCTCAGAAGATTGAATGTCTGGCCCTCGGCTGGACGATTCCAACAGATTCCACACGAAAAACGCTTACCGCATATACTTGGGTATAAGCCGACCCGAATATAAGCTGAGGCACCTAATTTTAGCACAAAAAACTGGGAAAACCTATTGACTCGAGTATAAGCCAGTTCACCACACCACAAACCTGGTGGTGGCGGCAGCAACAGCGGAGGAAGAACAAGCAGCCCAAAATGGCTCCTTTCTGGCCACTCGAGTATAAGCCACTGCCGCCTGTCTCACTCGAGTATAAGCCAAGGGGGGCTTTTTCAGCATTAAAAATGTGCTGGAAAAAATCGGCTTATACTCGAGTATATATGGTATGTCCCTGTGGAGATGGCAGTCCCGAATCTGTGGCACATGCCCTTCTGGCTTGCACTCTTGATAAAGACTTGAGGAATGAGATTACCACCCCTCTTTTATTGCCCATTCCGGGTCGCCCAGCCACTGCCCCAGGGCCCTTTCTCTTGGCAGATCAAGATGGGCAGCTGACAGCAAAGGCTGCCAGGTTTTTAGCTGGGGCAATCAGAATAAGATCCACACTTTGACTACGGACTCACTCAAAACCCCAAAGTGTACTTTATATAATTGACTTTATATTTCCATTCTTTGTATACAGTATTGTTGCTTTATTGCTGATGCAAATAAAGATTCATTCGTTCATTCAAACCGGCTGCCCCCCAGAGCCCGGGGCAGAAGCGGCCGCCCCTTACCCGAGTCCACGACGAACCGGACGCCGTCGATGGTCACCGAGGTCTCGGCGATGTTGGTGGAAACGATGCACTTCCGGACTCCCGGGGGGGGCAAGTCGAATACCTGCAAGGCAAGAGGGCATTTTGCACTTCCAGGGCCCACGGGGAACGACCCACATGCCCCAAGGGAGCCTCTTTCCGGGAGGCTGGGAGGGGCAGCCCCCCAAAAGAAGCCCCGGCCCCACCCACCTTGTCCTGCTCAGCCACGGACAGGGTGCTGTGGAGAGGGAGAACCACCCAGCGCTGGGTGTGGGTGGCGTAGGTCTGTGCCGCCTCCACGACAGCCCCGATCTCGGCCACCCCACTGAGGAAGACCAGAAGGTCGCCCCTCTCCTCGGGGGGGTACTTGTGGTCGATGGCCTGCAGCACCCGCAGGAAGGGGCGGGGGTCCAGCCTCTCCTTGCGCCCGCTAGCGCCCTCCTCGGGGCGGAGAGGCTCGTACAGGACCTGTGCAAGGGGGAGGAGAGAGGAGGCAAGCCGTGAGATGCTGCCGGCCCGGGATGGGCCTACCTGGCCCTTCCCCAGCCAGGCAGCCGTTCCTTCCCTTCGCAGCCAATCTCCAGGGAGCTCAAGGGGGGGCACGCTCCCCTCCTCGTGGAATCCCCACAACAACAACAACCCTGTCAGGTAGGTCACGCCCAGAGAGGCAGCATGCCCAAATGGGTGGATCTGAGCCCAGGCCTCCGGCGCCCTTAATCATGACACAACCACTGCCACACACCTCAGGTTTCTAGCCCTCAACGTTACAAAAGTGAAGCTGGGGAAACACAGGGGAGGTTTCCAGAGATAGGGCACAAATTAGGAAGTTGTGGAAGGGGCAGTCAAAGGGCGAGGAGAGAGCAAAACCTCCCCCCACACACACACACACATGAATAACTGAGAAATGTGCAATTGGAAGGGAACCAAAGGTCATCTAGCCCGACCCCTGGCAAATGGGCCTTATAAGAAACCGGAGTGAAAAAGGCCCATGCAGTCTCCTTGCACGGCCTTTTCCTGCCTTCCTTTGCTGCCCCATCACTCCCCGAGTTCCAGAGTCTCCTGCAAGGGAAGCCCCCAAAAGAGGTTTACATCCAATGGGGGGGCAGGGCAGAGGTCAGCCTGTTCAGAGCCCCTGGTCCCCAGGCATAACAACAACAACAACAACACAGTGGACACTCGGGTTGCGAACGTGATCCATGCGGAAGGCACATTCGCAACCTGCAGAGTTCGCAACCCACAGCACCACATCTGCGCACACGCAGGTCACGATTTGGTCTTCTGCACATGCGCAAAGTGCAATTTAGTCCTTCTGCGCATGCGCGAGCGCCAAAACCCGAAGTAACCCATTCCGGTACTTCCGGGTTCGGCACGCTGTGTAACCCAAAGAGGTATGACTGTAATAATAATAATATTTATACCCTGACCATCTGGCTGGGTTTCCCCAGCCACTCTGGGCAGCTCCCAATAGAATATTAGAAACATGAGAAATACATCGAACTTTGAAAACTTCCCGATACAGGGCTGCCTTCAGATGTCTTCTAAAAGTCAGATAGTTGCTTATTTCCTTGACATCTAATGGGAGGGTGCCACCACCGAGAAGGCCCTCGGAGCTGGACCCCGGTGCCCTTCAGGGATACTGAGGCAAATGAGCCACAGATCCGCCCCCCCCCCCGAAGCAGCCGCAACCTCCCCACCCCCCACTCCCATCCGGGCTCCCCCTCACCGTGATGGGGAAGAGCCGGCCGGGGACCTGCACCACCGGGGCCCCCCCAAAGTAGTCCGCAAAGAGGCGGATGTTGATGGTGGCCGACATGAGCACCAGCTTGAGGTCGGGGCGGGCGGGCAGGATCCTGCGCAGGACGCCCAGGAGGAAGTCGCTGTGCAGGTGGCGCTCGTGGACCTCGTCCGCAATCAGCACCCGGTAGCCGGGCAGGGAGGGGTCGCGCTGGGCCTGGCGCAGGAGGAGCCCCTCCGTCAGGAAGACGATCCGCGTGGCTGGCGAGCGAGTGCTCTCAAAGCGGATCTGGTAGCCAACCTGCGGGGGGGGGAGGGGGTCAGCACCCAGGAAGGCCAGAGGGAGGGAGAGAGGGGCTTGTCTAGGGGCACACAAGACCCCCAGGGATTCACCAGCTCCACAGGCAAAGCGGGTTTCAACAACCTCGTCAGTCCATGAGCAGGGCTGGATCAGGCCAATGCCCACCTCACCCAGCCCCCTGTCCTCACCACTCTGGAAGCATTGGTGCCTCTGACAGCAGGCACTCTGCACATGCTCCTGGGTCCACATGCTCCCCAGCTCCAGCCCTCTTCCTTTTTTTTTTATTAACTTTTCCATTTTAACAATCCAATCCAATCACGTTAAATATTCCAAATTATACATATGCATATCAAATAATCCAAATATTCTGCCGAATTATAATTTTTTTATTGGGACTTCCCATGCTTCAAGTTCGGGGGGGGGGCTGATCATCTCATATCTCTGCTGCTTTTGAGAGTCATTTCTTATAGTTCCTTAAAATCTTCCTGTTAACCTCCAGCCCTCTTCCAAGAGCCCACCTGAAACCCCCTGGACGCCATGCAGGAGAGGAGAGGGCACTCTGCCTATGCTCAGGGTAAGAGAAGATAAACTTTATTCTCATTAGCCAACAACCACAGCAACATAAAACAAGCAATGTATACAATTAAAAAGACAGCAATGGGTAAAAAGGGCAGTCAAATGACCAAGGTTATCGTTCATTGAGTGGCCCTTAATCTCACTGCACCCTCGATAAACCCAGCACCCTTTGCTGTTGTCTGATCATTTTGATCTGAGAAAACAAAGACCAATGTGGCCTCAGATGGGCGGCCTGGGGTGGTAAGCAGGAGTGGGGTGACGATCTCATTCCTCAGATCTTTATAAAGGGGGCAGGACAGGAGAACATGAGCCCGTTTCCAGATTGCCATCCCCACAGGGACAGAGTCGTTTCTCAGTTGGAATCTTTTGGGATCTGCCCTCAAGTACGGCAGAGGGCATCACATCCAGTCTGGCCAGTATGAAGGCACATCTGTATTTTGGGATAGTTAATTTATACAAATATGGTGCCAGGGAATCAAACTGAGAAGGGGGGGATGGCATACCGAGGGCAGAATTTCTTTAGTATGGCCAGATTGTTCTGTTGCTCTAAGTCCTTCAGACGCTGTCCAATTAGCCTTTTTGCTTCAGTAAAGCCCGTCATGAGAAGCTGATGTGGGTGCAGTCACATTTCTAGATCATAACCTGGTGAATTTTATTTTTAGAGAAAGAAATCTATTCAAAAATGAAAGGATAGAGCTACTAAGATTTTTTGAAAACGGAGCACCGATAGCTAAACTCGTGGCCCCCAGGGGTGATAGGAGGCTAGGAAGGGAGGATCAAAACGGAAAAACACCTAAACAAGAAAACAGATCCCAAATGAGCCAGCCGGGCCATCACAAACAAGATGCATCCATTTTAAATATGAAAGATACCTCCTAGGCTCACCTGATCTCCGTACTGCTGGAGGCTCTCGTAGGCCACCCTCTGGGCCAGCGCCACGCAGGCCAGGCGGCGGGGCTGGGTGCAGGCCACGTGGCTGTAGCCGGCGCCCAGCAGGTACTGGGGCACCTGGGTGGACTTGCCGCAGCCCGTGTCGCCGGCCACCACCACCACCTGCCCGCTCGCCACGGCCGCCAGCAGCCGCTCCCGGTAGCGCGCAATGGGCAGGGCGGCACGCTCCCGCTGCAGCCGCGCCAGCCGGGAGAAGCTCTGCTTCTGGCCAAAGTCCCAGAAGTGCGCCAGGGCCGCACGGAACTCCCGCAGGCGCTCGGGGGCCACGCCAGACACCTCCCGACGCGGAGCCCGCAGGTTGGCGCGTAGCCGGGGGTCGTAGGGCCGCGGGACCCCCGTCATTGTCACCCCGGGGCCAGGCTCAGCCAGGGGGGCTCCTTCCCGAGGCTCCTTTGCACCAGGGAAGCGCCGCCGCAGCCGCTCAAAGAAGGTCCAGAACTGGGCGCGCTCATCGGCACTCGCGCAGGGCAGGTATCGCTCCTCCAAGCGGGCGCGGAGGGCCGGGCAGCCCCAGGGCCCCTCGGGGGGCTCCGACGACATCCTGGATCTCTTTTTGCAGGCGCCTGGGAGGATGAACCTAGAATAATAATAATGATAAAAATTTAATAATAATATTAATAATAATATTAATAATAACAATAATAATTTATGCCCGCCCATCTGGCTGGGTTTCCCCAGCTACTCTGAGCAGCTCCCAATCAAGTATTAAAAACAATACAGCATTAAATCTAAAAAATTTCCCTAAACAGGGCTGCCTTCAGGTGTCTTTTAAAGAGAAGATAGCTGCTTGTTTCCTTGACATCTGAAGGGAGGGCGTTCCACAGGGCGGGCGCCACCACCAAGAAGGCCCTCTGCCTGGTTCCCTGTAGCTTTGCTTCTCACAGTGAGGGAACCGCCAGAAGGCCCTCGGAGCTGGACCTCAGTGTCCGGGCAGAACGATGGGGGTGGAGACGCTCCTTCAGGTATACTGGACCGAGGCCGTTTAGGGCTTTAAAGGTCAGCACCAACACTTTGAATTGTGCTCGGAAACGTACTGGGAGCCAATGTAGGTCTTTGAGGACCGGTGTTATGTGGTCTCGGCGGCCGCTCCCAGTCACCAGTCTAGCTGCCGTGTTCTGGATTAGTTGTGGTTTCCGGGTCACCTTCAAAGGTAGCCCCACGTAGAGCGCATTGCAGTAGTCCAAGCGGGAGATAACCAGAGCATGTACCACTCTGGCGAGACAGTCCGCAGGCAGGTAGGGTCTCAGCCTGCGTACCAGATGGAGCTGGTGGACAGCTGCCCTGGACACAGAATGGACCTGCGCCTCCATGGACAGCAGTGAGTCCAGAATGACTCCCAGGCTGCGCACCTGTTCCTTCGGGGGCACAGTTGCCCCACTCAGGACCAGGGAATCCTCCACACCTGCCTGCCTCCTGTCCCCCCAAAACAGTAATTCTGTCTTGTCAGGATTCAACCTCAATCTGTTAGCCGCCATCCATCCTCCAACTGCCTCCAGACACTCACACAGGACCTTCACCGCCTTCACTGGTTCTGATTTGAAACAGAGGTAAACCTGCTCAGGTAGGTAGCCGTGTTGGTCTGATGCAGTCGAAATATATTTTTAAAAAATGCCCAGTAGCACCTTAGAGGCCAACAAACTTAGTTTCATATTTTATATATATTATTATTTATGGGTTTCCCCAGCCACTCTGGGCGGCTTCCAGCAACATATTAAAATACAATAATTCACCAGAGATTAAAAGCTTCCCTAAACAGGGCTGCCTGGAAGCGGCGGGCTCGTGAGAACGGGCGGACACGCAGCCGGGAAAACCCGCGACGCCTCCAGCTCCCCCCCCCGGCCACCCCACGGCTGGAGACTCTTCCCCGGACGCTCCTCTCCCCCCCCGTCCTGCCCGCATCCCCGCATTCCCACGTTCTCTTGACACGCGTCTCCCTTGCCTCGGCGAGTCGAGGAGGGCAGGCTGGCGGCGGAGCATGCGCAGTCGCTCGTGATGGGCGAGCATGCGCGACACGGATCGGCGATGCTCCTGGCGCGCGTCCTGCCCGCTTCCCGTAGCCTATAGATCTAGAAGCCGGGTAGAGGGAGCCGCGCACGGGCACCTGCCGGGCTCCTTGGGAGACTCCTTGGAGGCTTTGCTCGCGGGCTCTGCTCGGTCCAGACGGGCGCTGTGCACGTGAAGCCCCGCGGCTAGACTGGGGCTGGGGGCGCGTGCAGGGGGGGGCTTCTGCCCAACGGAGCCCCCTTTGACCGCGCCTGAGGCTCAAACCTGGGGGGGGGGCGGAGAAGAGACGGGGCGGGCAAGGAGCCTGGCAGGCAGCCCGGACAACCCGAAGCCTGTCTTCGGGCGCCCAAAAGGCCAGCTGGGGAGAATCGCCTGCATTTCCCTTTGGGGGAATCCGCGGACCGCCCTGCTGCAGGAGTGTCCTCAAAGACCGTCCCCAGATGGCAGTGACAAACCTAGACAGCATCTTCAAAAGCAGAGACATCACCTTGCCAACAAAGGTCCGTATAGTAGGGATGTATGGAAGTGAGAGCTGGACCATAAAGAAGGCTGATCGCCGAAGAATGGATGCTTTTGAATTCTGGTGCTGGAGGAGACTCTTGAGAGTCCCATGGACTGCAAGAAGATCAAACCTCTCCTGAAGGAAATCAGCCCTGAGGGCTCACTGGAAGGACAGATCCTGAGGCTGAGGCTCCAAGACTTTGGCCACCTCATGAGAAGAGAAGACTCCCTGGAAAAGACCCTGATGCTGGGAAAGATGGAGGGCACAAGGAGACGGGGACGACAGAGGATGAGATGGTTGGACATTGTTCTCGAAGCTACCAGCATGAGTTTGACCAAACTGCGGCAGGCAGTGGAAGACAACAGTGCCTGGTGTGCTCTGGTCCAGGGGGTCACAAAGAGGCAGACATGACTAAACGACTAAACAACAACAAAACTATCCACAACATTCCCACGGAAAGGGTGACCCCTGGCTCTTTTTGACCAAGGGGACGCCAGAGCCTGTTGCCCAGGTCCCTCACCTTTCTCAGGTGTGCACCTGCAGCCCTTTTTTTGCATGTGAAGAGGACGGCTGGACCCTCTCCACCTGTGGGGGGGGGGTGACAGGCTTCCTAAGAACTGCTGCTGCTGCTGCCCAGCAAGGACTGGGGTATTTGGGGGGAAGTTTTGTAAGGGGGGGTGCTTTTCTTGATATTAATTTTTTTATCTTTATTTTTATGTGGAAATTGTTTGGTTTGGTTATGTAGTCTTTGATGTGTTTTATTTATTTTTATGACTACAGCCATACCTCATGTTACATTTAGTGTATCTTTCATCTTGGTTGGAAGCCGCCCAGAATAATATTATTATTATTACATTTGTTTCATGTTACGTTCTTTCAGGATACATCCCACGGAGACTCGGAAGTACCAGAAAGGGTTACTTCCGGGTTTCACCGCTCACAAATGCGCAGACGCACAAAATGATGTCATGCGCAGAAGCAGCAAATCGCAACCCACACATGTGCAGACGCATCGCTGCGGGTTGTGCTCTTTTCATATTGTGAACGGGCCTCTGGAAAGGATCCCGTTCGCAACCAGAGGTGCCACTGTACTTTGCTATGTTTGTAACTATGTCAATCTTGTCATGGAGCATTGTTTAAACTGTGGAAAGGCAGCATACAAGTAAAATGGTGGTGGTGATGATGACGATGGCATCTGGACCAGGGGGGCTGGTGGGGGGAGGTCAGGGCTTTTCTCCCCTGGGGAAGGCAGTTTGGGTGACTTCATGTGCGTGGATAGAGTGAAGCCTCCATTTCCTGCCAGAACAGCAAAAGAAGAAAATAGATTCTCCTGTCTCATCAAAACAAGCCTCTGAAAAAGAGGAAATGTTCTGTGGTGACGTGACTCTCAGCTGAACTTCTCCACACCAGATACGACACCACACACCCAGAGCGGCACCCAGAGCGACCACACCAGTTGCACTCCCCTATCCAGGGCAGCTGTCTCCAAGCTCCATCTGGTACGCAGGATGAGACCCTCCCTGCCTGCAGACTGTCTTATCAGAGTGGCGCATGCTCTGGTTATCTCCCTCTTGGACTACTGCAATGCGTTCTACGTGGGGCTCCCTTTGAAGGTGACCTGGAAACTGCAATTAAGCCAGAATGTGGCAGCCAGACTGGTGACTGAAAGTGGCCGCCGAGACCACATAACACCGGTCCTGAAAGACCTACATTGGCTCCCAGGATGTTTCTGAGCATGGGGCTGACCCTTAAAGCCCTAAACAGCCTCAAAGGCCCAGTAGACCCAAAGGAGCGTCTCCACCCCCATTGTTCAGACACTGAGGTCCAGCTCCGAGGGCCTTCTGGCAGTTCCCTGATTGCAAGAAGCAAAGTTACAGGGAACCAGGCAGAGGGCCTTCTCAGTGGTGGCGCCTGCCCTGTGGAACGTCCTCCTAGCAAATGTCAAGGAAATAAAGAACTATCTGACTTTTAGAAGACACCTGAAGGCAGCCTTTTTAGGGAAGTTTCTAATGACTGATGTTCTAATGTAGTTTTGATCTTTGCTGGAAGCCACCCAGAGTGGCAGGGGAAGCCCAGCCAGATGGGCAGGGTACAAATAAATTATTTTGAGCCCCAATTGCTGTTGAAACTACAGGAGGGGTCAGATCCTGCTTGCAGCTTTCCCTCGAGGGGCCTCTGGTCAGCCACTATGAGACCAGGAGGTGGACTAGAGGGTCCCAGTCCTGACCCTGCATGCTCTCTTCCTGTTCTTCTGCAGAGCGAGGGGCATCAGGATCCTGCCTTTGTCACGGGAACCGTGGTCCATCTCAGGGGGTGTGGGCCCCACGAGGCCCCTAGAGACATCTTGCCTGCCCCACTCTGACCCTCTTGCTACCCAACAGGACCCCAGGCATCCTGGCTTGGACTGGAGGAGAAGAAGAGTGAGGCAAGAATGCCCGGCCAACTGCAGGGAAATCTCCTCAAAAGAGAGACAGATTGTCTTCCATGAACACGACCTTAACAGGGAGTCCGTAAGGGACTGTGGAGGCCAGTTCTGGATCCCCACGTCCTTCCACAGTGGGGACATCGGTTCCCAGGGGGAAGTTGATGATGGTGTGGATTTGCCAAGCATTCCTTCTTCCTAGCACATTTCTCCCTTGCGCCCTGAGTTCGAGTGTCTTCAAAGCCCAGGACACCTTTGGTCAAGGCTGTTCTCCAACTGGAGCACTTGCAGGCCAGTGTTTCCCAGTTGTCGATATTTATACTACATTTTTTAAGATTTGCCTTGAGACTGTCTTTAAACCTCTTTTGTTGACCACCAGCATTACACTTTCTATTTGTAAATTCGGAATAGAGTACAGAGGTACCTCGAGTTACAGATGCTTCGGGTTACAGATGCTTCGGGTTACAAACTCCGCTAACCAGGAAGTGGTTGCTCCAGGTTAAGAACTTTGCCCCAGGATAAGACCAGAAATCTCATGCCAGCAGCGCAGCGGCAGCAGGAGGCCCCATTAATGAAAACATGCCTCAGGTTAAGAACCGTTTCAGGTTAAGAACAGACCTGAACCCGAGGTACCACTGTAGTTGCTCTGATTTTGTTTGTATGTTTCATTTAGGCCTATCCGTGTATTGTTTTACAAGTGAATTACAAAAACAACAACAAGTCAACTCACATAAAATTGTCATTTTCTTTGCTGAAACCTTTTATTAATAAATAATAAATATTGGATTTTCTGTGAAAGAATTCATTACAAGGTGAAGTGCATGAGGAATTGAATGGGGGGGTTGAAGAGAGGTGGAAAGAAGAGCCAATTTGTGCGTGGCTGGGGGCGCAATCTGGGTGGTTCTGCCAAGGGCGCAAGATCACCTCGCTACAGCTCCGCTTTGTGGCTTTAAAGAAACTCTGTGCATCCTGAGTGTGAGCCAAGTGCTGGATCTCTTGAGCTTCTTTGATCCACCCGGTGTTCTTTAGTTCTCTTGTTCTTCTTTGAGCCTCAGCCTTAGCGTTGACATTGGTTTTTTCCTTAGTGGCCCCACTCTGACCCTCTTGCTACCTGACATGACCCCAGGCATCCTGGCCTGGACTGGAGGAGAAGAAGAGTGAGGCAGGAATGCCTGGCCAATTCCGGGGTAAGAGACTCAAAGAGAGGCAGCGGTGGTGCAGTGGTTAGAGGGTCGGACTGGGATCTGGGAGAGACGAGGGTTCAAACCCACCAACTCGGCCCTGAAGCTCCCACTGGCTGACCTGGGTGCCAGTCCATGTCTTCTCCTTGCAAGGTTGTTGTGGGGATTAAACAAGGAGAGGGTGGAACCATGTGGGCCACCTTGAGCTCATGAACAGAAATAAACAAGAAGAGCTCTCACCTGAGCCTCGTGAACAAAGCTCATTGTCTGTCATGAGGTGAATTTCTCCCAGTTATATATCCGCAGGGATGGTCAGTGGGCAAGGGATGCACACACAGGCACGGGGGGGGGGGAGAGATGGGACAGGGGGAGGGACACACAGTAGAGAAAACTGTGGGATGTAACATAAACAGTAAAGTACAACACTTCCTGTTTGCCCAGAGTGGACACGTAGGGGGTGTTACTCCAGCCAGGAGGACTTCCTGCCCCACCTGCTCTGGAGCATCCTCCCCCTGCGTGTGACCCTGGCTGACCCCATAACAGGGCTGGTCACGCAGCCATCTTCCTTTCTTCTTCGCTTTATTCCATCTTGATATCTTTTGCTGTCTGCTGGCTCTCAGCCAGCAGCACATGGCTCCGTCCCCATATGGGATAAACTCTCTTCTGTAACTAAGCTAAAGTCTTCCTTCAGGGAACCAACTGTGAACTGAATGTGAGTAAACCTCTTATCATTACTTTTAAAGAAGACTGTTGTGTCATTATTCTTTTTAAGAGGGAACAAAGGAACAAACCCAATCTGCAGAAGCCAGATTAGATTGCTTAAGTAAAGAGATTCAAGCGTTTCTACCAACTAGCTCCCTGCAGTATACAGGGAATATACTCTGCTACTGACTCACTAGCGTGAGAGAGGGGAAGCATACTACTAAATCAGTATATCCTCTCCTACTATCCACAACATTCCCACAAAATAAAGTTTCCTCTGGGCATCACTAGGCAAACTGGGGAGGCACCAAAGGGGTTGCGCCTCCCATCCCTTGGACTCACCCAGTCTGAACACACACACACACACACACACACACACACTTGTCTTGAAAGCTTTTTGTGTATCACTTATTATGGCTCCTTTGGTTCCCTCCTTTTGTAATTGTGTCTGTTTCTTCATGCATAGGTGAGCAAGGTTTGAACTGCGGAAAGAGAGCGCACAAACAAAGGAGGAGGATGGGTTGGTAAGTCTATTGCAGTTATTTTATTTCATAATGTGCATGCATGGCATGATTGTTTTTCTAAAAAAAAACACGCCTCAAAGCAGCTTACAAAAAGGTAAGAACTGAGAAAAATGTACAACAGTACTTTAAAGCACACAAAAGTTAAAATACTCCAACAGGTTAAAATCCACCTCGACTCTCTAGGCTTCTGGGTCGGCTTGTCTGAGCAGAATGTTTTTCGCAGGCGCCGAAAGGAGCACAGGAAAGGCCGCCTGCTTGATGTCAATGGTCTCCGGGGTCGAGGAGCCTGCAGAGACTTCTGGAGTGGGGCTGGCCCCCTCCCAGAGCTAAGCGAGTAAGAGGAGCGGCGTCGCGCAGACAGAGCTGCCCAGCAGGGTCTCCTCTGTGGTGGCCCCCTCCTCACACGACGGTGCTGGCGCTGCGGTCGCTGCGGTCCTCCGTGGTGGCGGCGCACGTGTCTTGCGTCCTCGCGTGGCCATCGGCCAAGGAGTGTCCGAGCGCGGACTCCTCGCTGAAGACGTTGCGCAGGAGCGCCTTGACGGAGCGGCGCATCTTGCTCTGGAAGTCGTGGCCGGCGAGGACGTAGATGACCGGGTTGATGCAGCTGTTGACGTAGGCCAAGCAGACGATCAGGGGGTCCGCCTGGTTCACTGAGTCGCTGAGCCAGCTTTTGGGGGGCTGGGAGGCCTGGATGAGGCCGGCCACGTGGTAGGGCCCCCAGCAGACGAAGAAGCCCACCACCACCACCAGGACCACCTTGAGAGTCTTCTGCGAGCGCTGCCCGAAACGCGAGCTGCGCACCCGGCGCAGGAGCAGCCCGTAGCACGCGCAGATGACCACCAGCGGGAGCGCGAAGGCCAGCGCGAAGCGCGTGGAAGCCACGGAGACCTCGGCCACGCGGGGACCCCCGGGGAAAGCGGCGTAGTTGGTGCTGCACAGGCTCTTCTTGAATTGCGTGACGATGCTGCGGGAGAAGAAGGTGGGCGCCGTGAGCGCCAGCGCCAGCAGCCAGGCCAGGGCGCAAGAGCCCCAGGCCAGGCGCACCGAGCGGTGGTTCTGGCACCAGACGGGCCTCAGCACCAGGCAGCAGCGGTCGATGCTGATGAGGACCAGCAGGTTGACGCTGGCGAACATGTTGAGGATGATGAGCGACGGGAAGAGCTTGCAGGCGAAGTCGCCCAGCGCCCAGTGGTGGTCGGAGACGAGCGGCGCGGCCAGGAAGGGCAGCGCCAGGCAGCAGAGCAGGTCGGCCACGGCCAGGTTGAGGAACCAGGTGGTGTTGACGGTGCGCCGCATCTGGAAGCCCACCACCCAGACCACGGCGCCGTTGCCCAGCACGCCCACCACGAACACCAGCACGTAGACGGTCAGCGCCACCCACAGGAGGGGACTCAGGCCCGACTCCTCAAACTCCAGGGGGCCCGCGTCGGAGGGGTCCGGGTCGGAATCATTGTACTCCGAGTAGAAGTCGCTGAGGTCGTCCATCCCTGAGCCGCGGGAGTCCTGCGGGGGGCAGACAGGCGGGAGAGAGGAGTCAGGGCCACAGGCGGGAGGGTCTCTAGCCTAGGCAAGGCCCGGCCTCTGGGAAATCGTGGAACTGTAGAAATGAAAGGGACCCCCAGCGGCCATCCAGTCCAACCCCCTTCAATGCAGGAATCGCAGCTGAAGAACCGCAGAATCCTAGATTGGGGGATCCCAGGGTCATCTAGTCCGTCCCGTCCCCCCGCAATGCACCAGCCTGGTCCCCAAAGGGTTACCTTTGCGCACACGAACATCTACAGAGCGAGAGAACATTTGCCCAAAGCTCTGATTATGCAAGTAGCCCTAAAACTTGTTTGTTTGTTTCCCCCAGGCCGGGACTCAAGGCCGTTCACACAAGTGAAAACAAACACGGATTAATAGACCACGTTGCTTTCCTAGGAAGGGAGTTCCAACGTTTGGGAACAGCTCCTTGGCTGTAGCCGCCAAGGAGTTTTTAAACAATCAGTTTGTATTAGTTGTCATTGCAGAGTTAATTACACAACACATTTGTTCTTTATGATGAAGGTCGTGGCGTCATTGTTAAGGTCCTGTTCTGTACAGCGCTGGGCTATTTTAGGTGCTGGGTAAGAAACTTACATTTATTTATTTTTTGCAATAAAAGCAAAGAGAGCCATTCTACCCCCAAACAGAATGGGGGGGGGGAATCTTGCAAATTTTACTCGTGAAGCTTCTGGACGCAATGATAAAATACAACATAAACTGAAGAGACTAGAAGGCAGCAGAGGTCAGATGACCATCTTTTGGGGGTTCTGCGAGTCAAGCTCTGGGCAGAGGGTCGGACCACATGACCCTTTGGGAGCGGGGAACGGATGGACAAAAACTACACCCTGGAGGAGCCCCAACCCGTTTGGACTCGGCGGTCTTATTCTCCGGCAAATTCTGATACGAAGTCTATTTAAGCTGCTTCAGGGGGCACCGCATCTAAGGCTGGCTTCTTCCGGGACCGCCGGGCGGGGCTCCTATAACTCAAGAATTGCTTCCAGTCTGTCTGTCCGGGTGTGAACAGCAAGAGAGATCCCACCCGCGTTGCCTTTTTGCCCGCAAACCAGACATGCGTGTTCTCTTAAATTAAACCTTGTTCTCTTCCCCGCCAAGGCAACGCCCGGAGCTGCCTCCTTCCTCCTGTATCTGAAGAAGTGTGCATGCACACGAAAGCTCATACCAAGAACTAACTTAGTTGGTCTTTAAGGTGTTACTGGAAGGATTTTTTTTTTGTTTTGACTATGGCAGACCAACACGGCTACCTATCTGTAACTCCTTCCTCCCAGTCCAAGCCCCCCATCCTCGCCCTCCAGCCCCGCTTCGCCCCCAAGGTCCCAGAGCCACCAGCTGGACGGGGGCGGCTCAGGAAAATCCTCGCGCTTAGGAAAGAAGGAGGGAAGAGGGATTTTGCTCCCGTCTGGAGGCGCCTCCCCAGAAACGTCAAGTGCAGAGGGAAGGAAGCACTAGCAGGGGGGGAGGGAGGGAGGGGGGCTGCCATTGAGGGCTCCTGGGATTTCACAGACACCGTCCCCGGCTGGAGAAGCCTCGCGGCTGTATAGAGAAAAATGGGCAGCCCAAGTTCCTGGAGCGAGGCGCGGCTGGTTTGGAAAGCTGTGAGCGGAGCTGCTGGAGACCAGGAGAGGTCGCCCAGGAGGGGGGGCGGGGCGGAGAGGGCGGGGGTCCGGAGTGTGCCAAGGATGCCAAGCGCAGGCTGGGGAGGTGCCAGTGTGCCCTCGAATCCCTCTCGCATTCTCTCCTCAAGGAGCTCCAGGGGGCAGGCGCGTTAATCCCCACGACAACCCCGCGAGGCCGGCCAGGCTGAGAATTAGAGACCCAGGGTGTAGATTTTTTTGATTTAAAAAATATTCCAATATTAGTCGTATTGCACCTTTGGCTAGAGGGTATTGGGCTTGATTTTGCGTGGCTGCATTCTATGCCTCCTTCCGCAGAAGCCAGATGGGACCCTTTGGCAGGTGCCAATAAGCTGCGCTGCGAGGAATGGAGCCTCAGTGTCACAACCTCCACTCTTCCTCCGAGCTTCCTTCCTCCGCCCTTTCTCTCCCTTCCCGGCTTCTTCCCCTTTTGCCCCCCCCCTCCCTCCCTCTTCTGCCAGCCCCCAACCCAGCCGGGCCCCCCTGTTCCCATGCGCCCTAGAGCCTGCGAGACGCTCCCATTACCGAAGGGCAGGTGGGGAGGGGGCAGAGAAGCGGGGCGCGGGGCGAAGTCGCCTTTGCCGGGGCTGCATTGCTCAATGTTCTTGCAGCAGAAGCAGAATCGTGTGACCCGGAGGCAGGCGGGCAGGAGGAGAGAGCAGGGTCTTCTCGGGGGCTTTGGCAGCCTACTAGATTTTTGGAGGGGCAACCCGGGACCCTGCAATTGTGGCACGCAGGCAGCTCCTTTCCTCTTCATCTTCATCATCATCATCATCCCCTGCAGGACCCCATTCCTCCCAAGAAACGCCCAAAGGCATCAGACATAAAGGGGTGAGAAGACCCAAACCCAGCTGGGGAGGGAGGGAGAGGCAGCGGCACCCCCCCCCAGCATTGCGATGCAACCTGTTTTGGGGGGTCACTAGGGTAGGGGGGCAGCAGCTCCTGGCCTGACAAGGGAGCGCGTCACGAACTATCCGGAGCCAAATCACTCCCAATAGGTCCTTCTTTTGGGGGGGGGGAATAGCACTAGGTGCAAAAATGGATCGGGGTGCAGCAGCGGGAGCCCCTCCGCTAAACTCGCCTCTCCCAGCTCCCCCCCCCCACGGCAGACTGCCACCTCTGCCCTCTGCTTGCGCGCAGGAGCCCTTCGCCGGCCCCGCTCAGATCCCAGGCAGCTCTGCCCGCTTCCCTTTGGGGTGGCCGGGTTTGGGGGGGCGATCTCCCACACACTCACCCTGCGGAGCAAGAACCAGGCAGCCGCTCCCTCTCTCCTGCTTCTGGGGCGGCTGCTGACCGGCTCCCTCCCCGTTTATACCGCCCGAAAGAGGAAGTCGGGGTTTGGTTTAGGAAATTTGCTAAATTTCTCTCGATGCCTCCCTTTCTCTCCCCGACGAGCCTTCAGACGACGCCCCGGCGCTGCGCCTCCATCTGCTGTCCCGGCGCCAGTCCTGCTCGGATCTTTATAGGGACTTCCAGGGCGGCGGCGAGGGGGGGCAGATAGCGGTTCCCTTGGGGGGGCGCTAAGAGGAGCGCGGGCGCCACGGGGCGCAGGAAGCGGCAGCAATTCTCCGAAAAGAGTGGATTCGAAAAGCCGCTCTCACAAGCTTATCTCTTCCGTTACGCGATTTCCATCAAAGTTTCAATTGATGGCGAATGGTCTGCAAGCCAAGCCTTATGAGGAAAGGCTGAGGCAGTCGGGGATGTTTAGCTTGGAAAAATGATAGCCATCTTCAAATATCCCAAGGCTGGAAGAGGGAGCAAGCTCGCTTTCTCCTGCTCCAGAGGGTAGGACTCAAACCCATGGCATCAAGCTACAAGGAAGGAGATTCCGACTCAACACCAGGAAGAACTTTCTGATGGGTCAGCAGTGGCCTCTCCTTCCTTGGAAGCTTTTAAGCAGAGGTTGGGTGGCCAATCTGTCTGGGATGCTTTAGCTGAGATTCCTGGAAGAGAGGGTTGGACTAGATGGCCCTTGGGGTCCCTTCCGACTCTACGGGTCTATGAATTAATGGTTGCTATTAGCCTTCTAATGGTTGCTATAACCCAGTGTTTCCCAACCTTTTTTGGGCAAAGGCACACTTGTTTGATGAAAAAAATATTGAGGCACACCACCATTACAGCCCCGTGACGTCAGCGCGCAGCGTCACGCCGGGAGGGACGCACGAAAGTGTAACTTTCAATTTTTTTCCCTCCCCCTTGCCGGGGAACCTCCAAGCTTTGGGGGGTGGGGGGGGAGGAGGCAGCAAAGCGAGGGACTGAGGGACCCTAACCCTAACCCTCACCGATCACCCGGGAAAGCATGCGAACGAGGAGCCCCCGTGTCCTGCTCCCGGCAGAGGACGGCACAAAGCGAGGAGGCCTGGACAAGGCAGCACGCTCCCTGCTCTCGCTGCATCGGGGCTTTTCTCCTCCAGGCCGCTTTCGAAGTCCCCTTCTCCGCTCCCAAGAGCCGGAGCCGCTGCTTCCAGGCCCTGTCCGAGCCCCGACTTGTGGCCTCACTTCGAGGAGCGCCTGTTGCTGGGGACGGGGCTGCATCCCCCTCAGCCGCCGCCTCGCTTCCTTCCAGGAGACCCGACGGCTCCCCCTCTCCCGCTCGCCCTCCTGCGCCCGCAGCAGACCAAGACCTCCCCGCTCCCGCCCGGCTCGGCCCTACCTGGGCGCCTCCAAGCCCGGCCGGCTCCGCGTCGCGCTCCACGCCGGGCAGCTGCAGCAGGGGCTGCGCGGGGGTGCGCAGGGGCCCGGCTGAGCGCGCCCCGGAGCCGCCGCGCCGTCGCTCGCGAGTCCCTCCGAGAGCCCGCGGGACTGACTCCGGAGTCGCGAGGCGGCGCGTCGCCCAGGGAAGGGGCGGCTTTCCACAAGCACGACGACCGAAAAGAGCCCAGCAGAGCGCGCGCCCCGGAGGACTTGGGGGGGTCTGTAGGGCATCAGTGGCCCCCAGAATTCTGCCCGCCCCTCGCCCCATTTGATCCAGATTTACCCTCTGGGGAGAGCGAGCCCCGGCCCAGCAGGGGGCGCCCTCGCTCCGTCCTCCGGGAAGCAAACGCCCTCGCCCGCCTCCCTCCAGGCAACATCTCGCGGCACACTAGTGTGCCGCGGAACACCGGTTGGGAAACACTGCTATAACCCCTTCGTGGATCACTGCCTTGCCGTGGCGAAGGGGCTTGAAGAACTCAGAGAAGCTATGAACTATGCCGAGCAGGGCACCCAAGATGAACAGGTCATAGTGGAGAGTTTTGACCAAACGTGATCCACCTGGAGGAGGAACCGGCAAGCCACTCCAGTATCCCTGCCAAGAAAACTCCATGGACAAAGACAAGAGGCATATAAAAGTTATGACGCTGGAAGATGAGCCCCTCAGGTCGGAAGGCGTCCAACATGCTACTGGGAGGACAAGTACAAGTAGATCCAGAGCTGATGAAGCGGCTGGGCCAAAGCCGAAAGGACGCTCAGTTGCGGATATGCCTGGAAGGAAAAGGAAAGTCCAATGCTGTAAAGAAAAATATTGCATAGGAACCTGGAATGTAAGAACCATGAACCTGGGTAAGTTGGAGGTGGTCAAAAATGAGATGGCAAGAATAAATATTGACATCCTGGGCATCAGTGAACTAAAATGGACGGGAATGGGTGAATTCAGTTCAGATGACCATCATATCTACTACTGTGGGCAAGAAACCCGTAAAAGAAATGGAGTGGCCCTCATAGTCAACAAAAGAGTGGCGAAGGCTGTACTGGGATGCAATCTCAAAAATGATAGAATGATCTCGATACGAATCCAAGGCAGACCTTTTAACATCACAGTAATCCAAGTTTATGCACCAACTACTTGTGCTGAAGAAACTGAAATTGACCAATTCTATGAAGCCTTACAAGACCTTATAGAAGTGACACCAAAGAAGGATGTTCTTCTCATTATAGGGGATTGGAATGCTAAAGTAGGGAGTCAAGAGATAAAAGGAACAACTGGCAAGTTTGGCCTTGGAGATCAAAACGAAACAGGGCAAAGGCTAATAGAGTTTTGTCAAGAGAACAAGCTGGTCATCACAAACACGCTTTTCCAACAACACAAGAGACGACTCTACAGATGGACATCACCAGATGGGCAGCATCGAAATCAGATTGATTATATTCTCTGCAGCCAAAGATGGAGAAGCTCTATACAGTCAGCAAAAACAAGACCTGGATGTCTCGTACACCCCAGGTAGTGTGGTTGCTGACCTTGAGCCAGACATCCTGGAGAGTGAAGTCAAATGGGCCTTAGAAAGCATTGCAAATAACAAGGCCAGTGGAAGTGATGGTATTCCAGCTGAACTTTTAAAAATTTTAAAAGATGATGCTGTTAAGGTGCTACACTCAATATGCCAGCAAGTTTGGAAAACTCAGCAGTGGCCAGAGGATTGGAGAAGATCAGTCTACATCCCAAACCCAAAGAAGGGAGTGCCAAAGAATGCTCCAACTACCGCACAATTGCACTCATTTCACACGCTAGCAAGGTTATGCTTAAAATTCTACAAGGAAGGCTCAAGCAGTACGTGGACCGAGAACTCCCAGAAGTGCAAGCTGGATTTAGAAGAGGCAGAGGAACCAGAGACCAAATTGCAAACATGCGCTGGATTATGGAGAAAGCTAGAGAGTTCCAGAAAGACATCTACTTCTGCTTCATTGACTATGCAAAAGCCTTTGACTGTGTCGACCAAGGCAAACTATGGCAAGTTCTTAAAGAAATGGGAGTGCCAGATCACCTCTTCTGTCTCCTGAGAAATCTCTATGTGGGACAAGAAGCTACAGTTAGAACTGGATATGGAACAACTGATTGGTTCAAAATTGGGAAAGGAGTACGACAAGGCTGTATATTGTCTCCCTGCTTATTTAACTTATATGCAGAATTCATCATGCGAAAGGCTGGGCTGGATGAATCCCTAGATGGAATTAAGATTGCCGGAAGAAATATCAACAACCTCAGATATGCAGATGACACAACCTTGATGGCAGAAAGTGAGGAGGAATTAAAGAACCTTTTAATGAGGGTGAAAGAGGAGAGCGCAAAATATGGTCTGAAGCTCAACATCAAAAAAACGAAGATCATGGCCACTGGTCCCATCACCTCCTGGCAAACAGAAGGGGAAGAAATGGAGGTAGTGAGAGATTTTACTTTCTTGGGCTCAATGATCACTGCAGATGGTGACAGCAGCCACAAAATTAAAAGACGCTTCTTCTTGGGAGAAGGGCAATGACAGGCCTAGACAGCATCTTGAGAAGTAGAGACATCACCTTGCCAACAAAGGTTCGTATAGTTAAAGCTATGGTTTTCCCAGTAGTGATGTATGGAAGTGAGAGCTGGACCATAAAGAAGGCTGATCGCCGAAGAATTGATGCTTTTGAATTCTGGTGCTGGAGGAGACTCTGGAGAGTCCCATGGACTGCAAGAAGATCAAACCTCTCCATACTGAAGGAAATCAACCCTGAGTGCTCACTGGAAGGACAGATTGTGAAGCTGAGGCTCCAGTACTTTGGCCACCTCATGAGAAGAGAAGACTCCCTGGAGAAGACCCTGATGTTGGGAAAGATGGAGGGCAGACGGAGAAGGGGACGGCAGAGGACGAGATGGTGGGACAGTGTTCTCAAAGCTACCAGCATGAGCCTGACCAAACTGCAGGAGGCAGTGGAAGACAGGAGTGCCTGGCGTGCTCCAGTCCAGGGGGTCACGAAGAGTCGGACACGGCTAAACGACTAAACAACAACAACAACAACATTAGCCTTCTACTGTGCTATTATCTCCCTTGGTGGGTCCGGAGGGGGGGGGCTTGGAGGGGTCGCCCACCTGCAGCAAGAACCTCCATGCTCAGATCCACTCTACCACTGGGGGGGGCAAGGGCAAGTTGCCTCCAGACCCACAGGTGGGTGGGCTTCCTTCAGGCACCTCCCAGCCCCTCTCAAGGGGAAAATAGGGGGCTGGACCTTGCAGAGTGGCCAGCGAGCCCATAGCCATACTTGGGGAGATTTTCACCCTACCTTTTCCTGCCCAAGAGATCCAGGCCCAGCTATTTACCAAGAGGGCACGCTGAATCTGCCCAAGGCATCCCATGACACCCCCCCCCCACCCCCTGGAGAGGAAGATCCCTCCTCCTGAGGGAAACCCCCCCCCCCAATTCACTCTAGCAAGGGAGGACAAGGCAGAAAGTCGCGGGAAAGGCTTTATTGACAGGAAACCCTTTCATTTGCACATGATATGGGGCAGCCCCACAGACAGCCCTCACCCCAGCAGAGGGGGCAGCCCCTCCCAACACAAGGAGCTGCCGTCGCTCCCCCCTAACAGACTGGGGGCCTTGCTCTCCCCACCCTCAGAGCCCCCCAATCCTGGAAACGGCATAAAAGAGTGATGCACAGAAGGGGGACGATGACGACAGGGACTGCAAGGGGCGCAAAGCAAAGTCCCCCCCCCTGAAAAATGTGCCTCATCTGGCAGGGGTCAGCAACAGCCTCACATGCAGCTGGGGGGGGCACTTTCCCCACCTGCCAGGTGACTTGCGTGAACAGCAGCAAAAGGCATTGGGGCGGGGAAGGGCGGGGGCTGGCGTCCCCCCACTCATTGTATTGGAGGCTGTGCAAAGGAGTGGTCCAAGCAGGCAGATTACAGGGGGGGGGCTGCAGATCCCACCCCCTCCATGGAGGAAGCTGCTCTGGCTCCGAACTCTCAGGACTTGCCCCACAACCCGGGGTGAACAGAGTGACTGGGAATGTCCTCCTGGACTTCAGGCCTCCTCCATCTGCTCCTGGGGGGCGGGAGGGAAAGAGAGTCAGTCACAAGCAGGGGGGGGAGGACAGGTCCCACCTGAGACCCCCCCCAACATGCACACACACACACCTGGGCGCAGGTGAGCCAGGCAGAGAAGGGATGAGCCAGTGGAGAGGAAGCAATCCATTAAAAAAAAAATAACCAGCCCCCCATTTGTTGTTTCTTAACTCTTGCCTTGAAATTCAACACACATTTCAGTCTCACTGGGAGTTTGGGCTTTGCTTTGATCTGGGGCGGGCCCAAAACAAGCAAGCCCCCACCAAAAGTGAATAATGAAATAATCACGGTATGAGAGCCTTCTTCAAATACTGTATCTGAAAGGCTGAAAATGGAGCGAGCTGCTCCAGAAGGGAGAACTCAAACCCGTGGCTTCCGAGGGCAAGGAGGGGGATTCCGACTAAATATCAGGAAGGGACCATTCCGAGAGTCAGAGGCATCCCAGAGGAGAAGGGGCTCCCCGGGAAGGCGGTGGGCTCTCCTTCGATAGAGGTTTTTAAGCAGGGCTCGGACACCAACCTGCCAGGGATTATTTCTCTGCGACTGGGGTTGGGCAAGATGGACTTTGGGCGCCTTCCAAGGCTGCAATTCTGCGAACCGGGGGCAAAAACTCCAAAAGAATGATCAAGAGCCATTGAAGGCTCTCCATCCCCTGTGGGAGGAGAAGGTCTTTGCGGGAAATTTTCTGAAGAGCAAGCCCTGCCCTCTGCTCTTGCCAAAGCCAAAGGCTCTTGAAATCCAGGTAGAAGGAAGGCGGGGGAGGGAGAGACAAAGGCCACTTCCACTTCCAGGTATTATCATTAATTCTGTTGGGAGCCACCCAGAGTGGCTGGCGAAACCCAGTCAGGTGGGTGGGGTATAAATAATTTATTATTATTATTATTATTATTATTATTATTATTATTATTAGCATTATCCTCCTGCAGGCTAATAAAGATGCCCTGAATGGGCTTGTCCTGCAGTGCCCTGCTTTCCCAGCAGAGGGCAGCATCCCCCTTTCAACTGCACAGCTGAAGAAACATGGAACTGCAGGGCTGGGAGGGACACCGGGGGGTCATCCAGCCCAACCCCCACAATGCAGGAATTGCAACGTCCCGTCAGGCCCAAGGCAACTGCCTGCCCCTTCCCAAACATGCAGCAGCATCCCTTTGCTCTCTCCCCCCCCCCCCCATGAATCAAGCCAGCCGGCAATTCCTGAGACAGAGAACCTGGGCGGGGGGGGAGGGGGGTCATGCACAGAAGAGAAGAAAAGCCCAGAGAGAAAGAGAAAAGGTTTAATGCGGCAAACGGAAGCAGAGAAACAGACAAGGACTAGATGTGGCTCCTGCCCCCCGAAGAACAGCCTGCAGGATCAGGCCCTTGGCCCAGCTGGCCCAACAGGCAGCCCCTCGCAGTGGCTAATTCCCCACAGAGATAGACTTCCCCTGGAGCTGGAGGTTCCATTAGCACATCAGAAGAGCCCGGCTGCCGGATCTGGGCCAGCCTCCGGTTCTCACAGTGGCCCACCAGGTGCCCCAATGGGAAACCTGCGGGCAGGATCCGACCACGAGAGCAACACTCGCCCTTCCTGCGGCTTCCAGCAACGGGTCTTCAGAAGCATCACTCAGGGTGGATTTGATTTAAATCAAATTGATTTAAATCACAATATAAATCACTAGTCAGTAAGACTTGATTTAAATCATTTTTTTTAACAGAAAGACTCGTTCTTGCTGGTATAATCTTAATATTTACAACCAGATTTCACTTTTGGAATAATAAATTTCCAGAGTGGTTTTACAGTTATATCAAAAATTCCTGATTTGGTTCTACTATTAGAAATACGTAGACAGATAATTATGAAATTCTGGTGAGGTTTCATTAATTTAACTGTTGATATTTGGACAACTTTTCTGCTCTACTTGATTGGAAGGAGAAAAAATAATCATTTCCTTAATAACAATTTATTTAACTAAAACAATAACATTATAGCATGTTTATCCATGTTTGTTAACCAATGTGGCTAATTTGTTTTTTTTTAAAAACAACAACTTAGACTGAGTTTTAGCACCCATGAAAAACTTAAAACAAATCCTTATTTCCTGATGAATCTTTGGACTATAATGTAACTTAAATAGAAAACTACCTTTAGAAAGATTTTCCCTCCCAAAGCATTTTATTTTAAAAATCTGATTTATATTTTTAAAAATCCTATTTTTTTTTAAAAAAATCTTTTTTTAACGAAATTATTTCATTTTTATCCACCCTGACATTGCTCCTTCTGACTGTGGGGAGCAGAGCATAAGAACCACGGGGGCCGGCAGCCAGCAATACCCGTCGTCCCCCCACTTCCCACAATGCCAAGGCCGCCCTGCTTCCATGCCAACACTAAAAGGTTGGCGGAGATCTGAATTTGGAAGGGGGAAGGGCTAGATGACCCCTGGGTATCCCTGCCAACTCTACAATTCTGTGATTCTATGAAGCTGCTCAGAGCCCTTGGGACGCACCAAGCCCCCCCAAAAAAAATGGGCTTCTGGCCAGACCCCCCTTTTTCCAAGTGTCAGGGTAGGATCTGGAAAACGAAAGGCAAGGAATAAGTTAATAGAAATAAATGTGATCCCTGAATGTGGTTTCCTATTTGTGTGTCTGAAGAATCTACTCCCTGCCTCTCCCTGCTTTGAATAATTGCACAACTTTTCCGTGGGGGGAAGTGGCCAGGATTCCACCAGGGAAGGGCTGGGGGAATTCCTACAGAGACTCTCCAGCCTCCTTCCGTTCCGCCCTTCCTTCCCAGAATTGCAGCCCCTCCTCGCTTTGGACCCCAACTCACTCCCACCTGTGGGCTGGAGCGGGGGAATGAATGAATAAATAAATATATTATTGTTGTTGTTATTATTATTATTATTATTATTACTATTATTATTATTATTATTATTATTTCTACCCCGCCCATCTGGCTGGGTTTCCCCAGCCACTCTGGGTGGCTTCCAACAAAATATGAAAATACAGTAGTCTGTCAAACATTAAAAGTTCTCTAAATAGGGCTGCCTTCAGATGTCTTCTAAAGGGGAAAACTCTCCTCTCCTGCCCCGATCCCTGCATTCCTGGCCCAGCAGAAAGGCAGCTGCGCCCATTTCCCAGGCCGCTTGAATGTTGCCAGGGAGGAGGAGCAAAATCCTCGTTTGGAGGGGAACTGCTTATGATAACATTATGCTGTTTTAAATGTGCATTTTATATCTGACTTCACTTAGCAATGTTTTTTTTTAAAAAAAAAGGTTGAAGAATTTTTTTTGTTAACTTTGTTTGCGTCAAATATGTATTCTGTCACTGACCTCCTTTGCAATGTTTTATTTTGAAATCTTTAAAGGTAATATTTTACTTTTCTGTTAGTTACGTTGCTTTGACTGTATACTCTAGATTTGACTTTCTTTAGAAATGTTTGATTCTGGATTGTTTTCACTGATGTTTCAATATGCTGCAAACTGCTTTGAGATTTTTCTTAACAACATAAAGCAGTATAGAAATGAAAAAAATAAATAATGCACAAGAAAAGCCCCTTCAGGAACGCCCCCCCCCCCCGAGCTGCTCAATTTTGCCCATGGGGGACCTTGCCCTGGGTGGCCCAAAGAGGAGGGTGATGCAGACCCCTAAAACAACCCCTTCCTTCCCTCCCCCTCCCCTTTCTGTGAAGATTCCCCGCTCTGGGATCCCACAGCTGGTTCTCCCCTGGTCTCCTCGCTGGCCCAAGTGGGACTAATTTAGCCAGCTAGCCCTGCGGATCATCTAGTGTTTATTGGATGGATTTCCCCCTAAATTGATTTTTGAATTTATTGTTATTTACGCTTTATACCATATTTTATGGGGACGTGGGTGGCGATGTATGTTAAACCACAGAGCCTAGGGCTTGCCAATCAGAAGGTCGGCGGCTCGAATCCCCATGACGGGGTGAGCTCCCGTTGCTCAGTCCCTGCTCCTGCCCACCTAGCAGTTCAAAAGCACGTCAAAGTGCAAGTAGATAAACAGGTACCACTCCGGCGGGAAGGTAAATGGCGTTTCCGTGCGCTGCTCTGGTTTGCCAGAAGCGGCTTAGTCATGCTGACCACGTGACCCGGAAGCTGGACGCCGGCTCCCTCAGCCAGTAAAGCGAGATGAGCGCTGCAACCCCAGAGTCGGCCACGACTGGACCTAATGGTCAGGGGTCCCTTTACCTTTACCATATTTTATGCTGGGTTTTTTGTAGCATCAATTAAGTGTTTTAAATTTGTTGTTAGCTGCCCTGAGCCCGGCTTCCTGAACCGGGAAGCGCAGGGTATAAATAATAATAATAATAATTAATATTATTATTATTACCACCACCACCATTCGGGGCAGAGCTGCTTCCCCGCAGGCAGATAGTCTATAGTTCGACCCTCAACAACAGCATTTCTGGGTGGGGCTGGGAGAGACCCACCCCCCCACCTGAAACCCCAGAGAGCCGCTGCTGCCAGGAAGTGGGGCAGAGGGGTCAGGCCGGCCATGCAGAGAGGAGAACAGGCGCATGCAAGGGGCGAGAAGAGGAAGCAGCCAGGAGGTGGCGCCGCAAAGCCAGTGCAGGGAGACAGAGAGGTCCTCGTGCCCCATGCCAGGGCCGCCCCGCAGGGAGGGCGCCCGCTAGAGCCCGCTGGGGGGCAGCTTACAGAAACGCACCCGCTGGAAACTGGTGATCTCCACCGCGCCGGATGCAGCCGCCGGGTCCTGCTCCATGGCAGCGCCTGGGGGGGGAGAGAAGAAAGGGGGCTTCAGTCCCCGAGGGAGAGCCAGGTCTGGCAGAGGGGGGGCTGGGGGGGTCCTCCCTTGCCCCTCGCAGCACCTGGCTCTTCAGGCTCCTGGGCAGCCTCCCCTCCTCCGGGGGACACGACCTCCGGGTCCTCCTCTTCTTTTTCCTCTTTCGCCACAGCCGGGGGGGCCACTATGGGGCCAGGAGGGGCCGCCCCTTCCGCTTGAGGGGAGCCCTGCTCAGCTGGAGGGTCTGGGGGCTTCGTCCCTGCAGAAAGAGAAGGAAGATGGTATAGCTGCACCAGGTGGGGGGGGGAGAGACAGAGGATTTCCCACCCCCCTCAGTTACTTTATGCGCTGGGAGGACCCAAACAGAGTTCTGACCAGGGTGGATAAAAATCAATGATATAAAAACAAAACAAAAAATTCTGATTTTTTAAATTTAATTTTGATTTTTAAAAATGTAAATTGGATTTTTTAAAATAAAATGCTTCTGGAGGAAAAATCTTTCTAAAGATAATTTTCTTTTTAAGTTCCATTTAAGTCCAAAGGGTATTCAATAGGATATAAGGATTTGCTTTAATTTCTCATATGTGCTAAAACTCGGCTAAGTTGTTTTTAAACCACATCAGTTAACAAAGCTGCTATAATGTTATTGCTTCAATTGTTTCAATTGTTATTAAGGAAATTATTATCTTTCTCCCTCCAATCAAGTACAGTCATACCTCGGGTTACAGGCGCTTTGGGTTGCGCCTTTTCGGATTGCGCGCAGCGCTGAACCCTGGAGTACCAGAATAGGTTATTTCTGGGTTTTGGCGCTTTGCAAACACACAGAAGTGTCGAATCGCAGCCCATGCGTGCGCAGATGCAGTGCTGCGGGTTGAAAACGTGCCTCCCGCACAGATCACATTCGCAACCCAAGCGTCTACTGTACAGTAGAAAAGCTGTCCAGATATAAACATTTAACTTATTAAACCTCACAATTTCATAATTATCTATCAAGGTATTTCTAATAGTAGAACCAAATCAGTCATCTCTGATATAACCATAAAAACCACTCTGAAAATTTTTTATTCCAAAAGTGAAAACTTCCTCTGGTTGTAAATGTTAAAATTAAACAAGCAAGAATGAGTCTTTCTGTTGAAAAAAATGATTTAAATCAAGTCGTGCTGACTAGAGATTTGAATTTGTGATTTAAGTCGATTTGGTTGAAATCAAATCCACCCTGGTTCTGACCCGTGTGAACAGCAGCGCTTGGGACCCAGGACCCCTGAGCCGGACCCCCATGCCACCCCGCTTGGCTCCTCACCTGCCGTGGGGGGCGGCCCCTCCCCAGGGGCGGCCAGGGGGTTCTTGGGGGGGGTTGCCCGGGGCGAGCTGAGCTCCATCTCCTCTCCCCAGTCAGAGACGGGGCAGTAGCCCTCGGCCGGCGAGAAGGGGGTGAGCGGCTTCCCCTCTGCGCTGGGGGTCTCTGCCTGGGGGGCAGGCATGGTCAGAGAGAGCTGCCCGTTTCGCCCCGGGGGCCGGGGGGCCAAGCCAGGCCCTTCCTCCTCCTCCGGCTGGCTGCCGCTGCCTTCGGCCTCCTCTTCTTCTCCCTCGCTGACGTCCTCCCACTGATCTTCCTCCTCCTCCTCTTCCTCCTTCTCCCCGGCGCTGGGGGAGGCGGGGGCCCCCGCCTGCAGAAGAAGGACAAGGCCAGGGGTCAGCGGGCAAAGGCCGGGTGCTTCAAAGAACCACACTAGAGGGGCACGGAAGGCAGGCCCCAAACCCATGGCTTCCAATTCATAAAGCACTGAATTCTAGAGCTGGAAAGGGACCCCCAGAGGCCATCCATTCCAACCCTCTACAATGCAGGAAGCTTCACTAAAGCATTCAGGGCAGAAATGGCAAGATTCTGATTCAACATTAGAAAGAACCTTCTGAGGATAAACAGCTGATGGCGGTGGAAGGGGAAACCCAGTCAGGTGGGCAGGTACAAATAGTAAATTATTATTATTTTATTATTACTATTGGACTCTTTCCTTTCTCGAAGGCTTTTAAGTGGAGGTTGGACGGCCATCAGCCACGGATGCTTCAGCTGAGACTCCTGCCTTGCGGGGGGTGGACTAGACGGCACCTTGGGGTCCCTCCCAGCCCCTACAGCCTATCATTCCCTGGTCCTGTGCTGCTTAGTGGCAGCGACTACAATCGAGAGATGTCCTTCTTGCTTTAGGACAGTGGTTCTCCAAGTACGCAGCAGGAAGAGTCGAGGGCAAGCAGAGAAACATTTAAGCATTTCAGTGCAGTGTAGTCTGCAGAATTCGTTCTGGAAGTCCATTCCACTTCCAAAACGTTCAGAGACCAAAGCGTGGCTTCTGATTGGCTGCATGAAGCTCCTGCAGCCAATCAGGAGGCCAGTCAGACGTTCGGCTTCCAAAAAGAGTTTGCAAACTGGAAGAGTCACTTCTGGGTTTTTGCGGCGCTCGGGAGCCAAAATGTACGGGAACTAAGCTGTTCGGAAACCAAAGTATGGCTATATACTATAAAAACAATTTTTTGTATTTGCAAGACATGGATAGCCATTTTTTCAAAATGCATCAAGTGATATTATTATTATTATTATTATTATTATTATTATTATTATTATTATTAATCTGAGAACAATTCTAGTTGTCTTTCCTGATGTATTTCTTATTAAAAGGTTGGTGTGGCACAATCATGGAAGATTGCGTTCAGCGCCAACCTGTGGATATGAGCACTGCAAGTGTATTGTGGGGGTCAGACTGTTAGAATTCCTGCTCTGTGATTGCAGTCATGGGATTGTTGTCTGTCACATGACGGTGTATGTTTTGACTCCACCAAGTGGGAAGTGATGGAGACAGGATGTTTGTGTTACTGTGTTCTGTGAAGTGGGACTATTGTCCTTTGTTCTTTCTCTCTTTGCTGTCTGATGCTAGAGAGAGAGGGAGCCGTGTTGCAGTGCTCTGTGTGTGTTTATATGTAAATAAAGTAGATTAGCCAAAATGCTGAGTTGCTGAGAGTCTGTCATGCATGCTGCGCAAACTCTGCAGATCCCTAAGTGTGCCAATATCTGTTGGCATCAGTCACTGTGATGTTTGGACTGAAGAAAGCTTATGAAGCTCCCAAACGAACGACTAGGGGGGAGAGAACATGCCAGTCGGGCATGCCAGGGTCCTACTCGAGTGTAGGACGAGTTCCTGAAACAGACTAGATGGCACTTGGAACCCCAAATCTAGAATTCTATGGTTCTTCAGCTGTGATTCTTGCTGGGGGGGCTGGACTAAATGACACCCTGGGTGCCCCTCCCAACTCTTAAGATTCCAGCGGATTCTTATTCTGAAAGGGGGGCCCAGAGAAAAGAGTTTGAGACCCACTCTTTAGGGGAAGCCGATGGAAGACCAAGACCCCCCCCAAAAAAACCCCTCCCCTCCCGTCTGACCTGCTGGGTGGCAGCCCTGTCTGCCTCCTCCTGCTCAGGGGCTCGATCCGCTGCAGGCGCTGGCTGCTCCTCCTGCTCCTCCCAGCGATCATCATGCATGCTGGCAGGAGAGAGACCCGCAGTTAAGACTCGGCCCGACGGAGGTGCCAGCCCCCACCCCCCAGAGGGTCGGGGGTCTGCCCCACTGATCTCCGCAGAGGCCAGCCTCACCTGTAGGGCTTGGGGGGTCCCGCTCCCCCTCCTCCTCGCCTGCCTCCTCCTCCGCGGCCGCGGCCCTTCCTGCGTCGCTCTGGCTGCGGCTCGGCCAGGAACTGCCCAAAAGTGGGGGGCTTGGGGGGCCGCCTGGGCTCATCTGTGGGGAAGAGAAAGGGAGGAAGGAATCAGGCAGGCAGGAGGGCAGAGGGCTGCCTCTGAAAAGCTGGTTACTTTTTTCTCCTGCCAGCAAATGGTTAAAGAACGGCAGCCTCTGATTGGCCGTGGTTCCTGTCCCGAAGCAGAGCACTGTCCAGGGGGTCCTTGAGGAGGAAGAGGGGGAAAGGGGGCCCAGAGTGGAGCTCTGACAAGGGTCCAACCACTATAAATCGGGCTTAATTTAGGCACATTTTTCCTATTGAGTTCCTGTTGCCCCTGTACACCGTATTTTTCGCTCCATAAGACACACCTGACCATAAGACACACCTAGTTTTTAAAGGAAGAAAACAAATATTCTGAATGAAACAGTGGATGTATTTGTGGTTCAAGCTGTGGCCACAGACATGTGATATGACGGTGAGTTTGTGGTAGCCCAATGCAAAAATCCTGAGGATCCCTGGGGATCCGTGCTTTGTAACCACGTTTTTGCGCCATTGCGGCCCCACAAAACAGTGGGTGCGTGGCTTTTTTGGTGCAGGCTGTAGCCATGGACATGCTATGTGATCTTGATGGTGAATTTGGGGTGACCCAATGTAAAAATCCTGAGGATCCATGGGCTTTTACCTCCCCCTCCCAGGCAGCCTCCTTTATCACTAGCGTCCCCTATCTCCCTCCCGATCGCTTGTGATCAGCTGCTTCCCACTTGTTTGCCTGAGAGTCTTTTCCTTAACTGGAGCAGTTTTTTGTGCTTCCTTTTCTCCTAATTTCTCTCCTCATTGCTTTAGTCTTCCTGTCTCCTCTCCTTGCAAGCTTGCTGTCTTTACCTCCCCCCTCCCAGGCAGCCTCCTTTATCTCTACTGTCCCTTATCTCCCTCCTGACACTCAGCTGCTTCCTTTCAACACCCCCTTCCCTCTTTAAAAAAAAGCATGACCTGCTTTTTGCCCCAGGGACCACACATTTGCTCCATAAGACGCACAGACATGTCCCCTTACTTTTTAGGAAGAAGACAGTGCATCTTATGGAGCAAAAAATACGGTAGGTTGTAAAACCTTGTTTTGAGCAAGTCCAGCTATGAAATAAATAGGCAACTGTTAAAACTCCAAAGTCTCTGAGCACTTTCTGAAGTCCTTTCGCATGCTGCTAGGACCGGTCTCTTCACCACTGAACTTCTTCAAAGATGCACAACTTAGCAGAGCAGTGCAGCTTTTCCTAAGCAACAATCGAGACGTCTCAGTCAGGACGACCATCAGGAACAAAGCTGATGACTAGTAACTTGATTTTGTAGTTCATTATATACGGCTGTAAACTCACAAGCTATATACAAGTTACTATATACAGACATGAACTTCATCACTCTCCACACACTCGTGACACAACTAATAATGCTGGGGGGGGGAGCGATGCTACAGAAAATGAGCTGCTTGGCGTGAACGCAACTCCCCCAACGCTGTTGCATCCGTGGCACGCTCCCACCCGCAGTGGCATTGGGGGAGCAGCTGCTCACTCTGACAACCCCCAAGAATGGAACTGCTGGGCCGATGGTGAGCATGCCAAGAGAGAGGGCTCTGGGTGCCCACTCTGGCGCACGTGCCATGGGTTCACCACCATTGCCATAGACTAGTACCGAAAGCACCTCAGGAGTGGGGGGTAACTGAAGGAAGGTTTTCCCAGTAGTGATGTATGGAAGTGAGAGCTGGACCATAAAGAAGGCTGATCGCCGAAGAATGGATGCTTTTGAATTCTGGTGCTAGAGGAGACTCTTGAGAGTCCCATGGACTGCAAGAAGAACAAACCCCTCCATTCTGAAGGAAATCAGCCCTGAGTGCTCACTGGAAGGACAGATCCAGGAGCTGAGGCTCCAAGACTTTGGCCACCTCATGAGAAGAGAAGACTCCCTGGAAAAGACCCTGATGTTGGGAAAGATGGAGGGCACAAGGAGAAGGGGACGACAGAGGACGAGATGGTGGGACAGTGTTCTCAAAGCGACCAGCATGAGTTTGACCAAACTGCGGGAGGCAGTGGAAGACAGGAGGGCCTGGCGTGCTCTGGTCCAGGGGGTCACCAAGAGGCGGACACGACTAAACGACTAAACAAACTGAAGGAAAGTGCCGCCTGAGAAAGGAACCAAACTAGAAAGCCAAAACCTCTGAAAACGACTTGAAGTGAACTAGTGTATTATTAAATATTGAAGGGAGAGTGGGCAGGTCAGCTTGAGCTCATCGCAGGGATCTGCGCCCAGGAGCCCACCCAGAGGGTCTCCCCAAAGCCCCTTCAAAATTCCTCCTTACCATGCCTGCCGCCGCTTGGACCGCTGGGCTTGGCACCCTCTTTAAACCTGGGAAAGGGAAAGGAGAACGGTGAGGAGGATGAGCCGGGGTTGGGCTGGATGACCCTTGGGGGTCCCAATTCTACGATTCTGTGTTTCCAGGAGGCTGCTCAGAGCCCCTGGAAGACACAAAAGCCCTCCAAAAAGGGGCTTCTGCCCAGCCCAGCCCCCCACTCCCAAGTGGAGATGGCCAGGACTCCCCTTTGCCTTCTGCAATGTTTCATCGCTGATTTTTTCTTAGGGATGATTTTATTGCTTTGTACACTGTTTTGAAATTTTGTTTTCTAAATACAATTTTATGAAGCAGGTAAATAAAGGGCCCCCCCTCCCCCTGCATTCCCTGCTCTGCAAGTGAGTGGGGCCCAGGGTCACCCAGTCCCACCCCCCACTGAAAGCATGAGTACGATCTGCTCCCCCCCACCAGACCAGGATTCCCCCCCCCAGGAAAGCCCCAAGGCCCCCCGCCTCCTCCTCCCGCACCCTCCGACTTACGCGGCCTCCATCTTCTGGGCGTCCCACTCACGGCGCCACTCCCCGGTGGGCTGGCGGTGCCTGGCCAGGCGCTCCTGGTCAATCTGCTCCCGCTCCTGCTTCCACCGGACGTACTCTGCGCGCTCCCGGCCCGTCATGGAGAGCGTCATGTCCAAGGGGGACGCAACCGGAACCCCCCGGCGCCGGGCACCACCGCGACCCTGCCATGGAGAGCCAGTTCTCAAGCAGAGGTCGGACCCCTGCACTGCCCGGGGTGGGCTGGATGACCACTGGGGGCCCCACTCTAAAGAGCTATGATTCTAGACGGAGGGAGGGAGGTCAGGTGCCAAGGGCAAAGAGGAGCCGACAGGTGGAGGGAACCTCTTGCTGCAAGGATGCAGCCCCCGAAACCAGGAGAGCTGCAAAGGGGGGGTCCGGGGCACTGAGCCAGGCCCCTTTATTTATTCCAGGGCAGGGAACCTTTCACAGGAGAGGACCACATTTTCTGGGGGCCGCCTCTCCCAAGAGCCACATGCCACGGGTGGGGTCAAAGGCGGGCACAGCATCGATGCCCATTTGAGCTTCAGGCATCTCTCCTCACCCCCAGCTGACCAGCAAACGCTCCAGCTGAGAGTGGGGCCAATGAAGGGAGGGGCCCCACAGAGGGCCAGGGGGCCCCACGGCACACCCACATCCCTGGGGCAGAAACACATCCTCTCCACCTGCCGGCAGCTCCTTCCCTTCTGGGATGATGTTCCGTATAGTGGAACCTTGGTTCTCAAAATTAATCCGTTCCAGGAGTCTGTTTGACTCCAAAATCATTTGAAAACCAAGGCGCGGCTTCCGATTGGCTGCAAGAGCTTCAAGCAGAAGCTGCGCCGGACGTTCGACCTCCAAAAAACATTCGAAAACCGGAACACTTACCGTATTTTTCCATGTATAACACGCCTCCATGTATAAGACGCCCCCTATTTGGGGGGACTCCAAATTGAGAAAATGGTGGGAGACTGTATCTGTGTATAAGATGACCCACAATTTTGAATGCATTCTTTCAATAAAAAAACCTAGTCTTATACACAGAAAAGTATGGCACATCCAGGTTTTCGGCATTTGGGAGCCAAAGCATACAAGTACCAAGGCGTTTGATAACCAAGTGTCAGGGGTTCCAAGTTACAACTGTACATAGTACACTTAGCATTAAGACTTATTACGTATAAGTTACTGTAAGTTTAAGTTAAGTCTGCTGAAAGTGGATTTCTTACGGACAGGCCCAATCCTGAATGTATGGGATTTGTGCTGGATGAAACGCAATGGCCTCTGGTCTATTTTGGGGGAATCCTGCAACGTGTTTAAGGTGTTACTCTGCCAACTCCACTGGACTCTAGGCTGGATCAAGGGCAGAATTTGGCCACGTACCGGGGGTGACCACTGCTTGCCCTGCTCCATGCCCGTCTTGACCTTCTCGAAGTCGGCGCCCCCCCAGTTGCGGACGTGGCGCCGGCTGCCCTCCCGCCGGTCGGTCTCGGCAAAGGGGCCGCTGCGCCGTGGGTCGTCCAGGAAGTTCCGGATGGGATTCTTCTCCTGGGCACCGTCCTGCTGGGAGAGAGAGGGGGGAGACCCCCAGGTCCAGGCCAGACCAGAGACTCTTGCCCCATACGGACCCCCCCTCTCGGCAGCACAAGCCCACCCCCACCCCAGACTCACCCGCTGGCTGCGCTCGTACTCCGCAATCTTCTCCATCTCCTCATTCATCTTCTCAATGTTTTGCCGGCGACGCTCTTCCCATTCCTGCCCAAGGAAGTGGGGCTCAGAGAGGGGGTCCGGTCTCCCCACATCCCACCCCCTCCCTCGGCCCGAGACCCCTCACCTTGGACCTCCGGTCAGGCCCGGCGTCGCCAGCGGGGCCCCCCCGGCCCCTTGCCCTCTGTCCACGGGCCCCTCGCCCTCCCCCCCGCCTGCTGGCCCCTGGGCCATCCGGGCCGGCCCCTTCCCATCGGGGCTGCTCCGGGGGTCCCTCAGCTCGGGGGGAGCGGGGGCCTGGGTAGGGGGCACCTCGGACGGAGCCCCGGGGGGCAGCTGGGCCGGGACGGAAGGGCTTCCTCTCGCTGCTGACCAGGCGCTTCTCCTGCGGGGAGACAGAAGTGGAAAAGGGATGAGGGGTGACCCCCCGTTGCCCCCTCCCCAGCCACACCCCCACCCTTCTGCCTCTCCCCCCCCCCACAGCACCCACCTCTGGGGACAGCAAGACCTGCACCGTCAGGGTGGGGGCGTCCAGCTCTCCCCGCCGGCGTTCTGGCCCCTCCCCCTCGGCAGAGCGGAGGTGGCGATGATGGACCCCCGTCACGGCAATGCCCTCCTGCTCAGCCTTCTTGCGGTCTTCTTCTATCTCCTGGGGGGGGAGGAGAGAAGAGTGCATCAGGTGGGGAGGCAGGCAGCACACCCCCCAAGAAATCACAGGCCTCTCGGGGGACCCCCCCCCCGATGCATCTTTGGAGCAATTAATTCCAAGGGCAGAGTAGGAGAGTCTATGGGGAAGGGGCTGCCCCGGAAGGCAGTGGCCTCTCCTTCCTGCCAGGGGGTCCTGAACTGTGTTCCCTGCACTACATGAACTTTGAAGGTGGTGGACGCCCTTCTCAGGAAGCCTTGGAGCATTGGGGCCCTGGACCACATCCCCAGGGATTCATGAGGCGCCACTGCTGTGCAATGGGAGAGATTTGACTTTCTTGGGCTCCATGATCACTGCAGATGGTGACAGCAGCCACAAAATTAAAAGACGCCTGCTCCTTGGGAGAAAGGCGATGGCAAACCTAGACAGCATCTTAAAAAGCAGAGACATCACCTTGCCACCAAAATCCGTATAGTTAAAAGCCATGGTTTTCCCAGTACAGTACAGTGGTACCTCGGGTTAAGAACTTACCGTATTTTTTGCTCTATAAGACTCACTTTTCCCCTCCTAAAAAGTAAGGGGAAATGTGTGCATGTCTTATGGGGCGAATGCAGGCTGCGCAGCTATCCCAGAAGCCAGAACAGCAAGAGGGATCGTTGCTTTCGCTGCGCAGAGATCCCTCCTGATGTTCTGGCATTTGAGAGTCAGAATATTTTTTTCTTGTTTTCCTCCTCCAAAAACTAGGTGCGTCTTGTGGTCTGGTGCATCTTATAGAGCAAAAAATATGTTAAGTGCTGCCAAGCCTGGGACAGAACCATGTGTCACTCCATCATGTCACTTCTTTTCAGGGTGGTGAGATGTTGATTAGTGGTCTTTCGGGACAGTCCATTAGGATTGCCATATCTTGAAGAGCAAAAAAGAGGCTGAACCAGTACAGTGGTACCTCGGGTTAAGGACTTAAATCGTTCTGGAGGTCCGTTCTTAACCTGAATCTGTTCTTAACCTGCAGCACCACTTTAGCTAATGGGGCCTCCTGCACCGCGGGAGCATGATTTCTGTTCTCATCCTGAAACAAAGTTCTTAACCCGAGGTACTATTTCTGGGTGAGCGGAGTCTGTAACCTGAAGCGTATGTAACCCAAGGTACCACTGCAGTGATGTATGGAAGTTTGAGCTGGACCATCAAGAAGGCTGATCGCTTTTGAATTCTGCTGCTGGAGGAGACTCTTGAGAGTCCCATGGACTGCAAGAAGAACAAACCCCTCCATTCTGAAGGAAATCAGCCCTGAGTGCTCACAGGAAGGACGGATCCTGAAGCTGAGACTTCAAGACTTTGGCCACCTCAGGAGAAGAGAAGACTCCCTGGAACAGACCCTGATGTTGGGAAAGATGGAGGGCGCAAGGAGAAGGGGACGACAGAGGGCGAGATGGTGGGACAGTGTTCTCGAAGCGACCAGCATGAGGGAGGCAGTGGAAGACAGGAGGGCCTGGTGTGCTCTGGTCCAGGGGGTCACGAAGAGGCGGGCACCACTAAACGATAGCAGCTGTGCCATGGCAGGGGGTTCGGCTAGAGGACCCCTGGGTGCCCCTTCCAGCTCTGCCCTGCCTGGCCGCCCCGGCAAGGTCACGCGAAGCAAAGGCGCCCGGGCCTCGCTAAGCCGCTTAGCCGGACGACGCCTCTTCCTCCGCCCGGATTAGCCGCCCGAGGGACTCTGCGCACGTGCAGAGCGCCAGGCTCCCCCGCCCTTAATCCGGATCCCGCGGCCTCGTCTCACCTGGTAGCGCTTGATGAGCGCCTGGTTCTTGCGCCGCAGGGCCTCGATCCGCTTGTCCAGCTCGGCGTCTTTCTCCTCCTTCGACTTCAGGTCCAAGGAAGCGGACTGGGGGGAGAGAGAGAGATCAGGGGCGCCTCCTGCGCTGCTGCGCCCCCGGACCCGGAGCGGGCGCCCCGTCGGGCAGGACCAGCAACGCCGAGGCGCCCCCGGCCCGGGACAGGCTCCGGCCCGGCCCGCAGGAGCCCCCCCCCACCGCCCTTCCTCCCCTTACCATCGCGCCCGAAGGGGCGTCCGGAGACGCCGCGTCCGGAGAAGGGACCCAGGCGTCCGGGCGCTGCCTCCCTCGCCGCCCTCCCCCACCGGGAGACGCGGAACCTCGGCCGCTCCGCCCTCCCCGCCCCCACGTGGGTCCCTCTTCCGCTTCCTTCCCACGGGCGGGGGGAGGGGCTGGTCACGTGGCTCCCGCCCCACCCCCACTCCCGGGACAGGCGGCTGCGCAGAAGGGCGCGGAGGCTGCGCCGCGCATCTTCCTGCGCGCGATCCTCCGCGTCCCTTGCGCCCAGGCTCGGAGCGGCTGGTGGGGTGCGGAGAGGGGAGCCCCGCGGCGAGGTTGGGGGGCGGCAGGCGCTGGGGCCGGGCCAGGAGCTTCTCCCTCGGAGCCGCGATCCGGGGACCGGCGCCCGTCCCTCCATCGTGGGCGGATCGGGCGCAGAACAGTGGCCCGGGGTGGCCTCGCAACCTTAGATTTGGAGAGTCGGAGTGGGACCCCGAGGCTCATCCATGCCAACCCTCAGGCTGGTGCGCATCCGAAACCTCCGCGGATGGAGAGTCCGAGGGAGTCGGGGGGGGGAGCATCAGGGCTCCTCCACTGCACCAGTTTCACACCAGAACTGGGCAAACTGGTCATTGTGGGGACAGCCCTTTCGCAATTTCTGCCAGAGTTTTTGTTTGGATTCATTGTAATTGTTCGTGTATTTATTACATTTAAATACCGCCCGCCATCCGAAGGTCACAAGGTGGTTGGCAACATAATAACATAATAACAAGAAACAAATGAACCAGTCACATTTAAGAGGCCCTAGATGGTTTAATCCAGTGGTGGCCAAACTCAGCCCTCCAGCTGTTTTGAGACTAAAACTCCCATCATCCCCAGCTAACAGGACCAGTAGTCAGGGATGATGGGAATTGTAGTCCCCAAACAGCTAGAGGGCCGAGTTTGGCCACCACTGGTTAATCAGATTTTCCTCTTCCCTCCCAGTCCCTTTTTCCTTGTATGCCGTTGTTTCTTTGTGTGGTTGCGCTTTAGATTGTAAGCCCACAATGCAGGGACCTTCTTGTTTTGGCTGCATTTTTAACTGCCCTGGAAGCTTTTTCGGCTGAAAAGAAGCAGGGAACAAATGCTCTCAACAATAAGCATGAGAATAACTTAATTCACCCGAAGTTTGGGGAGGAGCATGGGGACAAATAAAGGAGCCAGTGGCTCTCAGAGGAGAATCCCAGGACAGAGAAACATTGAGAGATTTCAGTGCTGTACAGTCCAGCATCAAAATATTTTCCTTTATTTGCAAAATATGGCCAGATGCCTTTTCAAAAGGGGAGCAGAAGCACCACGTGAGACTGAGGGTGACCCAAGTTGTGACCCAGATTCAAACCCAGCGCTGGGGGAGATCCCTTTATCCTTATATTTGGGGGATGAATCACGTTCTTGGGTAGCTGCAATATTCTATAATTTCTGAATGTCCCAGGGATAGTGTCATCAAGCAGTTGTTCCTTTTCGTTTTCTTATTAATAAAAAAGTTGTTGTGGCACGAGCAAATTTTTATTCTGACAGTGTGGCCCAGAGAAGAACCACAATATCCTAAACCCCAAATTATATATATTTTAGAATCACAATGTCCTAACCAAAAAATATATATACATTTTTAGGCGCCAGGCAAAAACATTCTTCTTTGACCAGGCCTTGGGCTGATTAATATTCCCCAGCCTTTTAAATGTATTTGTGGGAAGGGGGGGGTGTTGTTGTTTTCATTTTAACTGTTTCCTTGTGTTTCTACCTTGTATTTTATCCCGTCAGCCGCCCTGAGTGTGTGATAAAGGTTGGCATTTAGGGAAGTTTTTTATGTTGTTTTTTCGTGCTTTTAATATTCTGTTGGGAGCTGCCCAGAGTGGCTGGGGAATAAATAAAATAATAAATAACATATTATTAATAATATTATTATTAAAATGAAATAATATTGGCAACACTTCCTGGTGAGTCTTGCCTTGCGCTGCCATTTCAGACCACAAGATGGCAGCATCCGCCAGCAACGATTCCCTCTGTGCCAGGGCAAGGCGGCTGGCAGAGAGGCTGGCGCAGGCCGCCTTCCTTGGCGGCCCCCTGAGCTGCTCCCCCACCAAGAAAGTGCGCCTGAGATTTGCCCTCCCCCATATTCCATGGAGTTCTGGGAAGCAGGAGGGGGCACCTGTGGCACATCAGGAATCAACATCATTATACAAGAGGCAATGTGATGCAGTGGTTAGAGCAGTGATGGCCAAACTCGGCCCGCCAGCTGTTTTGGGACTACAATTCCCATCATCCCTGAGCACTGGTCCTGCTAGCTAGGGATGATGGGAGTTGTAGGCCCAAAACAGCTGGATGAGGACCTGGGAGACCAGGGTTCGAATCCCTGCTTGGCACTCACTGGCTCCAAGAATTTGGGCCTCTCTGCCTGACCTACCTCACAGGGTTGCTTTTTCCTTGGAGAGAAAAGTGGGGTGTGGATTGAGTAGATAAATGTACAGGCAGGATTTGATTTTTGGTGGACTATTGTTCCAACCTTGATGGCAGAAAGTGAAGAGGAATTAAAGAACCTTTTAATGAGGGTGAAAGAAAAGAGCACAAAATATGGTCTGAAGCTCAACATAAAAAAAAACCGAAGATCATGGCCACTGGTCCCATCACCTCCTGGCAAATAGAAGGGGAAGAAATGGAGGCAGTGAGAGATTTTACTTTTTTATAAAAAAAAGATATTTATTAGAATTTTCAATATTAATATTAATACAATAAAAATCAAAAAGAAAAAATAGCAAAAATACAAAAATAAAAATAATTTGAAACACACAATTTTTCCATAACTTATTTTCCTTTAACTTACTTCCCAGACCTCCTCATACCTCCCTTTTTTCTATTCCAATTCAAATTGTTAGTTCAGCCAATCCTTATCAATAAGCTTTAACCTACTTCTAAACTTTTTCCCCATATTCTCTTAAAACATTACAGCTGGAAACCACTTAATTTCTATCCGACATCGTTTTAACATTCATTGATTTTGCAATATTTCTGTAAATAGTCTTTGAATTTCTTCCAATCTTCTTCCGCCGACTCTTCTCCCTGGTCTCGGATTCTGCCAGTCATTTCTGCCAATCCCATATGGTCCATCACCTTCATCTGCCATTCTTCCAGAGTGGGTAGATCCTGTGTCTTTCAGTACTTTGCAATGAGTATTCTTGCTGCTGTTGTAGCATACATAAAGAAAGTTCTATCCTTCTTTGGCACCAATTGGCCACAATGCCCAGAAGGAAGGCCTCAGGTTTCTTCAGAAAGGTATATTTAAATACCTTTTTCATTTCATTATATATCATTTCCCAGAAAGCCTTAATCCTTGGGCACGTCCACCAAAGGTGAAAGAATGTACCTTCATTTTCTTTACATTTCCAACATTTGTTATCGGGCAAATGATAAATTTTTGCAAGCTTGACTGGGGTCATGTACCACCTGTAAATCATTTTCATAATATTCTCTAAAATTTGCAGCTTTCTTGAAACAAATATAGTTCTTTAAAGTCCCCCAACTCCCTTGAAAAACAACAGTTTCAATGTAATTCAATGTTACTTTAAAATCAGGAGAAGTCCAGAAACACTGTATCCCTTTCGCAGAGTCTTAAAAGTTTCAAAGTTTCCGCTTTACAGTCTCTTTGCTTTGATCTATTTACAAGTCGGGAAGGCAGACTTCCTGTTTATGCCTTCCCGTTTCGGCATCCAATTTAATCAAAATTTCTCTGATTTTCTCCAATTAGTTCAATAAGCCTACTCACGGGTAGTTACTTTTTAAGTCGGAATGTCCCAGGAAAAAGTCAGCGCTCTCCGATAACGGCTGTGCAGCTTCGCTCCGCGGAAGAAGCAGTTGACTCTCAACACCGCGCCTCAACCCCCTTCCTGCTCCGGAGCCCTTAAGTGGGTTCCTTTGCAACTTGGGGGGGGCGCAAATGGTGCCGGCCGAGTCCCCACGCTCGCAGGCTTCCTCCGCCTGCGATTTTTAAAGGGTTCCCGCTTTGCCGCAGCGGCAAGACCCGATCCCACGGAGCTGGTCCCTCCGAGCTCAGAGGGAATCTGCCATTAATCGTTGGCGCTGACCCGGAAGTCCAAGATTTGACTTTCTTGGGCTCCATGATCACTGCAGATGGTGACAGCAGCCACAAAATTAAAAGACGCCTGCTTCTTGGGAGAAAGGCGATGGCAAACCTAGTCAGCATCTTAAAAAGCAGAGACATCACCTTGCCAACAAAGGTCCGTATAGTTCAAGCCATGGTTTTCCCAGTAGTGATGTATGGAAGTGAGAGCTGGACCATCAAGAAGGCTGATCGCCGAAGAATGGATGCTTTTGAATTCTGGTGCAGGAGGAGACTCTGGAGAGTCCCATGGACTGCAAGAAGATCAAACCTCTCCATTCTGAAGGAAGTCAGCCCTGAGTGCTCCCTGGAAGGACAGATCCTGAAGCTGAGGCTCCAAGACTTTGGCCACCTCATGAGAAGAGAAGACTCCCTGGAAAAGACCCTGATGTTGGGAAAGATGGAGGGCGCAAGGAGAAGGGACAACAGAGGACGAGATGGTGGGACAGTGTTCTCAAAGCTACCAGCATGAGTTTGACCAAACTGCAGGAGGCAGTGGAAGACAGGAGGGCCTGGCGTGCTCTGGTCCAGGGGGTCACCAAGAGGCGGACACGACTAAACGACTAAACAACAACAACAAATTGTTCCAAGCTGGGTCTCTGCAAGTTTCCCTCCCCCTGTGACTTTAAGGCAGCTGTGCTGCTCCCCAGTCCTCCAGATAACAAGTCCCGCACCCCCTGCAGCTGCCGTGGGTCCCTCTCCCCCCAGGGACCGGGGCTTGGGTTCTGATTCCTCGCCACGGTCTCCCCACGGTGGTCTTTGCAGCAGGCCAGTCTCTGCCTCAGTTTCCCATGTGAGGAATTGCAGGGAAGGAATTGCAGGGTTGTGGGCACACGAAACAGGAGAGGCCAGGCAGTGGGGTTTGATGCCCCAGGCTGTGAATGGGCACCCCCACGCCAAGGGCACCCAGAGAGACTCACAGCAGCCAGAGGGGCACAAGGACCCCTCTTCCCTGGCACCTTGTCTCTCCTGGGGACCAGGCAGGTGCCTCCCCCCCCCCCAGAAGCCCCAGGCAGGGCTGGGTGCCAGCCTCCCCTCTCCTCTGAACTGCGTCTAGCCAGGCTCCTGGGAGGGCAGGGCGGCCTCTGCCAGAAACATGGTTGTTGTATAGCTCTACTTTTGCTTCGTCTTTATGTACTTGGGCCTAAGATTGGGGATTGGGGGGGGGCTTTGTTTTGTCATGTATAATTCATTCTGTGTTTGCCAAATTGTCATATTTGAATTTATTGACATGCTCTGTGTCTTATATATATGTATTTCCAATGCTCTGTATTTAGTTGTTTTCAATGATTGCTGTAAGCAGTTTTGTGTGCAGCTTGGGGTGGGAAAGCGGCATCTAAGTATTAGTATTTGTGTTATTATTATTATTTATTAAACTCAATCAATCAAACTTATGAGCAACGGTTGAAGGATCTAGGTATGTTTATCCTGGAAAAGAGAAGACAGAGAGGAAACATGATAGCTATCCTCAAATATCTCAGGGGTTACCACATGGAAGGGGGGCAAGTTTGTTTTCTCCTGCTGTGGAGAACAGGACTTGAACACGTGGCTTCAAGTTAATAATAATATTATTATTATTATTTACCTGTTTCATAAATTATTATTATTTACCTGTTTCATAAATTATTGATAATAATAATAATAATAATAATAATAATAATAATAATAATAATAATAATTTATTGCGTATACCCCACCCATCTGACTGAGTTTCCCCTGCCACTCTGGGTGGCTCCCAACAGAATTAAAAGCACGATAAAAAGATCAAACCTTAAAAACTTCCCTAAACAGGGCTGCCTTCAGATGTCTTCTAAAGGTCAGATTTATTTCCTTGGCATCTGATGGGAGGGCGTTCCTGCCTGGTTACAAAGAAGGAAATTCCAACTCAGCACCAGGAAGTATATAAATATGTAAAAACTTTCTGCTGGTAAGAGCTGTTCCGCCGTGGGTCGGCAGGTGGCGCCCTCCCCTTCCTTGGAGGGTTCTCGGCAGAGCTTGGCTGCCTTGGAGGCTGAAACTGAGATTCCTGCACTGCAGGGAGATGGACTGGAAGACCTTCCGCAGCCCCTCCACTTCCAGGATTCTACCATTCTGTGAAACTCTTGTCAGAATTGTTCTTCTTGTGAATATGCCGCCCATCTGATTGGTTGCCCCAGCCAGTCCGGGTGGCTTGCAGCAAAATATAAAAAGACAATGAAACATTGAACATGTGAAACTTCCCTGTCCAGGGCTGCCTTCAGATGGTATCCCTTGAGGGATACAGGGGTACCTCGGTTCTCAAACATCATCTGTTCTGGAATACTGTTCGACTTCCAAAACGTTCCAAAAACAAAGCGCACATTTCTGGAAGCATTTACGTCCGGAAAACTCCATACGGAAGCCGCGTGGCGCATTCGGCTTCCAAAAAGCATTCGAAAACCTAAGCAGTTACTTCTGGGTTTTTGGCATTCAAAAGCCGAAATGTTCGACTTCTGAGACATTCGGAAACTGAGGTCCCACTGTACACGGACGAGGCCATTTAGGAGGAGAAGTCCGGCAGCACCTTTGCACCCTGGGGGGCAACGAGGGGGCTGGGCAAGAGGCCGCTTTGGGCTGGCCCACCCACGTGGCAAAGCGAGGCAAGCGCCTCAGGCGGCAGAATGCACAGAGACAGCAGATGCCATGCAGACCTTTATTACCCCCTTGTTCCTGATGTAGGCCTACACTCTCCCCTGGTGAGGAAGGGAGGCATGATTCTGTGTTTGCTTCCCAGAATTATAGTATTGTAGAGTTGGAAGGGGCCCCAAGGGTCATCTAGTCCAACCCCACCCCGCAACGCAGGAATCTCAGGTGGCCGTCCAAGCTCTGCTTAAAAACCTCCAAGGAAGGAGAGGCCACAGCCTCTTGAGGGAGTCCATTCTGCCATCAAACAGGTCTTACTTTCAGAAGGTTCTTCCTGATGTTGAGTCGGAATCTCCTTCCTTGTAACTTGAAGCCACGGGTTCGAGTCCTACCCTCCAGAGCAAGAGAAAACAAGCTTGTTCCCTCTTCTATGTGATGGCCCTCTAGATATTTGAAGATGGCTCTCATATCTCCTTCTCAGTCTCTTCTTTACAAGGCCAAATATACCTACCTGCTTCAACCGTTCCTCATCAGGCTTGGTTTCCTGACCCTTGATCATCCTGGTCGCCCTCCTCTGCCCACCTTCCAACTTGTCAACGTCCTTCTTAAATTGTGGTGCCCAGAATTGGACACAGTATTCCAAGTGTGGTCTGACTAAGGCAGAATAGAGTGGGACTATTACTTCCCTCCCCTTCATGGATCACTGCCTTGCCGTGGCGAAGGGGCTTGAAGAACTCAGAGAAGCTATGAACTATGCCGAGCAGGGCACCCAAGATGAACAGGTCATAGTGGAGAGTTTTGACCAAACGTGATCCACCTGGAGGAGGAACCGGCAAGCCACTCCAGTATCCCTGCCAAGAAAACTCCATGGACAAAGACAACAGGCATATAAAAGTTATGACGCTGGAAGATGAGCCCCTCAGGTCGGAAGGCATCCAACATGCTACTGGGGAAGAGCGGAGGGCAAGTACAAGTAGATCCAGAGCTGATGAAGCGGCTGGGCCAAAGCCGAAAGGACGCTCAGTTGCGGATATGCCTGGAAGCGAAAGGAAAGTCCAATGCTGTAAAGAAAAATATTGCATAGGAACCTGGAATGTAAGAACCATGAACCTGGGTAAGTTGGAGGTGGTCAAAAATGAGATGGCAAGAATAAATATTGACATCCTGGGCATCAGTGAACTAAAATGGACGGGAATGGGTGAATTCAGTTCGGATGACCATCATATCTACTACTGTGGGCAAGAAACCCGTAAAAGAAATGGAGTGGCCCTCATAGTCAATAAAAGAGTGGCGAAGGCTGTACTGGGATGCAATCTCAAAAATTATAGAATGATCTCGATACGAATCCAAGGCAGACCTTTTAATATCACAGTAATCCAAGTTTATGCACCAACTACTGGTGCTGAAGAAACTGAAATTGACCACTTCTATGAAGACTTACAACACCTTATAGAAGTGACACCAAAGAAGGATGTTCTTCTCATCATAGGGGATTGGAATGCTAAAGTAGGGAGTCAAGAGATAAAAGGAACAACTGGCAAGTTTGGCCTTGGAGATCAAAACGAAGCAGGGCAAAGGCTAATAGAGTTCTGTCAAGAGAACAAGCTGGTCATCACAAACACGCTTTTCCAACAACACAAGAGACGACTCTACACATGGACATCACCAGATGGGCAGCATCGAAATCAGATTGATTATATTCTCTGCAGCCAAAGATGGAGAAGCTCTATACAGTCAGCAAAAACAAGACCTGGAGCTGACTGTGGCTCAGATCATCAGCTTCTTATAGCAAAATTCAAGCTTAAACTGAAGAAAGTAGGAAAAACCACTGGGCCGGTAAGATACAATCTAAGTCAAATCCCTTATGAATACACAGTGGAAGTGAGGAACAGGTTTAAGGATTTAGATTTGGTGGACAGAGTGCCTGAAGAACTATGGATGGAGGCTCGTAACATTATACAGGAGGCAGCAACGAAAACCATCCCAATGAAAAGGAAATGCAAGAAAGCAAAGTGGCTGTCCAATGAGGCCTTACAAATAGCGGGGGAGAGAAGGCAAGCAAAATGCGAGGGAGATGGTGAAAGATACAGGATATTGAATGCAGATTTCCAAAGAATAGCAAGGAGAGACAAGAAGACCTTCTTAAACGAGCAATGCAAAGAAATAGAGGAAAGCAATAGAATGGGAAGAACCAGAGATCTGTTCAAGAAAATTGGAGATATGAAAGGAACATTTCGTACAAAGATTTCCATAATAAAGGACAAAAGTGGAAAGGACCTAACAGAAGCAGAAGACATCAAGAAGAGGTGGCAAGAATACACAGAGGAATTATACCAGAAAGAAATGGATGTCCCGTATACCCCAGGTAGTGTGGTTGCTGACCTTGAGCCAGACATCCTGGAGAGTGAAGTCAAATGGGCCTTAGAAAGCACTGCAAATAACAAGGCCAGTGGAAGTGACGGTATTCCAGCTGAACTATTTAAAATTTTAAAAGATGATGCTGTTAAGGTGCTACACTCAATATGCCAGCAAGTTTGGAAAACTCAGCAGTGGCCAGAAGATTGGAGAAGATCAGTCTACATCCCAATCCCAAAGAAGGGCAGTGCCAAAGAATGCTCCAACTACCGCACAATTGCACTCATTTCACACGCTAGCAAGGTTATGCTTAAAATTCTACAAGGAAGGCTCAAGCAGTATGTGGACCGAGAACTCCCAGAACTGCAAGCTGGATTTACAAGAGGCAGAGGAACCAGAGACCAAATTGCAAACATGCGCTGGATTATGGAGAAAGCTAGAGAGTTCCAGAAAGACATCTACTTCTGCTTCATTGACTATGCAAAAGCCTTTGACTGTGTCGACCACGGCAAACTATGGCAAGTTCTTAAAGAAATGGGAGTGCCAGATCACCTCATCTGTCTCCTGAGAAATCTCTATGTGGGACAAGAAGCTACAGTTAGAACTGGATATGGAACAACTTATTGGTTCAAAATTGGGAAAGGAGTACGACAAGGCTGTATGTTGTCTCCCTGCTTATTTAACTTATATGCAGAATTCATCATGCGAAAGGCTGGGCTGGATGAATCCCTAGCCGGAATTAAGATTGCCGGAAGAAATATCAACAACCTCAGATATGCAGATGACACAACCTTGATGGCAGAAAGTGAGGAGGAATTAAAGAACCTTTTAATGAGGGTGAAAGAGGAGAGCGCAAAATATAGTCTGAAGCTCAACATCAAAAAAACGAAGATCATGGCCACTGGTCCCATCACCTCCTGGCAAATAGAAGGGGAAGAAATGGAGGCAGTGAGAGATTTTACTTTCTTGGGCTCAATGATCACTGCAGATGGTGACAGCAGCCACGAAATTAAAAGACGCCTGCTTCTTGGGAGAAGGGCAATGACAGGCCTAGACAGCATCTTGAGAAGTAGAGACATCACCTTGCCAACAAAGGTTCGTATAGTTAAAGCTATGGTTTTCCCAGTAGTGATGTATGGAAGTGAGAGCTGGACCATAAAGAAGGCTGATCGCCGAAGAATTGATGCTTTTGAATTATGGTGCTGGAGGAGACTCTTGAGAGTCCCATGGACTGCAAGAAGATCAAACCTCTCCATACTGAAGGAAATCAACCCTGAGTGCTCACTGGAAGGACAGATTGTGAAGCTGAGGCTCCAGTACTTTGGCCACCTCATGAGAAGAGAAGACTCCCTGGAGAAGACCCTGATGTTGGGAAAGATGGAGGGCACAAGGAGAAGGGGGCGACAGAGGACGAGATGGTTGGATAGTGTTTTCGAGGCTACCAGCATGAGTTTGACCAAACTGCGGGAGGCAGTAGAGGACAGAGGTGCCTGGCGTTCTCTGGTCCATGGGGTCACGAAGAGTCGGACACGACTAAACGACTAAACAACAACAACAAAATTACTTCCCTGGATCTGGAGACTAGACCTCTGTTGATGCAGCCTAGAATAGCGTTTGCTTTTTTCTGCTGCTACATCACACCGTGGACTCATGTGAAGCTTGTGGTCCACCAAGACCCCAGATCCTTTCCACATGTCCTGCTAGTGAGCCAGGTGTCCCCCACCCTATATTGGTGCTTCAGGTGCCAAACTGTCATGGGCCGGCCCTGCCTTTGGGGGTCCAGGAAAAGGAGCCGTCCCACCTGCAGAATCCCAGGCCCTGGAAAGAGCCTGAGGCTGAGTGGGAGGGGCGCTGGCTCCCTTAACTGGCCCTCCCCGTCTGAATCTGGCCCCTGAGACTTGTAACCAAGAAGGGTAGGGCTTTGGGTGGCTGCTGGCCAGAGGGGCCCGCTCGCCTCCATGGTCCGGTTGCCCTTGTGCTGGGAAACCACAGGCAACTGTTGGGCCCTGATCCAGCATGCTCTCCTTGCTCTCTTATAGGCACCTCTGAGCATGTGCAGACTCCGGCCCAGCAGCAGCAGCAGCGCCTTCCGCTCATTGGCGCGCGCTGGGCTCGGCTGCCCCCGTGGCTGTTGCTGAGCCCCGTGATGTATTTCCCAGGCTCCGGCGGCGGCGGCGCGCTGGCGCTCGTGCTCCGGCCCCGGCCCTCCTCCTCCTCCCCCCGGCGCCTGGCTGGGCTGCCCGGGCCCCAGTGCCCCAGTGCCCCAGACGTGCCCCCGCCAGCCTCCTGGGCACTGGGCTGGGCGCGAGGGCGCCGCCGCCGCCGCCGCCTCCTCCTCCGCCGCGGATGCTGTGATGCTCTGCTGCCTCCGCCAGCCGCGGATGCTGTTTCCATGGCAGTTGCTTTTCCTGCTGGGATGGCGGGCGCTGATTGGCTGCGCCGGCCCGAGTGCAGGAGATGGTTGGAAGGGACGGACCCAAACGCGGCGGCATCGGCTGTTGTTGCGACGGGGCCGAGGCGAGAGGGCGGAGGAGGAGGGAGGGGAAAACGCCTCCCCTCGCTCTCGTGCGATGTGTTTTCCTGGCGCTTTTATTTATTTATTTATGGGGGGGGCGCGAAACTTAACTTTTGAGTCCTGCCAGCTGCCATCCCTCCATCTGGGCGGGGAGGAGAGGTGAAGCCGGCCGGGGGGGGCGGGGAGGGCAGGGAGGAGGGGGAATCCCCAGGATGAGGTCAGGGGATTTCCCTCCAGCCCCTCGCGGGGATCCTAATCTCCCAGGGCCGGCCTTGCACCAGCAACCGGGGAGCCGAGGCAGCCGCCCTCGGGGGAGCGAAAGAGGCTCCGGGGCCCACGGCCAGCACTGCCAAGTAGCGCCCCCCGAAAAGCAACCGACGCCTTTGGGGCAGGCGAAGGGGCGGCCCTCGGGCACTCCTGGGCCCACTGGGGAAGAATGGCAGAGCTGGAGGGTTGGGAGGGAGCCCGGCGGTCATCTAGTCGAACCCACTGCAATGCGGGAATCTCAGTTCCGGAATCCCTGGCCGATGGTTGAAGGACCTCCCGGGGAAAGGATCTTGCCGCCAGAAAGTTCTCTCCTCCTTCCCCAAAGCCTCGCCAGACAGGCCGAATCCAGCCCGCCGCCCCTGCCTGGACGTGGGGCCTGTGGCTCAGCGCCTGACGTGACCTTAGAGGGCAGCTTGGAGGTCACCTCGCCCAACCCTGGCGGCGCAGCCCGGGATTAGGAGGCAGCTCAGGCGCGCAGCTGCGTCCGCACGTGGCCCACGCAGCGCTCCGGGCCCTGAACATCTGGGCATCGGCTGCGCCACCAGCCTGCTCCCCCCCCCAAAGCTGCCCCCCGCGGGCTGAGCTGGGGTGCTGCCTTGGCGCATCGCTGTCAACCTTCCCCTTTTTTGCGGGAAATTCCCTTATTCCAGCGCCCTTTCCCCGGATTGTTAGATATCCCGTAGACTGTCCCCGGGACAGGGGAGGCTGCGGATCCCTTCTTTTCAAATCTGAAGGTTGACAGCTATTCCTTGGCGCCCATGGATCATAGGCTCATAGAAGCCGGAAGGGACCCCCAGAGTCATCTAGTCCAGCCCCCCTGCGCCATGCTCCCCTCGGCCGAGCGCTAGCCTGGCTGCTTCGCCCCACCGCTTGTGAAATGGGGTGACGGGGGGGCTACACCGTCGGGGCCTGTTGGGGGGACAGAGGGGGAGAAGGAGCTCCCCACGCAGCAGCCCCACGCAGGGCAACGGAGGCCGGCCGGGGCGCAGCAGGTGTGCCCGGGGAACCCCACCCATCGGGGGCGCGCAAGCCAGGCCGGCCTCCCCAGGCTGCTTCCCGTGCCCGCGCCTGCCCGTTCGCCCGCCTGCCCGGCCGGGCCGTGTTGCCGTGGCTCCGCGCGGCGCGCGTGGCGCTCTTCCTTTGGAAACAGGCGCCTACTCGGCGCTGAGTGGCTGCGCGCCGCCGCCGCCGCCAGCCAATGGGAAGGCAGGGGGGGCGGGGGTGTCCAGGCAGCCGAGCGGAACCGGCGGGGGGTTAGACACGCTCCGCTGCCCCTGCTGCAAAACAAACCCGCGCGGGGGGGGGGCTCCTTCCTCGCGAGTAGACGGGGAGCCCTGTGCTTTGCGCGGGTTCCGGGAGCATTTGGGGTGGGCACGTGGGGGCGTCCCGACCCTCCCCGGGTGAGGAACCCGAGAGCCGGGCAAGGACCTCGCCAGCCTTGCTTGGGGGGCACGAGGGACCCCCCCCCGCGCGCAGGGGAGCCCAAAGGCAGCTGGGCAGGACACCTGGGGCTGGAGAGCTGGAAGGGTCGCCAGGGTCACCCAGCCCAGCCCCCTGCAATGCGCGGGACTGCGAAAGGGTCCCAGGGTGCAGGCTGTGGCGCAAAGGGGCGCGCCCGCCTCTGGCCTGGCTGCCCCTCTTGCGCCCCTTATCTCGAGGGAGAACTGAGGCAGGGAGACGGGGCCCCGCTGGGAAGAGCCAGGGAGTCGGGCCCGGGGAGGAAAGCCCTCTGCCAGGCCTGCCCCGCCGGAGGAGCCAGGGCAGAGGCGGGCTGGTCCTCGGACGCCCCCGCGGGCCGCCTGGGCCTCATCCAGGCTCAAGGAGGAGCAGGGCGGCCCACTTCGCAGGGGGCTGTTGCCTGGCGGGAGGCCGAGAGGGAGGGAAGCAAAAGGCGGGAAGCGCGTTGCTAAGCAAAGAACTCCCCGTCGATGTTCCGGGGCCGAGAAACACGCCCCGCCCGCCCCTCGCCCTCCCGCGGGCGCCCGGGACGCCTCTGGAGGTCCAAAATCCCAGGAGGTCCTTATTTCAGAAGAAGGAGAACCGCGGGCTTGACTCGCTCGGAGCAGGGAAGCGGGATGCGCAGCCCTGCCCTGCTCTTGCGAGGCCCCCCTGCGTGGCTCTGGATCAGGCCAGTGGCCCACCCCGTCCAGCCCCTTCTGCTCGCAGTGGCCCAATGCCCCTCCCTGCCTCGGGAGCGAGATAGACAGTCTCTGGGCCTGGAGGTTCCACCAGAGCGAAGGGAACTTTGCAGAGGAGGCGACCAGCCGCGTGGGCCATGGGGGGGGGGGGAGGAGGAGAACAAAGGGGTGGCGCGGGGCGGGATCCTGGCAGCAGGTGGGTTCCTCCCCTCCCCGCCATCGCGCGCGGGCCTCTGCAACAGGAGCGTCCTGCGCCGCGCGCGGGGCCAGCCGTGCGCTCTTGGCGCTGGCGCGTCCGCCCCGTCGAAGGAGCGCTGCCTGCTGCCCCCCCCCCGCGCCTCCCTCCTGCCGCCCCCAGGGGTGACATCATCGCGAGGCGGGCATCTGCTGAGTGGCTGTCACTGGGCAAATTCGCCCTGCGCCGCAGCCGCCACAGCGAAGCGTTACTCATGCCCGGCCGAGCGCATGTGCCAGCCCAGCGCCCCCCCCCGCTCTCGGCGAAGGAGGAATAAACAGCCAGTGATGTCAGCGCGGGAGGGAGAAGGGGGGGCAATAGAGACAGCGGCGAAGGCGCTCCGACGGCCCGACGCCTCGCGCTGCCATTGGCCGCGGCCCGCCTGCTCGTCCCGGCGACGGGGCGCTCGTTGGCTCCGCGGCGCTTCGCCTCAGCCAGCCACGCGGCGGGATCCCTCCACCGGAGGGCACGGGGGGGGGCAGGGGAGGAGCAGCAGCAGGGAAGCGGGAGGGGGCGGCGCCACTCCAGCCCCCCCCTTGCCCATCCATGCCCACGCTGCCCACCCGCGGAGATCCAGCTCACCCAAGCTACTAAGCACGGAGGGGGGAGTGTGTGGCACTCTTCGCATGCTCAAAGGCATGTTCCTCCTCATGTAAACAGGTGTCTCCGGGCGAGGTCCTCTTCTTAGTGGCGGCAGTGACCTTCCCAGGTGAAGGGGAAGCAGCTTCACGGCTGGTCCTGAATTCTAGGGTGATGAGGGAAAAGGATCCCTTTATTCCCATGGACTGTCTCAAAGCCATTCATCGTTTTGGGAACTTCCATTGTGCCCATTTGGTCATCTGATTCCATCTGAAAGACCCCCAACACGACCTGTCCTTCCTTAGCACATAATAATAATAATAATAATAATCATCATCATCATCATCATCATCATAATACTGTAATAATAATGATGATGTTACTCTTGTCAGACTGTTCTGCCATGGGACCTCCATTCAGGCCCCTATTTCACAGTGAGTCAGAATCACAGTGAGGACCTGTGTGTGACACATGTGTTCCACCAACATCTCCATACATGACACTCTGCTCCAATGCGCAAGCAGACACACACGCACACAGCTTTGTACACCAAGGCCAGGCACCTCTGCCAATGTGTGCATAGGCAGGCCATGGATGACACTCCCCGCCATAGGCCAGGCCAAAAGATTCAGCTAGAAAAAGCCTCCCCTCCTCCCTCCCGCTCAGCTGTGGGGATGACCCCCTGACCCAGAGCCCAGCACGGGGCCCTCTGATGGGGAAGAGGCCCACAGCACAGCTCCACAAAGGGTCAGCTGCTGGAAATCCCCCGGCCAGCCTCCTTCAACAAAGGCTGCCTGGCTTGGCTGGCCAAGGAGGCCTCCTCTCCTCCTACCCCCCGCCCCACCCCCTTCCAAGCCTTGGGAGTTTGCCTTCCCCTTTCCCAAGAGTCGCAGGCCTTGTCCTGGATTGCTCACCATGGAAGAGGAGCCCTGACAGTGATGGCCCCCGACCTGTGGCTTTAAAAGAGGATTAAATAAATTCATGGAGGAGAGCACTTGAGAGGCAACTCCCAACAGAATATTAAAAATAGAATCAAACATTAGAAACTTCCCTAAACAGGGCTGCCTTCAGATGTCTCCTAAAAGTCAGATATTTGTTTATTTCCTTGACATCTGATGGGAAGGCGTTCCACAGGGTGGGCACCACCACCAAGAAGGCCCTCTGCTCTTCTTCCACAGTCAGAGACAGCTGTGCTTCTGAATCCACGGGAGGGGAGAGGGCTCTAGTGCTCGGATCCTGACTGCAGGTTTCCCTTGGGGATATTCACTGGGGGAGCAGGAGGCTGGACTATATGGGCCAGTGGCAATCGCTTCCAAGACCCTGCATGGGTTTCCCAAAAACAAGTCACACCAGACAAATGAATCTCATTTCATTTTTGGATAGAGTTACAAGCTTGGTGGATCAGGGGAATGCTGTGGACATACATAGTGTATCTTGATTTCAGGAGGGCTTTTGACGAAGCTCCCCAAGAGCCTATGATTCTATGACTCAGTCGGGGAGCTGGTGAGATGTGGTCCGGGCCAGGGAACAGTTCAGTGGATTTGTAACTGGCTGACTGACCAAACCCCAAGGGGAAAGAGCTCTTGGGCTTGGATCCTGCCTGTGGGCTTCCCTTTGACAGGATGCTGGACCAGATGGGCCACAGGCCTGATCCAGCAGGGCTTTTGCTTATGCTCTGGTGCCTGGTGGAGGAGGTGACCCTGAGCAAGGCTGAAGTCTTGGGAGAAGCCTCCAGCCTCTTTTGGACAAGGTTGCCCTAGCTTCAATCAGCACCTGGGTCCAGACCTTCTGATGTGACCTGGAGCCCCTTCCCCCCCCCAGTTGCTTTGCCAGCTGTGCCCTTTCCTGGGGAGCTTGGCCTCTGTCGGACTCTCAGTGCCTGAAGTCCCTGGCAGGTTAGAGTACTGCAAGGCACTGGTGCAGCCAGGAATGATTCTGGGGGGGGGGGGGCGGGTGCTCTGATCTGGCTGGGGTAGCTGCTTGCCAGGGTGCCAGGAGAGAGGTGCCCCCCCTCATTTTTGACCCTGGAACTTCCTGGTTGCACAAGATATGGAGGCCTGTTTTCAGTTGGGGCCCCGGAAGCGGAGGAAAGCTCTTTTCTCTCCGCGCGCAAAACACTTAAGCATGGCAGTGTTCCGCGTCCTTTTCTGGCTGGAGCCACTCCGCATGGCGCTAGTCCGCGGGGAGGCGGGTTCCGCCTGTTTGTTTACTCCGAGGGAGGCGGGGCGGACGTTTGCCCGCCAAGCCGGACCGGGCCGGCCTCAGTTGCCCGCGCGGGGAATGGGTCGAGCGGGGAGCGCGACGGAGGGGGCGCCTGCTGCGCGCGGGTCCCGCCGCCCGGCCGCGCCCCTCGGGGGATCCCCGGCTCCCGCACAAGCCCGAACTTGCCTCCGGGAGGCGGCGAGGGGGCGGGGCCTGTGACGTCAGGGCGGGGGCGGGGCCCGGCTCCGGGGCTGCGCTGCCGCTGCCCGCTCGCCTGGCAGAGAGACTCTGGCCGCCGCCGCCGCCGCTCCAGCTCGCCGGGGTCGCTCTCCTGCCTCGCCCGCCGCCGCCACCGCCGCCGCCGACGGAGCCCCTGCGCTGCCCAGAGACCCCCGCCCCGCCCCCGGAGGGTTCATGCAGCTGCAGTAAGTGGGGCGGGCGGATGCCCGGGGAGGGACCGTCCCGTCGGGGGAGGCGGGAGGGCGCACGTGGCTGCAGGGGGCGGCAGCCCGGATCGGGGCGGGGCGGGAGGAAGGGAGACGGACCCCCCCCCCGCGAAGCTGGCACGGCGCGGTTTGTTTACAAACACGAGCCCGGCGCGCGGGGGCTGCTCCGCCCGCCGCTTCGCCCCTGCCGACCGCCCCGTCTCCGCTCGCCCCGCAGACCCCGCCGAGCGCCATGGCCAGACCACTGCAGGACGGGAGCCGCGCCGAGCCGACAGCAGCTGTGTCCGGGAGCCCAGCCTGCCCTGTGGGGGGGGCGCTGGCCCTGCCGCCCCCCCTCTGCCGCGCGCCCCTCGCCTCGCCCCCCCGGCTGAACGGCCTCTGCCGCTGCGGGATCGGACACGAGACCTTGCGGATGCGCTCCGGGGCCACGCGAGGTGAGTGCCTGGGGAGGGGGCTCGAGGGGGCGGGGCGCCTGTTGCGGGGCGAGGGGAGGGCGGCGGGACCCACAAAGCGCCTCTGAGCATGGGCAGAGCTCCTCCCCCAACCTCGGGGTCCCAGCCAGGGCGGTGGTTGTTCCGCAGGAGCTGTCCCGCAAGGAAAGGGCTGGCGCGCCCCCGGGCGCGGGGCAAGAGGGGCGCGGCTCAGCCCCTCGGTCTCCCAGCCGCAGGTGCCCGCGGAAGAGGGGCGGACCCTCCGCTCCTCTCCCCACCTGAGCAGTCCTGGAGGTCGGGCACAGCCCAGCCCCTTTCTGCGCCCCCGCCCGTCAAGGACAGACCTTTGTTTTTCCGCGACTGGCGCTCCTCCTTTCGGAGCGCTGCGTCTACTTGCGGGCAACACGCGGCGGCTACGAGCACGTGGGAAGGGGCTCAGGCGAGGCACCCAGATCGGGAGCCAGCCTGTTCTCTGATGGGCTCCTTTTATTGCTCCCCCACCAAGACCAGACCACTTTCCGCACCCCTAGATCCCCGGGAATCGTGCGCGCAGGTGGCAGGCATTGGGCGGGGGTCTCGCGGGTACCCCGCTTGCCCCTGTCTGCTTTGGTCCCGCCCCACTCGGCCGCACTGCACCTAGGGGGTGCCCCCCAAGCGCCCTGCCCTCCTTGAGCCTGGCGTGGAAACGCTGACTCATCAAAAAATTGCGTGTCTTGGGGGGGGGGGTAGACTATGGCAGGGGCCGCCCCCAGCTAAGCGCTGCGAGGAGGAGCATCCCTGGCGGAGAGCAGCGAGTGGCAGCCCCCTTGCAACCATCGCCCCCCCCCCAGTCTCCCGGGGTGGGGGTCTGCAGGGCCAGAGGCAGCTTGGGGCGCGCTCCCCGCGGCGCGCTCGCCCCAGCCAGCCAGCCAGCCAGCCAGCCGGGGGGCCCGTGTCCTGGAATGATCCCTTTTCCCTCCGCAGTTGCCAAGGAGACAGGAAACGGCCCCCTCCCGCCCCTCCTCGGCTTGCTGCTGCCCTCCCCGCCTCGCCGCCCTCATCGCCGCTGCCTTCCTCCCGCAGGCGACGCGCCCGCCGCCGCCCCCCGCCCGGAGGAGCCCCCCGTCCAGCTCAGGACCCCCGCGCCCGGCCTGGAGAGAGCCATCGGGGCGCGCCTGCGAGTCCTGGGAGACCAGTTCCAGCGCGAGTACGCGCACAGGGTAAGTCGGTGCCAGGGGAGGGGACGGGGGGGGGGGCGTGTGCCCGGGATGGGATGCCGGTGGCCCCACCGCCCAGCCCCGTCCTCCGCCGCTTCTTTGCCCAGGGAGCTGGGCAGGCGCCTCCGCCGCCGCTGACTCATCTCCTATAAATAGCGCGGCATGGCAGGCAGGCGGGCGGGCGGGCACGGGAGCCTGGGCAGGGCAGTGCCCGTCCCTCCGCCTCCGCGCCCCGCTCACCTGCGCCCTCTCCTCCTCTCCCCGCAGGAGCAGCGCCGGCCGCAGGGCGCCCTCTGGGGCCGCGTCTCCCACTTCGTCTTCCAGCTGCTGGGCATCTTGTACAACCTGCCGGCGGAGGGCCTGGCCGGCCTGCGCCCCAACTAGCCGCCTCCGCCGCCTCCTCGTGGTCCTCCTGCTGGCCAGGGGGGAACCCAGCCGGGACTGGAGCCGCCCCCCCGCGCCGTCGCGGGCCGTGAGCGAGGGGGGGGGGCGCAGGGCTGCTTCCTTCTTCTGCCCCCAGCCCAGCAGTGCCTTAAGGAGAGCTGCTCAGCTGGGACGCCAAGCAAGTTAGCACTATGTCAATACTGTTCAATGGAGCCTGTACATGGGGGGGAGGGGGGGAGACAATTGCACAGGGTCCGGTTTCCTTCTGGGGGGCGGGCCAAGCTGTAAATAGGGGGCGTGGCCATCTTGTACATAGGGGGGGGGGGCTGTACAGGGAAGCTGCTGTGTGTATATACATCCTGTGGACAATCTACAACTTGTACAGGAGAACTTGGTGCTGCCTGTAGATACTTGAGGGGGGGAGGGGGGGTCCAGGATCTGTACTTTGGGGGGGAGGCAGAATTTTGTATGTTTCCTTTTCAATAAAAACTGGACTAAGAAGTTGTATTGTCAAGGCCTACATGTGATTTTTGCTTGTGAACAGAGGACAGAGAAAGTGGCTTTGCCCCCCAAGGTCAGGCCTGGCAGCAGCCACTCTCCAGCCGGTGGGGGGGGAGGCCTTCTCGGTGGAGCTGGGGGGCTCTGAGCCACACCTTGGTACGTACAACTGGAGAGGGGAAGGCCCCCACTGGAGCAGGCCGTGTGGGATATTGGTCAGTGGGGCTGACTGAGCTGTTGCGATCCTGAGGGCTGCCCCACGGAGCTCAGGGCCCAGAGGGAGATCAGCCCAGGTCTTTTGAAGCCCCAGCCCCCCTCCCTCCGGCAAGTGCCAAGGTGACCTTTCTCCCCAGGAGGAATGCAGAGCTGACCCCAACGGCAGCCCCGCCCTGCCTTGGCCAGCCTCACCTTGGCTTCCTCAAACAGCAGGGCGGGCATTCGGCTGACCCTCTGGCTGCTTGACCACAAAGCAGCCCCACCCTCCCATGATGCTGGGCCAGGAACAGAGGCCTGTGCCGGGAGTCCCTGGGCAGGACCCCCCCCATGCCCGGCTCTGCCAAGCCACAGAAGAGCACCTGGCCAGGTTAGCGGGGGGGGGGGACCACCTTCAGCCCCAACTGCTGCTGGGCACAGGCCATTGCCTGGCCCCCAAACTGCCTCCCGTGCCCAGACAGGCAAGAATAGTCTAGGGCCCCCTGGGGGAAAAGAGGAACAGAGGGGGTCCCCCAATCCCCTCCGTTTAAGGACAAATAGGCTCCAGTCAAACGCGCTGCAGGAGAGAAATGGTACTAAAAAAAGTTTATTGAGTAACACACACACAGACACCCCTCCGTAGCAATGCAGGAAGGGGGGCATCAGCAACAGCCCCCCCTTCCCAAGGCCAGAGGTGTCACAGAGGGAAGTGCCCCATGGGGCTGTGGGCAGCTGGTCCAGGACTACCAAGGGCTCAGGCGTTCCACCATCCCGTTGCCCCTCATGCCGTCAAAGAAGAAGAAGTTGTTGAGGGGAGCATCCCGCTGAGAGAGGGCCTGGAGAAGAGGGGGGGGGGGAGGCAGCGTGAGCAAAGAGGCAGAGCTGGGTGGGAAAAGAGGGGGCCCGGAAGACCCATGCTGCCAGGGCCAAGGGGGCAGCCAGGATCCTCCCCACTCCTCTCCAGGAATGTTCAGAGTTGTGGGGCAGGGGGAAGAGACACCAGATATGGCCTGCAGCTGTGCTGCTTGTGGGTGGGGCCGCAAGCAAGAGCCGCTCCCCCCGCCCCGTGGGGAATCCAGGGCCACAGGCCTCACCTTGACCACCTCCTGGCCCAGCACTCCTCCGACCACAGCGCAGACGGGAGCCACTTCGGAGCAGCAGGAGCTGAGAGAGAAAAAGGGGGTGTCGGAGGGGGGCCTCTTTGCGGAGCCCCCACAGAAGCAACATGCCAAGGGGAGCGTTTTTGGCAGAGGGCAGCCACAGCTCAGTGTAGTCGGGGCAACCCAATCCCAGCCTGGTGTTGTCCGTGGGCATTCCACACAGTCCTGAGGGGGCTGGGCAGGCTGCCCCCCTCCCATGCTCCAGACAGCCTTGCTAAACATAGTCCCCAGCCGCCCCCCCCCCACATTCTTCCTCTCCCAACATTCTCCGTAACCCCTGGTGGGTCGCAGGCAGAGACATGCCAATGGGGTGGGGGGCTCAGAAGCCTCGCCTGAGGGGCACAAGAGGGCCTTCCGCTGCCCCCTCCCTCCAGGAGGAAAGCAGCCGCCGCCCTCCCCAAGGTCACAGAGCTGCCCCCTCCATTCCCACAAGCAGCAGTGCAGCACTGCGGCACCCGGGATTGCCCAGCGACTGAGGCCCTTTCAGGATTAACGGCCTGAACTCGCCCAAGAGAAGGCACGGCAGCCGCTCCCTCAGCCACGTGGAGCGGAATGGCCAGCGCTCAGAGGAGCCCGGCAGCTGCTCTGGCCCTGCAGACCCACGTGAGCCTTCAGAGGGTCCGGTCAGCCCTCCCAGAGAAGGGGGAGACCAGTGTGGTCCGGCCAGGGTTGAGCCACCGCCCTTCCCAAAACGCTGGAGGTGGGGCAGTGCAGCCCGGGCATTCAAGGTTCCGTGACTCGGATGTGCCATGGGGGACAAGGCAGCAGCAAAGCCTAGCAGTGGGGGTCCGTCCTCAGGGGTCGTGGCCCCCGGGCAGCCCCTCCTCCGTGGAGCAGGCTCAAGGGGCCGCCACCCACCTGGCAAAGTCATCTGGGAGCAGGTCAGCCGCGACCCCGAGAGAGGCTAGCACATCAGCGCGCATCTGGAGGAGCACCTCGGCGTCCTCTGAGCAGCTCTGGAGGGAAGGGTCCCGGCCCTTGAGGGTCCGGAATCTCAGGAGCACTGCAAGAGGCGGCGGCAGAAACAGCATCACAACCTGTCGCAGCGGGCAGCGCTTCCCAAAGACCCCCAACCCAGACCCCACACCGTGTCTGCTGTGGGGGGCAGGTTCACATCCAAACGACCAAACTCTCCCTTGGCTTGGCTGGGCAATGAGACCCAGGGGCAGCCACCTCCAGCTCCCTCCACCCTGAGGGGTACGTGGGGGGCAAAGAACATGCAGACGGTCCCGTTTGCGCCAAGTGCCCAGCCTAATTGCTCCCGAAGGCCAAGGCAGCTCCTCCCAGGGCCAGCAGGCAGCCTCTTCCTCCCCCTGTGCACCCCCGGAAGGAAAGGCCTTTGCACAGACCGCCTCCAGAGGCTGCGCATGGGTTCAGCCAAGGCAAAGCAAGAGCGATCTGCTTAGCGCTCGGTTGCGCGTGGGCCAGAGCCCACAGCTAAGCAGGTCCGCTTCTCCCACCCGATGATGGGGAGGGACAGCAATCCTGTTCCGTTCCTTTAGGGATCTCTCTGGTGCACGGGATCTTGGCAGGATTACTTTCCCTCCCTATCAGCTGATGTGAGTGTGTGTTGGGGGAGGGAAGCGTTCCTGCTGCAATGCTGCTGGCCTTTAGGCCTCCCTCAGGGCTGCTCTCTCCTCCTTCCAAAGAAGGGGAAGCTGTTTCCAAAGGCTCTTTGCAAAGTCACAGCCCCACCCACCTGCCAAGTTTGGCTGGCGGCTGCACCAAGGTCAGACCTGGCCTCAGGCAAAGCCCCACCCAACAGCAAACACAGCCTACTTGGCCCGCCCAATTCCTTTCTTGCCCTGCTGGAAGAGAAGTGAGATCACCCAGCCAAGCCAGAGCCACAGGGTCAAGGGGCAGCTGATGTCGCAGAAGACTGAATCGGGATTAAATCCGACCATCACAGATTGGAGAGCTGGGCCCAAAGTAGCAGAAGGAATCTCAATAAGGACAAATGTCAGATTTCCGCACTTAGGCAGGAAGAACCAGATGTGCCAATATAGGATGAGGGACATGTGGCTCACTAGCAGGACATGCGGAAAGGACCCCAGGGTCTTGGTGGACCACAAGCTGAACATGAGTCCACAGTGTGAGGCAGTAGCAAAAAAGCCCAAATGCTAGAAGTCCAATGTCCAGATCCAGGGAAGTAATAGTTCCACTCTATTCTGCCTTGATCAGACCACACCTGGAATACTGTGTCCAGTTCTGGGCACCACAGTTTAAGGATATTGACAAGCTGGAACATGTGCAGAGGAGGGCGACCAGGATGATCAAGGGTCAGGAAACCAAGCCTGATGAGGAACGGTTGAGGGTGTTGGGGATGTTTAGCCTGGTAGAGACTGCGATGGAGATATGAGAGCCATCTTCAAGTATCTCGAGGGCTGTCCCATGGAAAAGGGAGGAAGCTTGTTTTCTGCTGCTGCTCTGGAAGGTAGGACCTGAACCGATGGAGTCAAATGGCAAGAAAGGACATTCCAACTGAACATCAGGAACAACTCTCTGACGGTAAGAGCTGTTTGTCAGTGGAATGAACTTCCTTGGGAGGTTGTGGACTCTCCTTCCCTGCAGATTTTAAAGCAGAGTTTGGATGACCACCTGCCATGCGTGCTCGAGATGAGATTACTTCATTGCAGGGGGTTGGACTAGATGACCCTTGAGGTCCCCTGCCAGCTGTAAAATCCTACAATTCTGTGATAGCAAAGCCTCCCTGGCACCCCAGCAACAGGGTGGCAGGAAGAGGGGACTGGCTAACCCCACTGCTGTTATCCTAAGTTCTCACACCCCTCAATTACTATATATATATACACAGACAAGAAGCTGGCATCAACACCAACTGGCCCTCCAAGGAAATGGCCCACCTCCTGGTGCCCCCTCCCTCATGCTCTGAGCCCAGGTGGCCCTTGCCAGCCCAATGAAACTGGCACCAACAGCCCACGTAGTTCCCTGTCCAAAGATGCCATTGCTGCCCCCTCCTCCCAGACCCCTCTCAAACACCAATTAATTCAGAATGCCTCCACTTTGTGTAGCTAAACCCCAAGATGCAAGAATCTCACTGCACTGATGCCAAGCATTAGTAGAATAGCAGCAGCAGGAATGGCAGAACAGGAGAGTTGAAAGGGACCCCAAGGGTCATCTAGTCCAACCCCCTGCCATGCAGGAATCCAAGCTGATAGGAGGGAAGGGAAGGCACTGTGTTTGAGGAGAAGTCGGGGGAAATCTCCCCTGAGGAGGTTCTTGACAACCCCTCCCTCCCGCTGCCCTGGGACTGTCTCAGCACTCTCCCCTTTGCGAAGGCCCAACAGGGGCTGCCTGCGCACACCAGGCCCACACAAAGGCCTTGAAGCTCCCCCCATTGGGGATGGGGAGGGGGAAACCATGAGGGCAAAGGAGAAAAATGAGCTTCAGAAGCAACACGGACTGGAGCGAGACCAAGACACAAAGCAGCTCTTTGATTTGTGCAATCCATAGATGCTGCCCCAAGAACTAGGCCTCTTACCCAGAGCAAGGCTGATCAATAAGGACACACATGAAGCCCCACTGGCGGGAAAGAGGGCTCCCACTTCCTCCTGCCTTGGACGGTGGCAAGGGGCAGAGCGGCTGCTGCTTAGAGCCCGGCAGCCTTGCCCTGGCAGGGAACCAGGTGGACCAGCCCACGGCTACCGCCCCCCCGCAGGCCCCGCTGAAGAGAGCTGGGTCCTTGTGCCACCAAGCAGATTTGTCCCAGGGATGAATGCCGGGCCTGTTCCAGAGACAGCCCCCCAAGCCCCTCTGCCCCCCACCTCGGCTGCACACGGGTGGGACTCTCCTTGGGAGCGCAAGGGGCTCACGTGCCGGCAAGCGGGACACAGCTTCATTGTCTACTGGGGACCAGGAGTCATGTGGTCCTAAGAGCAGTCAGGTGACCAGCTGCAACACCAACTGCCCTCCTGCTCACACACTCCCCCCCCCCCCACATAAACGCTCCCGCTGGCCTCCAAAGGGAGCATCTCACCTTGAAGAAGGAAGTAATCAGGGGCCGTGCGCTTCAGGGCAGCCTTGGCCTTCTCGCCGCTCCAGTCGACGGTCAAGGCCTCTTTCAGGAGGCAGAAATTCACACACTGGGGGGAGAGGACAGAGAGCCCCACCAGGGTCATGTGTGCAGCTGCCTGGCTTAGCTTTCGGTGGCACAGCCACTGTTTTCAGCGTTAAGAGAGCAGGTGCTACCTTTCTGTTCTCCTTTTTCACAGTTGCTCCTTCTGAACGGCCCGGCTCCCCCACCCAGAGACCTCCACAGCAAAGGGTGGGAGGTTGAGGAATGGCATTTGGGCAGGAAAAGTGGTCTGGACCCCTTGCAACCCCAGGAAGGTCACTGCCATGGATGCTGAGTAGCAGCGGGAGGCACCGGCTGGGAAGAAGGCTCAGAGCCTGGGGGCGGGACAATGATGCCTGGTCAGAGAAGAAGAGGGGGCAGACGGGGAGGAGGAGGAGGAGGGTCGCAAGCTGAAGAGGCAACAGGGTTTGGTGAGCAGGGAGAGGCTGTGGCAGAGAGCAGACCAGGATCAGAGGCAGGAGACAAGAGAGGAGGCAGGTTGCTGGAGAAGCCAGGGGGTCTCTCCCTCCTGCTGTGACCAGCTCCCCTCCCCGCTGGTCTCATAGAAGCCAAAGAGGCATGAAGAAGGCAGAGCAAAGGCAGGCAAGAAGAAGGGACTCCCCTGTGGGAAGGCAGGGGTCTCCAATCCTTGAAATCGCCTCATTGGGGCAAGATCTACCAGGAGGCCTGGCCTCCTGAGCTGTTTTGTCTCTTTGAATCAAGAGAGAGAACTTCACTGGCACTGTGTGAGTTATCGATGGCTTGATCCTGACACCCCCCCCCCGGGGCAGGGGGTTGAGGAAAGATGGGGCCTGATCTGACAAGCAGCAAGGAGAGCCGCCTCCTGACACCACGCTGGGCCAACTCATGACTTACAAAGTGCGCCCTACCTATGCAGGAAGGGGCTGTGGGGCTGCTAGGATGCACACAGAAACCGCCAGGAGCAGCTGAGTTGCACAAAGCCGCCAGGGACGGGGAGCAGAGCTCTGCAAGAGAGCATCCCAGACTGATCTCTGGAGACCATGACCTGCGAAGTGGGTGCAAGAGGCAAGAAGCAGCTCTTGGAGCTCTGAGCCGTGCCTGACACTCTGGCCTCCATCCTCCAATACCTGCAGTGGTATAACCAGGTGAGAACCATTAGGAGGCTGCACATCTGGCAGCCCACACGGAGGCTTGGTTTGAGGAGAGGAGATGGCAGCTGCTTTGCCCTCTCCAGCCGGGGTTTGGCTTATCTATGCTATCAGAACCCAGGCTCAGGGCTTGGCTGTCCTTTACAAACCTGGGTCACAGCCCATGGGGAAAAGCAAAGCAGCTGTGATCTCTTGTGTTGGGAGCTTCACTAAGCCATGGTGCAGCTTAGACCAGTAGCTCAAACCTAGCAGCTTGCCATGCAAGCTCAGAACTGGCAGGTTTATGTACTTAAAAGACATAGAACTGGCCAGAAACCTGGTTTCTGCCTCTTCAGTTGTAGAAAGAAGCTCCAGAAATCCATGGGCGCGGACTGGAGATGGCTTAGATTATGAATGGCCCGGGCACTGACTGCGGTGTTTGCTAACAGACAACTATCAATGAACCACCAGTTCTTTATTTGTTACAATTAATAACCCATCCTTTCTCTTGAAGGACCCCAGACAACCACGTGCACCCACCATCACCATCACCACCACGACCCCACCCCTCTCACACAGCCCACCACTTCTGTGGGCCTCCCTGCCCCTCCCTAAGGAAGAATCCCAAAATGCTTCCAAGATATGAACCCTAGAAACCTAGCTATATAGGGCAGAGGCAAGTTGACTCAATGGGCCTTCTCTGCTCCAGTCAGAGTCTGCCCAGCCCAGCTGAAGCGCAGAGCTTCCTGCAAGGATCAGTCCTTACAATGCACTTAGGACCCAGAAGGGCCTTGCTTTTGTCCGTATAGTGAGCAACAGGACACAACATCCTTGCCTTTATCGTTTTGCACAGAGGCATTAAACTGAGGCAGAGGCCATGATCTGCCCAATGCCAGGGCTAGATGGGGTTTCCACATGAGGCTCATTCACTCCCCTGAACTATTCCTTCTCATCTCGGCATCTTTTAACTCAGGGATAGGACAGCTGTGACACCAAGACTCCGATGGTCGGGAACAAGGGGAATTCTAGTCCAATACCACCTGAAAGGCCACATGGTCCCCACCCGGCTCTTGTGGGAAGGGGAAGGCCGGGACGGTGAGCTTGTCTGGAGCCCAAGCAAAGAATGAGAAGCCCCTGACAGACTGAGAGGGCTGCCCTGGGGCAACAGCAGACCTGCCTGAGGGAGAGGGAAGAGGAGGAGAAAAGGCAGACTCAGCTCAGGGGAGTTTTGGGGATGAAGACCAGGAATGCAGCTATGTGGCCACTGCCTTATGTGGCGTGGGGGGGCGTGGGGGGGGGGAGGAAGCAAGGCACAGACCCGCTCCTGCCTCCGTTCCAAATGGCCAGAGAGCTCTCCCAGCACGCACCTTCTTCACCAGCGTGGTCTCTGTGAAGTCCAGCTTGGCTTTCTTTGCGTCCGGTCCATCCTCCACTCCCTGGCCGGCTTTGGCAACCTTCGTCTTCTCTCTGCAAGGCACAGAAGCAAATTAACACTGCGGCCCCCTCCCCTCCGGCCAGTGGAGGACCCCTGCTCCCCAGCGGCCTGAGTTTCAACTGGTTAAGAGTCGGCACAGAGCTAGAGAGGAACCTGGAGAGTGGCCACAGGATGGCTCTCGGGCTCCCTCCAGTGGCCAAACTCCAGAGAGGTTTCCCCAAGCAGCACCTGACAGGCCTACAGCCCCCCCCCCGGCATTTCCCAGCCCCATTCCCAGCTCCCAGGCAGACTCACTCCACAAATTCGTGCTCGCCCAGGTTGGCAAACATGTAGCCGTGGTAGCCAAAGACGTCTCCCGCAAAGAACTTGACACCGTTCTTGTGGCATATTTGGTCAATCTTCACCAGGACTTCCTGGGAGCAGCACGTCACGCAGACCTGGAAGGCGAAAGCCCCGGGGCCAGAGGTCAGCTGCCTGAGCATATTATTCGAATTGTTTATTCAACTTGTATGCTGCTCTTCGTTCAATGATCACAGGGCAGCTTACGACAGAAAAACACAAAATGCAGAACATAATATAAAAAACCCCAATAGCCGCTCTGTACAGACACAGTTTAAAAGGCCGCAGATTTCATCAGCCCAAGACCTGGGTGAAGAGGAAAAATTTCGCCTAGTGCCTAAAGGTGTATAATGGAGGTGCCAGGCAAACCTCCCTGGGGACAGCATTCCACAGGTGGGGAGCCACTGCAGAAAAGGCCTTGTTCTCATGTCGCCACCCCCCAGACCTCTCATCTAGCTCAGGCTGCCAAGTGGCCTATGGGACAGAGACTTTCTAGGAAGTCTAGGACAGAAAGGGCCTTCATTGTCATCTCCTCTCCCCTACATGCCGGCTGGCCTCTGCTTTAAGACCCCCTCTGACAGCACAAGAGAGGGCAATCTGGGAGCAGAGGCATTGTGAAAATGGTGGCCCAAAGTGTGCCATTGGCACCCCTCGCTGGCTTCTCCCGCCAGAACTCACCACGTCAAAGTGGGTGAAGAACTCCTCGGGCTTCTGTTCGACGTTCCCAGGGTCCGCTTTCACGTCCACCATGGGGTTGAGGTCCTGAGCCCGCTCCAGCGAGGCTTCTGCCCTGTTCTTGCCCAGGGACCCCCCAGGGATCAGAAACTGAGCTTGCGTATCTTCTGGTGACACCTGGGAGGGGAGAAGGAAGTAATCAGAGCTGGGCAAAATCCCAGGCCTCCTGGGAGAAACAGCAGCACCAGGACAAATGAACCTCACCTGAAGCCACACAGCAAAAGGTTTCGTTTATTTACTGCATCTACGTCCCACCTCTTCCTCCAAGGAGCTCAAAGTGGCGTACATGGTTCTTCCCCTCCTACAACAACCCTGTGAGGTAGGAACTTCTACCAGGGACTTCTAGCAATTTATCTCTGGAAAGCAGAACCACGGGAGGGAAGAAAGATCTCAGCATGGTTCATTTGCATGAAAATGCAAGCTAAAAAACCACAGGAGGGAAGAAGGGGAAGAAGACGAGAGGGTATTGCTGCCCTTTGCTATTATTGTATTCAGCAACTGGAGTTTTATGGTTTAAACTGCTCTGTGGTCTCTCAATGAAGGGTGGTCTATAAAGTTAATAAATAATAATAGTAGTAGTAACCACAGGGCCTCCTGTTCCAAGCTCATTTCATTCACTTCTTTAGGTTCAAGGATGCCTAAAAGGTTCCCGTCCCCATTTTATCCTAACAACAACAACAACACAGTAAAGTAGACAAAGCTAAAGCACAGCGACTGAGCCCAGGCGGCCCCGTGAGCTTTGTGGCTGAGTGAGGGTTTAAAAGTGGGGCTCCCTTGCTGCAGTCCTGGGTTCTGTCATTTATTTATCAAATTTGTCTATTGCACTCCTTCTGAACCAAAACAAGCTAACAACCCCCTCCCCCAACACATGTAAAAGGGTATCAGATGTTAATCAGCCCAAGGCCTGGTTGAAGGAAGTTTTCACCTGGCACCAAAAGGTGTATTATGAAGGTGCCAAGCGAGCCAGTCCATTACCGAGGGAAGACACCAGTCCAGCACTTCCACTGATGTAAAGAGAAGTAGAGCTACGAGTCATCAGCATATTGCTGACAATGCCAAACCTCTGGATCAGGCTTCCTCAACCTCGGCCCTCCAAATGTTTTGAGACTACAGTTCCCATCATCCCTGACCACTGGTCCTGCTAGCTAGGGATCATGAGAGTTGTAGGCCCAAAACACCTGGAAGGCCAAGGCTGAGGAAGCCTGCTCTGGATAATCCCACTCAGAGGTTTCATGTTAAACAGCACAGGGGATAAAATCAAACCCTGAGGAACCCCACATTGAAGGCTCCATCGGGCCAAAGAACACTCCCCCAGCAGCACCCTCTGGGAACAACCATCAAAGCAGGATTGGAACCACCGCAAATAGGGGCCAGCCACCCTGAACTTGGACAGCCATCCAGAAGGATTCTTTCTTCTTTGGTGATCCCTGGCAGCCGAGCAAGATTGTCTTCCACAAACACAACCTTAACAGTGAGTCCGTAAGTGACTGTGCAGCCAATTCTGGATCCACACGTCCTTCCACAGTGGGGACATGGGTTTCCAGGTGGGAGTTGCTCACGGTGTGGATTTGCCAAGCGTGGCTTCCTCTTCGCATGTTTCTCCCTTGCGTCCTGAGTTCGAGTGTCTTCAAAGCCCATGACACCTTTGGTCAAGGCTGTTCTCTAACTAGAGCACTCACAGGTCAGTGTTTCACAATTGTTTATACTACATTTTTTAAGATTTACCTTGAGAAAATCCTAAAACCTCTTTTGTTGACCACCAGCATTGTGCATTCGATTTTTAAGTCTGGAATAGAGTAGTTGCTTTGGAAGATGATAATCAGGCATCCGAACAACATGACCAGTCCAACGAAATTGATGTTGAAGAATCATTGCTTCAACACTGGTGATCTTTGCTTCTTCCAGTACACTGGCATTAGTTCGCCTGCCTTCCCAAGTGATATGTGTTAAAAATTTCTGAGACCCTGTTGATGGAATCTTTCAAGTAGTTGGAGATGGCATTTTCAAGTGGTCTGTGTTTCACAAGCATAGAGTAAGGTGACCACCTGGGGTGACCCTACTGGGAGTACGAGACTTCAGACGGCTTCACTCACAAGGATCACAGGAACATGCAAGGCCACTCACCATGACAAGGTAATGATCCAGTGAGAGGGTACAGAAGGATAGCATGGTTGATGGCACTGAAAGCCACTGTGACGTCAAGGAGAATTAACAAGGAGCCATTTCCCCCGTCTCTCTCCTGACAGAAGTCAGCATACAGGGCGACCAAAGCAGTTTCTGTGCTAAAAGCATGCCTGGCCTAAATCCGATCAAAGTGGATCTAGAAAATCAGTTTCCTCCAAGAGCACCTGGATCTGCTCCGTGACCACCTGCTTGAGAACCTTACCCAGGAAGGAAAAATGAGTCACTGGTCAGGAGTTACTACGGTATCCAAAAGAATTTCTGCCTCCAACTGTGCAGGCAGAGCGCACACATCTTGGCTAGCAGCCATCAACTGCCTTCTCCTCCATGAATACCTATTGCCTCTGTAGCAAAGAGCTCCTGGTAGGTACCTTTTACATCAAGAGCTTATGTAGCACAAAAGAGGAATGGGGGAGGGAGTTGAATTCAGTTCCGCCACATCCAGGTGGAGCCGAGACCCAGATAAAGCCCCGTCCAATCCAGCTGCACACTCTGGCAAAGGACGTGCCTGGTCTCCCAGCTGCTGCCACTCGATCTGCCCTTAGCGACTGATTTAAGAGCATGGGGGGGGGCACTCAGTTGAAGCCATGGCAAATGGAGAGCTGGCGCATTGTTCTCTGGCAGAGCTTCTCTCTCACAGTTCAATGCTGCGCAGGAAGTCAACAGGCTCAGTTTTTTGTGTGCAAACACAGAATGGGGGAACTTCCAGCTGCTGAGAACTCATGCAGCCATCAGAACCACAGGAGCGACTGAGGAGTTAGAACAGCTTGAGGACTGCTCAAGAAAGGGAAAAGCAGGCTCTCTCTTTGCTGTTTTCTCTCAAGGGGACTATATGTGCTGGCTATGTACTTTGGCTCTCCCCACCCTGATCCTCGCACACTTCCTTCTCTACAAATTCTTGCTCATCTTCTGGCTAAGAGGCCGGTTTGCATCCTCATTTCAGCGTGAAGGAGCTCCACCTTGTGGCCCAAAGTCGCAAGCGCTGCTGTGTAGTCGGAAAGTTAAGCCTGCTTTCCACACCCGAAACTTACACAGAGGCAGTGCTTCCCGCCCCCCAAAAAATGTTTAGGGGTACTCACATTTTGACTCAAGAAAATCACCATTTTATAGTTCAAATCACAAAAAATAAATATGGTGAATGGACAAAGGTACAAAATTCACAAAATGTTTAGGGGTATGCGTACTCCTGCGTATCCACAGAAAAAAAAACACTGCAAAGGGGTTGCATGCCAGGGGTTTGTGTGCAAAGGCAAAATCATTCAAAGTCCGGAAGACCCCCAGAAGGGCCCTGCCACAGGTCCATCCTTACCTTACTGGACTCTGGAAACTGTGGGAGGCTCCTGCGAGATGTCACAGAGCCCCCCCCCCCACATCTTGCAAAGGCACCTCAAGATATTGCAGCAGCCCCTCACAGCCTTCCAGAGGCGTCATGTGACCTTCCCAGAGCCCAACGAACCAGGCGGAGGCCTAAGAAACTCTTTGTGCAGCAGGAAAACCCAGCACAGAAAGAGCTCCTAAAACCCTCTGGCGTTACTTATGGGGCTCCGGGAAGGTTGAGAGAACTTGGTTGAGAGCCCCTTCTAACTGTGTCTCGCACCCACCCACCTTCACTCTCCCTTTCTTATTTGTTTCCCTGCCACCCACGCAAGGTGTAATCGCATAAGTAAATCACAAGTTAAATTGGGGGTCTACTGTACTTATCTAATCAAAATATCTCCCCCTCCAAATGCTATCTCGCTCATGCCTAATTTGTTGTTGCTGCTGATCTCTAAAGTCTTTGAACCTCCAGATTTTTTCAATACTTGATTTACACCTGATTACAAGCATCTCTCATCTGGGGAAAGTGTATTTCTAGACTGATTTGTGTTGTATTCTGTGTTAGTCGTCCTCAAGAGAAGACCCACTTAAAGTTCTCAAGCTACAGCCAATGATTTCAATGGCTCTACTCCAAGAAGGACTAACACCCTCAGTAGAACTAATGTCGGCTGCAGCCCTTCACTGGCAGAAAATACGCACAAGGAAAGGTTGTGGCTGGTGCCACCAGGAAGAGACTAGGCGGGAAATGCCACAGCAGAAACGCCACAGGAGCCCTGAAGGCTGAGAGCCAGGGTGGCAGAGTGGTTAGTGTCAGACTAGGACCTGGGAGAGCAGGGTTCAAACCCTCATCTGGTCATGAAGCTCGCTGGGTAACCTTGGGCCACTCACTCACTGTTATTCTAAAGCAGCAATGCTGCAGCAAGCAAAGGCTAAAGCAGCAAAGTCTGCTGCTTGTGGCTGGAAAGCCAAACAGGAAGTGTGTGACTGTTGCCATGGACACAAAGGGGCAGTCCATTCTGTACTGAGCACCGGATGTTAGCTCAGTGTGTGTCATATGACCTGTACAGGATGTACATGGGTGGAGTTTTGAGTTTCTCTCTGTTTGTTGAAGAGAGCAGACATCTTTTACTGTATGACTGCTAAAGACAGGAATAAAAGTATGTAGTTACATTTCTGTCTGTGTCTGATTCCCCTCCCTGGGGATATGAAGGGAGCAGGGAGGAGGAGAAGCAGTTGGTGTGTTTTTCTCACAGCCTGAGGAAAATCGCCGGAACGGACCTCGTGTGTTTTTCCTGCCGGGAGCCGCCGGAGGGAGGTCAAAGGAATTCAGCCGGTGCCTGGACAGATAGGCACATACCTCTGACCGAGCCTGAATTCTAACAGTGGTAGCAGCTGTCGGTTGCTGTTTCTTTGATCCATGGGAGTCTGCATCAAGGAGTAGCAATGCTACTGTATTCATCGCTCCATGGAAGCCTGAGGTGAGAGGCTAATTCCTCTGCAGCCAGAAGCTGTCCAGAAGAAGCTGAGAGCCAAGCTACGGAGCCCAGGAATGAGATTTTCGGGCTAAGAAGTGTGAATGCAGATTGAATCATTCTCTGCTTCGAGGGAGCAAGGTTTGGGAAAAACAGCTCCGAGAGAGAAGAGCTCTGCATTCCAGACATTCTTGTGGTTTTTCCTGTCCAAGGAAAAGAATGCAGTTGCTTAGCAACGAAGGCCAGTTTCAAGATAAGGGCTGGAAGTCAGGCTGTGCCTCAGAGAGGCAAAAACAGCCTATGTTTTGACTTAGGCCCAAACAAACTGTTGGAAAGGGACTTTCCAAAGCGGCCAGTGTTATAGCTGCCAGGTGCACGAAGTGTAAACAAGCCAGCTATTGGATTTTAGAGGCTTGTGTTTGAGAGTCAATGCAAGGACTCAAAATGGATGCTAAGAAGGGGGGAGGCCTGCCTTCTCCGCCCCTTTTGACCAGTGACAATTATGCATCTTGGTCTATCAAGATGAAGGCCTTGCTGCAGAATCAGAGACTGTTTGGGGTAATTGAGAACCCCATTCCAGCAGCACCAACGCGTGCTTGGGAGTCACAGGATGTGAAGGCCAGAACTGCTATAATTCTGTGTGTGTCAGACTCGCAGCTTATCCATATACAAGATTTACAGCACGCGAAAGATGTTTGGGACACGCTGAGAAGGACACATCAGAGAGATGCAGGTTCTTCAGCGTTGCTGTATTTTGAGAAGCTGACCAACCTGAGGCTTGCGCCTGATGGAGATGTTCAAGCGCACCTGACGGAAATGAAATTTCTGCGTCAACAGATGGTGGAACGTAATTTCCGTCTGCAGGAGGAAGTGTTTTGCTTCATGGTGATAAACAGTCTGAATCGGACTTACAAAACAGTTGCCAGTCAGCTGGGGTCTCTGCCAGCGAATGAATTGACTTCGGAGAGGGTCTTTGCCGTGGTTCTGAATGAACAGGACAGACTTGCCGCCCTGGAAGTGAAGGACAGGGGGAGACAAGAACGGAGTTCTGACACCCCCACTGCTGTTGCTACTGGAGAAAACGCTGTAGCTTTGAACGTTGTCCGATGCTACAATTGTGGACAAACTGGGCATCTTCAGCGGTACTGTAAGAAGCCACGTCAGCACAAAGGAGCCAAGGTGAGCTCCACAAAGTCTGAGGCGTCAGGCAAAAGTCATACCATCCCAAAGGCAAAGACTGCAAAAGCTTTGATGTCGCTAAAAGCCACACCAGAAGCGGGGAATTTCTTTGTCATCGATACGGGCGCCACAGTTCACATGACAGGACACAGAGGACTATTTTCTACGTTTAAGAAGCAAAGCTTCGCTGTGCAACAAGCCAACGGTCAAGAACTGGAAGCGACCGGGATTGGAACTGTGTATCTTAAAAGTCTGAACTTGACTATAAACAATGTTTATTTGGTTCCAGAGTTGAAGTTTAATCTGCTCAGCGTTTCGCAGATTGCCAAGAAGGGACTAAAACTGTCCTATGATGATGAACACTGCAAGATCTACAAAGATGGAGAGCTGTATCTTTCTGCCAAAGAGAAAGATGGACTGTATTTGTTGACTTTTGATCAAAGTGATTACATGGAATGTAATTCTTGTGATTCTAACGTGTTTTCTTTTGCAGGTTTGACCAAGGAGAACACCAAGAAGGTGACCTCGAGGGTCGACAGAGCATTTCAGCGGGTGTATGCTGATGTGATTGGTCCTTTAGCACCATCTAGAGGCAATGCAAAGTATTACCTAATATGTGTTGATTCTTTTACAGGTTTTGTCTGGCTTTATCTTTTGGAGAGACCGAAAGAAGCCTTAGAAAGGTTTAAAGAGTTTTGTGACAAGGTTAAAAATATGCATGATGCTAATATTGCTTGTCTTTGTACAGATGAGATGCCACTTTTTCTTTCACAGGATTTCCAGAGGTTCCTGAAGAAGAAAGGGATAAGACACAAAATTGCTAGTTCCAAAGAAGCTTGGAACAGATGTGTCTGTGTAAGGGTGAACAAAGGATTGCAAAAGGGAATGCATGCGCAATTGCTTAGTTCACATCTGCCACATGAGTACTGGGCTGAGTCGCTAATGTCATTCTGTTACACGTGGTTGAGAAAGTTTTCAAAAGAGTTGGGAAGTTCTCCTTTTGAGAAACTGTTCCACAGAAAACCTTCTGTTGCCCATTTCAAGGTTTTTGGGTCTCATGTGAGAACAGAAGCTCCAGGTGGAGTAAAGAATGCCAGAGGCATTTTTGTGGGTTATGAAAAGGGTCTCTACAGAGTAATTTTGTCTGAATCTGGAAAGGTGATTCTCACAAAATTTCTAGAGAGTGCTCCTGAACAGGAGAGAGTGATTGTTCACACATTTCCCACAGGTGATGATGATGATGATGATGATGATGTTGATTTTATTGAGTTCAGTAGTACTGATGATGACAGCGATAGCTCAGACAGCTCAGTTGTCACAGTCATTGAGAGGAAGTCTCACATAATGACTAGACCCTCAGAAGAGGAGGATGAACCACTGATTAAGCTTAGTACTGGTTCTCCAGAGAGTTCAGAGGCTGAACCAGAAAGCAAGGAAGAGCAGCACCTCTTACGTAGGTCTGAGAGAGCAACGAAGGGTGTACCACCAAAGAGGTATTCACAAGAGTTTGCTAACTTAGCTGTTGCTGTTGTAAACGACCAAGGTCAGATTGAAGCTGTGTCTGAGTCAGAGACAAAGGCACAACAGAGAGTTGTTAACCAAGGTAATGCAGAAGCACTCATTCCTTGGAAGTCACACAACCAGAGAGGTACATTGGTAAAACCAATGGCGGGTAGTTCCAAGGGTGGAACTGAAACAACAGGGGAATGTTATAAGTATAACAACTGTTTGTTTTCTTCTCTGGATGACGCTTTGCTCGCAGCACGCATTGATACTTTAGGGGGAGTATGTTATTCTAAAGCAGCAATGCTGCAGCAAGCAAAGGCTATAGCAGCCAGGTCTGCTGCTTGTGGCTGGAAAGCCAAACAGGAAGTGTGTGACTGTTGCCATGGACACAAAGGGGCAGTCCATTCTGTACTGAGCACCGGATGTTAGCTCAGTGTGTGTCATATGACCTGTACAGGATGTACATGGGTGGAGTTTTGAGTTTCTCTCTGTTTGTTGAAGAGAGCAGACATCTTTTACTGTATGACTGCTAAAGACAGGAATAAAAGTATGTAGTTACATTTCTGTCTGTGTCTGATTCCCCTCCCTGGGGATATGAAGGGAGCAGGGAGGAGGAGAAGCAGTTGGTGTGTTTTTCTCACAGCCTGAGGAAAATTGCCGGAACGGACCTCGTGTGTTTTTCCTGCCAGGAGTCACCGGAGGGAGGTCAAAGGAATTCAGCCGGTGCCTGGACAGATAGGCACATACCTCTGACCGAGCCTGAATTCTAACACTCACAAGGCCTAACCCACCTCACAGGCAGAGAAACCAGTAGGAAAACACTTCAATCTCCCAGCACATTCAATACAAGATCTCAAAGCAGCTGTCTTATTACAAAAGAATTTCAGAAACAGACTTGAAAGAGAAGTCGCTGAATTACAACTTATTACTAAACAGAAAGCTATGGAGAGACCTGGTCTTAATAGAGATATTGGATTCTTGTCTCATTTTTGGTCATCTGCATACTATCCCTTGCTTTTTCCTGTAGGACTAATTACAGTCATTAACAGGTTGACCATTCCCATTGAGTCAATCACCCATCTCCTACTACCCTCCAGAGAAAAACCCCACCCCACCCTCCCACTACAGTGGTACCTCCGGTTAAGTACTTAATTCGTTCCAGAGGTCCGTACTTAACCTGAAGCACCATTTTAGCTAATGGGGCCTCCCGCTGCTGCCGCACCACCACTGCACGATTTCTGTTCTCATCCTGAAGCAAAGTTCTTAACCTGAGGTACTATTTCTGGGTTAGCGGAGTCTGTAACCTGAAGTGTATGTAACCTGAAGAGTATGTAACCCGAGGTACCACTGTATAGATAAGGGTCTGGTGACTTCTCTTTCAGTGTAACTGAAGAAGTGTGCATGCACACGAAAGCTTATACCCAGAACAAACGTAGTTGGTCTCTAAGGTGCTACTAGACTAGGGGTAGGAGACTTAAGGCCCGGGGGCTGGATGCAGCCCAGTTGCCTTCTCAATCCAGCCCACAGACAGTCCTGGAATCAGCGTGTTTTTACATGAGTAGAATGTGTCCTTTTATATAAAATGCATCACTGGGTTATTTGTGGGGCCTGCCTGGTGTTTTTACATCAGTAGAACGTGTTCTTTAATGCACCTCTGGGTTATTTGTGGGGCATAGGAATTCGTTCTTTTTTTCCTTTTTCAAAATATAGTCCAGCTCCCACAGGGTCTGAGGGACGGTGACCTCAGGGGTCCCAAGCAAGGACATTCCTTTCCTGAGAAAGTCTCCGTCTCCTGGCTTGTGACATACAACCCTCTCCCCGCCACATATGTGCTCTCTGTGGGGCTTTCTTTGCGCTTGATCTGGAGGCCGCAGTTGGTGCAGAATGCTGCAGCATGACTGCAGACAAGAGTGAGGCCTTGAGGGGAAAAACACCCCAGCGCTCAGAGATCTGCACTGGCTGCCCATTTGCTACCAGACTGAGTTAAAGGTGTTACGACCAGTATATGAAGCCCTTAAGGACTTGGGCCCACTTATTTGTGAGATCACCTTGCCCCTGTGGGCACACTCAACTGCTTCGATTGAAAGAACTGGCACTCCTACTTGTTCTGCATTTGTAAGAACTCAGTCATTTAGTGAGGCGGCCCCTACACTTTGGAACTCCCTGCCTACTGACATCAAACCCTCACTGTATTCTTTTCAGCATCTGCCAAAAACATAATTGTTTAGACAAACCTACCCAGATCTTTGGAAAGTTGAAGTGAGTTTTAATTTGTTTCAATCTAGCGTTGTTTTAAACTTTTGTGTGTTTTAAATGATTGCTGTAATTTTTTGTAGGGTAAATTTTATCATCTTTTCTCTAAACCGCTTTCAGGCTCCCCCCCCCCCCCGTAATCAAGCAGTGTTTAAATTTCATGAAATAAATAATTTTATGGACACGCGCTTTTGAGTACAAAGGGGCAAGATCACGTATATCCTATTTCCCATTCCAGGGTCAGGGGACACACAGGGCGGCGACAGGAAGCCCAAGGGAGGAGGCCCCCCCCCAGGCCCCTTGGGCAAGACTCACCTGCTGATGGTCGAGCATCGTCAGGGCTTTGACTCCTGCCAGGATTAGGTTCTTGGCCACTTCTGCCCCCAAGCCTTTCATGCCCACCAGCAGCACCCGAGACGCCCGCAGGCTGCAGAATACAAGAGGAAGCCATCAGTGTCCCGATGCCCAGAGCAGGGCCTCCAGGAGGCAGAAAGGATGCAGTTCAGCCCCCCCCCCCCCAAGGCACACGATGCTGGTCAAAAGGAAGTGGCCCAGGATGGAGATGAGAGGGTTAATCCAAGGCCAGCAGACGGACGGGATCCTTTTGCCAAATGATCAAATTAACCTGACGGGTTTTGATCTTCAAAGCTCTGAAAAGAGCTATATTACCCCGGGGGTTCCAATGGCAAATTTTATCCCTGCTATTCCTTGTTTTTATTGCAGCTTTTCTCTCCTGTTCTAATCCAAAGAGGTTGCAACGAGAAAATGGCAGTACGTGTTGCTGAGGGTGATATTTATAATTAGAATCATAGAATGGAAGGGGTCCCTGGGGTCATCTAGTCCAACCCCCTGCAATGCAGGAATCTCAGCTGAAGAATCCCTGACAGATGGTCATTCAAATCTATGCCTAAAATCCTCCAAGTGGTCACCTTGCTTATTGGAATAAAGGGGGTTGCCCCTTACTCCCATCTCCTCCCCTCTTGAACTTTCCCAAATGCCAACCTCTAGAGATGATTATGCAGTGATTTATGATAGCCAGGGAGAATCCTGGTATCACACTCCCCCTTTGAAAAGAGGGAGATTAAATGGAATAAACCTCACTGGCAGTTGCTCTGAAGGAGCCACTCCTCACATGGAGACAAGTTGCTCTTTGCGGATGAGGAGCGTCTGGGTGAGAAGAACTGCCATCGGGCCCTTCAGGGTAGCTCTTAAGGCAGGGGCAGGCAAACTAAGGCCTGGGGGCCGGATCCAGCCCAATTGCCTTCTCAATCTGGCCCACGGACGGTCTGGGAATCAGAGTGTTTTTACATGAGTAGCATGTGTCCTTTTATTGAAAATGCACCTCTGGTTTATTTGTGGGGCATAGGAATTAGTTCATTCACACCCCATATAGTCTGGCCCCCACAAGGTCTGAGGGACAGTGGACCAGCCCCCTGCTGAAAAAGTTTGCTGGCCCCTGTCTTAAGGCATCAGCTCAGCAAAACCTCCCTTCTATTTTTGAGGCGGGAACTAATTACAACTGAGGCGACCGATCTGCCTCTTGCCCAGGACGCAAATTGGCTGCTGGCATAATAAGAGACATTAATTAACAGGCTGAAGAACAAAAGCAAAAAGCTTATCTTAATTATCAATCAACCCCATTGATTGTTGGTATTGCGCAGCGATTTTTGGCTAAGCGATTGCAAGAGATCAGAATGAAGAAGGTGCGCAGAATGAGGAAGGAAGAGAGATCAGAGAAATGCCAGGCTGAAGAATCCATAGGACCTGGGGGGAGGGGGGGCACCGATCGAGATGTGCCTGAAAATGAGAGTGGAATGGAAAAGAGGGAGATGGCAGAGGATGGAAGGGAGAGGCATGGAGGACTGGAACAGATCAAGGAGGAGAGAAATGGAACCGAGGACAGAAAAAAACAACCTTCTGAGATGGCCAAGAGAGAGCTGGGAGCGCAAAGATCTTGTGTGCAAGTGGAGGAAGACTCAGAGGGATAGGCCACCCAGACTCTGGAAAAAGAAGGGGGCATGGAAGGCGCTTCTTCCTAAATCAAGACAGAAACTCCTAGCCAACAGGAAAGGGGACCGGAAGATACGGAATTGGGTATGAACTAATGGACATACAATAAGTAAAGCGTTACGGATCATTATCCTAATAAGGGAACCTCTTGGAGATAAAACTATTATACATTCATACCTTGCGTTATGTCCTGCCGCAACCCGGAAGTACCGGAAAGGGTTACTTCCGGGTTTTGCCACTTGCGCCTGCGCAGGTGCTAAATCGCGCCGTGCGCTTGCGCAGACACAGTACTACGAGTTGCAGGCATTTCACGCTACGGACGGGCCTCTGGAACGGATCCCACCCGTAACACAAGGTGCCACTGTACTGGAGGAAGACCTTTCTGGATATCTAGGGATAATAACAATGGAAGGTGCTCTTTGGGCCTTTTTGCACGCAAAAGAAACTGAAGGAACGTGAGGCAACTGAAGACGGAGAAAATGTCATCTAACAGACGGAGGCCTGCAATGAATGGGTGGAATACTTTGAATAACCTGGCTATACCATATTATTCTGTATATAAGACTAGGTTCCCCCCCTAAAAATAATGTCAAAAATTGGGAAGGCATCCTAGACACGGATACATCTCCTCCCCCATTTTTTTAAATCAGAGTCCCCCAAAATAGGGGGCATCTTATACATGGGACGTCTTATAGACGGAAAAATACGGTCTATCGTGGGCAGATGGAGAATCTAAGGTCCCTGCTACTTCTTTCCTTTATCTCTCTTTTTGATTTTTTAAATGCCCCTTTGAATGCTATGTAGCTTTTGTCCTTTATGGGGGACTCATTTTATTTTTGCATTTGGTTTTTTTGTTGCCTTCTAGTTTGGGTTGACAGGAAGGGGATGCAGGAGACCAAGAGGCAGCCAAGGCTCCTGTCTTTGTCCCCCGCCCCTTTCTTTCCTTTTCTATTTTCTAAGTTTCATTTCTATTGTATTCTATGTTGAAAACTTTCCATAAAAAATTCAGATTAGAATCCCACCCCCGATGCGAAGGCAGGCGGACATTTGGAAGGGGCAGCTCTGAAGAGGGTGGAGAGAGGGAGCGTCTGAGGGGCAAGGGATGCACTTGTGGGGCAGAGCGAGGAAAGGGGGCAGGGCAGGGTGGATAAAAATCAAGGATTAAAAAAATTAAAAAAATCAGATTTAAAAAATTTAATTCAATTTTTTAAAATTTTAAATTGGATTTTTTAAAAAATAAAACTGGATTTTTAAAATAAAATGCTTCTGGAGGAAAAATATTTCTAAAGATAGTTTTCTATTTAGGTTACGTTATAGTCCAAAGGCTGTTCGTCAGGAAATAAGGATTGAAGTTTTTCATGTGTGCTAAAACTCAGTCTAAGAGTTATTTTGTTTTTTAAATCGTTTAACCACATTAGTTAACAAACATGGATACATATGTTATAATGTTGTTGTTTCAGTTAAATAGTTTACGTTGCTATTAAGGAAATGATTGTTTTTCTTTCCAATCAAGTACAGCAGAAAAGTTGTCCAAATATAAACAGTTAACTTATGACACCTCACCATAATTTCATAATTAACTGTCTACATATTTCTAATAGTATCACCAAATCAGGAATTGTTGATATAAATGTAAAAACTACTCTGAAAATTTATGATTCCAAAAAGGAAACCCTCCTCTGGTTGTAAATATTAAGGTGATACCAGCAAGAACGAGTCTTTCTGTAAAAAAAAAAAGAGATTTCAATCCAGTCTTACTGACTAGTGATTTAAATTGTGATTTAAATCCATTTGATTTAAGTCAAATGCCAGCCTGCATGAGGGGGCAGCTCTGAGGCCCCGCTGGGCCCCCAAGTCGGCGTCTGAGGGGCCAAGAGGAAGGAGGCAATGGCCAGGGCACCTTCTGAGGGAATTTCATATCAAAAAAACAGTATTTGTTGATAAAACTGTAAAAAACTACTCTGAAAATTTATGATTCCAAAAAGGAAATCTTCCTCTGGTTGTAAATATTAAGATGATACCAGCAAGAATGAATCTTTCTGTAAAAAAAAAGTGATTTAAATTGGGTCTTACTGACTAGTGATTTAAATCATGATTTAAATCGATTTGATTTAAATGAAATCCACCCTCCCTGGTTGAAAGCAACCAAGCACCCCTCACGGAAAATGTTGGAATGCAGCTGGGGGGCTGGAAAGGGGGGCTCAGCAGCCCCCTCATAAGAAGGGCCCCCCTGGAAGGAAGGGCCCCCAGGCCTCTCTGAGGGAGCGTCCGCCCGCCCAAAAGGCCTCCGCAGCTGCCCTGGCCATTCGGTGGAGCCTGAAGGGAGCCGGGCTTGAGTTAAATCATAATTTTTACAGAAAGACTCATTCTTGCTGGTATCATCTTAATATTTACAACCAGAGGAAGGTTTCCTTTTTGGAACCATAAATTTTCAGAGTAGTTTTTTACAGTTACATCAAAAATTCCTGATTTTTGATATGAAATTCCCTCAGAAGGTGCCCTGGCCATTGCCTCCTTCCTCTTGGCCCCTCAGACGCCGACTTGGGGGCCCAGCGGGGCCTCAGAGCTGCCCCCTCATGCAGGCTGGCATTTGATTTTAATAAAATTAATTTAAATCACAATTTAAATCACTAGTCAGTAAGACTTGATTGAAATCATTTTTATTTTTTTTTACAGAAAGACTCGTTCTTGCTGGTATCACCTTACTATTTACAACCAGAGGAAGGTTTCCTTTTTGGAACCATAAATTTTCAGAGTAGTTTTTACACTTATGTCAACAATTATTGATTTGTCGATACTATTAGAAATAGCTTGACAGATAATTATTAAATAATAGTAACGTTTCATAAGTTAACTGTTTATATTTGGACAACTTTTCTGCTGTACTTGATTGGAAAGAGAAAAACAATCATTTCCTTAATACAAATGTAAACCATTTATTTACCGTAACTAAAACAAGAACATTATAGCATATGTATCCGTGTTTGTCGACCGATATGGTTAAACAACTTTTTTTTTTAAAAAAAAAAAACACCTTAGGCTGAGTTTTAGCACACATGAAAAACTTAAATCCTTGTTTCCTGACAAATAGCCTTTGGATTATAATGTAACTTAAATAGAAAACTATCTTTAGAAAGGTTTTCCCTCCAAAAGCATTTCATTTTTTAAAATCCAATTTAAATTTTTAAAAAATCTGATTTTTTTAATTTTTATATATAAAAACCATTCATTTTTATCCCCCCTGGTTTCAATGCTAGCCGCTCGCCTGGGGCCCCTCACAGGCCCAACCAGCCCCCCCCCGGCGGCCATTTTCTGTGGCCCTCGCTGAGGAGGCAGAAGGCTGGGGCCCGGAAGCTTCCGTGGCCGTTGGGTAGGGGAGGAGAGGGACCCCCCAAAACCAGCCGGCTTCCGCCCCAGAAGGGGCAGAAGCCCAGGGGGGCAGCTGGTGTGGGAAGACCCCCCCATGGCCAGTCCAGCGCTCCTGGGGGGAGCCGGGAGGGCGGCCATGACCCCCTCACTCCCTCCCAGGAAAGGGGAGCTCCAAATGGGGGCCAAAAAAAGGGGGCCTGCCAAGCACCTGCCCCCCAACAGGCCGGCAGCGGCAGCAAGGGGGCTGGCGGGATCCGGGGGGCCCGGCAGCAAGGGCCCCGCCATCTTGAGGTGGGGCAGCACCCCAAAACCCCAGGAGGAGGCCTCCACTGGCTGGAGTGGCACGCTGGGAGCCCCCCAACAGGTAAGCCCCCCCCCAATCGGCTGGGACCTGAGGGTTCTTTGTGGGGTATTTACGCTCCCGTTTTTCATAGCATGCAGCCCCATGAGACGCCCCCTTGTCAGCGAGAGACAGGGCCTTCTCTGCGGTGGCCCCCATGCTGAGGAAGCCCCCGGAGGCTCAGGCAGGGGCCCCTCCCAGCCAGCAGAGGGCCTTGGCCTTGCCTGGCAGGACGCCCCTTCCAAAGAGGGCTGCCCCACTCTCTTTTAAGGGTGCAGGAGGGGCCCCAGGGTTGAATCCGGCCCCTCCAGCCCCACAGCGGCCAGCCAAATGCCCCCAAGCAGGAGCCCCCCCCCTGGCAAGTGCCGGAGGAAGACCACAGGCAGCCCTGGCCCTCACTCTCTGCCAGGGAGGCTGCCACTGAGCCTGGTGGCAGGGAGTTCCACAGTCCCTGTCTGCCTTAGATTTTGAATTGTTTTGAGACCGTGTTTTCGGAGGAGCCCCCGATGTAGCGCTTATGCAGCCGCTCTGAGCCCGGTTTTGGCTAGGGTATAAATAAAATTTATTATTATGATTTATTATTATGCATTGGGAATGGGAGGTGCTTTTGTTGTGCTTTTACCCCGTGTTTGGTGTGGTTCTCTTTTCTGCTGTGAACTGCCCTGGCTTCTGTGGAGGGAGGGCAGCATACGGATTCAATAAATAATAATACTAATAAATGGGCTGGCTGGAGAGCTGTTGCTGTTATTGATATTATGGGTGTATCTTTAGTTTGGGATCTTATGATTTACGTGGAAATTGTTTTCCATTTGGTTGTGTGTTTTCTGATGTGTTTTATTTCTTGTTTATGACTTCTGATATGTTTGTAATGATGTCAATCTTGTCATGTTGTAAGCCGCCTTGAGCATAGTTTCAACTATGGAAAGGCGGCATACAAACAAAATGATGGTGATGATGATGAAATGACAGGGCGCGTCTTTCCCTGACCCCTTTCGCATAAATCAGTGGCTTCCACCCGCTCTGCCCCGATGGCGCAGCTGCACTGGCTTCTCTGCCCTGAATCCTAGGGATGCGCCTGGAGCCTTGTTTGAAGCCGCCATTGGGGAGAAGGGAAAAATGCTCCCAAGGGGAGGGAGATTTCGCCATGGGACTGGGCAGGGCCGGATTGAGGTTTGATGTGGCCCTCAGCTCCTGAAGGCAATGGGGCCCTTGATATGTCCAGCTGTCCTTTGTCCACAACAAATGGTCACTGGTTTTTCTGTTGAATATATGCTAGATGGTCACTGATGGACCTCATGGGTATCTCAAGCCATTTGCACATCACAAAAGGTGTGTTTTATCAAAGTAATTCTTGAACAGAAATACAATTAAGAAGAAGTATATTAATGGTGAAATGCAATTAAGAAGTACATTAATGGTGAAATGCAATTAAGAAGAAGTATAGTAATAGTGAAATAATTATTACGCTCTAATTTAAAATGTTTGAGGGTCCATGACTTACATCGTAGGTGCCTAAACAACACAAAACACTGTTGCTGTATATCGGTTTTATTTTATGTTATGTTAATGCTGTATTGTGTTTTTCATGTTACAGATAGGTAGCCGTGTTGGTCTGCCATAGTCAAAACAAAAAAAACTCCTTCCAGTAGCACCTTAAAGACCAACTAAGTTAGTTCTTGGTATGAGCTTTCGTGTGCATGTGTATCTGAAGAAGTGTGTATCTGAAGAAGTGTGCATGCACACGAAAACTCATACCAAGAACTAACTTAGTTGGTTTTTAAGGTGCTACTGGAAGGAATTTATTTTGTTTTGTGTTTTTCATGTTCGGCTAGAGTGGCTGGGGAATAAATAATAAATTATTATCATCATCTTATATTTTGGAAATGTGCATCCAGTTTTTTCCCCTTTACTTTTTGGGGGCCCTAAGCTGGAGCTTGTTGGGCTGGGACGGGGCCTCCTCCGAGAGGGTCTGGTGCTCCCCGGGAGGAGGCCTCTCCCCGTTGGGGGCCCTGGGGGGCCGAAGGGCCCCCAGCACCCTCGGGGCTCCCGGGCAAAGCGGCGCAGGCAGGCAGGCAGGCGGGCGGCCTTACCGTTTCTGCGCCTCGAGGCCCCAGAGGCGGATCTGGCGGTCGTACTGGGCCGCCTCCTCCTCGCTGATGGCGGCGGCGGCGGCGCTGGCTGCGCGCGGAGCGGGGCCCCCTGCGCCCGGGGCGGCGGCGGCGGCGCTGGCTCGGCCGGCCTCGTCCTTCTCCTCCTTCTCCACCATGGCTGAGACTCGCCGCCGCCGCCGGCCCCGCCCTCGCCCCGCCCCGCGCCTTCCGGCCGCGCTCGGGCGTTTCCGCCAGTTGTCGGGCGATGCGTGGGGCGTGTCGGGCGGCGCCCGGCGGCGGCGGCTGCTGCGTGTGCGCGAGCGAGCGAGGGCGGCGCTGGGCGAGTGTCGGGCGGGCGAGGCGGCGCCGGCGCCATTTTGTGTGGTGCAGCCTCGGCAGCAGCTCGCCAGCCCGGCAGCAGCCCTCTCTCCGTGCGCCCGGCCGGCCGGCGCCCCGCCAGCCAAGCCCGCCTGCGGAGCGCGGCGCCTCAGGCCCGCCGAGTACAGTGACTGTGCCCCGTCCCGGTGCGCCGCCTCCCCCTCCTCCCGCTCCCCCGCTCCTCCTCGGCGGCCGCCCGGCTGGCTGGCTCCCTCGCCCGCTGGCGCCGCCCCGCCAGCCCGCCCGCCCGAGCCCCGGCCGCCCCCCATGGCCGTGGAGAGCCCCAGCGTGCCCCCGCCCAGCAGCCCGCACGCCAGGCCCCCTTCCCCCTCGCCGGCCGCCGCCGCCGCCTCCCTCCTCCACAGCCACCACCACGGCAGCAGCCTGGGCCTCGGCGGCGCCAGCGCCCGGCCGCTCCAACAACACCACCACGGGCCCGGCCCGGACGAAAGGTCCAGTACCCGCCTCTCTCTCTCTCTCTCTCTTTCTCTCTTCTAGGGGGGCGGGAGGGGCACGAGCGGGGGGAGGGGAGGGGGCAGCCAGGCGGGGGAGGGCAGCGCAGGTGGCCCCCCCCCCCACATCCCGGCATGGCGGGGAGGCCAGGAGGAAGAAGAGCAGGAGCAGCAGGCCCGGCCTTTGTGTGCGCCCCCTCCCGGGCCAAGCCGGGCATTTGGACGCCCCGCCACGAGGGACGGGGGGGGGGACAGTGTGACAGGCAGAGGGGGATCCTCCTCCATCCTTCCCTCCCTCCCTCCCGCACTCCCTCGAGGGCAGGTGGGCAGCGCAGGGTCGCCGTGGGTCTACCTTGGCGCGCGCGCACGTGTGTATGCTCGCACACGGGGCGCGTGCCTCCTCCCCCCCTCCCTCCATCTCTTCCTCCCTCCCTGTGGAGTTCTCTCTTTCATGTGATGCAGGGGTTGGGTTGGTAAGTAATCTCTTTTATTGAATAATTCAATTTGTACCTTGTTCCTTTCTTTCCCCGCCACAAACAAAAGGCCAGAAGTCAGTAAGCATTTCGTTTAAGGAAACGAGCAGAACGGTGTCCCTTTCTGTTGGGCTGGTTGGTGCCCCTTCCGTATGTGACCTTAACTTAGGAAAGTACTCACAAAAGCACACACCATCCTGGAAAGAAAAAGGAGATGTTTCGGATTACTGTATTTTTTTTAAAAAATAGCTCAAGCCCTGCTGTATGCTTTGCAGGGCGAGTGGCTGCCCCCTCGCCCACCTCCCCCCCCCAGCCAAGGGCTATGGAGCTCCAGCTGGGATGCCACCCAGGCACTGTGCCTGCAGACTCCCTCTTCATCCGGCTATCTGGAAAGTGGACACACACTGCACTTAGTGCATGTTTGCAAAGTTGTTTCCAAAAAGGATAAGCAGTTCCAAAGTGTAACAAATCACAGTGTCCCCAAAGTCATCAAACACTTCCACCCTCTCCCTCATTTGGTAAGCAATAACCATGTACAGTGTAAGCACCTTATTAGCAACCCTTTTCTTCCTGTTTCCATCGTCCTTTTGTTAACTACATGTTCTGTGCAAAGTTCATGTTTGTACCTCACACAAGACAAGTGAATCCAAATGACAGTAACTCTGTGTTGTGTACATTAGACTCCTTATCCCATAACCCAGCGCTTTCCAAATCCCGCCGCTCCTGTTCTTCGTGTAAAACAAGGCCATACACTTGGTCCCATAGCGAGTGCAGTGTTTTGTCCTGTTTATTCTGATGAAACGGGAAACGGTCTACGAGGACCACACACTCGCTTATGCAAAATAGCATTGGCTTGTGCTTTCCTGCACTACCAAAAAATACTTTTGTACGCATGTGCTAGAAAACATCTACAAAACAAGGAAGCTACTAAGTTGTCCACTAAAGAACAGTATGAAATTTCTGCTTGGGGTGACAATAATTATAATAGTAGCAATTTATTACTTGTACCCTGACCATCTGAGTTGCCCCAGACACTGGGCAGCAAATGATAGTTTAAAAGCAAATTTCATAGTGAAGTGTTAAGTTTAGAGATTTTTTAAAAAATCACCTTAGCATGCAATGCTAAGCTCCCTGATTCTGATTGGCGGGTAGGCTGGTAGATAGGCTGCCTCTTCCCCAACCTTCATTGGAGGAGAGGAGGTAGAAGATCTACCTGAAGGAGCGTCTCCATCTCCATCATCCAGCCCGGACATGGGTCCAGCTCCAAGTTCCCTTCAAGGTGTGAAGCTACAGTGAGCCAGGTAGAGGGTCTTGTTGGTAGTGGCGCCCTCCCTGTGGAATGCCCTCCCATCACGTCAAGCAGATAAACAATTATAGGACTTTCTGAAGGCAGCCCTGTTCAGGAAAGTTTTTAATGGTTCATCTTTTATTGTGTTTTTAATATTTTGTTGGGAGCTGCCCAGAGTGGCTGGGGCAACCCAATCAGATGGGCGGAATAATAGTAATAATAATAATAATTAATAGTAGTAGTTACTGCCAGCAAAGGCCTGAAAAGGAGGGCGTTTGGGGAAAGGGGTGTTGGCAGCTTTGGATGCAAAGCGCTGAGGACCCTGAACCATTAGGCCTCAACTACCTGTACCCGGCACTGCAAAATGGTCTCTCCCACCCCTTTCTGCCCTGACCACCTCAAGCAGGCAGGGCCTGGGATATGTCCCTAGACCCACCCCTCTCTGGTCGGATTCATCCGCTGCTAGTGCTGCAGTCACACACCCCTTTTCGTGCCCCGGCTCTTGCTGCGTGGTTTGACAGTATTCACTCAGCGACATTGGTGGCAGAGATACCACTGCTCTTGGTCTGGTTGAAATTTCCTAGTCAAACTAACAGGAGAAAAGGGTTCCTTTCTCCATCACTGGTCCAGCTCTGGTGGTCAAAATACGTTAGGTGGTTTATCCGCATGTTGGTAGCTCTGGCAGGGACCTTAAAGCACGAATTTGGACAGTAACTGTTACAAAAGCCCACCTTTCTGCCAATTAAAAGCTTGAGCCATTTTATTTCTACTTGTGACTGATCTAGCTTGTAAGCTCTGAGGTGGGCTGAACTTAGGCCTGCTGACCGTGTCCTGGGCAGCCTGAATCCACGTTCAGGGAGTTTGTGGTGGCTGAATGAGGCAGCCAAGGCTTGGCCTGATGTGTTACCAAGAGTTGTGCTACCAGGTCAACAGACCTGCTTCAACTTTGAACATAGATTATTATCTCCCTGCTGTGACTTTATATTCCTCAGTTCGTAAGAATTTATGTAGCACTTCTGAGTTATGTGCATTATTTCAGCACTGCCAACAATAAGCTATTGTTGAGGCAGGTCTGGCAGTGCTTTGTAAGATCTGCTAGATTTTTAAATTTTTCCTATTGACAAAATTAGGCTGGGAGTCGGAGGGAGAAAGACAGAATAAGGATGTGCACACTTGGAAAGTACGAAGTCCTGGGCGCTGATCCTCTTGCCATTTTGCTTGATGTTAAGTGGGAAGGGATTAAAATACAAACTCTGTATCAGCATTTTATGCTGGTTACAGTCAACACATTTTTAAGGGAAGTGTTCTTGTGCCGTTAGTAGTTGGATGGAAAGGGAGAACTTTTGCAGATAAGAGTTTCTTCTCCTGCCACTGAGGACACCTGCTGAATTTCTGCTTCTCTCCCATTGTTGGCAACGTAGGAGGCTGCCCCCTGTTGAAACTCATGGGCATTCTTGGGTGAATGACGTCAGCTTAGAATGCCGTGAGTCAACAGTGTGACCAGCAAGGAAGATGGGGGGGGGGAGGAAACGTGGCTAATTTCCATTACAGAGCTAGATTGCATAGTAACTTCTTTGTGAAATGACCTTTTAAATTAAATATTTGGCAGGTGCATATAGCGCTTCATGCAACCAAGAGTGACTCGCAGAGTAGTTAGTGGTGGTGGCTTTTTACTGTCTTCTGATTTTTTTTTTGCCCAGGGAACCTTGAAAGCAGTTTTGGTAGTAGGAGCAAAAGGTGGCCAATTCCTTCTGAAGAAGGTGTCCTACATTCTTCCATGGCGGCCTCTCTTGACGAAGGGATCTTTTAATAGCCAGCTCTGCGGGTTCCACTCTCCTCTGAGATATGCCCTTGCGCTTCGTTTGGCTCATCAGTCCATAGCACCTGGTTCTGCTGCAGGCTCTTGTTTTGAAAGGTGCAGAAATGATATTGGGCTGAAAGCCGTGCTTTTGGGCAGGTTGAGGTCATTGAAATAATTCCAAAATGTTTAAGTCTCATCTCTCCCCACCCCCTAGCTGGAGGGTGGGTTTTTCAGAGAGGTCCAAGTTTGCTGCCTGCCTGAATTAAAGACGTAGTTTGTCTTGATCTCCTTTGAAAATACAGTTATCTCTAGCTTTAAGGAACTGGCGTTAGGAAATCCTCCACAAGAGTTTCCGGTGTCTTCACCCTGCAGTGTATGCTGCTAAACCAGAAAAGGAACTCCCACTCCTGCAGGGTTGAGGTTAAGAGTCATGCCCTAGATTATGAGTGTGTACTTAGGGGTAGGTCCCACTCCTGCCAAATCCCATAGGGCCGACTCCCACCCCAAGGTGCGTGCGTTGTCGCACCGATGACAGGTCCCATTTCGTTTTGGGAGAACTAAGCTCCAAGTGTTTGCCTTATTCCAGATTTCTTAGTGTGCTCCTTCATAGCATTTTCCCGGCATTCCGAGTTCATACTTTGGGTGAAGAAAGGTCATTTTTTCAGTCCCCAACTGCATCTCCAAGCAGGGCTGGGAGCAGCCCCGGTCTGAAACCCCAGAGAGCTGTTGCTAGTCAGTGTGGGCAATACACAGAGAGAGAGAGAGAGACCACTGATTTCACTTGGTAGAAGGGAGATGCTCAGAAGATTCATTAAGGTTTTGTATAATAATGCCAGAGAACGGCGTTTTGCCTGCTGCAGAAAGTGCATTTATACTCTAGTGGGCAGGGACTTGCGTTCCACCTGCTGACTAGAGTTCCCCGTGGCTGGTTAGATTTCCTTAAAATGTCATTGGCCAAGAGTTTTTTGTTGTTGTGGAGTTCCTCACTCCAGGAAACATCCTGGCTATTCTGAATTCATAGTTCACAGCACCCCAGCTCCTCCCCAGTTTTGCTTTCACAGGAATCATTCACTGGGTAATTACAGTTTGGTGTTCTTTCCAACACCTTCTTCTGCTCCTGTGATATCTCAGGCCTTTGCTGTGGACCTGCAGCCGGCACAGATTTTAGTTGCAGCTAAGTTCTACTCAACAATAAATCCTTCCAAATTAATGAACCCAAGTTACACCCATTATCGTTATGGCTGATGTTGGGTCCAGCTGTGTTCCCTTGAAGTAGACTCATTAAAATTAAAAAACTTGTTAGTTTGCTGGTTTCAGTGGGCCTACTCTGAGCATGAGTAAAGTTGAGTACAACCCTGGGTTTCAGCAGTCTCCTAGGGAAGCAGCAGGGCTAAAAATTATCCAGGCACTTTTTGCGACAGGCACGGGTCCCACTGTGACCATGTGGAGATTTCTGGCTGCCAGGTGGGTGACTGACATCTCCATCTGGCTGGCCCCTCCACCTTTCTTAAGCAGGTCAGGAGCAGAGCTTATTTGCTGCGTTTATATCCCACCTCTTTCTCCAGAGAGGACATGGTGAAGTAGGTGGAGGCTGTGGCTGCCCATAGGTCACCCAGTGGGGATTTGAACCCTGATCTCCCAGGTCCTATACCACACTGGCTTCCTACAGTCCTCATGTTATGGGACAGCTATATAAATAAATATAGGGCAAGCAAAATGTCATTTAGAAAAGGATCTGAAATATTTTTCTTGAAGCTTGAATACGTATGTTTTTTCTGGATTGTTCTATTTGATTTTAATGTGTTGTAAACCGCTTTGCTATTTTTTCTTTAGGTTATAAAGTGGTATAGAAATGAAATGAAATAATAACAACAAACTCAATTGGAGGGGTGTGCCTAGACATACCATTGTGGCAACCATAACCTAGATTCAAGGTGCCATTGGCAATCGGCTCATATAGCTGAGTGTCTAACGCTGGTAAGCAGGTCAGGGGAACGATATCAACCCTATTTCATTTTAACATTGTATTTGTTCAATCCAAAGTTTAGAGACAAAGGTGGTTTTTCTGTGGCTTTCCCATTTCCCACCATCAGGGGGCAGCAGAGACACTGGCCTTGATTTTTGACCAGAAAAGGTCTTACTATATCTCTTAAGTTTCAGACCCAAAGTAAGAAGGCAGAAACCATTCTCATGTAGAGAACTAACATGTTTCAGTTGCAGTAATTAAATAAGAGCTTGATATTTCTGTAAACGGTCCAGTAAAGCAAAACCACATACCACTTGCTCTGAGGCCCTTCTGTCCTGCGGTGTTTCTGTTCCTTAATCAACTTAGAATATTCTCCTAAAATTACCTTTCTGCCTCATTGCCTTGACAGTGTGGCTTCTCTCTTTACGTCTGTGCGCTGGATCCCTGTCATGTTTCATTCAAGGTTACATGTCAGGCTTTCTTCACGCTCATCGCCTGCTTCCCTCCTTCGGCACCTGTTCCCACTCCCACTTTTCTGTTCTGTGCCAGGCATCTCCCTGTATATATGCCTGGAGGAGCCCCCCCTGCCCCCCGTGGGCCTGTTGAACCCAGCTCCTTCTCTTGGCCTCTGAGAGGTGACCTTTGTTGTGCTGATCTCGGCCATTACGCAGCCTTCTCCTGCCATGGCTTCTTTCCTCAGCCTGGTATTCTTCCTCTGTCTTTTCTCTGGCAGATGTGATCTTTTCAAGCACGGTGCCTTTTGTACTGTTGGCCCCAAACACCTGCAGAAGCATGAGCACCCTCCCCACATGGCCCTTCCAGGAGAAGCTTCTGTGCTGTTCTGTCCAGGCCTTGGAAGGGTCTGTTGTCCCTCCTGCAGCAGGCTCTGGTCACGTGATCTGTGAGGTCACACAGGGCGACTGTGATGTAATACTTTGCATGAAGCTCAGCATTCTGCTGCAGAGGTAGCAAAGGGACTGGCTCCCGAGGAAAGTCCCCAAGAGCTGTGGTGGGCCAGTCACAAGGCTAGCGTTTCCCCCAGTGTCAACTTGATTCTCTGAAAGCCCTATAGCCACATGGCAACCACGCTGCTTTGCCCTATAGCCACAGTGAACACGTATGGCAAGCTCTACTATGAAGTTGACAGAGCCCTGTAGCTTTTAGTATTAATTGCTTTACTCAGAGTTGCTGATTAATAGCTTTTCACACAGCACGAAGCCACCAAGTTTTAGATCATTTTGACTGCCAGAATAAGGCTACAATCCTAACCACACTTACTAGGGAGTAAGCCCCATTAAACACAGTAGGACTTACTTCTGGGTAAATATGCATGGGATTGCACATGTATCTTGCATGCTGAAGCCCTCAAGGCCTTTTCTATTACCAGACTAAGCATGGTCAAGGCAAAAGCTGTGTATTTATGCCCAGGTGGAAGAGGTTTAGGTGAAGGGATCAGTGCTGCCATTGGAAAGTGGATGGCAGAGATGAGGTCCAGCTGCCCTAGAAAGGCTGTGCCCCCCCCACAACTTTAGGCTGTCTAAACCCCCTCCCTCCCAAGCACTCATTTGGAGGGATGTGAGGTGTTGGATGCCGTTTTCCTTCTAAGTTATTTTGAGAGTTGGAACAGTCATAACTAGTAAATTGCAGTGCCAGATTTGGCTCTCTTTAGGTCTTGGAAGCCCCTATTGCACATGCTTCCAGTTGTGGAAGAGCTGCAAATAATTCTGAAGGTTGCTGCCAGCTTTAGACTGTTCCCTGCCTGAGATGCAAACGCTCAGCCTGGAGGTGGTGGCGCTGCCCTGGCTTTGCCCTGGCTGGCCACACACCACAGTCAGCACCGCACCACTGTGCCCTGCTTACAGAGAGGAGGGGGCACCTGAGTGAGGACAGCCGAGGGGCTGGGTTGTGTGCAGGGCCGTGTCAGCTGGCTGGCAGGCTCTGGGGAGAAAGTCAATAGTTTCTGTAGCAGCGGCAGCAGCCCGGCTTCCACCCTGTGTGCTGCAGAGGCAATTTGACTAGCAGCAGACTTTTAGTGTCAGGTGGAGGAAGAGAGGGCTTCACTGAGGTGAGGCATGAATATACCTGACGAGCAGGCAACCCTCATCCCCCTCTCTTCCCCCTCCGCCCCCTGAGATCAGGAGAACAATCCTGTTTGCTGTACTCAGGTAGCACCAGTAGCTCCCTGCAAGTAATGCTGGCTCACGCCAGAAAGGATGTGAGCTTGTCTCCCCCGGCAGCTCTTCCTTTCGTGAAACACATCGCTTCCTTGAGTACCTGCTGTTTCTTAATCCTGGAAGTCAGATAAACCACATCCTTTACCTATTGCCTTCAGTTTACAAGCACAGAACATGGACTAGCATAAGACAGGCAAACTGAGGGGGTTCTTTATTTGAAATACAAATGTAGTGAGTATTCTAGTTTTAAGTGCATGTGAAGTTTGTGAGTCCAACATTCCAGCAGAAAAGTGGGCATGGTTGCGATTTCCACATCTGACGGTCTACACTGATATGGGCTTCTTTTCTTAAATGAAGATTACGTCCATTAAAAATGCCATATGGGAAGCCGGCCCCATTGCCAGCTTTGTATCTTGGTCTATAATTTACTGTCTGTCCTTGGGTCTCGCTGTTGTGCTTGGCTCACGGATACTGACGGAAGCAGCTAAACCGTTTGTGGCCTGGAGAGTGCCAGCCTAGAAGTTTTGCTTTCGTAGTGACTGGCTGGCCTGGTGCCTGCAGGGCTTCTGCCATAGTGATGGGCTACTGGTGGTGGTGCTTGGAGTGGTGGTCTTCAGAGCACCCGCTGACCTTTCTCCACTGCTGGTGTCTCCACAAACCGCAGTAGGCAGCCAAGACAAAATAAAAGCCTGTGTGTCATTCCAAGTAGGAGACGAGCCCCTTTAAATGGCTGTTGAAAGGCCCAAGCAGATGTTCAGGAGATGTTGGTTTCGCTTTAGAAATAAGATTCCCACTCAGGAATTTGGTCGCATGTAAGGAAAGCTTACAAGCTGTTGTGGCAGATGGATGGTGAGCACGACGTATCAGCTGAATCCTCGGTTCTCGGCTCACACTGGGTCTCGCCGGCAGGCCGCCTTGGCTCAGCCCATTATCATCACCCTCCCAGCTGTATTATGGAGGTGATAAAAATGGCAAACCTTTTTTAGTAAACACTTAATTTATGAAATGAAAGCATGTCATGCATGAACTCTTTTGAGCAGTTTTGGGGACTTGCTTTAGAAATACGTGTGTTATTTATCCTTGCAGAAGAGTGCAGGGTTCCTCAGCAATTGGTTCTCTGGCTTTGGAATGGGGATGGAAGTTGTAATGACTTTTGTCTTTGGACGGGAAGAAGTGGCACTTCAGCTCTGGGCTTTCTCAGCTCTTCTTGCGTTGCCACTTTGCTGTATTCTTGAGCTGGGGAGGAGTAAATGGGTTACCTTGCAGTGGCAGTGTAAAAAGGCAACACTTCATTTTTGTGTAGATACCAAACAGTTGAAATAGCAATGTCTCTTGCTTTTATTTAACTCTGAGGTTTCCAGTCGCAAATGTGTTTGCGTAGTCAGATACATAGCCAGCCACTTGATGGTTGCTTTTGCTGGTGTGTGCAGGCATGTGTGTGTTTCTATCCTCTCCCGGAATAGAGTCTTAGGGCTGGAGCTGCATTCATTTTTGCACATACTCTGCAGAATAAGGACCTGTTCTGGGAGGAAGCAGGACTGGTTGGTTCTTTTCCAATGCACTGATCAGGCCTGTGACCTTTGACAGGCAAGCGACATGCTATTTAGCACAGTTTCCTGCTTTGAAACTCCCCTCTGTCACCTGCCTTGCTCCTTCCATCCAAATGATTCTGGTTGTGTGTCTTTACAGGGAGGATGGGGAGCTGGAAGAAGGGGAGCTGGAAGATGATGGGGGCGAGGAGCCGCATGATGCTTCAGAGTCCCGAGAGAAGAGTCGGAAGGACAAAAACGAGAAGCATCATAGTGACTCGGATGAAGAGAAGACTCACCGGAGGAAAAGGAAGCGTCGGAAAGAGCGCGAGAAAGAGAAGCGGAGGTCCAAAAAGAAAAGGAAATCCAAGCACAAGGTGGGTGAGGCCAGGCAAGCTTCAAGAATATCAGTTTCAGACCCCTCCTCAACCTTTCCTCTGATGTTTGCCCTGGTCTGGGGCCAGAGAGCTGGGGACGTGAAGGGGATGCCAAGCACAGACTGTCACCTGCATTTCTTAACAAGGATCTTGGTGGGCCCAGAGCCTGCTGTGCCAATGGCATGCTGGTCTTCAAAAGCGGGATGGGGCCACACAACTGCATGAATGAGATGAGAAGTGATGAACTAGAGTCAAAGGTGGCAGAAATGTTTGGAGGCTAGAAGAGATCACTCTTGATTAAAAGCAACTGCTTCTAAGCTGAACAGATGATACGAGGAACCAAAAACAGTTAGACTTGCATGTAGAAATACCAAAGTATCTGAAAAATCATGTAACTGAGAGTGCATGTGCTGGAAGCCCAATTTCAATTTGCATTTGATGCCTTTGGAAACTGCCTGCTTGCTCCAGGCAAGCAGTATCTTCCTTCCGTCTGTCTGTCTGTCTGTCTGTCTGTCTATTTTCAACTGCTACCCATTAGCCAGAGCTTTCAAATCTCTAAAAACCAAGGAGGGTCATTGGCCTATCAGGTTTATAGTCTACAAAGACACAACACAAAAGATAAAGGGGTTGGGAGGGAGGAGGAAACAAGCAATCTAATGGCCAGCTGGCATGGAAAAGTTAATGGAGAGGAGGCACAAAAGTTGCTTGTCTCTCTGTTGTGCCGCTGGGGTGTCCCTGCTGCCCTTGTCTTCTGTTGGCTGATGTAGTGACTGCTGCTTCATAAATAGTTGGAATTCCCACCTGTGTAGAGAAGTCTGTGCTGAAAACATTAAAGCTCCTTTTACGCAGTAGCCAGAGCTGGGTGAAAAAAAAGTACAATCGGGAGCAGCCGCTAACAGCCTTGCCCTCCTTTGCAGCGCCATGCCTCTTCAAGTGACGATTTCTCAGACTACAGTGAGGACTCAGACTTCAGCCCCGGCGAGAAGGGGCATCGGAAGTACAGGGAGTACAGCCCTCTCTACTCCTCCTCTGTAAGTGCATTTGGAAGTTCACCGGGAATCAGGCTGGGGTCTCAGTCCCACCCTGCGGTTAGGCAAAGGCTCCCACGCAACAGGGGCCAGCGGGATTTGTGACAGTGGAGGCCTCTGTGCCAGAGGGGAAAGCAGGCAGCTGGGTGTCTGCTCCCGGAAAGGGTGGTTTGGAGGAGAGCCTCCCCCAATGTGGTGCCCTCCGTACTTTTTGGACTACAGTTCAGCCTCAGCCAGCATGGCCAGTGATCAGGGATGGCCCTCTGGAGAGGCTGGTTTAGAAGATGCATAAGGAGCCCATTTGTACCTCAAGACCCTCTACACCTGAGGACCAGGTTATGAGAGAGACCGCCTTATTCCTGCGGCCTACGGGAGAGCTTCTCCTGCAAGTCCCCAGGATCTCAGCAGCCCTCCTCCACAGGAACTCAGGCCAGGGTTTTTGGTGTGGCTGCCCCTGCGGTGTGGAGCAGCATTTCTTTCAAGAGACAGGTGGCTTTCCCAGTTGACTCAGTGTGTTTTTGCCAGGAGTGCCTATGGCGCCCTCTTTCATTGTATGTCTCCTTGAGATGATGGGTGATGGTGATCAGCTTGTTATGCCTGGTAATAACTCTGTGTGCGTTCACTTCCAGTCTCATCAGCAGTATTCGTCATCTCACAGCGCCCCCAAAAAGGGATATTCCAAAATGGAAAGCAAGAACTACCCCATGTACGAGGAATATGAGAACGAGGGCTATTGTGACTATGAGGGAGAGGATGACGAGGACATGGGCAAAGAAGACTATGATGACTTCGCGAAGGAGCTGAACCAATACCGGAGGGCCAAGGAGGGGTCGCACAGGGGGAGAGGTACACACCTGCCTGTGCTTAGCCCTCATTCCAGATGCTGGGAAAGTGTTTACTCCCCAGTACAAAAGTGACGCCCATCGTGAAAGTTAGTCAGCGTTCAAAGGGATTAAACTTGCCTTTTTAAAAGGCGCTTCAGGCTCGGTGCAGATTTTTGTTCTGGGTTCAAACTCAGAAAACAGGGTTGCGTTCCTGCCTGCTTTTTGTCACCAGGGAGGAGTTGAACTGTCTCTGCCTGTTGGGCTCCCTTGAGGCCAGCTGCATGTTTTGAGTCAGATTGACTTTGGTACCGAAGGTGCGTTAGCTCCTTGGTTATGCAGCATCCTCCCCTGGGACTGAGGTCCCTTGCCACAACATGGCTGCTTTCCTTTCCTTTGAGATCTTAGTCATAGAAAGGCAAGACAACATATCCCCCCCCCCCACCCCTGGTGTCTTGTGTCCTCTGGTCCACAGAATCAGGGAGGCAGGGCTGTGCGCCATTGCATGGGGATTTTGCTGTTCCTGATAGACAGATGCAGAACGCTCTGCTGTTCCTGCTCACAGGGAGCCTTGGCAGGAAGCTGGAAGCAGCATCTCTTTATGCCCCAGAGTCTGATCCGTTTTTGTTTTGTTTGTCTTGTGTCCACAGGGGGTCGTGGCCGAGGCCGAGGCTACCGTGGTCGTGGAAGAGGCGGGATGCGTGGGCGAGGCATGGGCAGAGGCAACCGTGGCAGGGGAAGAGGAGAGCATCCGGAGGAGGAGGAGGAGGAAATGTATGAAGAGGAAATGGAGGTGAGCCGGCACCGTTGGCACTCGCAGCCAGCCCAGCTTCTGCATCTTGTGTGGCATCTAATCAAAACATACACAACTGTATACAACGGAAGTATAATACATACTGAATGTCCCAACGCAATTGGTATCATGACCCAAAATAATATCCACTTGAGGCCTATGTGTACAAGGGGCAGAGGACTTGAAAAAAACATATATGCAACCTTGCAAATTGCTTTTCAATATAACCGAGAGTTCAATAGTTTGACTATGTAGTGAATCTTCTAGATAAGATGAAGGACTCTGGCCGAGGAGATGCCTGGGCATTGCCTTCATTTCGCATGTCATCTTCTAGTCGGTTCAGACACATTGCTAAATAATACATGTCATGCTGTTATTACAATGTACATTGCGACTGTACATTGCATGGACATTATTTTGTCCAATTGCATAGTATCAATTCCATCGGGACATTCATTATACTTTCATTATATACACAGCTGTGTTTGTTTTGGTTAGATTCTATTTTCTGTATTCCTTCATTATTGGATACTCCTTGTGTGGCATTTCATGAGCTAAACCCCACTTTGCTGATTTCTTCTCTTTCTGAATGCCAGTACTGCGAAGGAGAAGAGCCTGCAGGGGGAGATGAGTATGACGACTATTCCAAAGAGCTGAACCAGTATCGCAGGAGCAAGGAAGGAAGGGGAAGAGGTAGGTAGGCCGGGGGTCTTGCGGTTGGTCAAGACTGCAGTTACCCCTCTGGCCGGCAGGCTGGAGCCCTCCCAGGCCTCTCTTTCCCTTTTGTTTGCGCTGGCACTGTGTGATCCAGTTGCCTGTGTGGACTTGAAGTGATGGTGTGTCATCTGTTGCCATTTAAGAAAATGTTGTTGCTTGCCTTGTTCCAGGCTTAGGTCGTGGCCGAGGCCGTGGCTCCCGAGGGCGAGGAGGCAAGGGGATGGGCCGAGGAAGAGGCCGGGGGAGAGGAGGCATGGGCAAAGGAGGGGGGATGAATGAAGAGGACGACTACTACGATGACGACATGGGGGTGAGCGACTTCCCCGACCCACGTTCCTTAAGCCTTCCCCTACAGTTTGTGTGCCTGGATCAGGCCCCTTCTGCTTCCATGGGGCCAAGGCCTGATTGGTCGAGATGCAGTTGCAATCAAAATTACTCAACCACCATTGCAAATCAGGTTTACAGTGGAACCTCGGTTTTCGAACATAATCCGTTCTGGAAGACAGTTTGACTTCTGAAACATTCGAAAACCAAGGATCAATGAGCGGTTGGCAGAATCCATTGAAAAAACAGAGAAATGCGCCTTGGAAGCCGTATGACTTCCAAGGCATGTTCCAAAACGGAAGCAATTACTTCCGGGTTTTCTGCATTCTGGTTCCAAATTGTTCAGCTTCCTAGATGTTCGAAAACCGAGGTTCCACTGTATTATCAAAATTTGCAGACTTTCAGCTGTTTGCAATGAGCAAATCAAACAAAAGCCATTGAAATAGCTCAGTGCAGCAGGTGCTCCAAAGTTCCCCAAATTCAGCTGAAATTGCAACTTATATTGGCTTCTCCAGGCTCACTATTATTCAGCCCCCTGTATAGAACCCCTCACAGCAACACAAATACAGCAAGTGTTGTCTCAAGTGCACCTGGTACAACTGATTAAGGGCTCCACTAGTTGCACTAGGTGTGCTTGAACACATGGAATACCTGAGCTGACTAGGGGGTTGCAGAGTGTCAAATTTGGCTGCATGGTAGGAATATGGCTAAGTTAGGAGAATGGTCCAAGAAGGTAAGAGAAGAGAACAACGCCCTTCACAAACAAGGAGCAGGATACAAAAAGATAGCAAAGGCACTGCATGATCCTAGAGAAACTGTGGGCAGCATAGTTTGCAAGTTCAGAGTTAAAGGAACAGTGGTTACACAACCTGGATGGGGCAGAAAAAGGAAGCTATTTGCAGCAGCAGCCAGACTTCTGAGAAGGCAGGCTGGGAAAAACCCAACAAAATTGTTGCAGCAAGACTGGGTGGCAGCAGGCAATATTTACAGATTGTTTTGTTCTAAAATTATGTAAGCTACTTTCGGAGGCTTTGCATGAATAACATTGGTAAATAAAGTGTCTTGTGATTGCCATAGGATGGAGGCGGAGGCGGGAATTATCGGCGGAACGACCACGATAAATCTCACCAGCAATCAGATAAGAAAGGAAAAGTCATCTGCAAATATTTTGTGGAGGGAAGATGCACCTGGGTAAGTGTTCAGGACCAGCTTTCATTCCTGGCTGCCTGATGATGTGGTGACCATGCACTAGGTCTGCAGGCATATGTGCCATCGGAGTCTGTTGCAGCAAAAACAGCAAGGCGTCTGTCTGGTGGCACCTTAAAGGCTCATGGACTTGTTATGGCATAAGCTCTCTTGTACTAGAGTCCACTTACATCAGAGGCGTGTACAGTACAGTGGTACCTTGGTTCTAAAACTTAATCCGTTCTGGAAGTCCGGTCAAAACCAAGGCATGCTTTCCCATAGAAAGTAATGCTAAATGGATTAATCTGTTCCAGACTTTTAAAAACAACCCCTAAAACAATGTAACATGAGTTTCACTATCTAACGAGACCATTGATTCATAAGATCAAAGTAATAAACAATGTACTGAACGGGGTTCTACACAGTCACAAAACAAAACAAAAAGAACCACAAAAACGCATTATAAATAGCAAAAACAGACAGACCTCAGTGTAGCACTCAAAACGGAAGTGTGGCACTCAAATCAGAAGCGTAACACTCAAAACAGAGCACGTTCAGCTTCCGAAAAAAGTTCGCAAACCAGAACACTTTCTTCCAGGTTTGCAGTGTTTGGGTTCCACTTCCCACTTCCACTTCCTACACTTCCAGTGTAGGAAGAGCCACTGCTTGGGAAGATAAGGGGGGACAAGCCCAGAGGGCTGGTGGCTCCGCTGTGCACCTTGCTTGTGGCCTGCATTGCAGTGCTGGAAGGAAGCTTGCCTGCTTTTGCATCTGCTGGAGAGCCGTCCCATTGCTTATAGGAGGCCAAGTCAGGAGTAGTGAGCAGTCAGCAGTTTCTGTGCCTCCGTAGGGGTCAGTGAGCAAGCTGGCTAGATGTTCTCTTGGCCCTCATGCCTTAGCTCCGTTCCCCTGTTGGTGGGGCCCATAACGGCCACATTTGGTGGTTCACCTGCCGGTGGTAGAATCGTGGAGACACAGAAGCTTCCATCTCATTTAGGGATCTCTGTCTCCAGCTCCTGTGGCCTCATTTTTGCTCTGATCCTGTCAGGAAAGGGGGACATGAGCATTTGACCAGAAGGAGCAGCAGATAATAATAATAATAACAACAACAACAACAACAACAATAATAATAATAATTTTATTTATACCCTGCCCTCCCCAGCCAAGACTGGGCTCAGGGTGGCTAACACCAGGTATAAAAAAATTGATTAAAATACAACTTAGAAACAAGATTAAAATACAACATTAAAATGCAGCCTCGTTTCAGTAGAAACTCAAATCAAAAACTTTTTGGGGATGGAAATGTCAAGTCTTCACCAAGGCCAACTATCCAGACTGGTCCTACATGGGCCAGAAAAAAGCCAGGGAAGTCTCCAAATAGGAGTTCCATCACAGAAGGAAAAAGGAACGGGGGGGGGGGAGGGGATCAACTCTGTCTTACAGGCCCTGCGGAAAGAAATCAGATCCTGCAGGTGAGGTGAAGTGCCTGCTGTGCTCCCCTTGGCCTTCGCCAGTGCTTCATTTGGGGCTCGTGGCTGATGGAGGGCCCTTTCTATGTAATGCATACTTGGCCTGTGTGGAGGACGCAGTGGCTACCTCTTGAAGGAGGGATAATTGTTTCACCACTATTCTGTTTTGTGTGTTTATTAATGTGCTGCCCTTCACAAGATCTCAGTGTGGCTCTGCATGTAGAAATGCAATAAAACAGCAGAAAAACAAGCAACCAGAGAGTTAAATTATCCGCCATTCCCCATCGCCAGAGTCAGACCTGGGTGTGGCCCCATTGCACGTGACTGAAGGTCTACAAGGCATATGGCTGGTTGCATAGGGAGGGCAGCAGTGGGCATCTGTTGCTCTCTAGAATTTGCTGGACTCTGGTTCCCATCAGCCCCGTCCAGCACAGCCGGTGGCCAGGGATGGTGGGAGTTTTAGCCCAACAGTACCTGGAGGGCCATGGGTCCCTGAACTCTGCTGTAGGGGAAGAGATCACCTTGGGCTCTCCATTGACTTGGAGCGTATTAGATTTCACCTCTTTTGCAGGCATAATGTTACACCGCTAGATGCCAGCTAAGTCCCGCTTCTGTCTTGCTGTACCACCAGCTCTGCCCATTTTGGCCTCCTGTGCCAGCAGTTTGCTGCTAATGTCACAACAGCACCTGCCCTTCCAGGGTCCGTCACAAAGACCTTGAGTGCTGAGCCTGTCCTTGTACGTTACTCCTGTTGCTGTTCTTTCCAAAGGAGAAGTTCTTCTTTTCCCCTCATTGTCTGATTGTGTGGCTCATCTCGCCTCTGGCGTTGATTGAGGTGGGGAGTGTTTCCAGGGATGAGCTGCTAAAGATCCTTTGTCCTCAGGTGCCACACTCTGCAAAAGTCAGCTCTTTACACCTTCTGCTTTTTCCTGGCAGGGCGAACACTGCAACTTCAGCCACGACATTGAGCTGCCAAAGAAGCGGGAACTGTGCAAGTTCTACATCACTGGCTACTGCGCCAGAGCTGAAAACTGTCCCTACATGCACGATATCCTTTCTGGTTGCTTCCAGGCCGGGGTTTCTTACATTTGCCTCTGAGTCCTGCATTTTTAGAGGGAAGCTAATATCAAAGGGTAGGTGGGGAGGCTTAATCTGACTCTCCATACTGTGGACAACGGCTAAGCTTCAATCAAAGTTTTTGAGCTGGGCCAGGGTTGCTCTAGGGAGATCAGCCCCACTTCCTGGGTGTGACAGCCCTGAGCCTGGCCTGGGGTGCGTTAGTTCTCCTGTGCCTTTGCCCTTGGCATGATTTACTTTCTTTAACGCCTCGCACGGGACTTCCCTTGCAAGCTGTTCCACACGACTGGGAACTGCATCAATGGAGACGACTGCATGTTCTCCCACGAACCTCTCACAGACGAGACGCGGGAGCTTCTGGATAAGGTGAGTGGGCTGGGGGGCCGCTGAGATTTGCTTCCGGTCATGGAAGCCCTTTGCCGAGGGCAGTGCCTTCTCCTTAGCAGTTGTGGGGGGCAGGGATGGTTCGGGAGCCACGCAGTCGGCGTGTGGGGATAACGGGAGACTCCTCCTGCCTTCCCACCCAAGGCGGCCCCTGCCTTCTTCGCCCACGGCCCTGTTCCGCTTGCCCCTTAGATGTTGGCGGACGATGCTGAGGCCGGAGCAGAAGACGAGAAGGAAGTGGAGGAGCTGAAGAAGCAAGGCATCAACCCCTTGCCCAAGCCGCCCCCCGGGGTAGGACTGCTGCCCACCCCCCCTCGGCCGCCGGGCCCGCCAGCTCCAACGTCGCCCAACGGCCGGCCCATGCCTGGGGGGCCACCTGCTCCGCCGCCCCCACCGCCTCCCCTCCCGCCCCCTGGGCCCCCGCAGATGCCGCCTCCGATGCACGAGCCCCTCTCGCCGCAGCAGCTGCAGCAGCAGCAGGACATGTACAAGAAGATCCCCTCCCTCTTTGAGATTGTGGTGAGGCCCACCGGCCAGCTGGCAGAGAAGCTGGGTGTGAGGTACGTGCCACCTTCCCTCCAGCGCGTACGGGGATCTGGTGAGGGGCAAGGAAGGGGGGTGCGCCAGGGGCCTCCCCCTCCCTCCTGGTGGCAGCCAGAGTGCTTCAGGTCCAGGCCTGGGGGTGGTGGGGGGCTGGCTCCTCTTTCCAGGCCACGCTCCTCCTCCTCCATGTCCTGCTGCCTGGCAGGGAGCCAGATGCGGCAGCTTTGGCTTGACCTGCCTCACCCCCTGCTGAAGTGAGCCGCCTCTGAAAAGGCTCCTCTTCCTCCTCGGCCATTTTGCTGACCCTCGCTGCGTTCTTTCCTCTAGGCACCCAGGCATGTCTCCGCCTATGTTCCCTGGGCACCCCGACATGCCCCCGGACATGCCCCCCGACATGCTTCCTGACATGTGCCCGGACATGTGTCCCGACATGCCCATGGGCCCCGGCATGAACCCTGGTCCTCCCATGGGCCCCGGGCCCCCCATGATGCCCTTTGGGCCCGAGGAGATGCCCCCTGGCCCACCAGCACCCGACTTCTATGACGGCTTCTACCCGCATCCAGAAGGCCTGAAGATGGACCCCAACCTGATGGGTGGCCCAGGTACTTGATCCTTCCTTTTAACTCATTTATATCCTGTCCTCCTTCCCTCCCTCCCTCTCTTCCAAAGGAGCCCAGTGGCAAAACAATACCATTGCAGGCATTTAAAAGAAAGCATGTGAAAATAAGTGTTTACTCATTTAAAAATAGCAGTTAAAAATAGGTGCATGTCAGCGGTGTGGCTAAAGAGAAGCTGTGGGCAGCAGGCCTATTATTATTATTATTATTATTAAAAAATACCCCACCTTTTCCCCTTATGGAACTCAAGGCAGCTTAGGTTTGAAAACGAGACCCGCTAGATCGGGTGGCGCTGTGGTCTAAACCACTCAACCTCTTCGAACCGCTTCCTGGTAGGAAGGTCAGCGGTTCGAATCTCTGCAACGGGGTGAGCTCCCCTTGCTCTGTCCCAGCTCCTGCCAACCTAGCAGTTCGAAAGCATGCCAGCGCAAGTAGATAAATAGGTACTGCTGCAGTGGGAAGGTAAACGGCGTTTCCGTGCGCTGCTCTGGCACTCATCACGGTCCTCCGTGTGTCAGTAGCGGCTTAGTCCTGCTGGCCACATGACCCAGAAAGCTGCCTGTGGACAAACGCCGGCTCCCTTGGCCTGGAAGCGAGATGAGTGCCGCACCCCATAGTCGCCTTGGACTGGACTTAACTGTCCGGGGGTCATTTACCTTTTTCCCCCTTACCCCACCTTTTCCCCTTATGGGACTCAAGGCAGCTTCCGTATGAAAACGAGACCCGTTGGACTACAACTCCCATCACCCCTGACCACTGGTCCTGCTGGCTAGGCATGATGGGAGTTGTAGTCAAACAACATCTGGGGACCCACAGGTTGAGAAACACTGCACTAGAGCATTGAGTCCAATGGGCCCTTTGGCCCCTGCAGCCTGGAGAGGCCCAGTGCCCCCAGGGCCACAGTTTGCTGGGAGGCGGCCGCTCCTGGAGGCTCCTCTGTCCCTAGCATGGCTGTGCTTGCTCTCCCCGCCCTTGTTTCTCACGGCCTCCCTGCCTGCGCTTTCCCTGACAGAGGGCTACGGGAACTACGATGAGATGGACGAGCTGCCCGGGGAAAACATCTTCCCCGACCCTTCCCTGGAGCCAGACCCCTTCTGCGACGGAGGGATGCCCAGACTGCAGAAGCCTCCCACCAACGTCCCCGACTTCCTGCCGTCCACGCAGCGGGCTCTGTACCTGCGCATCCAGCACAAGCAGCAGGAGGAGGAAGAGAGGGCTCGGCGGCACGCGGAAGGCTACAAGCCGGATCGGGAGCACGAGGAAGGCAAGTGGCTCCAGCAGCCCCCGACTCCAGGCTTGCTTGGAGTGGCAACTCCAGTTCTTGGAGGGGGACAAGCTGCTCTGGTCGTGCAGCCTGGCTGTCTTGGTGTCCTCCTAGATCAGAGGTTGGGAAGTGGACCCCCCCAGAACCCCCCCTCCATGGACCACTTTCACAGTTGGGCAAGGCTGCCTACCTGTCAGTCACCTCTTGTCATAGGACGTCAGGTGACTCAGCTTCAAACCTGCAGCTTGCAAAGGAAAAGCCAGGCACTCACCTAAGTCGTTGTCCGTCCGTCCGCCCCCGCCCCCCCCGCCTTCTGAGTCTTCCTTCTTTGCCAGTGGCAGAATTTGAGACTTTTTGAATTTGATGCTTTTTTCTGCAGGTTTATCTGCCCCGTCCCACCCTGTCACATGACCTCAGGTGATGAGCAGGGGGCCATGGGTGGGGCCAGAGGTTGCCCACCCCTCTCTTAGAGCCCCTCCTCCTGGGGTTCTTGAGCAGCAGCTGGTGAGAAGGAAGTGGCCTCTTCATTTAGGCTGAGGACACAACCATCTGCCATGCATGACGGAGTCTGGCATAGTCCAGAGCCCTAACTGACCTCTAAAGCTTGGGTGGTGCATGTCTCAGAGACAGACAGAGAGGCAGGCCTTTTGCTTGGGGTGGCAGTTTGCATTTAATGTTGCCTGAAGCGCTTCGGCCAGGCGAGGTTTGCGTTTTGCAGTTTCAAGCATCTTGTCAGTTGTCCCTGATTTGGGGGTTACTATGGCCAGGAGTGATACTCCAGCTTTGCCTCGTGACTCATTCTGTTGCCCCTTCTCTCTGCTCCCCACCCCCCAGGTGATACTGGCAATTGGTACTCCAGCGACGAGGACGATGGCAGCAGCAGCGTCAGCTCCATTCTGAAGACTCTGCGGCAGCAAAGTTCCAGCCGGCCCCATGAAGACCCTCCCAGTGGCGCTGGCCCCGCCTTGGGCAGGAGTGACCCTCGCCTCCAGAAAAGCCAGCCCCCGGGAAGCGGCCGGCCGGCCGACCCTCGCCTCCTGCGCGACCCCAGGCTTTCTCGAGGCGTGGAGCCTTCCGCTCCGCCCAGCGCGGGGGACGCAGGGCCCACAGATCCCAGGCTGGCGCGGCACATTCCCCCCTCTGCCCCTAAAGCAGACTCTCTGCATTCCAGCCCCTCCGTTGGGCAGAAGGGCGTTCCTGTTTCGGAAGAGGAGGAAGGGGAGAGGGCCCTGAGGGACAAGCCGGTCACGATTCCCCTGGATGCTCTGCCAAATCACACCCTGAGGGACCCTCGGGGTCAGCTGCAGCAGTTCAGCCACATCAAGAAAGACATTGTCCTGGTCATGCCCGGTTTTGCCCGCATGGTCCTGTGGAGCCCCGAGGACCTCATCCCACTGCCTGTCCCCAAGCAGGAGTTTGTTCCCGTCCCGGCGGCTCTGCAGGCTCTGCCTGGTCTTGATCCGCGCCTCAACCGGCCTCAGAACTCCACCGGCCTCTCTGACCCCAGGCAGCGGGCAGCAGCCCCAGCAGAAGCCTCGGCCGGCTCTGGCTCCAGCCTCCCGGACTTTGAGCTGCTCTCCAGGATATTGAAGACCGTCAACGCAGCAGGCAGCCCAACCCCGAGCGACAAGCCAAGCGACCCCCGGATGCGCAAAGCCCCTGCTGACCCCAGGCTGCAAAAGGCTTCTGAGCCAGCGCCCTCGGCGCCCTCAAAGCCAACGGAGGCCGCCAGCACGTCGGCAGCTGGCCCTGCTGCCTCCTCAGAGGCAACCCCCAGCATCGCTCCCTACGACCCCCGGCTGCTGACGGCGGGAGGGCTGAGCAGAGGCACCGGCCAGAGCAGCGTCCTGAGCGGGATCAGCCTCTATGACCCAAGGACTCCGGGCTCAGGCGGCAAGGCTGCGGAGCCAGCTGGGGAGGGCAGCCCGGCGGCCAAGGGCTCCGACGGCGGCAGCAGCAACAGCAAAGGCAGCGCCAGAGGGAAGGAGCCCTTGTTTGTTCGCCGGTCGGCCCTGGACCAGCTGGAAGCGGAGAAGCCCAGTGCAGAACCGTCGACCGACAGGTACAACAGCTACAACCGGCCACGGCCCAAGGCCGCTGCCGCCACCACCACGGCCACCACTGCCGCCGCCACCAGCACCATGCCTGCTGCCACGGAGACTGCGGCACAGCCCGGCATCCACAACCTTCCGGTGCCCCCCGTCTATGGCATGGTGAAGCAGGCGGCCAAGTCCGGGGCAGGCAGCCCCTTTGCTGGAAACAGCCCTGCGCAGGAGGGGGACCCGCAGGACGCCGGCTCCTTAAAGGATGTTTTTAAAGGCTTTGACCCCACAGCCTCCCCGTTCTGCCAGTAGTATTAAAGACTTGCCCCTGCAGCCTTGTGCCCGAGAGAAGCAGCAGTGTTCGAAACTTGTTCTCTTCTTTTCCTTTTATTCCATTAATCCGCCCCCCTCCACCCCAGCCATATAACTTGTATATACGTCCTTTGGGTTTTGCTCAGTGCTGTAGCGTGTGATATCCAAGCTGCATTGTAAAGAAGTAATCAGAGTGTCTTAAGTAGTACTAGCCAGTATTGTCTGATGCCCTGGGCCTTTGTCTGAGGCTCACCTGAAATCATTCATTGTCTTCAAATCTTCTCTGGAAACCTGGGCCAGCAATCCCTCCCGCCCTTAGCCTTCCTTTGCACAGTGGGCCACGTCCGAACCCCTCCTGCTCCTCCTCCTCCTCTTCAGGTGTTCCCTGCGGGGTGGAGGAGAGGCTGGGGAGAGAAAGGCGGTTCCTTCCTGGTGCGCGAAGGGATGGTGCTCTCAGCCATGCTGATCTGTAGAATATAAGTATCTTCATTTCTTAGCTGTAACAAAATAAGTGTATCATAGCCTTTTTTTAAGAAGAAGAAAAAAAATCTAGTGCGGTGAAAATTACCATGGAGAAATAACCATGTTGGATTATTTTTGTAATTGTGTTGGATTTTAAGTACTTGTTTGCCATTTCCTGGAGGTTGCTGGGTCCAGATCCAGCTGAACTAGAACACATCTGGGGTGTTGGGGCGGCCTCTCAAAAAAAGTGATGCTTTCTACCAAAACAGAATTTGTAGTATTGAAATTAAATTATTAATATCCCTTTGATTCACTTGTCTGTCTTCTGCACTTGTCTTAATAAGCAGGCACTGCCAGGGCTCCCAAACGGCCTGTAGATTATGCAGCTCCTACGAGAACAGGCAGTTTTGCAGGCGTCTTAGGGAGGTGGAAGGGGGCAACTCTAGAGCAGGCCAGGGCCCAGAGGCTCTGCTGGAGAGCAGGTTCACTTAAAATGAATAACTGGAGATTCCACGTGGCTTTAGAAGTGGAAGCGTTCCTGAAGGTGGACAGTCCTTTTGGAAGCATCAGAGGAGCAGGTGTCTGGCGTTGGTGCTTCAGAAGCAGCTGATGATGACCAGGAGCAAGAACCAGAGATTGCAACGTCTGTTCTTGAGAGCTCATCGCAGTCAACTTGCCCGCTGGCTGTTTTAAAGCCCAGCCAGAATCTCTTCGCAAAGGGAAGAGGAGTTTTGGGCCTGCACTTGCTTCGTAGCCCCCCTGCCCTGCATGGTACTGCTGCCTCTCCCCTGCCAGCGTCGTGAGGCTGGCATCTCATCGTCTTTGTGTTAAAGCACACAAAGCTGTTTGGCCTGATCCTGTAGAAATAAGCGCCTGCCACCTCTTGGCGGCCTCCTTCAGGTGGGGCTGCTGCTCTTCGTCGTCTTCCTTCTCACTTGTCCATCTGCACTTGAAGGCAGGAGAGAGAGACTGGATGCTGGCCTGGAAAAAGTATTTCTCAACAGCAAGGGTATTTCGCGGCTATTTGCAGTGTTCTGAAAAAAAAGCATGAGCTCTGTCAGCTCGGCAGAGATGAGGTGCTTGTGCCCTTTCTGCACAAGGAACCTACCCAGAAAACGAGGAGGAAGAGGCAGCCGAGGCTTCCCCTCTGCTTTGACTGAGTCCTAGCGACCCAGCGTGGTCAAAGGAAGCATCCTGCAACCATGCTCAGCACACAGCATCCCCAAAGATTTGGAACAGGTTGGTCTCCCCCCCCTGCCTGGAGGTCATAGTCTTGAGCGGTGAAGGCAGTAAACACCTTGAGCAGAGTGTGTCTTAGCTGAAACTGACTAGCTGTAAGAAGGTCTTCTCTCCCTACCGTGTAGTATATATGTATGAGAAGTGGTGGGGTGTCTTTCATTCGGAGAAAAAAGTATTTAGGGTTGGGAAAACAGCTTTAAGGCATTTGCATTGCTGGGAACGTTGTGGGTGGTGAACTTGGCAGTGTTTACTTTAAAAAGGGCCATCAGGACACCTTGAAAGGTTCCCCAGACCTGTGCCGCTGCAAGTCCTCCTGTTCCAGGCACATTCATTTAATGGAGATGTGGTTTGGCTCTTACCCAGGAGCATAAAAGCCACAGTGTATTGGAGGAACTGGTTTAAGAATAGGAGGGACGTGTTCCATCTCACTCCAAACTTAAACCAGTTTTCCTTGGTGAAAGCCGAGATGGTTAAGCCAATTGTCCGTTCTACAAACTTAGCAACCGTTTCACCGTTCTGACTCTATGCACAAGCATTGAGGTCTAGCTGCTGTAGGTCCTGTGGAAGGGACAGTGACAAAATTCTCAGCAGCCTCCCCAAACTATCATTTCCAGGGCTCCTTGGTGCAGCTATAGCTCTCAAACTGGTGTAAAGTTTTTGAGTGTAGCTTTAACCGGGGAGGTTCTTTGTGAAGTATTCTGTCTTGCGTGCTTATTTAGATAGAGATGCTCAGTGACATTTGTATAAAAAAACTGATCTTTTGTAAAAACTGTAAAATCACTTCAATAGACACAAATGGCAAAAAAATTAATCGATGAAATTGGTCATCTACCAGAGCTTTATAAACATGCTATAAAATGTAAATACTATTTGAAATGGGGTTTGTATATATTGTACCGGTATTTTTACAGTGAATCTTTGGTTGCATGGCTCTCTACTTTCTTTTGTATCACACATTTGTCTTCCAACAATGTCATCCAGACTCAAGTCTCCTATCATTGTACTGCTGACATTAAATGATGCAGTGATTTTAAAGGCTGCTGTTGTTTGGCTCTGGTGTGAAATCCCTTTGTAACAGAAATGACGCGCCCCCCCCCCCGAGCTGCAGTTTTTCAGCCAGGGGGTGCTTGGAAGAGACAGTATGCAGGGGAGGGGTCCCAGGATGGTGTGGTATAAGGTAACAGAGGAGGAGGAAGAGGATGGCATTTGCGAAAGGAAGGTGGCAAGGCTGTCTGGCAAGCTTGGCATCTGCCGTTCTTGGATTTCCCAAACTACTCCTGAATGACCAGCCGGCCGGTCCTCTGCTCTGAGATTACAGTGACAACCACTTTGTTTTGGGCTGAGGGGCTGCGCTGTGCAATGTCATTGCGCAGGGGGACTGCTACTGGAAGAAAGGAAGCGAATGGGACCTCTTCCAGCCAGACCAGGAGAGGCTGCAGAATGTGGAGCAGGAAGGAGGGCTTTTGTCTAGGCCAAAACTCTCCCCCCCCCCCGGGCAAACTTGGTTGCTGCTGTGGGGGCCAGGATAGAACCCCAGCAGCCTGCTGGGGAGAGCCCAGGAGGGTGGGTCTGCAGCCTCCGTCAAGGGCATAGCATCACAGACGTTGGCGTACCTTCGTCTGAGGATCAGAACAGCACCCGGCCTGCCTGGTCCAGGGTCCTTTGGGCACTGATGCTCCAGCCTCCTCCTTGGGCTTGCCATCTCCAGCAACTTGTATTCAGACGCATGCTGCCTTTGATACTGGCGGGAGTGCATAGACGCGATGACCAGAAGGAAGAAGTCATGGTTAGCCTTATTCTCTCTTAATTTGTCTAATCTTTTGAAGCATCCCTGCCGGAGGCACTCTGGACACCTTGCGGTCCCTGGGTTGCCAGGCTGGCTCCTCACAATGTCTCCCTGAGGGTAGGCTGGGCTGACACCAGCAGGTAGTGTAGGGGGCAGTCCTCAGGTGAGGGTGGGTGGGTGTGATCCTGCCCCTTTTGCTTGGATACGTGGCCTGGAAATGGCAGCTTCCCACACTTCCAGGCACCAGGAATGTCAAGCGTTGAAACTAACCCTCTGCTGCTGCTTAGGTCTGGAAAGAGCCGAGCTCAGAAAGGCAGAAGAACACGCCACTCATCTCCCATTGAAGACAGGAGGCTGAAGATCCCGGCCGTGTGGGCAATCTCGCCACCAGCTGCAGACCTCGGTCGCTGCCCTCTCCTCTGACGGTGGCAGCCCAGCCTGCTGCTCTGCTCTTCGTCCTCCTAGACGGGTAAGTGCTAGACTTTCCTCCTTGTTCCGTGCTGCCTGCGTGCTTGCGTTGGGGCAGCACAAAGCTTGAATACTCTGCAGCGCTGGGTTGATGGGGCTGCACCTGCAGAAATAGGGGCAACAGTCTGGCCTGCGAAGCCCCCAGCATCCTGGTCTCACAGGGGCCAACCAGATGCCTATGGGAACCTGCGAGCAGGATTCGAGCACCAGAGCTTGCTCTCTCCCTGGGCTTTCCAGGAATTGTGATTTGGGAGCGTTGCTGCTTCTGACCATGGAGGCAGAGCTTGGCCATCGCGGCTAGTGGCCTTCGGTAGCCCTCTCTGAATTCGTGCAATCCTCTTTTGAAACCAAGTTTGATGCCTATTGCAGGCAGTGACCGTTTTACACGCGCCCAATTGACATGGCCCCAAAACGGGGTGGGGCAGGCTTACGCACGCTCCTCCGATGCAGACGGGGACCAGGAATGCAACTCCCACAAAAACGGGGAGTTGCCTGGACCGCCTCCTGTGGGAGCCAAATTCCCCAGTTTATGCGCTGCCTGAATAAGTGCTTTTATCTCAGCTGAATCTTGCAACATTCAGCTTCATTGCTGCAGGGGAGGAGGAAGGGGGGTGCAGGGGAGGCTGGCCGCCCTGGGTGACCCAACTGAGAGGGGTGACAAAATGCCAGGCGGTACTCACCGTGGGGCCTGCAGTGCGCCCGAGACATGCGTCTCTCAAGGGAGAGATGTAGTGGCTTGGGTGCGTGCAGACTGTGTTGCCTCCCCCCCCCCAGCTGTAGGGCAGCTACATGGGAGGAGGCAGGCGTACTCCTTGGAGGCCCCACGGACCGCCCTGCCCTGGCTGTCCCTGCCCCTGGGTGCAGGGCACATGGCTTGCTCCACCACTGCATTGGTGTCCATGAGGAGCAGTGAGACGGACTCCCTCAGAAGGTGGTGGCCTCGCCTTCCGTGAAGCTTTATAAGCAGAGGTCAGGTGGCCTCTGCCAGGGATGCTTGAGCTGACGTTCCTGCATTTCAGGGGGTTGGACTGGATGACCCTTGGGGTCCCTTCCAAGTCTGCAGCTCTATGATTCTTCTGTGAGTTCTAGCCTTGTGAGAGAGGGAGAAAAGCTGTTCTTTATCCACTTTCTCCATTTTTTAAACTTCTGTCATGCTGCAGCCTCTTGGTTGCCTTTTCTCCTAGCTGGAAAGTCCCAAATGCTGCCCCCTTTAAAGGGGAGTCACTCTCTTCCCCTGGTCATTTTGGGCTGGGCATTTGAGTGCCTGTGCTTGCTCTCTCAGCGGGGACACAGTCCATTGACGGGCGACCTTGGGAGCCTTGTGTGTGTGCACTATAAATAGCTGTGAATCGGCTTATGGTGAAAATGGGTCAGGAACGTAGAGGCTTTATTGCCTGGGGCTGATTAGCGCAGGGCAAAGTGTTCTGGCTAATCTGTGTGCGCTGCCCTTCCTCGAAAGGGAGGGTGTGGCCTGGCTTTTGGCTGCAGGAGTCAGTGGGTGGAGCTGCCCGCCCAGACCACCCAAACCCAGACCCCTCTGCCCCACGCCAAGAGAGTGGTTAGCACTCTGGCTGCTGGCAAGCCTGTCTCACAGTTCAGGTTGCAGCCTGGTCCGCCCAGCTGCCTTTAAGACATTTCAAATCAAAGCATAGTTGCTACTGATTTCCAGTAGATTGATTGACTCTTAACATCATTTGCATCTGGCTTTTAAAAATGTTTTTCTTCTGGAGCAGCCAGCAAATCGTGGTTAACCGTGGTTAATCCATCACAGGTGAATGCCTGAATTTAATAAATGGTTTAAATAGTTGCCTTCTAAAGTCCCAAAGCAAAGGAAGGAGAGCCCTGGGCAAGACCAAGGGGGGCATGGAGGGAGTGGTGCCCCCCCATCTTTCACTGGTAGAGGCCAGCCTGGGAATGGCTTCAGGAGGAGGGGAGGGGCCCTCGCTGGCATGCGGAGTTGCTCTGATAGGACTCCCCGTTCTCCATGGAGGATGAGTGCCTGGGAGCAGCCTGCTCCTGCCTGGGGACAGGGGGTTGTCAGCACAAGACTGGCCTCTCTCTCCACCCCTAAGTCTGCTCCTGCCACAGGTGCACTTTCCACCTCCTGCTTCCTGGCCTTCTGTCCTTGGGTACTGGTCTCTCAGGCCCTCCTGCAGACGGGGGACCCAGCTGGCTGGCAGGCCCAGAGCCAGTATCTCCAGGCAGAAGGCATTTTGGTGGCCAGCCTGGGAGAAGCCCCTACCCAAGTCCTTGCAGAGCAGCAGCTCCCAGTTCAAGCGGGGAACACTACCGGGCTGTTTCTTTTCCTTGTGCCTGGCATGTAACAAAGTTGTTGTTGTTTAGTCGTTTAGTCATGTCCACCTCTTTGTGACCCCCTGGAATGGAGCACGCCAGGCACTCCTGTCTTCCACTGCCTCCCACAGTTTGGTCAAACTCATGCTGGTAGCTTCCAGAACACTGTCCCACCATCTCGTCCTCTGTCGTCCCCGTCTCCTTGTGCCCTCCATCTTTCCCAACATCAGGGTCTTCTCCAGGGAGTCTTCTCTTCTTGTGATGTGGCCAAAGTATTGGAGCCTCAGCTTCAGGATCTGTCCTTCCATTGAGCACTCAGGGCTGATTTCCTTCACAATGGATACGTTTGATCTTCTTGCAGTCCATGGGACTCTCAAGAGTCTCCTCCAGCACCAGAATTCAAAAGCATCCATTCTTCAGCGATCTGCCTTCTTTATGGTCCAGCTCTTGCTTCCATACATCACTACTGGGAAAACCATAGCTTTAACTATACGGACCTTTGTTGGCAAGATGATGTCTCTGCTTTTTAAGATGCTGCCCAGGTTTGTCATTGCTTTTGTACTTACAAAGTACAAGGGGACAAGTCTCTGCCCCAGGGAGCTTACAGTCAGACTTCCATGTTCTCCACATCATTCATCATTTCAGAACCTCTTTGCCTGCTTTTTTCTACCCACCCCCAACACTGATGCACTGGGCTGCATCAATAGGAGTATAGCATCTAGATCAAGGGAAGTAATAGTGCCACTGTATTCTGCTCTGGTCAGACCTCACCTGGAGTACTGTGTCCAGTTCTGGGCACCACAGTTCAAGAAGGACACTGACAAACTGTAACGTGTCCAGAGGAGGGCAACCAAAATGGTCAAAGGCCTGGAAACGATGCCTTATGAGGAACGGCTAAGGGAGATGGGCATGTTTAGCCCGGAGAAGAGGAGGTTAAGTGGTGATATGATAGCCATGTTCAAATATATAAAAGGATGTCACATGGAGGAGGGGGAAAGGTTGTTTTCTGCTGCTCCAGAGAAGCGGACACAGAGCAATGGATCCAAACTACAAGAAAGAAGATTCCACCTAAACATTAGGAAGAACTTCCTGACAGTAAGAGCTGTTTGACAGTGGGATTTGCTGCCAAGGAGTGTGGTGGAGTCTCCTTCTTTGGAGGTCTTTAAGCAGAGGCTTGACAACCATGTGTCAGGAGTGCTCTGATGGTGTTTCCTGCTTGGCAGGGGGTTGGACTCAATGGCCCTTGTGGTCTCTTCCAACTCTATGATTCTATGAAACCTTTCATCATAGTTGCTCCATCTCCCTTTTCTGAACCTTTTTGCAGCCCTGCAATGTCCCTTTTGAGGTGGGCGACCAGAGCTGTACATATTATTCCAAATGCAATCACACCCTGAATTTGCATAATGGCATTATGATGTTGGCAGGTGTGCTTTCAATTCCTTTCCTCAGATCCCTAGAATGAAGTGCTGCCTGCTGGGTCGACCCCCAGCCCTCCAGTCACTTCCTTGACTGGGCTTGGCCAACCACAGGCACCTTTCCCAAAAGTATTCTTTGGGCTAAAGTCTGATTGTTCTGCTTTTAAAAAAATAACCCCAAAGCATTTGGGAGATATGAGGCCCTCTTGGCTTTCCCTTGCAAGGTCCTTTTTACCAGTTTCTTCATCTTTGGGAACTTTCCTCAGATGGAACTCTGTCAGGCTATCTTGGCCATTTCCCACTTAGTATCCGTTGAATTGCGCAGCGCTGGGGACCGGCTGCTCCCAGCTGGCAGCTGCACAAGGCTTACGTTTCACAGGAGGTCCTGGGTGCAGCTTCAGATTAACCCGCGATCCTCTCCCATCAGTTGCTTCCGTGACCAACTGTTCTGGGCCACAGTCGTCCGAGGTGTCTAAAAACCCAACCTCTCTGTTGTGGCTGGAACACGGATGTGCCAGTCGCTCTCTAGGAGAGGGCGGTCAAAGTCATGTTCCACCTCAAGATCTTCATCACCCTGGGTGTTAGGCCTGGTTGGGAGGTGACCGTACATCCTGGTACTAAATGAATTTGGGGGCCTGACCTTGGGGCCTGACCACCTGAGATTTGACAGGGTCCTGCCTTGCGCTTCCTCTGGAGGGTTCTGCTGGTTCTCATCTCCTAATCCCACCATATCCATGCTCTGCTTTCAAGCCAGGCCCTCCAGCTCGCCCACCTTGGAGGCTCCTAGCAGAGAACCCCTCTGCAGAGTCAGTCCAAGAGCAGAAGGACAACGGCCAGCAGCCCACCCAGTCCAGCATCCTGCTCTCTCAGAAGCGCCAGTCAAAAATGTCCCTCTTTAACCAGGCCTTTGGGGGTTATTGGGTTGTTCCTGTTTTTATTTTGATTATGCATTTTGTGTTTTCACGTTGTGTTTTTCCTCCTGTGAAGGGCCCTGAGACCTGCAGGTACAGGGCAGTATACAAATGGAATAAGTCACAAGTAGTAGTAATAGCCAGGTGCCCCGAGGGGAATGCTAAGAAAGAGAGACCCCCCTCCCCTCCTGTGGCTTCGCTGCCTCTCACTGCGGAGGCAGAACAGAGCCATGGTGAGACGGCCTCCATCGCCCTCCGTCTTCAAGCCATCTAGGGCCTTGCTCTGCCTGAAGAAGGACTTTTCTGTCCTGAATCGTCCAAAATTCGGCTTCTGTTGGTGTTGGAAGAGCAGGGCCGGACTTAGGTTTGATGCGGCCCCCAGCTCCTGAAGGGAATGAGGCCCTTTCTATGTCCAGCTGTCCTTTGTCAGCAACAAATTGTTGCTGGTTTTTGTGTTGAATATATCCTAGATGGTCATTGATGGACCTCATAGGCATCTCAAGCCGTTTGCACATCACAAAATGTGTATTTTATCAAAGTAATTGTTCAACTGAAATACAATTAAGAAGAAGCATATTAATAGTGAAAAACAATTAAGAACAAGTATATTATTGAAATAGTTTATTGTCACTTGTACAACTTGTATATAGTGAGATTACACAAGCACCCCCCACTCCGCTTTCTTAGTCTTAATTCCCCTCGTTTACTGACGCACACCCACAAAACCCAAAAGTCAGTTGCCCTGTTGTTATCTTTTCATTTAACAGCCTAACAGCCCACGGATAGAAGCTGTTCTTTACCCTGTTGGTGCAACTAATCATGCTTCTCTATCTTCTGCCTGAGGGCAGGAGATCAAGAAAGTGCCGGCCAGGGTATGAATAATCATCCCTGAGAATTTCCCTCACTCTCCTGAGGCAACGTTCTTCCACTATTCCATCCAGCAGATTCATGGGACAGCCCATAATATCTTGTTATAAATATTAATTAATTAATATTAATAACATTCCCTACATCAAAGGAGCCTACACAACACAAAACACTGTTGCTGGATGTAGGTTTTATTTTATTTGTTACCTTATATTTTGGAAATGTACATCCAATGTTGTTTTTTCTTTAAAAAAATTTGGGGGGCCTCAGTAGAGAGTGGGGCCCTAATCTAGGTAAATGTAAAGGGACCCCTGACCATTAGGTCCAGCCGTGACCGACTCTGGGGTTGTGGCACTCATCTCACTTTCAGGCCAAGGGAGCCGGCGTACAGGTCATGTGTCCAGCATGACTAAGCCGCTTCTGGCGAACCAGAGCAGCGCACGGAAACGCCGTTTACCTTCCCGCCGGAGTGGTACCTATTTATCTACTTGCACTTCAACGTGCTTTCAAATTGCTAGGCTGGCAGGAGCAGGGACCGAGCAAGGGGAGCTCACCCCGTTGCGGGGATTCGAACCGCCGACCTTCTGATCAGCAAGTCCTAGGCTCTGTGGTTTAAACCACAGCACCACCTGTGTCCCTATAGCCTGTTTAGCTTATATGTAAACCCAGCACTGTAGGAGAGAGTGGGAATTTTTTTTCTCCCTCCACTTTCTCTAGGCCCTGCATAACCTTATATACTTTTCCTGCTCTCTCTCTCTCTCTCTCTCTCTCTCTCTCTCTCTCTCTCTGGCCTGTGCTTCTTCCGCTGTAGCCCTTTGGCCTCTTGGACCAGCTGCCACATCCTGTCCCTTCCTGCTTCTCCCCAGGGCCAGGGGGAGACCAGCTTGCTGCCATTGATTTGTGCAGCAAAGGGGCGATGTTTTCTTCTTCTCCCTCCATGTGGACAGAGCCTCTCTGCGCTGGCTGGGCTGGGCTGGGCGGAGCGCCTGTCTGCAGCCCCTGGGGAGGGGGGGGAACGAGGCGGCCTAAGCTGGGCTTTGGCTTTGCGTCAGAGGCCGGCTCAGACTCCTCCTCGGACTGGGGCTGGGTGTTCTCAAAGGCTCCCCCGGTGTAGCGCAGAGCAAGAAGGTGCTGGGCAGCTCCAGGCAAGTGCAACCCTCGGAGGATGGAGCTGGGAGGGTGGGGAGCCTGCCAAGAAGCAGGGCAGCAGGCGAGAGATGGGGGTGTGGGACTCAGCCCTGGGTGCAAGGAGGGAAAAGGGGTTGGCAGGCGGGCAGGAAGCAGGAGGGAGGGGGTCCCCTTCACAAGACCCTTGCAAGGAGGTTTAGCTAGCGGGGGGGGGGGGGCAGAAACAGCAACCACACCATCTCCTCTGGTCCTTGGACTCCTTGACTTCCTGCCCTCCGGATGTTGTTTGCCTCCCCCCCGCCCCCCCCCGCCCCTGTTGGCCCCATGCCAGCCGGGCGGCTGGGAGTTGTCATCCAAAACATCTGGGCGAAAGCAGAGCAGAGGTGGCGCATTTCCCAGCCCCCACAGACCCCTGCTGCTCTTCTCGGTTCACATGTGGAGATGCTCAGGGCTTGGACACTCGGTCGTCTCTCTCCCCATCTCTCTCTGGCTCCGCAGGTGAGCCTTGCATGGGGAAGGGGCTCGTTGGAAGGCGTTGCTGTCAGGTGGCCAACTTTGGGCAGGAGTTTGTGGTGAGGTCAGGCCTCCTTTGGCGAACGCACCCTTCCCCACACACGTATCCAGAGATGTGCAGGATGTTGGGGAAGGGGTCAAGCCTTGCCTGCCCCCTTGGGGAGGGGTGGTGCTTGGGAGGGGCAGAAACTCCAGAGGGCTTGTCCTCCTCCTCCTCTCCTTGTTTTGTGCCACTTGCCAGAGGAGCCAGGGCCTCATCCAGACTTGGGATTTGTCGGGGAGCGGCTATTCAGAGAGCAAGATCAGAAGAAGGGCAGAGGAAACTGATTTCCACGATAAGCCTGTTACATAAGGGAGCAAGTGCCGCTCTGGGGCTGGCCTGGGAGGCATCTCTGAGCGCTGCCCTTGAGCCCTGGCAAGGAGGCTGAGGGAGGGGCAGGTCGGCTGGCTGGCAGAGCCCTGAGACTTCCTCTCCTCCTCCTCCTCCTCCTCCTCCTCCTTGCCATTGGAGATTGGTGGGTTCCCGACTCCTGAGGAGGAGCGGCCCTTGGGTGCACTTCTTTTTTTATATATATATAAATATTTATTAAGGTTTTTAGAAAGAAAATACAATAATAATAAACATTATTGCTTTGTTTTAACAAAGTTTCATAATATTCTTGAGCTTCCTCATGTCTCCCGCTCCCATTTACATCTTTAATAAATTTTGTCAAGCAAATTATCATCTTATTTCCAAATCTATAACCACATGCTTAAATACAGTAAAATAATTCTCCTACTAATTGCTTCTCTTAATCTCTCTTCTCCTCAATTCTTAATCTATTTTAATGATGGCCAATTATTTATAACCAAGCATCCTTCTTAACATTCCACTAAGTCACAATATTTCTGCAGGTAGGTCTTGAATTTCTTCCAGTCTTCTTCGATCCTTTCTTCTCCCAGGTCTCGGATTCTGCCAGTCATCTCCGCCAGTTGCATATAGTCCATCAGTTGCATCTGCCATTCTTCCAGTGTGGGTAGATCTTGAGTTTTCCAGTTCTTAGCGAGTAGTATCCTTGCTGCTGTTGTTGCGTACATAAAAAATGTTCTATCTTTCTTTAACACCTTCTGGTCGACAATGCCCAAAAGAAAGGCCTCTGGTTTCTTGGTAAAGGTATACTTAAACACCTTTTTCAACTCATTATATATCATTTCCCAGAAGGCCTTCACTTTAGGGCAAGTCCACCAGAGGTGGAAGAATGTTCCTTCATTTTCTTTACATTTCCAACATTGGGTGCACTTCTGAGTTGCCAGGGTGCCCTTTGCAGAGCAGGAGACTGCTTGTTTCTGGGTGCTGCCATACCTGTACCTCCGGGGAATCTCTGAGGTCTGCCTGTCTTCTGGGGGAGCAGGGGGCTCTGTGGGGAGCCCCAGGGGAGCAGCCTTGGCACTGGGGTCGAGTGAGGAGAGATGCTTTTCCCCTGAGCCAGCTGGCAAAGAGGTTCCCTGTGCCCCAGTCACCTGGCGGCAGGTTATTCATGGCTGCTACTTTCCCTGCTTGTTGACCCCCTTGGACAGGCAGGACAGTTTTCCTGCTTGGCTGCTGCACTCTTGATCTCAGCTGCTGCTGCTGCGGCTGAAGTGCTTTGGGCCAAGTGGGTCCATAAATCATTCCAAACGCATCTGGGGTCAGCCGGGGTGTGTGTGTGACCCTGGCCCTGACCTTGGTCTGATGCACCATTCCTCGGGGGTCTCCCTCCAGCTCTTCCCTTGACCTCCTCCTTGGATAACCTCTCAGCCTCTCCGGGGGGTGAGGGAGAAAGAGGGGACGGACGTCCTTGTTTGCCTGCCTGCTCATTTGAGGCATTTGCACACAGCAGTTCATTAACATCCCCCCCTCCGTATTTTACGATTTCAATCCCAAACAGCAATAAGAATCCACAGCGGCTCCTTGCAAGGACAGCAGGCTGCTCACCCGGACCTTTGGGGGGGTCAGCGCTCCTTGCCCTCCCGGCCCTTTGAGGGTACGAGGCTGAGGCAAGCAGCTTTTGCTACCTGGCAGAGCAGCCCAGCGGCCGGAGGCGGCAGGACTCTCTGTCCCACTGGGGGAAGGAAGCCCTTCGCCTCCCTCCCTGCCAGCTCCAGGCCACACCGAAAGGCCAAGCTCACCCTCCTCTGCCCTGGGCTCCTGCTGGGGCCTCTTGGCCTGAGGAGCCCTCTGGGGACCTGAGTCTGGCTCCAGCCTCAGAGCAGGGCAGGTCATGACCCTTGGCTGGGCACCAGAGGTCGGGGGGGGGGCTGTGCTTTGGCTGGCTTTCTTCCTCAACTGACTGGCTGGGAGGGGAGCCTTAGAAACCAGCAGCCTCCACTCTCCCCATAGGCAAAGCTAAAGGACCCCTGATGGCTAAGTCTAGTCAAAGGCGACTTATGGGGTGCGGCACTCATCTCGCTTTCAGGCCGAGGTTGCCGGCGTTTGTCCACAGGCAGCTTTCTGGGTCATGTGGCCAGCAGGACTAAACCGCCACTGGCGCACGGAGGACTGTGATGAGTGCCAGAGTGCACGGAAATGCCATGTACCTTCCCACCACAGCGGTACCTATCTATTTATTTGCACTGGCATGCTTTCAAACTGCTAGGTTGGCAAGAGCTGGGACAGAGCTCACCCCATTGCGGGGATTGGAACCACCAACCTTCCGATCAGCAAGCCTAAGAGGCTGAGTGGTTTGGACCACAGCACCACCCACACCCCTACTCTCCCCATAGCAGGGCTCAGCCCCAGATTTGCTGGGAGAAGAGTCAGGCCTGTGCCTCCCCTGCCCAGCATCTTGCTTCCCACCCCCTCCTTGCCCAGCCTGGGCAGATCGATGTGGCTGCCTAGATTTTGCTGGCAGGGATGAGAGCAGGATGTGGAGCATGGACCCCTGGCCTGGGAATGTCCCCCAACCAGAAAGCCACAAGGAAGGGGATGGGTGTGCAGATTGGCACTGGCGAGAGATCCCTATGGCCTCTGCCAGGCTCACCTGTGCCTGTTTGCTCCTCCCACAGGGCTCAAAATGCCTCCCAGGGCAATGGGCAGCTGAGCAGAGGAGCTCCAGGCCCAAGAAAGGTGTCTGGCGCCACAGAGGAGGAGCCGCCGCCGTCTTCCGGTGGCCCTGGAAGGGGCACCTGCCAGTCCTGTGAGAAAAGGCCCCTCTCCCAGCCACGTCATCAGCTGGCCTTCCGAGGAGCCTCTTGGGAGAAGAGTGGAGGCCGAGAGCAGCAGCCTTTGACCTGAGGGCGCAGCCAGCCCAGCCGCTGAGGGTCACTCCCTGCGCCCTCCAGAGATGCCAGCCAAGACCCCCATCTACCTGAAGACCTCGACCCCCAAGCGGGGCCGGAAGCTGCGCCTCCGGGACGTGCTCTCCAGCGACATGATCAGCCCCCCACTGGGCGACTTCCGCCACAGCGCCCACATCGGCCTGGACGGGGAGGGCGACATGTTTGGGGAGCTCTCCTTCCTGCAGGGCAAGTACGACCTGCTGCCCCGCCTGGGCCGCTGTGGGGGCTCCCCGGGGGGCGGCTACCGCACCCTCCTGAAGAGCGCCGTCTCCCTGCCCGCCTTCAGCGGCGCCCAGGACCAGGCGCCCCCCAAGCCCCCCCGCCTCCACCTGGAGGAGATGCCCAGCGGCGGGGGGCAGGGGCGCTCCATGTCGGTGGGCTGTGCCAGCGCCGCCGAGGGCCTCTCCTTCGCCGTGGCTGGCCCTCACTACGAGCCGCTGGCCTCTTCCGTCTCCTTCTCTGCTCCCCCACCAGAAGGCGGCTGTTTTGTGGGGGACAGCGGGTACCGCACAGTGAGCAGCCAGGAGTGCCCCTGTGGGGGAGCAGCCCCCCTGCCTCGCTCGGAGTCCCTGCTGCGCCTGGACCTGGACCTGGGCCCCTCCATCTTGGATGACGTCCTGCGCATCATGGAGGAATACCAGCGGCCTGTGCCCAAAGACCTGTAGAGCATCCGCCTGCCCACGCGCCCCTCCCCAGCTCCACCGGTGTGGCTGCGGCCTTCCTGCTCAACGTCCCCAGAGGGGCTGGACCTGCGGGGTCCTGGGGTGACGAGGAGAGGCAGCCCCATTTGCCTGCTCAAGGGCCCAGGCAGGCAGCAAGGAGAGGCAGGGGCTTGCCCAGGAGCCGAATTGAGGGGGGTCTTTGCTGAAAGAGAGTGGGGGGCAGCCAGCTCCTGTTGCCTTCTGCAAAGCCAGAGGAGAAGCGGCTCCAACCACGCCAGGTCCCACCCAGGGGACGGCAAGGAGGCACCACCTTGCAGCTGCCCCTTCAGGCCAAGGTCACCTGGCCCAGCCACAGGACACGAAGGCAACAGGCTCCCCCACTCCAGCATCTGCTATGTGGAGATAGACTGCCTCTGAATATAGAGGTTCTGCATAGCTATCGTGACTTATGAGCCACTGGACAGACCTCCCCTGTCACCATGATTGTTTTATTTTGATGGCATCCTATATTGGAACCAGAGTGATGTTTTGGGACAGTGGATTCTGTGCATTAAATACTGTCCTCTTGCCTCAAAGGGAAAGTGCTCCAGCCCCTCGTCGCTTGGGTGGCCCCTTTCTCAGGTCTACAGACGTGCTCAAAGCATTCCAACGTAATAAGATTTGTTTCAGGGCATCATCATAGAATGGTAGAGTTGTAAGGGACCCCCAAGGGTCCTCTAGTCCAGCCCCTTGCAATGCAGGAATCTCAGCTCAGGCTTCCCTGACAGGTGGCCCTCCAGCCTCTGCTTCAAAACCTCTGAGGAAGGAGAGGCCACAACCCCACAAGGGAGACCGTTCCACTGTGGAACACCTCTTGCTGCCAGAAAGCTCTTCCCAGGGTTTGGTCAGAATCTCCTTCCTTGTAACCTGAAGCCTGGAGCTGGGGAAAACAAGCTTGCTCCCTCTTCCATGGGACAGGCCTCTACAGGTGAAACTCGAAAAATTAGAATATCGTGGGAAAGTTCCTTTATTTCCGTAATTCAACTTGAAAGGTGAAACTAATATATGAGATAGACTCATGCCATGCAAAGTGAGATATGTCGAGCCTTGATTTGTTATCATTGCGATGATCATGGCGTACAGCTGATGAAAACCCCAAATTAACAATCTCAGAAAATTAGAATATTCACGGAAATCAGCAAAACAAGGATTGCAAATTGAGCAAGATTGGACCTCTGAGAAGTAGAAACCTATCTCGCTTTGCATGGCATGAGTCGATCTCATATATTAGTTTCACCTTTTAAGTTGAATTACTGAAATAAATGAACTCTTCCACGATATTCTAATTTTTCGAGTTTCACTGTAGATATCTCCATCTCAGTCTCTTACCAGGCTAAACATACCCAACACCCTCAACCGCTCCTCATCAGGCTTGGTTTCCTGGCCCTTGACCATCTTGGTCACCCTCCTCTGCACGTGTTCCTCCTTTAATTGTGGCGCCCAGAACTGGACACAGTATTCCAGGTGTGGTCTGATCAAGGCAGAATAGAGTGGGACTATTACTTCCCATGATCTGGACACTGGACTTCCAGCATTTGGGCTTTTTTGCTGCTGCCTCACCCTGTGGACTCATGTTCAGCTTGTGGTCCACCAAGACCCTGGGATCCTTTCCACATGTCCTGCTAGTGAGCCAGGTGTCCCCCATCCTATATTGGTGCATCTGGTTCTTCCTGCCTAAGTGTTCCTGTCTAAGGTTCTTTACTTTTGTCCCTACTGGAAATCATTCTGTTAGCTTGCACCCAGTTCTCCAATCTGTTAAGGTCATTTTGAATTCTGATCCTGTCTTCCCCGGCATTAGCTACCCCCCCCCTCCCAGTTTGGTGTCTTCTGCAAATTTGATGAGCATCCCCTCAATTCCTTCATCCAAGTTATTTAGACAGACATTGAACAACAACGGGCCCAGGAAGAACTGGGTGGCCCCCCACTCACTTTGCCCCAGGATGGCGAGGAACCATATCATACTGGCAGTCTTATTTTTGTCCCTTCCCTAATGCTCCTTAATACGAAATTAGCCTTGTTCAAAGCTGCTGCACTCGGGGTTTATGCTTTTCCTGAGCTGTCCACTGTGACCCCAAGATCTCATACAGTGATGGTCTCCCAGGAACCTGTACAATGGGCTTATTTTGCCCCAGTGAGCATCACCTTGGCCCAGTCCCGGGTCACAGGGCAGCTCCCCGTCTGCTCTGCCAGACATCTGTGCAGCGCGGAGCGCCCCTCCCAGTCTGCTTTTATTCCAGTTGCAAATAGTTTGGAGTTACCTGCCACCTTCAGACCGATCATGAATAAAGGATCCCAGTACCAATTGGTGGGGAACCCCACTGGCTGCTTGCATTGCTTAAAAACGTTTTTCTTTTTAAATGCAAATTCCATCAGGTGTTTGGGCTGATAATTAAAGGGGTCTGTAGCAGGTGTGGAAGGGGAAATTAACCCTGGATCCGGAAATGGGATTTTCCTCAGGCCTGCGTGGAAAAGAGAAAGGGTTCGCTGCTTCCTCTTCTGTGCCTGGGCGATCCCATCTGTTACCCGACGGTCAGGAGGATGTGCTTTGCATTAGAAAAATTGAGGCGCCTGGCCTTAAGTGTCCCCAGCATCTAGTGACACTCTGCCTCAGAGCCGCCCTTCCGTTCCTTTGTGCAAACCTTCCCTGCACCCCGACACTTGCTTGATTTGGGGGTGGGGGGGGGCCTGACACAGTTGAAGGTGCTGAGAGTTTTTTCTTCCTGAGCCAGAATGGAAGAGGCCTATGCAGCACCTCCTGCAGCCACCAGGCGGCGGCATCTGCCCACTTATCCAGCGAGGAGGCAGCACATTAACCCTTTCTTCTGTGACAGCCAGAGTCAAGCAGGAGGGTTTGCTGAGCAATCAGCCGCCAGGTTGCAAATTCAGAAAGCGAGTCTGGGAAACCAAGTATGGAAGTGAGGGTGCAAGAGAGAGTGGTCCTGGACAAGTGATACCACTGACCATAGGAATAGAGGGGGAGGGACCCAGTAGCTAATTAAATGCCCGTTAAGGGAAACCCACAAGAAACTCCCCTCTAGTTTCCAGCATCTGGGATTCATTAATGCTTCCAGCTGTGTGGTGAGGAGCCATCCTTAAATTTGTCTCTTCCTGTTTCAAAGCCATCCAAGTCAGCGGCCATCATGGCCTCCAGCTGCTGCCTGTCAGCCCACACCCCCTTCTCCTAGGCTGGTGCTGGGGGTTAACCCTTTGCCTCCACCCACCCAGAGGTAGCATCCTGGCCTCCAGCTTGCCAGGGCTCTCTTGTGGGCTGCCCCTTCCTGTGGTTGCCCCCTTGGGGCTGGGGCCAGTTATGTGACACCCTCCCCACCCCAGGGTACTGGAAGAAGCACAGATCACCAATGTCGAAGCAATGATTCTTCAACATCGGCTTCGCTGGACTGGTCATGTGCTTCAGATGCCTGATGATTGTCTTCCAAAGCAATTACTTAAAAATGGAAAGCGTAATGCTGATGGTCAGCAAAAGAGGTTTAAAGACTGTCTCAAGGCAAATCTTTAAAAATGTAGTATTAACACCAACAATTGGGAAACACTGGCCTGTGAGCGCTCCAGTTGGAGAACAGCCTTGACCAAAGGTGTCCTGGGCTTTGAAGACACTCGAACTCAGGACACAAGGGAGAAACGTGCTAAGAGGAAGGCATGCCTGGCAAACCCTCAATAGGGTCAACTCCCACCTGGAAACCAATGTCCCCACGGTGGAAGGACGTGTGGATCCAGAACTGGCCTCCACAGTCGCTTAAGGACTCATTGTTAAAACTGTGTTTACGGAAGACAATCTTACTTGGCTAGGAGGGATCGCCAAAGAAGAATCTGCCGGAGGCAGTCCAGAGAGCCCCCCACCGCCATCCTTTGCCTCTTGCCAAATAAGGAGATCAGAGCCAGGCTCCCCAGGGAGACATCTCTGGGTGCAACCGGAGCCAAGGCTGGGTGGGGAGCCTGGTGCCTTTCTCCACCGAGGCAAAGAAGGGGCTCACCACCCGCAGCAGCAGAGGGTCAGGCTAGCCTGCACTCCCTGCACAAGGGGGGGGGCAGAAGAGGCTAAGTTGCCCACTGCCAGTCTCTCTTTCCCTGCCACCACCTCCAGGTGGCCAAGCATCCATTTTTCAGCACCCAGCCAAGGGCACAGAATCATAGGCTTCTTGTGGCTCTCGTTGGGCTCCCTGCAAATGGAGGAGTAGCGGCGGAAGCCTCATCGCTGGGGGGCCACCAGAGCTTTGCACAATTCAAAGTGTTGGTGCTGACCTTGAAAGCCCTAAATGGCCTCAAAGGCCCAGTAGACCTGAAGGAGCGTCTCCACCCTGGACACCAGGGTCCATCTTCCGAGGGCCTTCTGGCGGTTCCCTCCCTGCGAGAAGTGAGGCTGCAGGGAACCAGGCAGAGGGCCTTCTCGGTGGTGGCGCCCGCCCTGTGGAACGCCCTCCCGCCAGATGTCAAGGAAATAAGCAGCTATCTGACATTTAGAAGACATCTGAAGGCAGCCCTGTTTAGGGAAGCTAATATTTGAAGCTGCAATTCTTTAGCAACAGCCGCTCTACTTAGCTTCAAGAGAACTACTCTCTTGCTGGTCAATGTCTATATTCCCCCAGGCCAAAAAAACCCCGTTGTCAAGGCTACATGGGCTGAGCTAGAGGCGTTTTTAGAGCCTCTCGAATCTACCTACCCGTCTGCCCTGACTATTGTGTGTGGAGACTTCAACGCTCGTATAGGAACAGATGACAACAGTCTATACACTCATTTCAACCAATTTATGGACCCTGAAGAACAGACGGATATTGGTGCGACACGACTGTCCAAAGATAGTAGAAGTAATTTCCCAGGTCTCTGCTTAGTGCAGGCTGCCAGACGGAGGGAACTGCTGATATTAAACGGCAATATAGAGGGGGACCGCCCCGGGGAATATACCCATTTCTCCAAGGCTGGGGGAAGCGTTATAGATTATATCTTAATCTCAAGATTTGCTCACAGCTTTGTAAGGAAGTTCCAAGTGGGCCACAATACTCTGAGTGATCACCTACCTCTAATTTTAGAGCTTGCAGGTCGGCCTTTTGACTATTCTATTGCCGAGCCACAATATATACCTTCTGTAAATTTGGATATACCTGCCCCCAAAAGACTCAAATGGTCCCCAATACTGAATGAAAATCTAACCCTCCTTCTTCAGTCAGTGGAGTTAAAGCTTATTCGCTCTGCTATTGTATCAGGCAATTCAGTAGATGCGATTATGGAACGCTTTAAATTACTTTTGGAAAGATTGAAACCCCATTTAACAACAGTGATACATAGCTCCGCTACAAAGAGGGCAAAGGACGGAGCTAGCTGGTTTGACCTGGAGTGCAGGCAAACAAGGAGACAAACGAGAACAGCCTACCAGAGATACAGGAAATCAGGGACTGCCCTCCTACTTAATGCTTATATTTATCTGAGACGGTCTTACAAACAATTACTAAGGAGAAAGAAACTGGAAGCTGAAAGAGCCGCATGGCACAGTTTGGTTAAGGCATCGCACGAGAAAGATACTACTTGCTTTTGGCGAACCATATCTGGTCTACTGGACCAGGAGCGTACTAATTCCATCTGTACAGTGGAACCAATGGAGTGGTTGCGCCATTTTCAATCTTTGTTCTATGACCAGGAAGCCCAACATTACAAACTATGCATTCAATTGGAGGACCTACCTCATTGGCCACCAGTAACTGCAAAGGAAGTTGAGAATTTAATCGCACAATTAAAGAACAACAAGGCCCCAGGGAATGATTACATCCCTGCCGAACTTCTGAAGTCCAACATTGGCTGGTGGGCCCCCCTGCTGGCGTCTTTATTTTCTTGGATCGACTCAACGGGTTTACTCCCAGATGGTTGGACTGAGGCAATAATTATCCCAATCTATAAAAAAGGACCCATGACAGACCCGGCGAGTTATAGACCAATCAGCCTTCTGCCTATACCCAGCAAACTATATGCCAAACATCTTTATATCAAGCTAACTAGCTGGCTGGAAACTGAAGCTATTCTAGCGGAAGAGCAAGCGGGTTTCAGGCAAGGCAGATCCACCATAGACCATTGCTTCACCCTAGCCTATTTAATTGACAAATATGCCAAAAAATCCCGTGGGGTGTTATATGCAGCCTTTATCGATCTAAAGGCTGCTTTCGATTCAATTCCACGTGTAAGACTCTGGGATAAATTGAGCACATCAAGTATAGACAAAAGACTATTATTTCTGATCAGCTGTTTATATAAAGACACGGTGCTGCATGTAAGAACTTCGTTAAATGGCCATCTTATAGGACCAGTTCCTGTCAGTAAGGGGGTCAAGCAAGGTTGCATCCTGGCCCCAGTTCTATTCAACATCTACATCAATGATATGGTTAACTGTTTGTCATCTCCGGACTTCCACGCCCCCAAACTGGCTGACAAATCAATATCAGTGCTTTTGTATGCTGATGATGCGATACTCCTATCTCGAACAAGAATAGGCTTAAATAGGCTCATAGGTGAATTTTCAGCATACTGTAGGAGAGAGCAACTTGCAATAAACTATCAGAAAACCAAAATTATGGTTTTTGCAAGGAAACACAGACAGTACAGCTGGAGGATGGATAACCAGACAATTGAACAGGTTAAAGCCTTCAAATATCTGGGTATCGTTTTCCAGTCGACCGGGTCCTGGGATGTCCATCAAAAATGTGCCAAAGAAAAAGCAGCTCAAAGTATCAAGATGCTGTCCCGCTTCTTTTACACGAAGGGGGGCAGATACATCCCAGCAGCCCTTGAAGTTTTTCAAGCAAAACCTCTGGCGCAGTTACTGTACGGGGCACAAATCTGGACGGGGAACCACTGCTCCAGTCTTGAAACTGTGCAGTCTAAATTTCTAAGGCAGATATTCGGCGTCCCCTCCTGTGTTCCAAACGCAGCATTACGACTCGAGGCCTGCCTTCCATCTGTGGAAACTCGGACCTGGCAGAGAACATTCAACTATTGGCTTCGTCTTAATCTGAATCCACCTGGTCTACTGCCTCTAGTAATGCAAGACCCTCACAAAAGCAAGTGGTTCAAAACTGTGCATCAAAAACTCCTTACATGCGGTCTGCATTCACAGTCCCTACTATCAATGGGCCTCATTAAAGCAAAGAGTCTAATAGGCCAGCGCCTGAAAGACATTGAACGACAAAACAACCTGATTATCTTAAAGAAACTGTGCCCATGGTATACCTACTTTCCCCCTTCTCATTTTGACTCTCCAGCTTCATATTTGTTTAAACTAACCATCCCAAAATACAGACGTGCCTTTACATTGGCTAGATGGGATGTTCTTCCCTCTGCTGTACTCGAAGGTCGTTACCAAAAGACTCCATTTGAAAAACGACTTTGCCCATGTGGAGATGGTAACACGGAAACAGTGTCCCACGTCCTTCTATCTTGCCCCCTTTACAAAGACCTAAGGAATGAGATTATTACTCCACTCATTCTCTCCAACCCCGGCCGTTCACCAGACATTACACTGTATTTTCTATTATCTGATACGGATAGTCAGATAACAGAGAAGGTCGCGAGGTACATCGAGAGAGCTGCGAAATTGAGGGCCACCATCTGAGTGACAGACTTGTTCATCTGACGGACCTCCTTTTGCTTGTTCTTTTCTTCCTTTTATCCCTATTTTCACTTTTAACTCTTGTATAGCTGTGGCCTGTTGGCTTTGCTAATAAAGTTTTGATTTGATTTGATGAATTCTTGTATTTTAATATTTTGCTGGAAGCTGCCCAGAGTGATGGGAAACCCAGCCAGATGGGCGGGGTATAAATAATAAATTATTATTATTTATTAAAAGCCACCCCCCTGAAGGAGAGTCTACCACCTTGAAGGTGGGAGGCGAGTTTCTCTCCAGCTGCCTGCGATGCGGAAAGAGGCCTCTGGGTAGAGGCTGGCACAGGTTGGCACAGCAAACCACAGAGCGCCATTGAGGGAGAAGAAGACAATGGGCACGTGTGCTCTTTGGGGAGGGGGGCAGGCAGGAGGGAAGCGGCAAAGGCATGAATGCCCCACTGTATCTCCGCTGTGAGCGAGGACAGGGCCGAGCCAGGGAGGCCGCCGTGGGGTTTTCCGCCTCCTCCTGCTGAAGGGGGCCAAAGGGCCGCGTGAAGTCATTGTTTTTGGGAGGACAGCCTGAAAAGAGTTCATTTCCAGTCATTAAACCTGGTAGTTAAACGGTGTCTGCCGTGCCAGTTGGGTCCGTGGCTGCAAGCTAAGCAGACCATAAAAGGCCCTCCGCCCCCCAGGTCCCTGCTGCGCTGGGGGTTGCCAGAGGAACTGAGGAAAACAAGGCGCTGAGAGGAAATTGTGCAACTATGAAGGCGCATCAGAGAGTGCGGGGAAGCGAATGCCAATTGAGTGTCTAGATCAAGGGAAGTCCGTTCCCCTCTCTTCTGCCTTGGCCAGGCCACACCTGGAATACTGCGGCCGGTTCTGGGCAACACATTTTAATCTGGGTGATTAAAATAATCCAGGGTCTGGAAAGCAAGCCTTATGAGGAAGAGCTGAAGGGTTTGGGGGGGTGTAGCCTGGAGGAGACTTAAGAGGAGATAGGAGAGCTGTCTTCCGATATCTCAAGCGCTGCCACATTGAAGGAGGAACACGCCTGTTTCTCCCTGCTCTGGAGGGGGGGGGGGGACAGAACCGATGAATTTAAGTTACAAGGAAGGAGATTCTAAGAAGCAAGAACTTGATGACAGTAAGAGCTGCTTGACCCCCTCCAAAGGTTGTGGTCTCTCGGAGCTTGCGCTGGCCACCTGCCAGAAATGCCTGCCTTGAAATCAGGGTCCCTTCCAGCTCTGAGTCTATGGGGAAGACAACTGGGGCAGGAGAAGCCTGTTTTAAAGCAAAGAAACGAAGCCAGCTCTCTCTCTAGGAAAAGGGCAGCCTCCCCACCAAGGGAGGAGGGGGGACCTGCTCCCCCTCGCTGCCCCAACCCTGACAGAGCTGGAAATGCAGGAAGAGGCGGCCTGGGGAGGTCAGGAGAGGCCAGCGGAGAAGGCCTTGTTGTTCCCATCCAAAAGGGATGTGCTGCATGCAGCTGTTTATCCTGAGCTGTAAACAAGATCGGCAGCTGGGAGAGGCTGCGTCCCGGAGACGGCCACTGGGCCCACGCAAGGCTACTACCCCCCAGCCCCAAAGGCCGCTTGAGGCCAGGCTCACGGCCCCCAAAGGGGGAGGGCAGCAGGGGGTCACGGAGGCAGCAGCAGCAGGAGCCATCCTGGCAATCTTGAGCTGGAGACGAGCCCAAGAGTTTGCCCCTGGCAGAGAGTGGGGCATGGGCAGACGAGAAGCAGAGCTGGAGGCCGGAGCCCCAAAAGAGGCTTCTGGGCACGTGAGGGGGGGCCCAGCAGGATCCAAAGCAGCAATTCCCACATTGCAGGGGGCTGGACTAGATGGCCCTGGGGGGTCCCTTCCAACTGCATGTTTCCCTGATGGCTTTGGGGGGTCACAGGCTGCCTATCCCTGCAGCCGATGTCAGCAGCAGGTGTGCGACAGGTACCCCCTCCCCAGAAGAACCCCACCTCCGCAGCCGAGGCAGCAGCTGACCTGAGCCGTTTGAGACAGAGTGCTTTATTACAGGATACACGGAAAGCAGACAAGACTGTTCACTGTACAATGGGGAGGGGGTTCAGAGACGCTGCTGGGGGGCGCAGGGGTGCAGCATCTGGGGGGCTGGGGGACGTCCCTGCAGCCAGATGCAACTGGGGAGAGATGCGCCTCTTCCAGACACCATTGGGACCCTGGCTTGCTGCTGCCACTGGCAGCCTGACCTCTATATTGCCCCCCCCCCCGGCCTCCCCCAGGAGTCCACCCCTGAGGCTTTCGGCAAAGCCTTCCGCAAGACCAGGCGGCTCTCACACTCGCTCCTCCGGGCTCCCCGGGCCCTGATCCGCTCTCTCCTCCTGGCTGCCGCCGCCTCCGCTGTCGGGGCTGGTCCGGCGGAGGACGTGCTCTGTCCGGAGGCCCCTCAGCTTCCCCAGCAGCTCCTGGATGAAGTCCTGCGACAGGAAGGAAGGAAGGAAGGGGTGAGTCCCGCCTCTCTCCGGCCGGTGGGGAGAGAGGGTCAGAGGCCAGGCTGGGCCAACAGCTGGGTCAAAAGGGCCGGCAAGGGAGGGGGAAAGCATTCCCAAGGAGAGCCAGGCTGCCAGATCAGACCAGGGGCCCATCCGGTCCAGCATCGTCTTCTCAAAGGGACCAAATATCTGTCTACATAAACCACAGAGCCTAGGACTTGCCGATCAGCAGGTTGGCGGTTCGAATCCCCATGACGGGGTGAGCTCCCGTTGCTCTCTCCCTGCTCCTGCCAACCTAGCAGTTCGAAAGCACCTCAAAGTGCAAGTAGATAAATAGGTACCACTCTGGCAGGAAGGTAAATGGCGTTTCCATGCGCTGCTCTGATTCGCCAGAAGCGGCTTAGTCCTGCTGGCCACATGACCTGGAAGCTGTACTCCGGCTCCCTCAGCCAATAAAGCAAGATGAGTGCCGCAACCCCAGAGTCGGCCGCGACTGGACCTAATGGTCAGGGGTCCCTTTACCTTTAGGAGTCCAGGTAGACTGCCTGTGGAGCTGGGGGTTCCATAAGGACATCAGAAAAGCCTGGCTGCGGCCAACGCCTCCCCCCATCCAGCGTCCTCTTCTCACAGTGCCCCCCCCCGGAAGCTGCCCCCCAGCTCCCTGCCCTGAGAGCAGCCAGGCTGGCTAGCCCTGGGGGGAGGGGCTCCGTGCTTCTCAGCAGAAGGGATCCAGTGGGGGAGGCAGGGGGTGCTCTTAGGAGTGACCAGCTGGGATTGGAACGCCAGGAATCCCCGGGAGGATCCAGCAGCCATCCCAGCAGCCACCGGGAGGGAGGGAGGGAGGGAGGGAGGGAGGGAGGGGGGAGGCTGTGCTGTGTATCTGGGTGGGGAGGGCTTTGCGCCAGCGATGGGAGCTGCATCCCCTCCTCCTCCCCTCCTCCACAGACCACCACTCCTGCTGGGAGAGGCTTCATCCGGCAGGTGCTGGGGGGGGCAAGCGGCTAATTCCCCTCCCTCCCCTTGCAGGGTAAAAGCCAGAGGGGTCCCTGGGGGTCAAAGAGCAAAGGCACCCACCTCTGTGTCCTTGTGGCAAGACTCCAAGATGCTCTGCAAAGAGAGGAGAATGAGGAACGGCTGGGGGAGCCTGCCTTGCATCTCAGCCCCTTTCTCTGACCCTGGAATTTGGGGAGGGGGCAGGAGGAGAATCCCACTTCTCTTCGCTCCCGGTGCAGCTGCAAACCCCACCCCCCAAAAGCCTCCCGCCCACCCAGGCCCCCCGGCCCCTCGGCCTGCTGCAAACTCATCTCCCCTTGGATAAAGTTTGGGTGCCCTTCCGCTTTAAGCTCTTTTGGTTTCGATTTATTACTATTTGGATTTCTTTCCAGCTGGCGCGGCAACATGGCAGGCATGCTTATCGATTGCACCAATGGCCTTTACCCCGCGGATCCCTGGTTATTGCACCCGGGCCAGAGGCAGAACTCGCTTGCTCACAAATGGGCAGAGGCTGGAAATCTTATCATCAGGAGCGCTGGATCCTGCCCACCGGCCTTGGGAGAGGACCGTAAAGAAGCCACCTTATACAGAGTCAGACTATTGGTCAATCCAACTCAATACTGTCTACACTGGCTGGCAGCACCTCTGGCCCAGGCCCACCTGGAAATGCCAGGGATTGGACCCCCTCATCCAGAGGGGGTTTCCTGCACAAAGCTCCCTCCCTCCAAATTTGGGGCACAGGAACATGGAGTCCTGCCTCAACCTGGGTGAGAAGGCTGCTCCACCCAGCGCAGTCTCCACGCTCACTTGAGAAAGGCTCTGCAGGGTTTGGGACACAGGGCTGTTTCCCTGCCCTACCGGAAGATGCTGCCAGGCTAGGACTGCCCTGGCACTGAGGCAGAGCCCCCCCCCCTGACAGCAGCAGCCCCCTGCGCCAACCTGCAGCTTCTTGGCCCGCTCCTCGTCTGTGGCCATCTCCAGCAGATCGTCAATGTTCACCTCGTCCGGCATCTCTGCTTCCTGCAATGAAAGCCAGCGGATTCAGCTGGGTCTCTGCGGGACCAAGGAAGTGCCCTAAAGCTCAGGAAAGGGATCTTGTGCCCCTGCAAGGCCTCACCAGGGACCAGCCCCTTTACAGGACTCTGGAACAGGGGGGCCAGCCACCATTTGTGAAGATCACAAGCAGGCTCGCTAGGAGATCCCAAGAACAGAAAATGGGCCAAAGACCCATCTGGTCCAGCAGCCTGTTTTCACAGTGGCCAACCCGACGCCCTCATGGGAAACTCACAAGCTTCCCATGAGTGCAAGAGCAGCTCTCTCCCCTCCAGTGGTTTCTAGCAGCTGGGATTCAGAAGCATCACTGCCTCTGACCAGACAGGCAGAGCGCAGCTGCTGGCCAGAGAGCCCTCCCTGTATGCTCTGTATGCTCCATCCCAGAAGCAACAGCCTTCATCCTCCATCGCAGTTGACCCCTCTCCCCCTCCCAAATGCCCCCTTTGCCACCCTCCTTCCTGAGTCTACCCTGCAGGTTCGTGGAGGTAGAAACTGTCTCTCATGCCTTCTCACGCTGCCGTTTCTGCGGGGATCTACCCTCGGTATTCATCACTCCTGTTATAAAAAAATCTCCAAATGGGTCCGAACTTCAATGTCTAAAACTCCTGGTAGAGAACAAGGATCTGGAGATCACACTCAGGGTGGCCAAATTCTGTGCGACTGCCATAAAACTTAGGCAACAAGTGGTACTACCAAAGTGATTAAGGTTTTAAATGATAATTTTAGGTTATATTTTAGTGATATATATATATAACTGCCACTATATCTCAATTGTCTCTGTTGTACCCAATTGCAATTGTGTTTTATGATTTTCCTGATATTGTAAGTGACCCGGAACTGGTCTGTGACCGTAATAATAAAATTCATTCATTCACCACCCTTCCTGCAAAGACTTGGCTGGTGGCGCCACTCCCAAACTCCCTCCAGAAGGAGGGAGCTGCTGCCCCTCTGCCTTCCTCCAGCCCTGGGCTGCTAAGAGGGGCTTGCGGAGGGGGCTGGGGAAGGCAGAAGAGGCCAGGCCACGCTTGTGCCTTGGCACCCAGCGCACCCAAGGCCCTGTCGCCCACGGAGGAGTGGGTCAGCTTTTATTTGCTTTCATTATCTTTGTTTATGCTGGCTGAAAGGGTCAAAAGCCGCCTGGGGTGGCTTGCAAAGTGGAACCGTGCTATACACACACACACACACACACACACACACACCAAACATTCAAATATCCCTGAAAAATAAAAGGGCAAGATCAGTTAAAGGCAGAGGACTCCCTCCAGGCCTGTTCCAGACCTGTTTGTCAAGGCAGGAGCCTATTCCGTAAGGATCAGGCATCCTGTAGGGATCGGGCCCTGCCGGGAAAGGCCGCCTCCTTCCTCCTCTGCCGGCCAACCGGACAGACCTGCACTGCAGGGCCTCCTGATCGGAGGCTGAGCTGCTGACACGCCTGCAGACAGCCCTGGAAGCCCACCCAGCCCATCGGGGCCCCAAAGGGAGATCAGCAGCGCTTCCCACTGGGCTCAGCCAGGGCAGGCGGCAGAGAACCAGCTCTCCCCATCGCTTGCCCCAGTAGCTGCAGCCCCCCAGGGCGCCCTGACCTGAGCAAAGGGCTTCAGGGGGAGGCCTGCAGGCAAGGCGGGGGCAAACGCTGCTGTGTCCCCCCCCCCACTGCTGCTGTGTGGCTGCAGAATTCGTCGGCCAGCTGAGTCCTGCTCCTCTCGCTGCAGCTCCCCTGGGATGCGCCAAGCCAGCCGGGCTGGAAACTTTCCTTTCATGGCAGGGTTGCGGGCGCCTCTTTTATAGATGGGTCTGGCTCCTCTCCGCCCCCCCCCCGCCCCCCACCTCGCTCCCTCCCAGGCCTCAGGCTGCAGGAATGCATTCTCTTCCTCTTGAAAAGCCACTCTTTCGTGGGACCAGCTGAGGACCCCAAAGCAGCCCCTTTGTGTGGGGGACGGGACAGGAGGAGGAGATCCCCACTGACAAACCGCCCTGTGGGCTTGGGATGAAGGGCAGGATAATAATTCAATTAATAAAGGCAAAGTCAATAGCTCCAGGTCGCCTCCAAGAGCAGCACAGAAATGGTCTCAATTATTTTTGTTGCTCTTATTATTAATCACAGGGGCAGCATCCTTGGGTACTTCCAGAGGGGTCTGGGCAGGGACCCGAGTTCTGATTCTGCCTTTCATTTCTCTGGAATATTGGGAGGCAGAAGCCACACTGGCGGGGTGGGGGGCACCAAGAGCAGGCAGGGGGCCCCTCCAAGAGGAGCTGGACTGAGGTGGGGTGGCAGCAGGAGAGAGAGAAAGAGAGAGAGAGAGAGAGAGAGAGAGAGAGAGAGAGAGAGAGAGAGAGAGAGAGAGAGAGAGAGGATGGGCAAGCAAGACCAGCCCCATGGCGGGTGGACAGGGGCCTGTGCATGTGGGGGGTGCAATGTGGGATCCACAGGAGAAGAAAGGCCTGGATGAAAGAAGGGCCACCAAGGAAGGAAGGATCCAGACTCTCCAGCCAAATCACAGCAGAAAAGGATTCCCATTAGGAGACGGTGCAGAGAGAGACAGTGTCGCATAGTGGTTGGAGTCGGACCTGGGAGACCAGGGGTCAAAGCCCCACTCAGCCATTAAGTTCACTGGGTGACCTTGGGGGACAAATCACGGCATCTCTCAGCCTAGCCTGCCTCACAGGCTTGTTGCAGGGATATACCCTATGCCTTTTTAAAATGTTTTTCTGTTGGGGGGAATTGGGTTGTTGTTTTTATTTTTATTATGTATTTTGTGGTTTTATATCTTGATTTTATTTTGTGAACCTCCCTGAGACCCCTGGGTATAGGTGGTATAATAATAATAATAATAATAATAATAATAATAATAATAATAATAATTGGGGAGGAGAACCACGCGCCCCACTTTGAGCTCCTTGGAGAAAAAGTTGGGAAATAAATGCAAGGAATAAATAAACAGCGCAGGCCAGCTTTCTTTGCCAGAATCAGGCCGGCTGCCCCATCTTGCTGGGACAGGGCAGGGCTCTCTGGTTCCCCCAGTCCTGCCTGGGGCCTTGGCGGTTCCTGCCCCTGAGCTGAGACCCTCTCCCCCCATTCACATCCTGGCACCATATGTCTTGGGCAGTGCCTTAATCCTGCCCGAGGGCAAGTAATCAAGAAAGATCAAGAAAGGGATTTGGCGAGATTAATGGGGATTCTGCCCATCGGAAAGCCACACAGAAATATTGGGGTGGCAGGAAAAGAAAATGGAAGGGGGTAGAGGGCGGAGAAAAGGCTGCAGCCCCCCAGGGGGGCCAGGAGGGAGAAGGGGCTGCAGCCGACCTGTTCCAGCTTCAGGGATGCCACACAGCCGGGCGATGGCATCTGGGGCAAGAGAGGAGCAGGCCTGGCTGGATCACAGATCCCTGGCACAGGAAGAGAAAGGATCACAGATCTGTAGTGTGAAAAGGGACCCCATCTGCTCCAACCCTGGCAATGCAGGAATCTTTTGCCCAAAGGGGGGCTCAGACCCACGAGCCTCACGCTCTGCCAAGGGAGCTGCTGCCCCAGCAATGACCAGGAAAGTGGGGGCAGCTGGGTCAGGGCGAGCAGCTCCATCCTGAGGCTTCCTGGAAACCGCGACTTCCTTCCCGGTGACCTACAAAGAGCCCACGCAGTGGCTGGGAGTTCCGCAGGCTAAATGAGCCCTCCTTCTTCCGTGAGAGGATTCTGCTGCCACTCTCGTGTTGCCCAAGGTTCCCTCTCGGCAGCTTCTGAGCTGGGAGCGTCTCTTTGGCCCGACCCTAAAGGCTTCTTCCGCGCGTGAGCCTCCTTTGGAAGCAGCGGGTTGGGCTCGATGACCCCTGGAGTTCCCTTCCAGCGCTACGCTCCTCGGATGCTAAGCCCACACGCCGCCTCATGCCGGGCCCTCGCTCCCCAGGGAGGACGGCAGAAGACCCCCGCCTCCAGCCCCTCACCAGATGGCAGGCAGCCCGGATCCTGCCCCTCCTTCCCCCTCTGTCGAGGCAGCGCCTGCAAGCCGCGCCGGAGGAACCCGCGGAGTCTCCCCGAGAGGCTTCCGACGGGGCGGGCGGGCGGGCGTCCCCCCGGCTCGCCTCCCCCGACCCGCTCACCTGTCCGCGGTAGAGCTCCTCCAGGCGCCCGTCGATCCACTTCTCGGTGTCGAGGCGCCGCTGCAGCTCCCGCCGGTCGTACTTGACGGTGACCCTCGCCTGGCGCCGCTGGATGCCCGGGCTGGGCGTCCTCTCGGCCGCGCGGCCGCCCCCCGGAGACAGCCCGGCCGGGCGCGCCGGCGAAGCCCGTCCCAGGCGCCGCCCCACCCGGTTCGCAGCCATCGCTCGCGCCGCCGCCGCCGCTGCCCGACGGGGCGCCCGCCGCCCCACGGCGCCTTATAGCGGGCGAGGGGCGGGCGGGGCGGGAAGGGCGGCCTGGCGCCCCGCCCCACGGCGGGCCCGGACGGGGCGGGCGGACCCCCAGCGCCACCTCCCGGCCGGCCCCGTCCAGGCCAGGCTGGGGAGACCCGAAGGCTCAGCGTCCCGTCGCGCGGGGAAGTGAGAGGCTGCCCTCTTGGCAGGTAGGCTGCCCTGGACATGGAGGCTCCATGCACCCCCCCCAAAAAATATATGCCTTTCTTCCGTGCCTTTGTCTTTTAAGGCTGCCCATCATCTCATGGCGAGGGATTCCTCAACAGGGAAGGGGCATAAAAGACTTTTTGGCCCCCTTATTCTTTGGGTCCTTCTGAACTGGGAGCCGAGAGTTTGGGGTGATGGTACCCAGCCCTTGGGAAGGGGTGGGGGGAGAAGGCGGGGCTGGAGTAGAGGGCAAAGGATGATTTGGGGGTGGGGGAGTGGGAAGGCGGTGGGACCACTCTAGGGGATGTGAGGGGGGTCTTGAGCGGGGGGGGGTCTCCGTGCTTTGCCCATCCCCACAATTGCTCACAGCAGCTGAGTTCTGCCCTGTGGGAAGCGAAAGAGCGGGGGGGAGCAGCCCGGGAGGTGGGGGCCTCCTCCGGGAGAGGCGTGGGTCTCCCCGACCCACTTCTGAACCAGACAGCTGGGCAGGAAGGAAGGAGGGAAGGGAGGGAGACGCGGAGCTCCTCTGCCTGTTCTCGTCCTTCTTGCCAACGTGACGCCCACGGGCTGCAGATGGGGCTCCTCAGCCGGGGAAGGGAGAGCTGTTGCAAAATTTCGGGGTGCACAAGTAGCAAACACACAGCCCACAGAAAACCAACCCTTCACCCTTCGGATTTTAGGAAATATTCCCTAAGAAAACCACACTTTTAGCACACAGAACAATCCCAAACAAGCCATCTTGGCTCTCTTTGTGTCCCCAAATATTTCCTTAGAGCCCATTTAGGAGAAGGAAATAAAACTCGCATCCTAAACCTCGGCTGCCTTGTGGGATTTCCAGAAGAAGAAAAAGCTAAGGAATAAAAGCTGCATATTTCTGGAGTGGGGTCCCTGAGACGCTTGGATGGCACCTTGCACTAAGACTACTGGGACTAATCTTATTATTATTTATAATAATTTTTAATGAATTTTCAATTTTACATTTCCAAATAAACATTTCACAAACTCTGAAATATCCAGCGACCTCCCTTCTTCTCTTTCCATGGTTCATTTTGCATATCATACATCCCTGCATATTTTACTATAACTATTCAAATCATTTCTCCACTTTCACTTCCATCAGAAATTATTTACTCTGTTGATGCTGCCAGCGCTTTGAGCTGCATAAGTATTTTCCATATAGTCAATAAACGTTTTCCAATCTTCTTTAAACCTATGTTCTTCTTGCTCTCTTATCCTATATGTTAAATCTGCAAGTTGTGCATATTCTGACATTTTAAGGTCAGTGGTTCGATTCCCCGCAACAGGGTGAGCTCCCGTTGCTCGGTCCCTGCTCCTGCCAACCTAGCAGTTCGAAAGCACATCAAAGTGCAAGTAGATAAATAGGTACCGCTCTGGCGGGAAGGGAAACGGCGTTTCCGTGCGCTGCTCTGCTTCGCCAGAAGCGGCTTAGTCATGCTGGCCACATGACCCGGAAGCTGGACGCTGGCTTCCTCGGCAAATAAAGCGAGATGAGTGCTGCAACCCTAGAGTCATCCACGACTGGACACAGGGGTCCCTTTATCTTTAACTTGTGCTAGCATTTTCCTTTACTTTGCAGAGTTTCATATTCCCCTTTTAAACACGCAGTGGACAATCGGTTGCAGGCTTGTGTGAGCCTCTCACTATTAGGTTCCTGGTAAGTTCCCTTATATCCCTCTTAAATGAATAAACACACCACAATCTTGTGTAAAGTATATAAAAGAAGTTTACTCACATCAGTTCACCATGGGATCCCTGAAGGCAGACTTGGTTACAAAGGATATACATGTGGATCTGTCCCATATGGGGATAATCCCAGTGTACTTTGTTGGCTGGAAGCATCTCTAGCTAAAAAGCTGCTCCAAGACGGAGGAAGTCAAGGGGGGGGGCTGCATGCCTTGTCCTTTTGTTACCTGGACAGGTAAGGTCAAGCCCACCTCTGGTCACATGCAAAGGACGTATGTCCCAGCCAGGAGGAAACAGGAAGTTTTCCACTGGCTGGACCAAACATTCCCCCGCATGTCCACTCTAGGAAAACAAGGAATGTTGTACTTGACTGCTTGTACATTGTCTGTCCATATTAACTCTCTGAATTGTGATTGCTTCAATGGGAGACAGCCATTAAGGTGTTTTTCTTTCCAGCAGATTTTTATATTTCTCCTAAGAAATATATATTTATATTTTCTTACTAAGAATGTGGTTCATAAAACTCTTGCAGATTTTAGCCTTCCCATACCAGACATGCATGCCAGCCGAATTTTTAATCTTGACCCTCTAAATCTAAGATGTCTGCATTATCCAATACACTCCATTCTTTTAACTAACACAGGCAAGCTGCCTCAAAATACATTTGCAAATCTGGCAGAGCAAAGCCTCCTCTTTCATTTGTATCTATCATACTTTTATGTTTAATTCTTGGCTTTTCCCCGTCAGATAATTTTGAGATATCTTTTTTCCATTCTTTGAAGCAGCTTAAATTATTCACAATTGGGATTGATTGGAATAAAAACAGCATCCAAGGCAATAAATTCATTTTAATAGCTGAAATTCTACCTAACACGGGAGAGTTTCATTCTTCCCCATATATCCAACTCTTTCTTAATTTCTTTCCACAATTTAATATAATTATTTTCAAACAGGATGAGATTTCTTTCTGTCAATCAAATTCCCAAATACCTAACTTTTTTGCCTATTTTTAGACCAAACATCCTTTCTTTAAAAAAATTCAACTTCTCATCCATGTTTTGAAACAACATTTTGGTTTTATCTGAATTTACTTTAAAACCTGCCACTTCTCCTTGTGATAATGATACTGTATATCGTTTGTAAGTTTCCAAGAAGCTCTGTAAGAAGGTTTGGTAGAAATATTGTTTAAATAACATGGTAAGATAAGATATACATAGTGCAATATAAATGAAGAAATGTGAAGATATGTAATAACTACGGAAAATTATCAGACATGTTGATGGAAGTCTAAAAGAAAAAAGACGTGTGATGAATTCCTAATGTTTAATTGTGTTATTAATTTGTTTTTATTGGAAAATTAATAAAAATTATATACAACCCCCCCAAAAAAACCTGCCAGTTCTCCAAACCTTTTAATTTCTTCTAATGCTTTGGGAGCACTCTCCAAAGGTTGTTCTAGTGTCAGCACCACATCATCAGCAAATGTTCTTAATTTATAAACTCCACGTCCCACCTCAAGACCTTTAATTTTCCTATTTCTCCTTATATTTCTAATGTCATAATAAACAACAGTGGATACAGGGGACAGCCTTGTCGCGTTCCTTTTTCTATTTGGCATTTGTCTGAAAAAATATTATTTATTAATATATTTGCAGATTGATCTGCATAGATTGCTTTAATTCCTACTAGGAAAGAATTACCTATTTCCATTTTCTCTAAAATCTTGTTCATAAATGACCACGAAATATTGTCAAAAGCTTTCTCCGCATCTAAAATGATCAATGCAGCCTATTTTTCATTTCTTACTTCCAAATACTCTATTAAATTGATTACATTTCTTGTATTGTCTTTCATTCTGCTAATTTTATTATTGGCACCCAGCCTGATTGGGTTGTACTCCGTGGGCCTCCTTCTGGCAAGTCCTGCAGCCCAGACGATGCCCAGGGTCCTGCTCTGCTGTCCTTTGGGCCACGTCCCTGAGGCTGGTGGACCGGAGCTCGAACTCTGTACAAGGCAGCTTCCTCCTTTCCACAGGGAGGGGTCACCACTTACCAGTTCCAAAAGGGGAGCTCCTCTCCTTGGACGTCCAGCCCTGGGAATCAGTACAACAGGAAGAAACTACGAAGGGGCTTTTGGCATCTCCCTGACATTGTGGCGTAATTCTGGCATAATTCCTCTGAACCACAGACCAAAATCTTTAGGCCCAGCCAACTCCCTCCCTCCCTCCCTCCCTCCCTCTCTCTCCCCCCCCCCCCCCGGTCCTTCTTATCCTATTGGGGGCGGGGGAGGCCCCTCTAAGCTGAATTTCCCCCTTTCTTCTGTTCAATTGTTCCTTTCATTTGCAAAAGCACTTTGTCCAAAGTGCTTTCCATAGAAGCAAAACACCATCAGAGAAAGGGAGGAGAGGGAGGTGACCAAGAAGAGGAGGACACCAGGATTTCCCCCTGCCCCAAAACAGGACCTTCTAGCGCCAACGGGCCCCAGGATGCTGACCCCTTGCTGACCCCTTGCACTAGATACGGTTATTAAGATTTCATGGAGACCTCTTTGCTGTTTGAAGCCACCCGGGAAAGATCTGTATCCCAAAAAGTGCTAGATTTACGTATAAGCTAAACAAGCTACGGTGGTCCCTCTGGTTACAAACTTAATTCATTCTGGAGGTCTGTTCTTAAGCTAAAACAGTTCTTATCCTGAGGCATGCTTTCGCTAATGAGATCTCCGACTCGCGGTTTCCATTCGCATCCTGGGGCAAAGTTCGCAACCAGAAGCAGCTACTTCCGGGTTAGCGGAGCTCGTAACCTGAAGCGTTCATAACCAGAAGTGTTTGTAACCAGAGGTACCACTGTATAGCTTAGGGCCCCACTCTCTTGGGGGGCCCCAAAAAAATTAAAGGAAAAAACACCTGGATGTACATTTCTGAAATATAAGGTAAAAAACAAATAAAATAAAACCTACAGCCAGCAAAAGTGTTTTGTGCTGTGTAGGCTCCTATTTATTATGTGCAAATAGCTTAGGGCCATCAATGACCATCTAGCATATATTCAACACCAAAAACAGTGACAATTTGTTGTTGGCAAAGGACAGCTGGACATAGAAAGGACCCCATTGCCTTCAGGAGCTGAGGGCCTCATAAAATCTAAATCTGGCCCTGTTCCCGAAATGTGAAATGTAAATAATCGAAACATCTAAGCCAGGTGCCCTCATGGGAAGTCTGGAAGCAAGACTTTCCCATTACAGCCAGTCAGTCCCCCGTCCCCCCCCCCCCCCGTGGATCATGGCAGCTGGCCTTCAGAAGAACTGCTGCCTCCAAGGACCCTGGAGCCAGAGGCAAGCCATCTTGGCTAGCAGTCATTGGTAGCCTTCTCTTCCTCCCTGAATTTGTCCCACCCCACCCCAGTGGGCTGCCGTCCCTGCATCCTGTGGCAGTGAGTTCTGCAGTTGAATTCCTTTTCCTCAGCCCTGTTGGCATCCAGCTCCAACGTCCGACCCCACTGCCTCCTGTGGGTTTGAGAGAGGGACAGCAATGGTCCTCTCCACTTCCTCCACGCCGCGTGGCAGCATTGTATGCTTGTGAAACACGGACCACTTCTCAACGCCATCTCCAACTCCTCGAAATATTTCATCAATGGTTTCTCTGAAAAATTTACACATCACTTGGGAAGACAGGTGAACTAATGCCAGTGTACTGGAAGAAGCAAAGATCACTAGTGTCAAAGCAATAATTCTTCAACATCAGCTTCATTGGACTGGTTATGCTGTGCTGATTCCTGATTATTGTCTTCCAAAGCAACTACTCTATTCTTAACTTAAAAATGGAAAGCGTAATGCTGGTGGACAACAAAAGAGGTTTTAAGATTTTCTCAAGGCAAATCTTTAAAAATGTAGTATAAAAACCAACAATTGGGAAACACTGGCCTGCGAGTGCTCTAGTTGGAGAACAGCCTTGACCAAAGGTGTCCTGGGTTTTGAAGACACTCGAACTCAGGACACAAGGGAGAAGTGTGCTAAGAGGAAGGCATGCCTGGCAAATCCACACCGTGTTCAACTCCTTCCCGGAAACCAATATCCCCACTGTGGAAGGACATGTGGATCCAGAATTGGCCTCCACGTCACTTACGGACTCACTGTTAAAACCGTGTTTATGGAAGACAATCTTATTCGGCCAAAGAAGGAGAAGAAAAATCAGACTCACCATAGCCAGACGGGAGACCCATCTCCAAAGTGGAATATGACCCAGGCTGATAAAATAAACGGACAACCAGCATATAAATGAGGGCTGCCATATTTCCGGAATTTCCCGGGCAGTGGCTCCACGGAGACGCCATAGTCCAGTGGCGTCCAAACTTTTCCCAAAGAGGGCCAGATTGGATGAAGTGAAGGGCCGGGAGGGCTGACCAAAGGGCCAAGCCAAGTTCTTGACCTTTTTGTAGGATTGAAGTTGTTGAGGATTTTACCCCAGGAAATAAACTGCCACAGGGGCCGAATGAAACCGACCGGCGGGCCGGATTAGGCCCCGGAAAGGAACTTTGGACTGCCTGCCAGAGTCTCCTGCGAACTGACTCTTATCCGCTGCCCCCCCCCCCCGCGCTCCCTTGCCGTTGTCTCCCCTCCGCCCCGCGGGAGCGCGCCGCCCCCCCGCCGGATCCCGGAGTGCTGCTTGGGGGGGGGCGCCTTCTTCCGGCGGGGACCCGAGGGCGCCGGACACGGGCCGGCAGCATCAGCCGGAGGGGCGCGGCCCCGGCCAGGTGCAGGTGCGCGGAGGGGCGTGGCCGGCTCCCTCCCCTTGTGACGTCGGGGGCGGCGATTGGCGGCGCTGGCGCGGGGGCGGGGCTCACCTGCGGGCTCCGGGGGCGGCGGGCGCGACGTGCGCAGTTGGGGCTTCGCAGGCGGCCAGGATGGGGCGCAGCGCGGGGCTGATCCTGATGGCCGCGATGGTGCTGGGCGCCGCCGCCGAGGCGCTGCCAGGTGAGGGGGGGAGGGAGGGAGGGAATCACAGGAAGAAAGACGGGGTCTTTCTATCTTCCTTTCTCTCTCTCTCTCTCTCTTTCTTTCTTTCTTTCTTTCTCTCTCCCTCCCTCCCTCCTGCTTTGTACTTTTTTTGGGGGGGGCGCAGTCAACTGCCGGGCCGCGGAAGGGGGCGGGGCTTCTCTTTAGCCCCTCCCCGAGGGACAATGGCTGCCCGATCCCTTGTCTTTTGGGGGGTGGGGGGGGGCTCCCATCCCTGGCCGGCCCCCCCGCCCTGGTCCTCCATGGGGCCCGCGCGGGGCCTGGGAGGGGGTGGCCCCATTGGGGTGGGGGGAGGGAGGGGAAAGGCGGGGCGCGGCTTCCCGGCGGCGCAGGTGGGCAGCTCCCCCCCCCGGAGGAGGAGGAGGAGGAGGAGGAAGTGCTCTCTCTGCCAAGCCCCCCCCCCGCGTGTGCCCCTTGTTCCTGGTTCAGTCCCTCTGCGCCAGGTGCCAATTCTGCGCGCGCGCGAGAGAGAGACCCCACTGGGCAGGGGCCGGCCCCATAGAGGGGCTGCCTGGCTGGGGGGGGGTCTGTGCCAGGGGACTGAGCTGCTGCCCAGATCGTGCCTGCTCTTAAGGTCGAGGAAGTTGTCTGTTTACAATCATCATCATCATAATCATAATTTATTATCTGTACACCTGGCTGGGTTTGCCCCTCGTGGAGGGAGGAGCTGGGTCCCGAGTGCGGGAGCAAAAGCCGGATTGGCAGAGGCAGTGATGGCCCAGTGGGCCCTGGCACTCTTGCGCCAGTTGGGGCATTACCCGGGACGAGACTCCGGGCTGCCGGCTTTTATTTCCGGAAAGCCCTTTCCTGCCCGCCAGCCCAGGATGGGGTTTTGAGGCTGCGCTCCCTGGACCCGAGGAGGAGGCAAGATCGCGGAGCTGGAGAGTGCAGGGGCCTCCAGAGGTCATCCAGTCCAACCCCTTTGCTGTCTGAGCGAGGAGAGAGCGCACCGGGGAGCACGGAAGCCTCCCTTCCCTGCTTTGTGGGCCAAAGAAAAGAGCCTTTCTGGGTCAGGCTCCCAGGCTGAGCGGGTGCAAAGGGAACCTGATCTGCCTGGGCTCCGCAGGGCTGGGCAGCCAGTCTCAAACTGGTTCAGCCTGTTTGTGGTGAGGTCACCGAGCTGCTCTCCCTGAATCACCAGGCGGGGGGGGGGCCCTGTCTGGCTCTGGGGGGGGGGAGGCCTCATCGCTCTCTGCCCCATGGAGGCCAGACCTCCTGGTGGGGAGGGGGCACCCTTCCTTTTTATTATGATTACATTGATTAAGTTTGCATTTTATTACATTTAAACAAATCCTTATTGTGCTCATTACATATTTGCTCAATCGAGCTTTGACTCCCCCCCCCCCATATGGTTGCCATAATTCATTAGCATTTATACATTTTCCCATTTACATTTCATTTAACGTAATTTTTTATTTATTTTAAAATAAATATTAAAAGGTCCAAATCCTTAACATTGCAAGTTTTTCTTACAACAAACCTGCAAGTGGGGTATTGGTTATTCCCTCCATGTCCCGCTCACCTTCCTTAAACCTGCAAAAGAGCAGAACAGGACTACCCCCTTCTCTTAATTTTAAAAAAATTTCATTTTTTTGTAAAAAAAAAAAAAATTACAAAAACAAATCCACAATAATAAAAGGAAAAACTTTTACCATATCCATATATGAGATTCTCTGAATCTCGTGACTTACCCCCTGCATCTCATTACATTATCCACATTTTAAATTTTTCTAAATTGTCCATATTTTTTGTTTCTTCACAATTTTTTTTTTACTGTCCAGCTAGCTGTTTTATTTGATTATTGATTACTTAGGAGACAATGGTCTCCTAAGTAAACTATAATTCCCCCCCCCCTTTTTTTTAAGTCCTTACCTTCCTGATTCCTGAGTCTCCCAGTCAGTTTTGCCATTTCAGCATAGTTTGGTTTTTTAAAAATCAAATTCTTTCAACATAGAACAGCCTCACACTGGACGGATAAATGCTAGAATATCCCAACCTGACCCAGAAGGTGATTCTAAGGCAATACATGTGAAGTAACAACCGAACGACGCAAATTCTTCTCCCCAAACTACTGTTTGTATAGAAGGCGATAAACAATTTTAAGTCAGCCGAAAAGGTTTTCTGCTGTGAAGGGTGTCCTCTGATTTTCATTCCTTGGCCTTGCCACTTGCATCGTGAAGCAGTGAGATTCGGTCACAGAAGAGTCTTTGTGCTTCAGGCCTGGGGCCAATTGCATTTTATGATCTGATTTTTCCACAAGTGCTTTTTTATGGCCAGGCTTTGTTGGACAAATTTGTCAGAGAACTTGAGCGGTTCTTGTTTTCATCCGTGAGCCGCCTGGAGTTCCTGTCGGGGGAAATGGCGGAGGACAAATAAATATGTCAATAATAATCCTAAGAGACGCCCCCTAAATTCTCCCAGCATCTCCTAAGAAGAAGACTTATTAAAGTTTTAAGCTGTTAAATTAATATTGTCTCCTTGGACATCGAGAGACATTTTGCCCAGTAATTGCTTTTATTTAGATTCTTTCTCTCCCACATCCCCTTCCTTTATGACAAACACGTCCAGCTCCCAAGAGACTGCGATCTACTCCCAGTATTAAAAAAAATGGCAGTGCTCTACCCATTGTCCTTGCCAAGAGCTGTTGAGCTTTTGATGGGGGGGGGGGAATGCAAAAAATTGGTCACAACAGTACGCCCCCCCCAATTCTGCGATGGGGGTGGGGGGTGGGGACATTCTTTCCAAAAAAAATTTCAAAAATTTTCAATGCGAAATTACAACAAAAATTACAAACATTGAATCCGAAATAAAACAGTACAAACAAGAAAGAAAAAAACAGAACACAAAAGAAAAAAAAAGAACAAAAACAACAATCTAGGAATAAAACCATATCATCCTTCTAATCTAGTCACTACATGCATATATGGTGGGGACATTCATTGTCCACTTGATTTAATCCCAAGATCAGTCAGGATCTACCTGTGGACAATGGAGAAGGGAGAATTCTCCCAGATGTGGCCTCTGTGCAAAAGGACCCCCCCCCCCGCTGACTGCTTTGCGTGGAGGAGGAATTGACTCCCCTTGTCCCCCCCCCCCCGGGCAGACTGGGGTCCCACCGTAGTCGAGGGCGGCTCTCCTGCAGCAGGAGGGCGGCTATGCCTCTGCCCATGTGAAGAGTTCTGCCAGTGGTTGGGAAAGTGCTCTTGAGGTTGCTGCTGCTGCTGCTGCTGCTTTGCCACAAAGGGAGGAGGAGGAGGAGAGTTTTGCCTGGAGCGTCACCCTGGGGGCCGGGCTAAGGGAAGGCAGCCTGCGTATGCTCAGAGGCACACTTTCCCTCTCCTTGTGCCGCAGCATCCCCAGCAAAGCCTTGAACTCCGGCTCGCCCTCCTTTTGTTATTGAGCTTTTATCTTTTAAAAGCTAGGAATGTTATAAAAACAAACAGACTGTGAGCCTGAGAAGAGATGAACTCCAAAGGGCCGCCCAGGTCCATATTTAGATCTGCATTTAACTCCTAGGTTAGGGAGCAAGCAGAAAACTCCAGTAGCATAAACAGGAAGCGGATACTCTGGGTAGCCGTGCAAACTTGGCTTATCTGTGGGAGAAGCAAATGGGAATCGTCCGCCCCAAAAGGGAGTTGAATCCTGTTTAAAAACAGCAGCTTTCCTGTGGAGGCCGTGACTTTGGTTCATGGAGGGCTCCAGAAATGGGTGCCAGTTGGCCGATTGTGTTGGCGGTTGGGTGTCAGTTGGAGATTGGCAGCTGGAGCAGTCAGGGAAAGAGGGAGAGAGCAACATCTATCTATCTATCTATCTATCTATCTATCTATCTATCTATCTATCATCTATCCATCCAGTGCCGGATTTACATATAAGCTAAACAAGCTCTAGTTTAGGGCCCCACTGGGTTGGGGGCCAGAAAAATTTAAAGGGAAAAAAACCTGGATGTACATTTCCAAAATATAGGATAAAAAAAAAATTAAACCTACATACAGCAGCAGTTGTTTGTGTTGTGTGGGCTCCTATTTGTTATGTGCAAATGGCTTTGGATACCTCTTAGGTCTATCAGTGACCCTATAGCATATATCCAACACCAAAAAACAGTGACCATTTGCTATTCACCAAGGACAGCTGGACATAGAAAGGGCCCCATTACCTTCAGGAGCTGAGGGCCTCATGAAACATCAATCTGGCCCTGGGTTCGAGTGCTGGACCAGGACCTGGGAGACCAGGATTGGAATTCCCGCTTCAGCTGGGAAGCTCACTGGTTTTAGCTTTCCCCCCCCCCCCAAAATAGGGAAGGGCCTGAAAGTTTCGGGAGCGGCTGCTATCATATTCCTTGTAGCGACTCACTGGTTAAATCTGGCTATATCTATCTATCTATCTATCTATCTATCTATCTGGATTAGCAAAAAGCCTTTTATTCATTAAGTAGATCCCATCAGGAAAAGAACAGAGTCTTGTGTCAGCTTTGAGACCGATGGATTTATCATGCTGTGACCCCCCCCTTGGGGCGCCAGGTCCCACACTCATTTTCCCTTTGCCCCTCTAGGTGGGGCAGGGAGCCCCCCCCCTGAAACCCAGAGAGGCCCTGCTGTCGGTCAGTGCAGGGAGCAAGGCGCACCAATGGCCTGACTCTGCGGGAGGCAGCTTTTGCTGTGGGTGGGGGTCCCCCTTCCCCACGAAAGAGACCCAGGAAAAGCGGCTTCTCTCGCACGGCTGCGCCACCAGCTGTGCCATTATCCTGCAGCTCCCACTTTGTGACGTTACCGTCCGGGGGGGGGCAGGGAGAGCGTTTTCGGCCTGTGGGGGCAAACACCACAAATTCTCTGGTGGCCCTTTGGGTGCCAGAGGCGGAGCGGAGTTAGTTGAAACCCCCGACCGCCTGGGAATGTCGGACTCTGGCGTCTCGCTCAGTGCGATGGGGACATCCTCTCCCCTGCTCAGGAGCAGCTGCCAGCAGAGTCTGCACCTCTGGGCCTGGAGCTGCCATCTTCGCTAGCGGAGAGGGTGCAGCTGCTTTGGAGCGCCCCCTGCCTGTGGGGTGCGCATCCTGCCTCCTCTCCCCGGTGCCTCATTTTGCTGCCGCGGGGTTGGAGTCGAGCCAACTTCCTGGGCTGGAGAAGGAGGAAGTTTTGTCTCCTTCAGTTTGGTTGCTTCAAGGGCAAGTTGGCCAAAGCTGGTTGCAGGCAACTTGCAGCAAAGAACACAAAAATTAAAAATTGCGCCAACAAACAAGACACTTCAGTGAATCGCTACGAGAAATACGATAGCAGCCACTCCCGAAACTTTCAGGCCCTTGCCCATTTTGGGGTGGAAATAAAGCTGAACCCAGTGAGCTTCCTGGCTGAAGCGGGGATTCGAATCCTGCTCTCCCCGGTCCTGCTCCAGAACCCTCAGCCTCCCCCCTCCCCTCCTTGCCCCTGCCCCTCTGGATGTGTCCCCTCCTTGTCGCACTAGCCACTGAGCCTGCTGGCCCCTCTGCTTCCTTCCAGACGACTGCTACCTGCCCAAGGTGGTGGGGCGCTGCCGGGCTGCCTTCCCCCGCTGGTGGTTCAACGCCTCCAGCCAGGCCTGCCAGGAGTTCATCTACGGCGGCTGCCGGGGAAACGCCAACAATTTTGTCTCGGCCGACAAGTGTCGCCAGATCTGCGCTGCAGGTGAGTGGGGGGTGGAGGTGTTCTGGCACAGTGAATCGTCTGACTTTACAGAATTGCATTAAATTTTTAAATTAAGTTTTACATGGCATTTAAATTCAAACACACCAGTCATCTCCTCTTTAGGATTCTCCGAATCCCTTGACTTCCCTGCACCCTTCCATGGTTACCATTATCAACCCAATTTTCCATCTGCTTCTCTTATTTGCTCAAGGAATATTATCCAACACACATTAAAAACAGGGCTGCCTTCAGGTGTCTTCTCAAAGTCAGATAGTTGCTTATTTCCTTGACATCTGATGGAAGGGTGCCACCACCAAGAAGGCCCTCTGCCTGGTTTCCTGCAACCTCACTTCTCGCAGGGAGGGAACCGCCAGAAGGCCCTCGGAGCTGGATCTCAGTGTCTGGGGTGGAGACGCTCCTTCATCCTCTCCTGCTTTTCACACCTTGGGAGGAGAGCAGACGCGACGTCTCCCTCTTGCCAACCCCAGGAGCTGGAAAGATGACCTTCCCCTTTGCTGAAGAGCTGCTGTGTCCTGGCAGTCCCCCTCCCCTGGGCTCAGGGACCACCTTGGGGGGGTCTTGGCTGTGGCCGCCTGACACTCTCTCTCTTGGCTTTCAGATGGTGGCCGGGGGGGCACAGAGGGAGAAGTAGCGGCACCCACCAGCAAGGGTAAGGAGATGGGTGAGAAGCTCTCGGGGGGGGGGGGCTGGGAGGGAGCTCTGTGCCCGGCCCCTCCTTGCACAGGGAGACTCGTGGCACCCTACCCTCCAAGAATGCGTGGCCTTCCTCGCAGGGGCGTCTAGGAGTTTTCCAAAGGGTCCAGTGTGGGCTCCGAACTCTGGAGGAAGGGAAAGGAGATTGTTAGCCACTTTGAGACTCCTTAAGGGGAGGGATGTGAGTGGCGCTGTGGGTTAAACCACAGAGCCTAGGACTTGCCGATCAGGTTGGCGGTTCTAATCCCCTTGATGGGGTGAGCTCCCGCTGCTCAGTCCCTGCTCCTGCCAATCTAGCAGTTCGAAAGCACGTCAAAGTGCAAGTAGATAAATAGGTACCGCTCCGGCGGGAAGGTAAACGGTGTTTCCGTGCGCTGCTCTGGTTTGCCAGAAGCGGCTTAGTCATGCTGTCCACATGACCCGGAAGCTGTACGCCGGCTCCCTCGGCCAATAAAGCGAGATGAGTGCTACAATCCTAGAGTCGTCTGTGACTGGACCTAATGGTGTCAGGGGTCCCTTTACCTTTACCTAAGGGGAGTGAAAGGTGGGATACGAAGTCCAAATTCTTCTTCTTCTGGAATGACTTGCTCTGCCTTCCCTCCCTGACAGCTGCGTCCGGATCCGGCCACCGCCGTCTGCCAGGGGATGACCGAAAGGGCTTCCAAGGTAACTGGGGTGGGGCAGGGGTGGCAGCTGAAGGGGCAGAGGTGGCTCCAGCTCCCCCCCAGTTCTGGCCTCTCTCCAAGGGCACCTCTGAGTCTCATTTTCCTCTCCCCCCCCCCCAGAGTTTTGCGCTGCCCCCCCAGAGGTTGGGCGCTGCCGCGGAGCCTTCCCTCGTTGGCACTTTGACCTGGAGACCCGTACCTGCAAGATGTTCATTTTTGGCGGCTGCGGGGGCAACAAGAACAACTATGACTACGAGGAGCACTGTCTGCAGTGCGCCAGAGACGGGGGTAAGAAGGGGCAGGCTGGGTGCCCAGGCCAGACCCCCCGCAAGGGCTCACATCCTTGCCCAGGGTGGAAGGGCAGATTCCCCCCTCCCCAAAATCCAAGGAGATTTGGAAAAGTTCCAGAGCCTCCTCACTCCCTTCTTTTTAAAACTTTTATTGATTTGTCAGCCAAGGGGAAAAGGGCAAACTTAACAAAATGAGAGAAAAGGGAACCGAAAATTTAAACCACGGAAGCATCACGTCATGGAGGGACAAAAGGGCGCAGATCCAGCACTGCTCCAGAGTATGTTCCCTTAGCAAAGAGTAAAGATTTATAGAAATAAAGACCTTCTCCGCCTGGGAGTCTCATCCTAAAGGAGATTAGAGGTTCTGCATCGTCTCAGGTGAGCCAGGTGTTTGTCCTGGTGGCTCTGAGTGCGCCTCCATGTTTGTCGAAGGCGTATCTTGTCATGCCTTGTCACAGAGCAAGAAAACCGGTCATTCAGGCTCTGCCCTCTCGATCCTATTCGTTCCAGGAGGGCCTTTTGCCAAAGCCTTGAATGTCGGCCGGCCGGTTTAGTAAGACTCAAGGTTTCCTGGATTTGGCAATGCGGCCCCAGCTGCTGCTTCGAGGTTTTAGAAGTCAGCTCCCTCCTTCCTTCGCTTCTCCCCTCCAGAGACCTGCCAGGAAGGCCCCGATCCTGTCCTCACCAGGCCTCCGTTTGGGCTGGGCTCCGAGGACTCACAACTCCCTGTGGCTTCTCCTGCTGGAGCATGAACTGATGGGTGGATTGATTGAATTCATATACCGCTCTGTACCCGGAGGGCTCAGGGCAGTTCACGGAAAAGATCACAATAAATATAAGAACAATAGCCCAACAACACCCCCCCAAAAAGAGCCACATTTTAAAAGGGTATGGGATGTCGATCAGGTCAACCAAAGGACTGGTTAAAAAGGAACGTTTTCACTAGGCGCCTAAAGGTGTATAATGAAGGCGCCAGGCGAACGTCCCCAGGGAGAGCATTCCACAGATGGGGAGCCACTGCAGAGAAGGCCCCGTTCTTGTGTTGCCACCCTCTGCACCTCTAGAGGAGGGGGCATACGAAGAAGGGCCTCGGAATATGATCTCAGGGTCCGGGTAGGTTCATATGGAAAGAGGTGGTCCTGGAGGTATTGCGGTCCTGAGCCATTTAAGGCTTTAGAGGTCCAAACCAGCACATTTGGCCCTTGGCTCCCCAGGACAGGGAGGCAGTGGGTGCTGCCCAGCCCCTTCTCACCCGCTGCCCTTTGTCTCTGTGGGGCTCTGGGCACAAGGGCACTGCTCTGCCCCACAGCCAGAGGAAGGGATGCTTCTGAATGCCAGTCTCTGGCAACCCCAGGAGGGGAGAGTGTTGCTCTGGTGCCCGGATCCTGCTTTGGGGTTCCCTGTTGGAGCACCCAGTGTTTCCCCCTTGGGCCTGATCCAGCCGCGGGGCTCCCCTTGCATTCTGACACGTCTCCCCACTTTTCAGAGTTAACGGAAGAGCCGTTGGAACCCAAGCAGCACAGCCACCTCTTCCCGGACCCCATGATCCACTCCACCAGAGGTAGGTGCCTGGAGGGGGGAGTTTTGGGGGGCAGGGGGGGTCGCAGCACCAGGCCTCTGACTCTCCTGGAAGAGGCCAGGGGCTGCAGTGCTTGTCATTTAAACTCTACTCAAGATTGCTCCAGAGCAGAACTTTGACATATAGTTGGCCTTGGTGAAGATTTGACATTTCCATCCCCAAAAAAGTTTTTGATTTGAGTTTCTACTGAAATGAGGCCGCATTTTAATGTTGTATTTTAATCTTGTTTTTAAGTTGTATTTTAATTGATTGTTTTTATACCTGGTGTTAGCCGCCCTGAGCCCAGTCTTGGCTGGGGGGGGGGGGCATAAATACTACTACTAATAATGATAATAATTATATAGTTAGCAGAGTAGAAACTTAAACACGTTGCAGGATTCCCCAAAAATAGGCTAGAGGCAATTATATTTCATCCAGCAGAGCTTTACTGCTACTGAAGGCAAAGGAGCGTAATGGTCACAAATCCAGTACATTCAGGGTTGGCCCTGTCCATCAGAAATCCACTTGCAGCAGACTTAACTTAAACTTTCCATGACTTAGAATAAGACTTAACCTTAGCACTATGCACACTATGTACAGAACACCAGAAGGAAGAGAGATAAAAGGAGAAAGTGAAACCCCGGCTCCTTCTGGCCTAACCATTATAGTTTGCATGACCTTGACTGAAAGACATAACAGGACCAGTTTTAAACCAGCTGTCTTCCTTTTCTGAAGGAATAACCCAAACACCAGGAGCTTTCTGCTTGCTTCTTTCAAAGAGAGAAGCTTCCCGAACCCTCTTGAATTCTTGAGAATAGGAAAGACCTCGACACATCAGATCAATACTTTCTGCACTAAGAAATGCAAAGGGGCAGTGTTTGGGGGAGCCTCTGAAATCCAGAGGAGATTTGCCAGGGGGGCTGGTGAAGCCTTTCCCCTCAGGGGTCTGTCGCTTGGGTGCATCTGCTCCTAGTTCCCCCCCCCCCAGCTGGCAGGTTTCCTGGCTCCGCCTCCAGCCTCTCCCTGGAGCTTCCCATTTGGGGAACTGGCCTTAAGAGTGGCGCAGGCAGAAGGGCGTCCCCAAAGGCAGAAATCGCCATGGAAGAGGCAACATCTCTTGGTTTCTCCTCCTGGGGGCCAAGAAGACACGGCTGCAACCAGTCATAGATGTGTTCTCTGATCTCTTCACATTCCTTGAGCTTTAATTTCCCTTCTGTTTCTGATAACAGATCTCTCTATGTAGGCCATTTTCCTTCCCTATTTATTTGTTTTATTGAGGTTTCTTCTATTGGAGACAACAGCCATGGGGCTTTTTGTTCTAATTAATCTTTATGTCCCCCCCACGCTTTGAAGAGTGATATCCTGATAATATGGTTATGAAATCCTTTGTGTATTTTCCCTTTGTTATACCACCAATAAGCATGTCCTTCCAGATCTAACAGATCTGCATTTTCTAACTTAATCCAATCTCGGATTCAGGTAAGGCAGGCAGCTTCATAATACCTTTCCCTGACCCTTTAACCCTTTCCCCTCCGCAGCGGTGGTGCTGGCAGTGCTTCTGGCCCTGATGGCGGCTGCCCTGCTGGGCTCCATGGTGCTCTTCCTGGTCAAGATCTGCCGGAAGAGCCCGCAGCTGAGCCTGGGGCCGGTCTGGAGCACCCTGGACGACAAGGAGTACCTGATGAGCAACGCCTACACCCTCTGAGCCCCAGGGGCAGGCGGGCTCCCTCTGGCCGGCTGGGGCTCCAGCTGCATGTAAATAATGGAGGCGAGGGGCTCTCCCCCCGCCCTACCCGCCCCCTCTCTGGGGCCAGCTTTGTAGAACACGCTTGGATCATAAATCTCTCCCAGGGAGGGGGATTCTTTCTCATGACGCTGGTTGTCTCTCCAAGTTTGCTTGCCCCTTCTCTTCTAAGCACAGCCGCCGGGATCAGGAACACGGTCGGGGGGGCTATATCTGGGGCCCCACCTCCCCGAAAAGGTTACTTGGAGCATGGGGGAGGCCTGCGCCCCAAACGTGGAAGGGAAGGGCGCCTGGGCAAATGCAAGAGCCAAGATACACAGCCTGCCCCTCCCCCCCCATTTATCACAGCCGCCCTCCTCAATGCCAGTGCAAGTTGGGGGGGCACCTCCCCAGCCTTGGGGTCTGCTGCCGTTCCCAGATTCCCGTGGGTCTGGTCTGTGGGAGATGCTCAACGCAGGTGGTGAAGCCCAGTTGTTACAGCAGGTGGTGTGTTTTTTTGGGGGGGGGGCACAATGCTGGAGTCCCTGACTCCGTGAAGCTGTGACTCCTCACTGCAGGGTAGAGATGTGAAGGTAGAGAGGGAGAAATTGGCCAGGCGGGGGCCCTCTTTTCCCCACCCCCAGTGGTATGAAATTTTGCTTTGTAGGCCAGGGAGCGAAGCGTCTCCCACTGACTGTTCATTCTCCTGCCCCAGTCTTCACAGTGCTGCTCCTGGGGGGGGGGGCAGGTCAAAGTCTCTGTGGGGTCAGGAATGCCCTCCCTCTGCCTGGGTGAGGTCTTTGCTGCAGGGAGCGGCCTGTGTTTTTGTGGACTTTGCCGTCTGTTTTATGGCCTCTTGCTGCGAGGGGGTGGGAAGGGGCAGCGGCTGCTGTTTCTGCTTCCAGGGAGACTCCAGCCATTTCTCATGCCCCAGACAGACCCCCCTGGGTGTCCCTGAGCCCCACAAGCCAGGTCTGGCCACAGGTGCTCTGCTTGCCCCGGGAGGGGGCTGGCCCTGGCCCTGCTCTCCCCAGAAAGACACTCCCCAGGCAGGCAGGATAACGCCCCCTTCAAGGCCTGCTTTGCTTTGGCCCCTTCCGCTCCTCCCTGAGCTGCTCCTGCCTTCTTCAAGGTTTCTGCTTTCTTTGTGTGTCCAACTCTGCTGGCTACTCCCTTTTGTTTTGGATCAATTGAAGTGAGTTCTAGTTTCACGTTTGCCAGAGAGGCCTTTCCTCTCTGCCTGCTCTCTGCCTGCTGCTGCAGCCGCCTTCCCTTCCTTCCACCTGCAGTTTCCCCATCCCTCCCTCCTTCCTGGCCTTCACAGGTGTGCTTTCCAGGTGTCCCTGCCAGAGTCATTGCAGCAGGAGGAGCTTCAGGAGGAAAAAAAATGGGAGGCAGGTTTTCAGTTTGGTCCAAGTCCTCCTCCTGTGTGGCCTTGAGATCACCTTCTGGGACTGGCTGCCCTGAACATGTCTGCATCTTCCTGATCTTTGGGGGACCATCAGGCTCCAGCTGCAGGGCTGGCCGGCGGGAGGAACAGGCAGGCGTCTTACCGGAGAGTCGTGACACCTGCCTGGGTCCTCCCTGGGAGCTGAGGCTGCTGGACCTCCTCCTCTGGAGAAAACAAGGAACTGACTCCCGCTTATTCCCCCCCCCTTGATGGGCAACCAGGGCGTCTCCCTCTGAGCAAAATCCGACTTGTGTGTAGCATTCAGTGGGTTTTTATACTTTTTTAAAAAATTGAAACTTGATTGCGTCAAATCTTTTGGAATTGTTCTTTTAATTGCCTTTTTAAATCTGGAAGGTCTTTGAATAAAACAGATCAAACTCTTGCGGTGGTTGCAGTTGTCTTGTGCTGGACAGCCGGGGGGGGGGAGAGGTGTGTGTGCAGCTTTCGGGGGGACCCCTGGCTCTTGAGACGGAGGGGAAGGCAGAGAGGCAGCAACCCCTGCGCCCCACCTGGGGGAAAGCCTAAAAGCCTCCTCTCTCTCCACCCCCCCCCCAAGGACAAAGCCATTGGGGGCAGCTGCCTGGGTACCATTCTTGCTCCAGGCCTGTTCTGTGTGTTCTCCTGGGGTGACTCCTGTCGTGGAGAGGGGAGTCTAGCCCAGTAGACCAGAAGGAGCGTCTCCACCCCCATCGTTCAGCCCAGACACGGAGGTTCAGGTCTGAGGGCCTTCTGGCGGTTTCCTCCCTGCGAGAAGAGAGGTTACAGGGAACCAGACAGAGAAGAAGAGTTTGGATTTGATATCCCGCCTTTCACTCCCCTTCAGGAGTCTCAAAGTGGCTCACATTCTCCTTTCCCTTCCCCCCCCCCCCACAACAAACACTCTGTGAGGTGAGTGGGGCTGAGAGACTTCAAAGAAGTGGGACTGGCCCAAGGTCACCCAGCAGCTGCATGTGGAGGAGCGGAGACGCGAACCCGGTTCCCCAGATTACGAGTCCACCACTCTTAACCACTACATCACACTGGCTCTCCAGTGTGGGCCTTCTCAGTAGTGGCACCCGCCCTGTGGAACACCCTCCCACCAGATGTCAAGGAAATAGACAACTATCTGACTTTTAGAAGACATCTGAAGGCAGCCCTCTTTAGGAAAGTTTTTAATGTTTTATGCATTTATCGTGTTTTTAATATTCTATTCAGAGCCGCCCAGAGTGGCTGGGGAAACCCAGTCAGATGGGTGGGGTATAATAATAATAATAATTATTATTATTATTGCCAGGACAAGCCTCTCTGGCCTCTGTCACATTACTCTGCCCAAAGGAGGGACTTGTGAGAACTCTAGCCTTCCCCAGCCCCACACCCACCAAAAGCCCCACATTCAGGGAAGGCCCCAATTCTGCCACATCCAAATCCAAGCTTTACACTGAATCTTGTGCAAGGGAACATTTCCTGCTTGGAACAGAAAAGGCCTGGCAGGCCCAGCCGCCTCCTGGCAGGTGCCCAGACCCACAGCTTGGGGGCGGTGGCTGTGTGTGTGTTGTGTTTAGCAAGCAGAGGGATCAACTATCTCCTCTCTCTCTCAGAAAACACCCCCAACAAGCAACGCAGAGGGGAGAACAAAGAGGGTCCCCCGCATGCTACCCTCCTGTGTCATGAATTAACCCCCTCCTGCCTAAGGCTGGACCAAGCAGGAAGCAGCTGCTCTGCAAGTCAACCAGCTGGCCTGTTGCACCACTGGGGGGGGTGTCAGCCCTTAAAGATACAGGCACCCCAACCCCCCAATTAGCAGAGCAGGTGTAGCATGCAGGGCTGTAGCTGCCCCACTGCACGGAGCAAGACCGGTTTCTGCTGCCCAGAGGGCAGGACCCTAAGCAAAGGATTCACCTCACAAGGAAAGATGCTGCCTCAAAACAGGAGGAAGAACTTTCTGATGGTAAGAGCTGCTGGACAGGGCAGTGGGCTCTTTTCGTGGAGGGTTTTTAAACAGGTTGGACGGCCCTCTGCCAGGGGTTCTTAGTTCCTGGGACTAGATGACCCTGGGGGTCTCTTCCAGCTCTACAGTGCTGTCAGAGCATCCTATTGTTATAGGAATTCTAAGATCTCATATATAAAATAATTGTACAAGGCAAACCACGTGTCTGAAATAGTACAGGAGAGCAACCCTGAAGCCATTTTGACTCCCAAATGGACCTCAAATGTCTCTGCAAGGAGGGGGGAAATGGGAATATTTGCCCTCCCTTCCCCACAGGTGGGTGGGGTTTGTGGCACTGAGCAAGGCTCACCTGGGCGGGTGCCACCCACCTGCTTGCGCTGGCCTTTGACCCGCCCTCGGCCAGGGAGGACAATGGACGGCCGGCCAGGGGTGGGCCTAAGGCCAAAAGAAAAGAGGATGTCTCAAGTCTCTGCTGTTCTTCCTTCCAGGATCAAATCTGTGGCCAATTTGAACCCATACTCTGCTCTCTTGTCTCATCACCTGGGACAAAGGGGAAGGCACCACAGACAGGGTTTAGCGCATGTGCCTGCAAAGCCTCCCCGTTGTCTCTTTGCTCACAAATCCTGTCTTAAGGGTTATCTGAAGAAGTGTGCATGCACACGAAAGCTCATACCAAGAACTAACTTAGTTGGTCTTTAAGGTGCTACTGGAAGGAAATTTTTTTGTTTTGACTATGGCAGACCAACACAGCTACCTATCTGTAACTGTTAAGGGCCTATCAGTGTGTGAATAGGGTGAGCCTGTGATCTGGATTCAGGAACTTTACCATCAGAAAAGAATGGCCAGGCTGCCCAGGTAAAAGCAGTCAGTGACCATTATCAGGTAGCCTGGCAGACAGGTTTTCTGCTGTAGACGGTCTCCTACTGTGATGTATGTATGATGTTTTTTTTGGGGGGGGCGGTCTTGAGCTACAGGGGAGGCAATTTTCAAATGTCTATATAAGGGCTTGCACTCCAATGTTCTGAGTTCTCTCCTCCCTGCCTGGGCTGAGAGGGGAACCCTGTTGCAAGAGATCAATAAAGATCAGGCTTACGAGCTGCTTTGCTTCCAAATATTCTCTGCTTGGCCTCTGTTATTTTCTCCTACCAATGGGGAACCCACTTAAGGACTCTATACGGGCTCTTGGGTCCCCCACAAGGGGAAAAGGAGCAGTTTTGTCTTCTAACACTCTCTAAGCTCAGGACCTCTGGCCAGGCGGACAGGGGGAGTGCGCGCCCTATGCCCCCCAAGCTCCGGCCTCCGGAGACCCCCCTCCCCGTCCCTTGGCCGCTTCTGTGCTTCTGCGCCCGGAGGAGCCCCTGGCGCCCCCCGACGGGGCGGACGCAGCTCCGCCCGCCCCGGATGACGCTCCGGGGCGGCTCCCTCCCGAGCCTGCGCGCCGGATCCCTCCTCTCCGGGCGGCGCCTCGCCTCGCCTCTCCGCGGAAGCGCGCACCGGAGCAAGGGCGCACCTGGCGCGATGGACTTCGACCTGGCGGCAGGTGAGTCGGGGCGCGCCTGGCCAGACGGCGGGGGTCTCTCCCTTTTTTGTCGGGGGGCGGGGTGTCCCCAAGGCCCGGACGCCTGGGTCCCCTCCAGGTGAGGCCCCGTGTCACCCTTTCCCTCTCTCATCCGCCCGCAGCGCTGGGGCCCGATCCCCCGAAGCCCGACCCCGTGGCGGAGATGAAGCCGGGCCCGCGCAGCGGCGACGCGCCTGCCCAGCCGTCGGGGGCGCCTCCTGCGGCCGAGGGCGCAGCAAAGAGCCTCGCGGTGAGTTGGGGGTCCCTCCTCTCCCCTTCCCCGCTTCCAGGGGCCGCGGTCTCGCTGGAGCAACTGGCGGAGACCCCCCCCCTTCTCACTCCCGCTTCCCCCTTGCAGGAAGGCGGGCCCCGATCCGCATCCGACTCCAGCAGCAGCTCCTCCTCCAGCGACAGCGACCAGGAGCACAAGGCAAGAGGCGGGGGCGGGAGGTGGGTAGAGGGACCCCCCCCCCGTCCAGGAGAAAGAGGCCTGACCCCCTCCCCCTACTCTCGCAGACCTTGGTCGCCTTTGCCCCCCCCCCACCTTCCCGGGAGGGGCACGTCCATGGAAGCCTAGAAGTGCAGCTGGAGACCAGACTGGGAGAGGGGCTCCAGCCCTGGGTCTCCCACCATGGCCTACCTGGCTGGCCCTCTAAGGAGGGGGGCGGGATGGACTAGGTGGCCACGGGCCTCTTCCTGACCTCCAACCCAGCTTAAGAAGTGCCTCTTTGCCCAGGTTTTGAGAGTTTGTGAGGGTCATGCTTCTTGCCAGTTCTGTGTGCCATTGGGCGTGGAGATGCTTGGTTGCAAGTCATTCTGTCTTAGGCGACAAGCAATAGCTCCCTCCATGTCCCGTCTGTGGGCAACACTTGGCTCCACCCCCCACGCTGGGGGCTTTGACCCCTTCCCCAGGCTCATGTGGGGCAAAAGATTCCTGCCGCCAGGGTCCCGTCCAACTCAACCATTCTAGGGCTCCACTCTCTGGGAAATGTAAAAACCTCCTGCATGATGCCCACTGGCCTTTGACAGTCAGTGGTGACCGAGTCTCCTTGAAAGCAGTCTCCACAGGCTCTCTTCTCTTCCGTGTCCCCCTCCCCATTTCCCGGCCAGCCCTATCCATTCCCCCCCCCCACTGCACAGGGCCTAGGAGGGGACAGAGCCTCCCTCAACATACCCACCCCTGGACTGAGGGCTGGATCCTGGTTGAAAGGCAAACTTCCCTTGCCTGCTGCAGCTGGTGGGAAATGTAAGCTCTTCTGCCCCCCTCCCAGGGACCTGGCACCGGCCGCCAGAAGAAGCCCAAGAAAGAAAAGAAGCCCCATAAGGAGAAGAAGAAGAAGAAGAAGAAGAAAAGCCACTGAGCCTGCACACCCCCCCGCGGGGCCCCTCGCTGCAGACCTGCCCAAGCCCCAGCAGAGCAATCATGGAGCAGCTCCCTCCTTGGGCTAAAGAACTAAAGGACTAAGGAAAGGGGCTGCTTTCAGACTGTCAAGCATGTTGTGCTCCCTGGCGATGGTTCAGCAGGGGAAGGGCTTTGCATTTTGAAGGTTGGCGCATCAGGGGCCTGGCATTGTATGCGGACGGGCTTTGCTTTCTTCTGCCGGCAGCAAGAGCACACCAATTGGGATGGCTTTCAAAGACTGGACCAATTCACAGAGGAGGAGAGGGCCATCAAGGGCTCCTGGCCACAGAGGCAGTCAATGCTTCTGAATGGCAGGTGCTGGAAACCGCAGGAAGGGAGAAGGCTCTTGTGCTTGGATGCTGCTTGCTGGCTTCTCAAAAGAGGCACCTGAGAACAGGATTCTGGCAGGCTCTGCTTATGTTCTCATGAAGGGTTTTTTCCTGCTTTTTGCACTATTGGGACAAATAAAGGGAGCTGCCTTTTCTGTTACACTGGAATGTCTATGAAAGAAAATGGAAGGTGAACCTTCAGCGGAGCAAAGAATTAAATCCTTTTGGTGGGAAGGAGCTGTGAGGGTGTGTTAGTTGGCAGACCTGGAACGCATCCATCTGGGCCAAAGGAGAGGCGTGAGACTCTGGAGGGGGTGGCTGAGCTGGAGGGGGCCACAGGGGGGCAAAGGAGGATGTTGCTCTGAGCAGATTCAGCCTCGCCTTCTCTCCATGCCAGAGAGGAACCACAATTCAGCCCCAGGCCCCACTGGTGGACCAGGGAGTGTGGCAGGGGGTGAGGAGTTAGTTACAGAGGGTGGGAAGGACTGCCGTTCTTCTGCGAGGGCCAAGCCCTAGTGCTGCGCCCCCCCATGCCCTTCAACCCCTCCTCCCCGCTTTGCACCCAGTAAGCAGTGGCACGGTGTTGCAGGCTGAGCGAGCGACATAAGCTGCATGCTCTGCTGAGAGGAACCAGCCTGCAAGAGCCTTCTTGCTCCAGAAAAAAGCCCCCCTCCCTCCCCCCCACCCCCCACAGCAGAGAGCGACCCCCAGTGCAGGTTTCATTCTTTATTGGCCTGGTGTTGTGTGTGCAGCACCAAAGGCTGTGAAGTTGAACAGAAGCAAGCAGCTTGTGGGCTGGGGGGGGGGGCAGGCGGATGTCGGGCGGCTGCTCCATGAACCCCCCCCCCCGGCAGCCTCCCCCTGCCCTCCGTAGTAATACTGAGTCGCTCGCAAGCAGCAAAACCTGGCGCACGGGTGGAGAACGCCATGCGCTCTCCAGTGGTGTGCAGTGATCACAAGGGCTCTGGCATGCAAAGGGGGGGTGGGAAAAGGATGCTGCCCCCCAGGCAGAGGGAGCTCAATGGAAGCCTGCCTAGGACCCCTGCTGGAGCCCCCCCCCCCAATCTCCAAACAGGCTTCTGCTGCCCACCCACCCCTGACAACATCCACACTCCCCGAGGTCACTGAAGCTAGAGCCACAGTGGTCTGTGTCCAGCCTGCCACACAGACCCCCCACCAGGAGTGAGGACCCCCGTCCTGCCCCCTTGGCAGACCCGTCCGTCAGTAGATGAGGTGAAAGGTGAGCCAGTACATGATGAGCGGCTGCAGGCCGGCCACAGCCATGGTCAGGTACATGCGCAGCTGGTTCTTGGCTCCCCGCACCAGCACCCCCTCGGCCGCTGCCTCCGACAGGATCTTCAGGCGCAGGGTCCTGATCTGGAAAAGCCGTAGGAAAAGGCAAATCGGGGCGGAGCGCAGGGAGGGTCACGGAGGCCCTGCCTGCCTGGTTCTTGCAACGGGTGCAGTTTTATTTAAAGGCCATCTGTATACTGCTTTTTCACCTCGGAGGCGTTTGCAGTAATAAAGCCATGCAATAAAACCCACCAAAAAAGTTACAAACTGACAGCAATTGGTTATTCTAGAAGGAAGTATTCTTAGTTGCTGGCATACGACTGGCGGAACAGAAAAGGTTTCAGCGGGTGTTTAAAAGCTGGCACAGAAGGTGCCTCTTGAATCTCCAGTGGCAGAGTGTTCCACAGGACTAGGCGCTAAAGGCCCAGTTCCTTGTTATCAAGTGAGGATCTCCAACTTGGGGAATGGCCAACGACACTCCTGCAGGTGATCTCAGTGACTGAGCTGGGACCAAAGGCTTCAGGGCTCTGCTCACAATGTGTGGCAGAACCAGCCTCCCTGCCCTAAACCCATTAGCCAAGCTGGTAAAGGGCTGCTTTTACTGGAGGCCAACGCAGAGCCCAAGACGAGGCCTGCTCCTGCTGTGCAAAATGCTCAACAAGCGCAGAAGAATTTGGGAAATGACCCCCCAGCACACACTTCCCGGAAGTTCTTACCATGAAGACAAAGATTGTGACACAGCACCAGCTCAGCAGCAGGTAATACCCCGTCTTCCCAAAGAGCAGTCCAGCCAGGAGGCCAACGATCATCCTGTCACAGGAGGGGAGAAACGTCAGGCCCAGAGCCCGGCTCTTCCCCAGCCCATAATAATAATAATTAATAATAATACCCCACCCATCTGGCCGGGCCTCCCCAGCCACTCTGGGCGGCTTCCAACAGGATATTAAAAACAATAAACCATCACCCATTAAGAGGGGCTCAGTCCCGCCCCCCCCCCCCGGCTGGAGCAGGCTGCCCTTGCCTCCTGGTTACTCACCCAACGTACTTGTACCCTGAGAAGGCCACCAGGTCAATGGTGGAGAGGTCCGTGTTGACGGTGACCAGGTAGAGGCTGAGGAGAATGGCCAGCACCTCGACTATGAGCCAGGCCAGGGCTGAGCTCGCCTGCAAGCCCAGCAGGTCGGGGGAGAATCTGCAAGGGGGGGTGAGGGAGTGTTGAGGGGGGAGGGCTCCCTGGCCACCCAAACTGCCCAGGCCTCCAGGGCCACAGGAGGGCGCTCACAACCCCACACCCTCTCACGCCTCTTCCAACTAAATTTTAGGAAAATGTTCTTGACAGTAAGAGCCTGTCCACGGTGGAACGGACTCCCTCAGAAGGCGGAAGGCTCTCTTTCCTTTAAGGTTTTTAAGCAGAGGTCGGGTGGCCACCTGTCAGGGACTCTGAGATTCCTGCACTGCAGAAGGTTGGACTAGATAGAGGACTATTCTAAGGGAGCAGTTAGGAGACCCCTTATCCCCTCCCAGAGCTACGGGGTCCCCAGAGTTCCTAAAAACTCTCAGCATCCTTCACAAGCTACACATCCTGGGATGTTTTGCAGGATGCCATGCCTGTTTGGGCTGAACCGGCAAGGAAACGAGGATGGGGTCCAGGTCTTCCTGGAAAGCTCAGCAGCGTTTGGGGGAGCTGCCTTGCCCCACCTTCCCTAGGAAAGCCAGCAGAAAGGTGATCCCTAAAACCTCTCACCTGTTCTGGGTCCCCAGCGCCAGCCCTGCCACCAGGACGTAGGTGATGAACGCCATGACTGCGGAGGGAAAGGGCTCCTTAGCCACGGGAGAGACCGGCGCTCAGCCCTGTCACCATTTCCCTACCCGGGGCATCTCCCCCCCCCAGCCACCTCAGGGCTGGAGCCACCCCAGGGACCCCCAGAGACCTGCCGTACCTGGAATGTAGAGGTCAGGAGCGTTGACGTCAAAGCGGGGGGCCACGGGGGTGTCCTGCTGGTACTGCACCTGCCAGTCCTGCCAAAGACAGCCAAGAACCCCCACAGGCTACCAACGGGCTCCCTGCCCCCAAGGGACCATGGTGGGCAAAGGGGAAGGCGCCCTGGCCTGAGCCTCAAAGCCATAGCAGGGGGCAGCTTGGAGCAGGGCGATGCCCCGCAGTTCCCCCCCCATCCCGCCTTAGCCGGGGCCCTTTGCGGCTCACCTGGTGCAGGAAGGGGAAGAGGAGCAGCCCCAGCTTCCTGCCCACATAGACGGTGTCCACAGCAAAGTAGTACTTCAGCTTGGTCACGGGGACAAAGCGGTCGATCTGGGAGGGCAGGAGAAGCGGCAGAAGCAGAGCGTGAGCAGAGAGGAAAGAGGAGCTGCTGAAGGAGCGTCTCCACCTCCATCGTTCTGCCTGGACACTGAGGTCCAGCGCCAAGGGCCTTCTGGCGGTTCCCTCACTGCAAGAAGCCAAGCTACAGGGAACCAGGCAGAGGGCCTTCTCGGTGGTGGCACCCGCCCTCCCACCAGATGTCAAAGAGAAAAACAACTACCAAACTTCTAGAAGACATGTGAAGGCAGCCCTGTTTAGGGAAGCTTTTAATGTTTAATAGGTTATTGTATTTTACTGTTTTGTTGGAAGCCGCCCAGAGTGGCTGGGGAAACCCAGCCAGATGGGCGGGGTGTAAATAAATAAATTATTATTATTACTTCAAGTATCTCAATGGGATTTCCTTTGTTGTGTATCACCGCCTCTCTCTGCCCAGCCTACCTCGCAGGGTTGTGGGGAGGATTTAAGCAACGAGGCCGGGAGAACCACAGCTGCCACCCTGCGCCCCACGGAGTAAATAACATGCAGTCGATAATATGGATGTGCTGAGTTGGGATTCCTGGCTGGCAGGGGGCTGGACTAGATGGCCCCCAGGGGTCCCTTCCAACTGTATGATTCTTGGGTTTTAAGAAAAGGGGCCAAGCTTGTTTCCTGCCACTGAAGAGGGGGAGGACCTATACTGGTTATGGTCTGGGGTTATTAACGGGAGTAGGGCCGGATTGAGGTTTGATGCGGCCCTCAGCTCCTGAAGGTAATGTGGTCCTTGATACGTCCAGCTGTCCTTTGTCCACAACAAATTGTCGTTGTTTTTTGTCTAGAATATATGCTAGATGGTCATTGATGGACCTTATAGGTATCTCAAGCCATTTGCACATCACAAACAGGAGCCCACACAACACTGTTACTGCAGTGTGTAGGTTTTATCTTATTTGTTTTTTTGTCTTATATTTTGGAAATGTAGGGTTTTTTCCTTTAAATTTTTTGGGGGCCCTCTTGGGGCCCTAAGCTTTAGCTTGTTTAGCTTATACTGTACACAAATCCGGCTTGTATGTAAGTCCTCTGTTCCGGGAGGGTTTTTGGGAGAGCTGGCGGGGCTGGACTAGAGGACCCCTGGGGGTCCCTTCCACTGCATGCTTCTGGGGTTCCAGGCCAAGGGGCCCGGCTCGTTTCCTGCCCCTGGGCTTACTGGCGGGAGGGTGTGAGGGCGGCCCCCCGGGCTCCCCCTCCCCGGAGCCGCACTCACGTTCCTGCCCACGATCTCCCTGCCCTGGCTGGCCAGGCTGCTCCCGTAGGCGGCGGCGAAGCTGGAGACGGGCTGGGCCAGGAGGGCGCCGGCGCTGGTGTCCTCGAAGAGCCGCGGGGGCTCCGTCCCGAGGGCCGGGCTGGAGGCCGAGAGGCCGGGCGGGGCGGCGGGCGGGCGGCGCTTGGTGGCTGCGGGGGAGAGAGAGGGGGGAGAGGGGCGTCAGGGGGGGGGCCCACCTGGCGGGGCTGTTGTGTCGCCCCCTCCCTCTCCCACGTGACACCCACGCAGGCGGCCGGGCGGGGCTCCTCCCGGCGCGGCGCCGGCGCGCTCCATGGCGGCGAAGGAAGGAAGAGAAGGCGGGCCGCGCGGCGCAGGCGCACTCCGGGGCCGCCCCGCGGCCAATCAGCTCGCGCCGCCGCCGCCGCCGCCGCCGGCAACAGCCAATCGTGGGACGCGCCGCAGAGCGCGCGGCCGGCGCCGTGACGCGACGGCCGACGCGCCTCTCCGTCGGGACGGCGAGAGGGAGGGAGGGAGGGAGGAGAGCGCGCCGTTGCCAAGGGGACGAGAGGAAGAGCCAGGGGCTCACGTGACCGGGGGAGGAAGCCGTTTCCGTGAGGGGGAAGCGCATGCGCCGGGGGAAGAGGGCTAGCAATCCCAGACGCCTTTGCGTCTTCCGTCCCAGAAGCCTTTGCAGCAGCGTTGGAGTCCTGAGGGGAGTTGGAGGGATGGGAGGCTCTGCGCGGGCCCAGGACCCTCGAGGGCGGGAAGGGCCCGGCTGGAGCCCGGCAGCAGCGGGAGAGGGAAGGCCCCGAGCCCGGGGCTCCAGGCCAGGAGCGCCACAGCATCCCCGGCCCACCTCAGCCGAGGGGGAGCTCCAGGCGGCTGAAGCGCTTCAAGGGCCGGGTCAGGCCGAAGAGCGTGGTGTTTAGGGGGGAAATCCCGGGGGGGGGGGGGAGAACCTACCCAAGAGCCCAGCTGGTCGGGGTGCGAGACCCCCGAGGGTCCATGAGGTCAGTAAAAGGAGGAAGTTCCAGCCAAGCATTTTGGAGCAAAAGAGCGGCCAGTAGACCATGATCTTTATTGCTGCGCAACAGATTCCCACACGGAGCAAGAACCCCGAGCAGGGGGTGACCTCCTCTTTTCAACCTTCCCTCTTTCCCCCAGAATACACTTCGAGGGGCATCACTGATACATCATCACTACATCACTAGCATGTCACAAATGGGGAGGGGTACACAAGGGTTAGGGATGCAGGTGGCGCTGTGGGTTAAACTACAGAGCCTCTTGGGCTTGCTGATCAGAAGGCTGGCAGTTCGAATCCCCGCAACTGGGTGAGCTCCCGTTGCTCGGTCCCTGCTCCTGCCAACCCAGCAGTTCAAAAGAACGTCAAAGTGCAAGTAGATAAATAGGTACCACTCTGGCGGGAAGGTGCGCTACTCTGGTTCGCCAGAAGCGGCTTAGTCCTGCTGGCCACATGACCCAGAAGCTGTATGCCGGCTCCCTCGGCCAGTAAAGTGAAATGAGCGCCGCACATAGGCACCGACTCCATGGGGCCTGAGGGGGCCCAAGCCCCCTCAAAAATTCGTTTGGGGGGGCTCTGCCCCCCCCACTAATTTAAGAAAATTATTAGTTATATTATGCTTTGTAAAATCACAAAATTATGTTGGTATTTTTTATTTTCCTTGTTTGGCGATAGTTACCTTTTAAAATACATTCAGTAATGAGTTAAAACAAAGCCACTCCGATCTAGAGAGGGGGTGGGGTTGCGGGCTCTCGACCCATCAACAATCTCGCGGGGCTGGCGTCAGCCCCGCGAGAAGCGGGGATTCCCCCTAGCTCTTTAATATTCACCGCCCACGGTGGCAGCCAATCGGCTGTCGCAAAGGGCGGGCCCTCACAGGTTCACTTAAGGTCGGGGCAGCCCGGGGCTCGCCCCTTTCGTTCCCCCAGCAGCAGCGGTTTGGAGGTCTTGGGCCCCCCTAATATTTTTTATAAGTCGGTATGGGCCCCCGCCCCCCCCAATATTTTTTATAAGTCGGCGCCCCTGGCGCCGCAACCCCAGAGTTGTCCGCAACTGGACCTAACAGTCAGGGGTCCTTTACCTTTTTACAGAAGGGTTACACAAGTTAAATATGAGGTCCCTTTCTCAGACACCTGGTTAGTGGGGTAGAAGTGGAAGGATCATTAGGCGCAAGTGATCATGCTCTTCTGAAGCGGAAAGGAGCAGCCAAGCATACTAGGACTCAATTTCTTGACTTTAAGAAAGCCAACTTCATAAAACTTACGGAAGTGCTGGGTGAGATCCCATGGACAGTAATACTAAAAGGAAAGGGAGTTCATGATGGCTGGGAGTTTGTTAAGAGGGAGATAGTAAAAGCACAACTTCAGGCAATACCAATGAGACGGAAACATGGAAGGTTCCTAAAGAAGCCAGGGTGGCTATCTAAAGAACTTTTAACTGAGTTAAGATTAAAAAAGGATGTGTACAAAAAATGGAAAAGGGGGGAAACCACCAAAGAGGAATTCAAACAAATAGCCAGCACGTGTAGACACAAAGTCAGAAAAGCTAAAGCACAGAATGAACTCAGGCTTGCTAGAGAGGTTAAAAGCAACAAAAAAGGCTTTTATGGGTATGTTCGTAGCAAAAGGAAGAACAAAGAAACCGTGGGGTCACTCAGAGAAGAAGATGGTGAAATGCAAACAGGGGACACAGAAAGGGCTGAACTCCTCAATGCCTTCTTTGCCTCAGTCTTCTCCGATAAAGAAAACAATGCCCGACCTGAAGAATTTGGAGCAAATGATTCAGCAGAGGAAACACAGCCCAGAATAACTAAGGAGATAGTACAAGAATACTTGGCTAGTTTAGATGTATTCAAGTCTCCAGGGCCAGATGATCTGCATCCAAGAGTATTAAAAGAACTGGCAGATGTGATCTCAGAACCACTGGCAGTCATCTTTGAGAATTCCTGGAGAACAGGCGAAGTCCCGGCAGACTGGAGGAGGGCAAATGTTGTCCCTATTTTCAAAAAGGGGAAAAGAGAGGACCCAAATAATTACCGCCCAGTCAGTCTGACATCAATACCAGGGAAGATTCTGGAGCAGATCATTAAGCAAACAGTCTGTGAGCACCTAGAAAGGAATGCTGTGATCACCAATAGTCAGCCTGGATTTCTGAAAAATAAGTCATGTCAGACTAACCTGATCTCGTTTTTTGACAGAATTACAAGCCTGGTAGATGAAGGGAACGCAGTGGATGTAGCCTACCTTGATTTCAGCAAGGCATTTGACAAGGTGCCCCATGATATTCTTGTAAAGAAAGCCAATGCAATTCTGGGCTGCATCAATAGGAGTATAGCATCTAGATCAAGGGAAGTAATAGTGCCACTGTATTCTGCTCTGGTCAGACCTCACCTGGAGTACTGTGTCCAGTTCTGGGCACCACAGTTCAAGAAGGACACTGACAAACTGGAACGTGTCCAGAGGAGGGCAACCAAAATGGTCAAAGGCCTGGAAACGATGCCTTATGAGGAACGGCTGAGGGAGCTGGGCATGTTTAGCCTGGAGAAGAGGAGGTTAAGGGGTGATATGATAGCCATGTTCAAATATATCAAAGGATGTCACATAGAGGAGGGAGGAAGGTTTTTTTCTGCTGCTCCAGAGAAGCGGACACGGAGCAATGGATCCAAACTACAAGAAAGAAGATTCCACCTCAACATTAGGAAGAACTTCCTGACAGTAAGAGCTGTTTGACAGTGGAATTTGCTGCCAAGGAGTGTGGTGGAGTCTCCTTCTTTGGAGGTCTTTAAGCAGAGGCTTGACAACCATATGTCAGGAGTGCTCTGATGGTGTTTCCTGCTTGGCAGGGGGTTGGACTCGATGGCCCTTGTGGTCTCTCCCAACTCTTTGATTCTATGATTCTACCTTTCCCAACACCTCTTAAGTCCCCATCACAGAAGGAACAATGAAACTCATAACATCTCCTTGCCCTCAGGACTTGTCTGGCGATGGGGTTTCAGAACACCTGACTTGCTCAGCTGCCTCTGCGGATGTCTAGTATTGCCCCCTTGGTCACTCCCTGGATGGGGTGCCCTGTATGTGCTCTCACACTTGGGGAATTATGGTGGGATGCCCTGTTCCTGCTGCCCACGTGACTTCTTGGTTCATGGAGGGAGGTGGAGCCCAAATTCAACTTTCAGGGTTCAAATGGTATTGGAATGGAGGAAATTGGCAAAGGGGTTGATTTTATATGATTTACTGTATGTGAAAGCTAGGTATCTTCCCTGAGCTGTCAAGTCAAAAGGATACATTCAGGCATAATATTTGTAGCATTGTAACAACTTTAAAAATGTGCCCCCCTCCCATGTCATTTCCGTAACAATGGGAATCCACAGGCACAGAAGTGTCCCCTGGCTGGCTGAAGAGGCTGCTGCATGCAGCAGTGGGCGTCGTGCTGGGCGAGGTGTGCCTTTCAGAGGAAGTCTTTGACACAGGCGAGACGCGCCTGTTCCAGAAGAGGCCTGACCAGACCTACATTGCCAGAGCATAGGAAGCAGCCCCTGGATTCAGAACAGCGAAGGATCGGGTGACTGCAGCTCTGTGGCAAGGTGGCCGGGCACTTGATTACGCTGGGCAAGAAGTGGTATGAGAGAGCTGAAAACAATGCCAATATATTTCACATCTGGCAAACCAATAACCCCTTTGGTTTCAGATAGTACGTGGGTAAAGGTAAAGGTACCCCTGACCGTTAGGTCCTGTCGCGGACAACTCTAGGGTTGTGGCGCTGGTCTCGCTTTACTGGCTGAGGGAGCCGGCGTTTGTCCGCAGACAGCTTCCGGGTCATGTGGCCAGCATGACTAAGCTGCTTCTGGTGGGTAAAGGTAAAGGGACCCCTGACCATTAGGTCTAGTCGTGACCAGCTGTGGGGTTGCGGCGCTCCTCTTGCTTTATTGGCCAAGGGAGCCGGCATACACCTTCCGGGTCATGTGGCCAGCATGACTAAGCCACTTCTGGCGAACCAGAGCAGCGCAGGGAAACGCCATTTACCTTTAGCTACTTGCACTTCACGTACTTTTGAACTGCTAGGTGGGCAGGAGCAGGGAACGAGCAATGGGAGCTCACCCCGTCGCGGGGATTCGAACCACCGATCTGATTGGCAAGTCCTAGGCTCTGGTTTAACCCACAGCGCCACCTGCGTCAGGTAGAGGAGTCTAAAAAGCCCAGGACACCAATTTCATGGCCCTCTAATAGTGGCTATGGTGGCTAAGTTACCAAAAGTAATGCATTTAGTGTCAACTCTGGAAGCGTGTACTCAATTCTGATCCAACTAGGCCTCCTGGTGTATATTGTGCTCTAGGAAGACAACAAGCTTCCCATTCTCTGCAGAAAGGAGGCTCTGGCTGGGGCCAGTTCGAAGGGGACTTGTTTGCAGGCAAAGCCACTTGTCAATTACTGCATTAATTTTTGAGATTTCAAGACCCTCACGCAGAGGCATGAGATGCCCCTGTGTCCCTGTGGCCTCAAGGCCTCCTCTATGCATTCCCACCTCAATCCATCCTTACATGGTCCTTCGCAAGATCAGACAGGAAAAGACAAGAGGTGGTTCTGCTGCCTTCTTTTTGGCCCTGCTGACTGTGGATGTCAGAGCTTCAGGCCCTCTCAGTAGCTCCTCCCTTCTGGCTGACCACCGGGAAAAGGTTCAGAGGAAAGGTTTACTTTAGAGGCAGCATCAGCATTCCAGGGCTTTAGCTACAGGGTGCGCCTAGCAGCTACCTAGGATGCCATTGCTCTAGCTGCAAACAGCATGGAGTCCAGGGAGGCATCTGCCATAAAAGCTCGAGCTTTAAGGAGTTTGGTCAGAATCTGGTGCTGTCGAGCTGGATCTTGGGGAGGAGATTGCAATAAATCCTCAAGCTCGAGGATGCTACGCAGGCAGCTCTCGCAGAGAGGGCCATTGCATCATGGGTCTTACATAAGGCAAATTCGATTCTCCTATCAGTAGGGTCCAGAAGTTGAGCATTTCCTTCCTTGGGGACCAGATGTCACAATGACAGATTTAAAGCTGCTCTGTCTATAGTAGGAGTCTTAATATATGCCATGATTCAGGATCCAAGTCATATAATTTGTCAGCTAAGGCAGGTGTTTTTTTAGAGTGCATAGGCACATCAAGCTCAGATTTAACTACTGCCACTGAGGGAACCAACATGAAGTTGGCTGGGGTACGGCTTTTAGTTAACAAATACAGATCCTTGGATAAGAACTTGCACATCATTGTTCTAGGTTCTTCTCCCTCCCTGCGTGGGGTGAGCAGGGGACCCTGTTGCAACAGTTTAATAAAGATCAAGCTTACTAGCTGCTTTGCTTCTCAGTATTCTCTGGTTGGCCGCTGTTATTTTCTCCTACTGATAGGAAACCCGATAAAGGATTCTATGGATGCCCCATAAGGGAAAAGGAACAGTTTTTTCTTATAGCAGTTAATTTATGTAAAGTTTCTTTTTGAGGTTGCCCCTCCAGCAGACATCATACACACACACCCTGACTACCAAACTCAACACAATCACTCCTGCAAATGTCCCCATAAAACACTTCATCACACAATTTTTTCCTATCTCTATTCAAAGGGCCTCTGCTGCACATTAACAAAGGCAACAATTCACTGATAAATGTATCTATGTACTGGCTCAATGGGAAAACTTTAGAAAGTCATATAAAATCGCTCCAGTATCGTATTTGCACTGTTCCAACTTTGTTCTGTTCAGGAAAGGAATGGCTCCCAAGGGGGGAGCCTGGGATGTGGGCAGCCATAATCCCCCAAGCCTGAGACCAGGAACTCAGCAGCCTCCTTGCCTGGGTGATAACCGCTGGCATCCTGGCCCCTGAGTACCAGACAGGTAGCCATTCCAGAAACAATAATAAACCCAACCTAAGCTTATTAGGATCTTGGTCAAGACAAAGGGGTATGATTAACTTGACCAGGAGAACAGGAACATGTACATACCTTTTCTTTTACTTAATGGGTATGAGGTGGAGGTCAAGGGAGGGATGGGGGAAAACCTGATACTCAGGTTTCTGCCAGGAGACCCCTCCCAGATTATGACATGGCTGTGATGTATATATGATGTCCGTATGATGCTTCACTAAGGGTGTTATGGGTAAAAGGGGAAACTTAAGGGAGCCATCCTTTCTTTGGGGCTTCTTTCTGCTTCTTCCATGCGGTAGTTGGAAGTTCTGTTGCAACAGTTCCTTGAATAAAGACCAGGCCTACAGGCTGCTCCTTTGCTCCAATATTCTTGGCTGATATCTTCGTTTGGCAAATCCAAGTGAGCCAGGAATTTTCCTTTAACAATGCCAGTGGCCATGGTATCCTTCTGGAGCGGCTGTCTGAGTTAGGGGTGGCTGGCACTGCTTTGTGGTGGCCCCAGTCCCACTTGGATGGGCGTTTCCAAGGAAGATGTTTCAGTCCTGTGGAGCAACCCCCAATCAGGGTTTGATTTTATCCCCTGTCTACACAAACTCGCTGTGTGGGGTCATCCGGAGTTTGCTGTCAGCAATATTCTGACAACACACAACTCTCTTCCTCCCTTACGCCTGCAGGTGAGGCCGGGGAAATGCTGGACCAGTGTCTTGCCTCAGTAACGGACTGGATGAGAGACAACAAACTGAAACTCAGTCCAGATAAGATGGAGGCAGTTGGTTATACGTAGGACTGCATCTGAAAGTGGTTCAGAAACTTCAGCTGGTGCAGAATTTGGTGGCCAGATGGTTGGAAGATATTTCACCATTCATGGCCCAACTTCACTGGCTGCCAATTAGTCTCCAGGCCCAATTCAAAGGGCTGTTTTGGGCCTAGAAACCTTAAGTGGCTCACGGCTTCAAGGGCTGCCTCTCCCCATATGAATTGGCCCAGATCCTCCAATTATCATCTGTGCCTCCTCCACCAGAGGGTGGCAACACAAGAATGGGCCTTTTCTGCAGTGACTCCCCTTTTATAGGATGCTCTCCCCAGGAAGGTTCAACTGGCACCTTCAGGCAGAGGGCCTTCTTGGTGGTGGCGCCCACCCTGTGGAACCTCCTCCCATCAGATGTCAAGGAAATAAACAACTATCTGACTTTTAGAAGACACCTGAAGGCAGCCCTGTTTAGGGAAGTTTTTAATGTTCGATCTTTTATTGCTATTGTTGTTGTTAATAATTGTCAGAGCCACCCGGGGTCCCAGCTCACAAGAGACCCAAGTCCAATCCGGCTTATATACAAAAGCTTTTATTGAAGAACATTCTTGGCTTTACATCCGAGCTCCGTGGCTCTACGTCTGTTACGCTTAGACCGCCGAAGTCCACTCTGAATCAGTACCGCCCCTACACCAGTTTAAGAGGCTTGTGCTGGACCACCTCTTCCTCTCCTTCCTTTTCCGCAGGGTCTTTCTGCCCCCCTGGGTTCCCTCCCGCCGGGACTCCCCAGAGGCTGAATCCTCTGATGCCTGTTCCCCCCTCCTTCGCGCTTTGGGACCAGGCTCCTCCCCAGGGCTTCCCTCACTTCCGTGCGCCTCCACATTTGAACTTGGCGCGCGTACGTTGCTTCTGACCTTCCTCTCGACCGCTACACTGCTCCCGGTACTACTCTCCGCCCCTTCCGGCAGGACGTCTTGCCCCGATCTCCTTCCCCTCTCTGCTTCCTGTTCTGCTCCCTCTGACACACTGGTAACTCCACCCCCTTCACTCCGTTCCGGCGGAGAAGCCGGCCCCGATCTCCAACTCCCACTGGGGGTTCTCCCTTCGCTCCCCTGCTCCTGACTGCTTCCCCCTTTGGCTCCCCTTGGCCTGACCAGGGGGGCTCCCTTTTGGGAATCCTCCGATTCACTGGACAGACTCATAGACGACCTTTGGTCATTGTCATCCTCTTCCTCGTCGCTCTGGGATTCTTCCCCCTCGCTCTCTGTCTCCTCCCTCATCTGCGCTTCTCTCCCTGAACCGCTGACATCCATCCCCCCCTCGAAGCCCCCCTCCCGCCCGTCGGGTGCAGGTTGTGGGAGCTGCGGCTCTTCGGAGGTAGATTCAGGATACAGGTCGTCTGCTTCAATGTCCTCTGCTGGCAGCTCGGTGTATGTGTGTTTTCGAACTCGGGTTCTTCACCCAAAGCGTTCTCAGTCTCCTCTTCCATCGCTACTTCGTCTGGTGCTGCCTGCCAAGGCCCCATCATCCACCTCTTACGCCAGTCCTCCTCTGGTTGCTCCTCCCACCAATCCGAGGGTAGTGTGTCCACCCCCGAACACGATCCTCTGGGCGGGCTCGATTCTGCCGTTCCTTCCTCGGTGGAAGAAAAGCCCCGGAAAGTGCTATCTGAAAATGTGGGCATAAAGAGCCAGTCATCAAAGTACTCGGCTGGCATGGGTCTATGTGGGAAAAGTGCATGGAACTCATCTTTCAAAAGGGGTTCGTCTAAAGCGTAGCCCGGCACCCAACTATTGGCACTGGCTGGGGTACCCTCTCTGGCGAGAAAGTATTCAACTCCCTCTGCCCCCCATCTCGAGTCCAGGATCTCTGTGACCTCGTTGAGTGGTTCGGCCCTAGGTGACCCCCCCCCTTGGGTGACTCTCTGCGTGGGTCTGGTACTGTTTCCGACTCCTGAAACCTGTGCGGGGCTTTGTAGGGAGTGAGCACCGATCTATGAAAAACTGGGTGCACTCTGGAGCCTTCGGGGAGGGCCAGTCGAAAAGCTACAGGGTTGATTCTAGCCTCAATCTGGTACGGCCCTAGCTGCCTGTGTCCTAGCTTCTTCTTAGCCAAAGACTTGGCTGGCATCGCTTGGGCCGCTAACCATACCCAGTCTCCCACCTGGATGTCCTCTCCCTCCCTCCTGTGTTTGTCCGCCTGCACCTTATATGTTTGTTTGGCTAGCTCCAAATGTCTCCGCAGCTCCTCGTGCACCTCTTGCAGTTCTGCTGCGAACTGGTCAGCCTCTTGCGGCATCCCCTCTCCCGTTGCTACGAGCCCCGGGAAAGTCCTGGGGTGACGGCCATTGTTCGCGAAGAACGGCGTCACCCCCGTCGACGCGTGCTTCGTGTTGTTGTAGGCAAACTCAGCCATCGGCAGGTAGTCCACCCAAGCTGCGGGTCGCTGATTGGCGTAACATCTCAGGTACTGCTGCATGATCGCGTTGACCCTCTCTGCTTGGCCGTTGGTCTGTGGATGTCTCGCCGACGCTAGGTTGATCTTGATGTGCAGGATACCTAGAAGCTTCTGCCAAAAATTGGAAACAAATTGGCGCCCCCTGTCGGACAGGATGGATTGCGGCAGCCCATGCATTCTGAACACGTGGTCGACGAAGAGCTTGGCGGTCTGTTCCGCCGTCGCCACCTTGGCGCAAGGAATGAAGTGCGCCATCTTGGTGAACAGGTCCACAACCACCAGTACCGCCGTCTTGCCCCTGGAGCTGGGCAGATCAGTAACAAAGTCCAGTGCTACCCTCTCCCACGGTTGCTGCGGCGTCTCCAGCGGTTCCAGCAACCCCGCTGGCTTCTGGTGTACTGGCTTGGACCTCTGACAGGTGTCACACCTGGCGATGTAATCCGCTACCTCTCCCCGCATCTGGGGCCACCAAAAGTCCCTGGCCACTAGTTCCATTGTCTTCTCCTTGCCGAAGTGGCCCGCACTGGGGGCGTCGTGCAACTGCTGCAGAACCCTTGCGCGGAGCTCGTCGCTTGGTACGTAGAGGGCACCTTTGCGAGTCAACAGCCCGTCTCGTAACTGGAACTCATCGTCTCTCTGTGAACCCCTGCGCAGCTCCTCCATCTTGGATTGTGCAAACTGATCCACTTGCAACGCGCGTCGCACCGCGTCCAGGTCGACTGCGATGGCAGCGCACGCCCACGCCTGCGGTGCGAAAATGTGCTTGGCTGCTATTGGTGCCGCTTCCTCGAGATATTGCGGTTTCCTGGAGAGCGCATCGGCTATAACGTTGGAATCCCCCGGGATGTATTCTATTCTGAAGTCGAAATCCGCGAAGAATTCCGCCCAACGCATGTGTCTTTGGCTCTGGAGCTTCGCTGTTCGCCAATACTCTAAGTTCTTGTGATCCGTGCGGACTTGCACCGTGTGCTTGGCTCCTATGAGGAAGTGTCGCCACGCTTTGAAAGCTGCGTGGATGGCCAACAGCTCCCTGTCCCATATGGTGTAGTTTTGCTCCGCCTTGCTGAGCTTCCGGGAGTAAAAGGCACCAGGTCTCCAATTCCCTTGCGAATCTTCTTGCAGGAGGACGGCTCCAACCGCTCTGTCTGATGCGTCGGTTTCTACTCGCATGGGCCTGCCGGGATTCACGTGCAGCAGCTGCTCCTCGGAGGCGAAGAGGCTTTTAAGCTTCCGAAAAGAGCGCTCTGCCTGTTCCGTCCAAGCGAACTTCTTCTTCTTGGAACTGAGAGTGTCCGTGATTGCTGCCGTCTCCTTTGCAAAACCTCTGATGAATTTGCGGTAGAAATTGGCGAACCCGATGAATCTCTGGACTTCCTTCCGATTGCGTGGGCTCTTCCAGTCCAACACCAGCCCCTCGTCGGACAGCTTGTAGCCGAGGAAATCCACCTCCGTTACATCAAACTGGCATTTCTCCAACTTGGCGTAGAGCCTGTGTTCCCGTAGCCTCTGCAGGACCTCCTTTACGTCCCTTTCATGGGCTTCCTGCGATTCTGAGAAGATCAGGATGTCATCGAGGAAACACACACACTTCTTGTAGAGGAGCCTCGCCAGCACGTGATGCATAAAGGCCTGGAAGACGTGAGATCCATTTTGGAGACCAAACGGCATAACTCGGTATTCATACGTGCCCAGAGGCGTGAACATGGCCGTCTTCCACTCATCGCCCTCCCGGATACGGATGAGGTTGTACGCTCCACGCAGATCCAACTTGGTGAAGATCTTCCCCTTCCGCACGGTCGCTAGGAGGTCGTCAATCTTGGGCATGGGAAAGACCTTGGGCTTGGTCATAGAGTTTATGGCCCGGTAGTCCACAATGAGTCTTTTTTGGGGCGTGTCCTTCTTCTTCACAAAGAAAACAGGACTGCCCCCCACTGCTTTAGATTCCCGGATGAATCCACGCTTCAAATTATGCTCTATGAACTCTCTGAGCTCTTGCATCTCGTCCTCAGACATGGAATACAGCTTTGCAGTCGGCAGCTGCGCCCCCGGCACCAGGTCGATCGCACAGTCGTAAGGCCTGTGGGGCGGCAACTTGTCCGCTTCCTTCTCGCAGAAAACCTCCAAGAATCCTTCGTACTTGCGAGGCACTGCCTGCACCATGCCAAGTTGCAGCTGCTGCTCAGCCCCCTCCTCCTGGCTGGACTGGATGCAATGTTGAGCACAATACGATGAGCAGAAGGTGATCTGCCGTTGGTACCACGCTACAGCAGGACTGTGCCTCTCCAGCCAACTCATGCCTAATACTATAGGCGTGTCTGACAGGTGGGTGACATTGAAGCTAATGACTTCTCGATGATTTCCAATCCGCATCACCATGGGAGGCGTCTGTTGCACAACTTGCCCTCCTAGCAATTTCCTGCCATCCACCGTAACTACGTTCAGAGGCGTTGTCGCGGGCAGAAGCGCTATGCGATGCTGCTTGACAAATTGCATCCCCACAAAATCCGCGTTGCTCCCAGAATCGATCGTGATGGGAACTTCCAGGGTGGTTCCATTCGGCAACTGAAGTGTTGCAGTGAGCTGCACTGCTGGCTTGGGTGGTAAAGGGTCTGTGCGTTGCAAAAGCGCTGGGGACTGCTCTACAGATTCGCCTGGCTGAGCCCCAGCAGTTCTGCTTCCAGCCAGGCACTGTCGTTTCCCTGAGGTTGCTCTTCTTGCATCACTTCTGCTGCCACTGTTGCTAAAGCTGCAGTATGTTTCTGGAGCCTCTGGGGGCACTCTTTCGCCATATGCTGTGCACTGTCACAGATGTAACACTTCCTGGTCCCTCTAGGAGGCTTCGCTTTTACTGCACCGGAAACAGGGGCTCTGGCTGGTGTTTGAGCCCTAGCACCACCAATTTCCATCGGCTCTTCTCCCTGCCTCAGGAAAGGCGAGGGATGTGCCTGGCCGAAGTCCCTGGGGATAAAAGGGGGGGGGTCCTTGCTGGTGCACGCGCCTGGCGTCCTTCCTCATCGTGCCAAGGGCGTCCCTCGTGTCTTACTCCTATCACAAGAGCCCTCTGCACCACGTCTTCTAGGGTCTGAGGTCTGTCTCCCCTGGCAAGTTCATCTTTTATGGGGCCGCTGAGACCTTCCCAGAACAAATCTCTCACTGGTTTGCAGTCCTTTTCCCAGCCTAACACAGTCAATAATGCGAAGAATCTGGAATGATACTGACGTACCGTGGCTTTGCCTTGCCGCAGTCCATGCATCTCCCTGCGCGCAATATCAAGATCCACAGTTGACTGGAAACAAGCATCCATCGCTTTAATAAATTCATCAGAATCGCGGCGGGCAGGGCCATCTTCGCGCCACAAATTGCGCAACCACGCTCTAGCTTCCCCATGCAAATGTGACACAATAAACCCCATCTTCTCTTCTTCATCTTTAAAGTCATTGCGAAGCAAATGCAGTGCATACAAGACGTCTGCTCTGAAACTAGGGTAGTGCTTCAGGTTCCCATCGAAGTGGGTGACTAGACTGCCCCCCCGCCTTCCAAGTCCAATTCCCTCCGATCTGGACCCTGGGAACCCTTCCCTGCTTGCACGCTCCCACCTTGTTTGCAGGTCCTGGCAGCGCTTCTCCATTTCGTCATTCTTCTTTTGAGATGCAATGACTGCAGTGGTGAGTTCAGTAACTTGGTTCCGCAGTGTTGTCAGCTGTTCCTCCGCACTCATGGCTGCTACCGTTGGTGAGCTTTGCAAAAAAAAAATTTGCGTTCTTTGAGAGGGGACTTACTGTCAGAGCCACCCGGGGTCCCAGCTCACAAGAGACCCAAGTCCAATCCGGCTTATATACAAAAGCTTTTATTGAAGAACATTCTTGGCTTTACATCCGAGCTCCGTGGCTCTACATCTGTTACGCTTAGACCGCCGAAGTCCCCTCTGAATCAGTACCGCCCCTACACCAGTTTAAGAGGCTTGTGCTGGACCACCTCTTCCTCTCCTTCCTTTTCCGCAGGGTCTTTCTGCCCCCCTGGGTTCCCTCCCGCCGGGACTCCCCAGAGGCTGAATCCTCTGACGCCTGTTCCCCCCTCCTTCGCGCTTTGGGACCAGGCTCCTCCCCAGGGCTTCCCTCACTTCCGCGCGCCTCCACATTTGAACTTGGCGCGCGTACGTTGCTTCTGACCTTCCTCTCGACCGCTACACTGCTCCCGGTACTACTCTCCGCCCCTTCCGGCAGGACGTCTTGCCCCGATCTCCTTCCCCTCTCTGCTTCCTGTTCTGCTCCCTCTGACACACTGGTAACTCCACCCCCTTCACTCCGTTCCGGCGGAGAAGCCGGCCCCGATCTCCAACTCCCACTGGGGGTTCTCCCTTCGCTCCCCTGCTCCTGACTGCTTCCCCCTTTGGCTCCCCTTGGCCTGACCAGGGGGGCTCCCTTTTGGGAATCCTCCGATTCACTGGACAGACTCATGGACGACCTTTGGTCATTGTCATCCTCTTCCTCGTCGCTCTGGGATTCTTCCCCCTCGCTCTCTGTCTCCTCCCTCATCTGCGCTTCTCTCCCTGAACCCCTGACAATAATAATAATAATAATAATAATAATAATAATAATAATAGACACCTTTAGGAGCCAGGTGAAAATGTTCTTCTTTAACAGGCCTTTGTCTGATTTACATCTTACACCCCTTTTAAATGTGTTTGGGGGAGGTGGGGGTTATATGTGTGTGTTCTTGTTTATATTATGTATTTTGTTATGTATTTATGTTTTTATCTTGCATTTTTATGGACCTGCCCCAAGATCTGCAGATGAAGTTTGGTATACAAATGAAATGTATGTATGTATGTTTATAAGCAAACTGCTGATACGGAAGGGGGGGGCATGTCTTCTTCACCTTCTTCTTCGCTACAATATATCAATTTATTTCCAATTGTCAATGTCAAAAGGGACTAAAATCTATAAAATTCATTGGAAATCAACGTGCCAGTTTGCTCTGATCAGCCTTTCCTCCAGGCAATGTCAGGTGCCAGACTATGCATATTTGAGACCATTGTTTTCTCATCCCCAGGAAGTGTTTATCTGTGCATATCTCCAGCTCTGCATATTCCCCCCTCCCTCCTCCTTATGTTAATCCGGTGTAGCTCTGCATATTCCCCCCTCCCTCCTCCTTATGTTAATCCGGTGTAGCTCTGCATATTCCCCCCTCCCTCCTCCATATGTTAATCTGTGTAACCCAACCTCCCTTTAATATATTCATGATGTAATCTGTGTAACCAAACCTCTCTTTAATGTATTCATGACGTGTTTTGCACTGTATTCTGGGACATGGAGGGAGTTTCAAAAACTCATGTCACCCCTTTCTCACTGTTCAATCTCGCCTTGAACCTGTTGCGCAATAAACTTGGATCTTCTGCAGTTTGCTCCTGTCTCCGGCTGAGCTCATTTTCCTCCGCAGGGACCCACGGACTTAGTCCGATGAGCTGGGTGGCAGAGCAGCCTCGCACCCAGATTTTTGCCGTAACAGTTGGCGCCCAACGTGGGGCATGCGGTTCTCCCGCGTTGCTGACCGGGGGCCCCGAAATCTTCAGCCGGCACCAGGCCATTTTGCCTGGGAAGATCCTTTGGACCCCCGGCCATCTTCCGGGCGGTAATCGAAAGCCCCAGGAGTTCAGCCGGGGAGCAAAGAGGGATCCAGCCGGCTTACTCATCAATCCCGGGATCATCATGGAAAACACGTGAGTATAAGAAAAAGGAAAAAACCCAGTGCACTGGTGGGAAAGGGGTGGAAATCTCCTGGCAACTGAATTCTCTGCCCTCCTCTCTATCGCTCCTTCTCGCCTGTCTCTTGGTCCAATTGGTGAGAGAGACCGTGGACTGCTGCTCGACCCAAAAGGGGGGTTCTGAGCTCTATCTCTTTCTCCTCTCAAACCTCTCCAGCCAGCCGCACCAATTGGGAGTCCGAAGGTAAGACGGAGAGACCCGACTTGAAAAACAGCCGACTCTCCGCAATGGACGTCCCAGTTGAAAGCAAGGGGTTGGAGTTCTTCTTCCGAACTTCCCGAGCGTCCTTTCTAGGGGGCAGGAAGGGGTCTGGCTTTCTATCCAATCCCAGCCGCACTGGTCGGTGCCACGTAACACGTGTATCATGCGTGAGCCCGCTTCCAAAAGCAAGGGGGATTTTCGGTTCGAAACTCTATCCAGGGATCACCCGATCTGGCACCGCACGGCGCGGGCGTTCAGTAGGGCCCCTTTTCCTGAGATTGACGATAGGTAGGAGGTTGCCAGGAGGGATAGCCCATGAGGAATTGGGCGGGATCGGCAGAGTGGAAAAGGACCCCAGGTTATTGACTAAGGAAATAGGAAGGAATACCGGATAGCTAGAGCTCTTTAAAAACCCTCTAAGGAAGTTGCCAAGCGACTAAAGACCCCTCTTTACTATAAATCCCGTATTAAGTATATCAATCTCCTAGATATACCAATCCTTACCGCCCTTTCTCTTCCCTCTTTCTGTCTAGACACGCGTAAAACATAAAATGGGTACCCAGGCTTCCAAACGCGAGCGGGCTCACTCTGGGAAGAAGGCTTCTAGAAAGCCATCTCAGTCCCAGAAGGACCCTGACTCTCCTCTCCAATTTGTCATCACGTATTGGAAGACGATTCCTGGCCACAAATTATTATCGAAGCAAAATTAGAGAACCTCTGTTCTGAAATCTGGCCCGCCAACACCGCCTCCGCCAAGCCCGAATTGCGTTGGCCAGCTGGTTAACTGGTGGTGTTTGAAGAGGCAAGGAGGCTCTTAAAACCATGTGGGACCTTCCTACTAATTTCACTTAATGAAGCTAAAGAAGCTAAAGGAAGCAGCCCAACTCCTTGCAATAACCAACTAAAGGATGAGAGTATATATGTTTACATGTTGTCTGTTATGTGTGTTGTGTGTTAATACATATTTGAGAATATGTGCGTTTACATGTTGTCTGTTATGTGTGTTGTCTGTTCCTTCTGTCTCTGACAGACTGCCTTTCTTAAGCGCGCATAGTTTAAACTGCAAGCTTGCTTCAAAATTTTAAATTTAAGGAAGCTATACTGGACCTTATCAGTCCTAAATAAGACAAAATGAGAATGAAGGGTGCAAATGTTTACCCCACCTCTTGCTTTGCCGCAACTTTTCAGATCATGAGTCTACAGTCTATTTTGGAATGTGAATGTTTCTAATGTGAATTAGATGTTTCTGCTGCAAAAGCATAGGTGAGCACAACTGCTCTCTCAAGCTAAAATGCAGTGTGTTTATTTCATGAAGCACATGCCTATGAAAGTATGGTCTTCCTTCTAAGAAAATATCTGAGTCCAGTTTTAACTTTGATTTAGTTGGACAGAAGAGTTATTGTAAGGCTCCTGATATCAGGCCTCTTTTCTTAGAAAATGCCCCCCCCCTTGTTTCATTCTGCCTCTTTCAGGGTTTTCCCTTCTCCTTCTTACTTCTGTGCCAGGTAAATTTACTCCCAAGTAAGCTTCCTTTAAAGGAAACTACAAGGGGGGCATAGATTAGGCTTACTATTCCTCTGCAAATTCAGGAAAAACTGTCACTTTTGTATTCCTTTTAAATCAAAACTATGGCTGTTTTAACTATGCTTTATAAGAGATCCTCTCCCTCTTAGGAAAAATGTTCACTTCAATCTTCCTTTAAAGATAATTTCTCTAGGAACTGGAAGGAAGCAAACTCACTCAAACTATCTCAAGATCTGCTAAAACTGTTCTGTGTAAAGTTGGCTACTTTTCTTTTCCTCTTCCTTAGTACATGATAGGAGCATAGATGTTTCCTTTCCCAGTTGAAAATCTGTACTTAAATGTATATGCCCTTTTGGTAGTGGAAATCTTGCTTTGAAATCTTGCTATGAACACTGTATTTAGGGTTGGACTAGATGACCCAAGGTCCCTTTTAGCTTTCCCATTTGTGGCTGTGTGGAGGGCCATGTTGAAATTCAGCCCAACTTTACTCTTTGTTGTTGTTGTTTTTTGGTGTGTTTTTTTTTAAAAAAGGTGAGAGGTAAAATCCGTGATCTTTTGAAGCAGAACTGGTGATATCAGGCATTTGAGTGATTACAGTGCTTATCATTTTGTCTATTACTTACAAAAATCAGACTTAAGAGTCTACACAAAGTTTAAGCACATACAAATTCATATAATCAAGTAGAATCGGCCTTGACATATAATTGAGTAGCCTTAACCATCCTGTAAATAAAGGGCAGGAAAATTTTGTCTGCAAATGGTAAGGCTGAAATGACTGAGAATGTTAAAAAATCTTATGAATTCTGACTCTCTGGCCATTTTTTCCCCCATATATAAGGGCGTGGCATTGTTCCGCGAATGGCCAGAGGGATATTAGCCCTTTCCTGTACATAAAGGAAGCAGTCGCTTTGCTTGGGCTGAAATTGCTAGCTTTTGTTGGTGAATACTTCAATTGCTGAGTTTCCCTTTTTGTTTTAAATCTAACCCTCTTTTAAAATCTACTCCTTACCCTTCCCTTATTCAAATTCTAATTTTGCCAAAAGATGCAACATTTCAATAGTATAAAAGATTTGCTGAGACATGAACTCCACACATGCACAGAGACTAGATCAGCAAAAAAAAAAAAAAGGATAGGAAAAGAAAAGAGAGAGAGAGAGAGAGGGGAAGGAGGGGGAACTGTGGGGGGGAGAGGAGGTTTCAGGGATTGCCACTACTGTGAGACCACAGAAAAGCTACCTTGACACCTGAGAACACAAAAATGGCGGGAGACAAAGCAAACTGCATTTTTTTTTCAGTCAGTAGTGGACCTTCCTGCTAAATGTAAAGCATACACCACTATTGAACAAAATACAACAGGTGTCCTTTTATGCGATATCCTATATCCAGCTATCTGCACTACTATACTTGCAAACGGCCTTAAGAGGCATGATTTGCAAGTCCCCTTCAGGTTTGCACAAACCCACACATCTAGTACGATAGATACAAAGTTATTATTTAGTGCATACCTATATAACATAAACATACATTGTATTGATCCGTGTTGCTCCCTCCTTTGCTGCCCTGCTCAACCAACCTCCTTTTCCATTAGGGCCTATTCCCACTCACACGGCACCCCTACCCTACCTTCACCGAGATTTAGGGTGCGGAGAAAGGATTTGCAAGTTCTTACAGAACTTTAATGCAAATCTATCTCCGAATGGGGGACTGATACGGAAGGGGGGGGGCATGTCTTCTTCACCTTCTTCTTCGCTACAATATATCAATTTATTTCCAATTGTCAATGTCAAAAGGGACTAAAATCTATAAAATTCATAGAAAATCAACGTGCCAGTTTGCTCTGATCAGCCTTTCCTCCAGGCAATGTCAGGTGCCAGACTATGCATATTTGAGACCATTGTTTTCTCATCCCCAGGAAGTGTTTATCTGTGCATATCTCCAGCTCTGCATATTCCCCCCTCCCTCCTCCTTATGTTAATCCGGTGTAGCTCTGCATATTCCCCCCTCCCTCCTCCTTATGTTAATCCGGTGTAGCTCTGCATATTCCCCCCTCCCTCCTCCATATGTTAATCTGTGTAACCCAACCTCCCTTTAATATATTCATGATGTAATCTGTGTAACCAAACCTCTCTTTAATGTATTCATGACGTGTTTTGCACTGTATTCTGGGACATGGAGGGAGTTTCAAAAACTCATGTCACCCCTTTCTCACTGTTCAATCTCGCCTTGAACCTGTTGCGCAATAAACTTGGATCTTCTGCAGTTTGCTCCTGTCTCCGGCTGAGCTCATTTTCCTCCGCAGGGACCCACGGACTTAGTCCGATGAGCTGGGTGGCAGAGCAGCCTCGCACCCAGATTTTTGCCGTAACACTGCAAAATATCAAAACTCATTTATTTCCAGACGAGAGTAGATGTGAGGACGGACCTCTCTCAGAAAATGTTGGGCCTGGTTCTTATTATTATTTATTGAATTTATATACCACCCTATACCCGGAGGTCTATATATTTATATACTGCCCTATACCCTGCCTGGCCAGGGCAAGTGTGATGCTTGTAAGCCAAAGGGCATGACTTGGCTAGAAATCCGGACTTAACTGCTCCCTGAGCCGCCAGCCAGCAGCCTTTGGCCGCCCTTGAGTTCCGCCTGGCTTTGCTGAGCCCTCCCCACCAAGCCTTTCCCCGAGAGCAAGGCTTCTGGAACAAGCCACTCACCTCTTCCCCACTTCCTCTTGTTTACCCAGAAGCTGTTTCCTACCAGGAAAGACAGGAGGGGAAGCCCACTCGCTCCGAGAGCCATGAAGAGGTGGGGCTTTGGGAGTAGCAGGCAGTTAGTTATCTGTGTCAAGCAAGAGACACTTGTGACATCCCATCATCTCAGGTGAAATCCAGTTCACGTGCCAGAGGGGAGAGAGGAGGAGACAGGATACCAGGTCCTTCCAGGTGGGGCACGGAGCGTGTCTCATCTGTCGCTCTCCGGGCCTGAGCGACATGCCCAAGGCAGCCTCCTGCTCCTGCTACTCTCACCTGTGGGTGCCTCCTCCTCAGTCCGCCGCCAGAATGGGGTGCAAGCCTTTTGCCAGCTCCAGCTGGTGCCCCTGCGGCACTCTTCCCCAGGGAGAGGTTGGCCCCAGCCCCAGCCGTTTAGGTTTTCATACCCTCCAGACTTGACTACTGTGATGCGCTCAATGTGGGGATGCCCTTGAAAAGGGTTCAGGAGCTAAAATGTTCTCTGAAATGGCCCTTTAGGTACTTTTAAGAGCTGCACTGGTTGCCGATCCGTGTCCAGGGTCTGTTTCAGGACCACCTGACCCTGTATAATAATTATAATAATAATAATAATAATTTATTTATAAACCGCCCATCTGGCTGAGTTTCCCCAGCCGCGGCTCCCAATCGAGTGTTCAAACAATACAGCATTAGATATTAAAAACTTCCCTAAACAGGGCTGCCTTCAGGGCTAAACAGGGCTGCCATCTGAAGGGAGGGCGTTCCACAGGGCAGGTGCCACTACTGAGAAGGCCCTCTGTCTGGTTCCCTGTAACCTCACTTCTCGCAATGAGGGAACTGCCAGAAGGCCCTCGGAGCTGGACCTCCGTGTCTGGGCTGAATGATGGGGGTGGAGATGCTCCTTCAAGTATACAGGACCGAGGCTGTTTATGTATGTCTCCCCCCCACCAGCTCGCCTGTGCATTCTGTTCAATATCTGAAGTCTTGCTACGGTGCCCTGATGATTGGATGGGTGCATTAGAGACATCTCCGTTGTTGAGCAACTCCCCTGCCACCCAGATGCCCACCCCAATGCCCAGCAGATGCCATGCTGCCCTACAGCTCCCTCCCCCGCCCCTGCCTAGTTACACAACTGGATGGGCGTCTCCTAAGGACCGGGGGGGAGGAGTCTTCTCTGTTGTGGCACCAGCCTTACGCAGTGGAGCCTGGCGGGCAGCCCCCAAACATTTGGGCTTTCAGGTCCAGCCCAGCTTTTCAGAAAGGTTTGTTAGGGCTGACTGCTGAGGCTTCCATATGATGATGATGATGGCAACGATTTGGGGTTTTGCATTATTTGTTTTTCTTCCCTGCTTGGTTTTATGAGTTCCTGCTGGGATAAAAGCGGATATAATTTTTGCTTTGTTTTGATGTTTTCTATAATTCGCCTTGGATATTTTCAGAGGTTGTTGGGGGTGTGGAGACTGTGGGTGGAGGGAAGCTTTCCTCCCTCATTCAGAATACATCATTATTATACATCATTATATACACACATTAAAATGTGTGCCGAGCACACATTTTAAAAAGAAAATAAAAACAATATTTCACCCACATTCTCCTTGGCTGCCCTTCCTCAGAAAGCCAAGCAACTCAAGCATCTCTGGAAAGCGACCAAGGAGCCGTGTATCTAAGCTGAATCTTGTAGCACCATCAAAGGCAGGTAACTAATTGATTATGGTATGAGCTTTCATGGACCGGAACATGCCATAAAAGGTTGGTTGGCGTTGAAGGCGTCACAAGGCTCATTTTTGCCGCGACAGATGTTAAACAGCTCCCCTTTTGAAAGGTGAAGTTGTTAAGCGGGTCTTTCACAACAGTGTTCATTTATTGGATTATTATTCTACCATCTTCCGCTGAACTGTACATGGTTCTCCCCTTCTTAACTTCTACCTCTCCACAACAGCCCTGTGAGGTGGGTTAGGCAGAAAGATGGTGACACTCTCAAGGTCGCCTAACTCAGTGAGCTTCCTGGCTGAGTGGCAGTTTGAACCCAGGCCTCTTAGGAGGAACATGTTACCCCTGCACCTCCCTGTCTCTCCGCCCCAATGCCAGAATCGGGGCCTCTTTTAATCTGACCAGCCTGTTTCTAAACAAGGTGCCTCTTGCTTCTAAGATTATAAACACCATCCAGCAACAGATTCACAGAGTGCAAATGCCCCCGCAGCCCAGTTTCCTGTGTTCTGGATCCAGCCTCTGGCAAAAGGCAGAGGGTCCAGACTGGCCCCGATCTGCGTGATTTGCAGGACGGTGCCAGAGCCTGGCTGTGACCCAGTTCAGGGCCCCGAGAAGAACAGGCTGTGCTTGTGTTCCTCCGTCAGCTGCCCTCTGTGCCCCCTTGTTGAGCAGTCAGTCTCCCCCTCGGCTAAGTCCTCTCTGTCAATAGACCATGGACTGTCGGACTCACTTCGACCAGAATGGGCTTTGCGCGCTGGAAACGGTTCTTGCCCTGCTGTCCTAGCAAAAGAGGACCCTGGCCGTGTCTGGCGGCTGAATTATCTGTTCCTGGCCTCTCCTGCGTGGCCAAGGGGCCAGTCACCCCACTCTGCAGGGCCTGCTTATCTCCTGCCTCCGAGGTCCATTGCTGCTACCCCCCCCCCACCTCCCTGCTCTGTGCTGCAGTTCAAATGGGACTTTTTCTTCTTGCAATGTGGGGCTCCTGAGCTCAGCAATGTTATAAGGAAAATACTGCTCCCTTTCCCTTATGGGGTAGCTAAGAGTCCATATAGAGTCCTTAAGTAGCTTCTCTATCGGCAGGAGAAAATAACAGGCCAACCGGAGAATATTGAGAAGCAAAGCAGCTACAGTATTTGATCCCCTGCTAAATTTGCCTGTTTGCCCTCTGACGAAGAAATGACTAGTCCATCATTTTAATGGTAGGTTTACTGTAGCTGTGAGAGACAGAATAACAACAGAAAAAACCCCAGAAACCCAGAAGACAAAAGTCAGAGATGGATGTGCATTATAATGAGTGAAATAAATATTTGATCCCCTATCAACCAGCCAGGTGTCAGTCTACCTGGTATCTTCACTGTATGTAATGAGCTGAGATTGGAAGCACCTGCTGTAAGGGAGAGGTCTTACCTGTAATCCCAGCTCCTTACAGTACCTGTACAAAAGACACCTGTCGACAGAAGCCATCAATCCAGCAGATTCCAAAGCAGCCACCATGACCAAGACCAAAGAGCTGTCCAAGGATGTCGGGGACAAGACTGTAGACCTGCACGAGGCTGGACTGGGTTACAAGACTATTGCCAAGCAGCTTGGTGAGAAGGTGACTGCAGTTGGTGCAATAATTCGCAAACACAAAAGAATTCCCAACCTCCCTCGGTCTGGGGCTCCATGCAAGATCTCATCTCGTGGAGTTGCAATGATCAGGAGAACGGTGATGATGCAGCTGAGAACTTGTCGATGATCTCAGGGCAGCTGAGACCATAATCACCATGAAAACAGTTGGTAACGCACTACGCCGTGAAGGACTGAGATCTTGCAGAGCCCGCAAGGTCCCCTTGCTCAAGACAGCACATGTACAGGCCCGTCTGCAGTTTGCCAATGCACATCTGAATGATCCAGAGGAGAACTGGGTGAAGGTATTGTGGTCAGATGAGACCAAAATCAAGCTCTTTGGCATCAACTCAACTCGCCGTGTTTGGAGGAGGAGGAATGCAGCCTACGACCCCAAGAACGCCATCCCCACCGTCAAACATGGAGGGGGACATATTATGTTTTTTTGGGGGGGTGTATTTGCTAAGGGGACAGGATACCTTCACTGCACTGAAGGGATGATGGACGGGACCATGTATCTTCAAATCTTGGGTGAGCACCTCCTTCCCTCAGCCAGGGCATATCACACACAGAAATGCCCTTAAGACAGGATTTGTGAGCAAAGAGACCATGGGGAGGTTTTCCCATTTCCTTCCTCCTTGCAGAGAAACATTTGAGGTCCATTTGGGAGAGTCAGAATGGTTTCAGGATTTCTCTCCTGTACTATTTCAGACACGTGGTTTATATACCTATGCATGTGTTTCCCTAGTAAATCTATGAGCATTTATTTTATATATATGAGACCTTAGAGTTCCTATAACAGCAGTGTCTACAGGTCTCCCCAGCTGAGCCCTCCTCTTCCTCCCATCTAGCCTGGAGCAGAAGCGGCAGCAGCCCCCTCCCCTCTGGCACTGCCCCACATATCCTGACCCCGACTCTGACACACGAGGCTCCCTCACAACGAGGCCCAGGGCACCCTCTGCTTCCGCAGAGCACAAGAGGCCTCACAGAATGGTATCCCTGGCAGCCTCTTCACTCAAGGCGAGTCCAACAACTTCTGAGGGAGAACATTTCCCTGCCACACAGATCTTACCATCAGAAAGTCCTTTGTAATGTCCAGTTGGAGTCTCCTTTATTGTCATCTGAAGCCATTGGTTCGGGTCTCCCCCTCCGGAGCAGGAGGAAAAAAGCTTGCTCCACCTTCCATGGGGCAGCCCTTCAGGTATTTGAGGACGGCTATCAGAAGACAGAATCAGGATTCAAAATCACCTTAACGGGTTGGAGAACTGGACCCAAAGGAAAAAGAACAAAATCAGTTTCAGTAGGGACAAATGTCAGGTTCTGCACTTAGGCAGGAAGAACCAGCTGCACCAATATAGGATGGGGGACACCTGGCTCACTAGCAGGACATGTGGAAAGGATCTGGGGTCTTGGTGGACCACAAGCTGAACATGAGTCCACGGTGTGATGTAGCAGCAGAAAAAAGGTAACACTCTTCTAGGCTACATCAACAGAAGTGTCCAGATCCAGGGAAGTCATAGTCCCACTCTATTCTGCCTTAGTCAGACCACACTTGGAATACTGTGTCCAATTCTGGACACCACAATTTAAGAAGGACGTTGACAAGTTGGAAGGTGGGCAGAGGAGGGCAACCAAGATGATCAAGGGTCAGGAAACCAAAGGAGATCCCCTGATTGAGAATATCCCAGCAGGAACTCTCAAAACAAAGCCAGCGAAGCAAGAGGAGGTTTGTGCTCATGATGGGATGGCGGTGTTTATATGCCACTCCACTTTCAAATGTTCAGGGCAGGCACCCTGCATGTTTTCCTATCAGTGCTACTGCTGCATCCCTGTAAGCTTCTGTACCACAAATGTGGGTCTGGTATATATCTGCCACTAAGGCACCATTAGGGCATCAGTGACATGCCTCAGAAGACACCCCCTTCCCCACGTCTGGAGGGGCCGCCAGTGTTACCGGGAAATTGAAAGGAGGGTGAGAGACTCCCCCCCCTCAAACCTTGCCTCTACACAACCAGGCAAAGACATTACCAAATGTAGAAATTCACTGATCAATGTATCTCTGTACTGGCTCAATGGGGAAACTTTAGAAATTCATAAGAAATCACATCATTGTACAAGTGGTACCTTGGTTTAAGAACAGGTTAGTTTATGAACAACTTGGATTAAGAATGCTGCAAACCTCCCGGAAGTAGGTGTTTTGGTTTGTGATCTTTGCCTTGGAAGCAGAACAGGTTCCACTTCCTGTTAAGTGTATTCTATTTGTAAACTGAGTCCCCTGCTGCTATGGGAAAGAATGCCCTGGTTTAAGAATGCTTTGGTTTAAGAACGGACTTCCGGAACGGATTAAGTTCATAAACCACTGTATCAATCTTCTCAGTTCCAATGGCATTTAGGACCCAGGGAAGTCAGATACAGTGGTACCTTGGTTGTCAAACTTAATCTGTTCCAGGAGTCCGTTTGATTCCTGGAACTGTTCGAAAACCAAGGCACAGCTTCCGATTGGCTGCAGGAGCTTCCTGCACTCAATCAGAAGCCGCGTTGGACGTTCGGATTCAAAAAACATTCGCAACACTCACTTCCAGGTTTGTGGCGTTCGGGAGCTGTTTTGATCGGGCGCCAAGCTGTTCAACAACCAAGGTACCGCTGTATAAGGGGAGGGATGAGTGAGCCCTCCATGATCCCTGAGATGTAGCATCACTTCTGCCTGCAGGGCCTTCCCAAGGAGTCATGATATCCTGCCCCAAGAGCAGGGGTCACCAACCTTTTTCAGCCGTGGGCCGGTCCACCATCTCTCAGACCATGTGGGGGGCTGGACTATATTTTGGGGGGGGGAATATGAACAAATTCCTATGCCCCACAAATAACCCAGAGTTGCATTTTAAATAAAAGCACACATTCTACTCATGTAAAAACATGCTGATTCCTGGACTGTCCGGGGGCCAGATTGCGAAGGCGATTGGGCTGCATCCGGCCCCCGGGCCTTAGGTTGCCTACCCCTGCCCAAGAGTGTCAGACAGATAACCATCTCAATCACAATGTCTACCCACCCCATAGGGGGATGAAGCCTGGACAAGACAAAGGGGTGTCTTTGACTTGACTCAGGTACCAGGGAACTGTAAATGCTTTCCTTTGTATGCATGAGAGACTATATTGGAGTGACAAGGGCATGCCTGGATCGCAGGTTCTACCTGTGACCACACCTTTTCTGTGATGCTTCTGGAAATGTATTATGGGAAACTCTTAAAAACTGATGTAACGGGGCTTTTGCCTGCTTCATCCTTGTGGTCGTGGGAAGTCTTGTTGCAACACGAAAGGTCAGGCCTACAGGCGGCTGTTTTGCTTCTGTCTCCTGGCTGAAGTCTCCAAGGTTCAGCAATTGTGGGGTGCTCCAATGACTCCCTTATACACCAGGGAGAGGCAATTCTAGAAAAGACTGGCGGTAGCCCCAAGGGGAAAAGCCCTCCCCACACCAGAAAAACCCTCCCTGCAGGAATATCAGCCCTGCTGGGAATACCGACCTGCTGCCCACGCCAAGCCTCCTATTGAGCTCATTCTTGCTCGTCCTGAAAAGGCGCTGCATTCGGGGTGAGATGTGAAAAGGAAAGACTTCATAACTGCACGCGGGAATCTCAAGGCGATCTCTCCGCGCCACTCGCTGCCCTAATGCGCGCGGGGGTCGCCGTCGCTTGGGGACGGAGCAGCTGTTTGGAAACAGCAGCCGGGTAGGGCTGAGAAAGGCGCTTTCCCCCTGGGTGCTCCGGGGGCAAATAAGCAGCGTCCCTGAGCATGGGCAGAGCGCCTCCCGCCTGGGCTTGGGCTGGCAGGGGCGCGCCGAGGCGCTTCCGCGTGGCGATCCGGGCCCCTCGGGGCGCTCGCTCCCTCCCTCCCCTGGGCGGTGCCGGCTGCCGCTGCTGCTGCCAGGTGCGACGGGAGGCGGGCGCGGCTCCGCCCGACGGGAGGGGCTTGGCCGGGCCGCCTAAGAGGCTGGCTCGCCGCGTCGCCGGGACAGGCGAGACGGAGTGGGGCGCGTGGCGGCCTCCCCCGCTCCCAGAGCCGCTTCCCGCAGTGCCCCGCCGCCGGCCGAGCGGGCAGGCAGGTGGCCCCGCCGTCGGGGCGGCCATGCGTCGCTGCGCCCTGCTGGCCGCCTTCGCGCTGGGCTACGTGGGCTACCTGCTGCTGGGCGCGCTCATCATCTCGGCGGTGGAGCGGCCCTACGAGAGCCGGCTGCGCGCCGAGCTGCGCGCTCTCAAGGCCGCCTTCCTGCGCGAGAGCCCCTGCCTGCCCGAGCCCGCCCTCGAAAGCTTCCTGGGCGCCGTCCTGAGTGCCAACCGCCACGGCGTGGCTCTGCTCCGCAACGGCTCGGCCGCCCCGTCCAACTGGGACTTCGCCTCCGCCTTCTTCTTCTCCAGCACCTTGATCACCACCGTCGGTGAGTCGCCGGGCGAGACGCGCGCCTCGCGGGCGGGGACCGGGTGCAGGCGCCTGGGGAGCCCGCCGCTCCGTCCCTTTGCGTCCCGGGGACTCCAGCCGGGGCCCCCAGGCTCCCTCCCCGCGGCGCCCCGACGCCGGTCCCCGCCAGGGCCGCCGGCGCGCAGAGCCGCTTTCCCTGCTCTGTTCCAAGGGGAAAGTTCTCTCTGCGCTTATCGCACGGCGCAGCCGCCGGCTTGTTTGCTCAGCTTCCGCAGAGTTCAGTGTGACTTACTCCCGAGTAAGCACGCACTGGAATAATGCATCCTGAAGTGAATTATCCTTCCAGCTAAAGGAACCTGGCAGTTTGGGGAGTGGGCGTCCATCCAAGTGCGAGGGCCAGCGGGGGGCGGGGGGCAGGATAAGGCAGGCTGTGGTCCTGGGCACAGAGCTGTAAAGTTGGAAGGGGCTCCAGAGGGGCATCTAGTCGACCCCTCTGCACTCTAGGAATCGCAGCTAAAGGAGGGGGGACTGGGGGAGTTTTTTGGGGGGGTCTCCTGCAGGATGGTGATGTGGCTTCCTGGTTTCCAGGTGGAAGTTTGTATGTGGGGCTTCTGACATGAAATAGAGGAAACCCCCCCCCCACCTGGCCACCCAGAGCCACATCCTGCTTCCAGGAGCTCAGTCCCAGGAGCAGCACCAGCTCTTCCTCCAAGATGTGGCCTCTGGGTGCCCCTTTCAAGAACCCTGTGGTGCTGGTCTTACCAAGCCAGCCAATGCCAGGACTCTAGCCCTGCTGGGGCAGTTGTGGGGCTGAACATGTGGCTTAAGACATGACCCCCCCCCCACCCTGCCAGCCTCTGCAGCTCAGCTTCCTTGTTCCTGCTTCCTCCAAGAGGCTCTGGTGGCCCCCCCTTTGCGGCTCACTGGTTTCTTCTTTTCCAGCGTTTCCTGCAAGCCAGCAAGGGAGAAGGTGGGGGTTGCAGAGGTTAACTGCAGCCAGCTGCGAGTGTTTGCCTGTGGGGCGGAGAGCCGGGCCCTCTCTGGCTACGCTCTGCCCAGGACTCGCCTGCCAGCGCAGCTTTCTGATCCAAGTTCCCTACATCCTGTTTTTATCCTGGTGGGTGTGGACACAACAAGGACTGAGTCACTCCCCAGCTGTACAGAAGTCCTGGACTGCAGAGCTAGGCCCAGTTCCTAGAGGGAGGGGGCTGGGGTGACATTTGGGAGGAGAAGCGCCCATCTCTTCCAGCACTCTGGGGAAGAAGGCTGCAAGCTGGACCACGCAGGGCGCAGTTGAACTGGGGAACTCCCTCCTGCAGCACTTTAAAAGAGGATTAGACAAAAGGGGCTCTTGATGGCTCCACAGCTGGAAGCACTGATGATGCATCAGAATCCTAGTTGCTGGAAGAGAGGGCTGCTCTCGCACTCGGATCTCATAACCTGCCTCCATCTGCTCAGCCACTGTGAGACCTGGAGGCTGGACTGGACGGGGACCCCTTTGGCCTGACCCAGCAGGCTCTCCTTGCCTCCTTCTCACCAGCAGTGACCCCACCTGGTTCCCCCAAGCAGCTGGCACTGGGGCCCTTTCCTGCCTCTGACTGCGGAGGGAGAGACAGGGCCAGCGGAGCGAGGAGCCATCGGTGTTGCCTCTCAGTTGGGACAGTTGAGTTGGGGTCCCTGCCTTGCAGGGGGTGGGACCAGAAGACCCTCGACAGCCTCCAGCGTCTCAGAGGCCAGGGGAAGCTGCGGCCTGCCCTTGGTTCCGGGAGGGGGAAATGCCGAGCATCATGGAAAGTGGCAGGCAGCATGTTCTCCGCAGGAAGTCAGTTGCCCTCCCTGCTCTCAGCGCATGCGGTGGCCTCCCTGTGCTGCTCTGCTCAACCGCAGAGACGTTGCCCCATCTCTGTGGGGATGCTGTAGAGCTGGGAAATGGGGAACCTCTCCTGGGCTTTGAGCAACTCCCCTGGGAGGGAGCTGGCCTCATTTTGGCCCCCAAGTGGCTTTAAAAGGTAAAGGTAAAGGGACCCCTGACCGTTAGGTCCAGTTGTGGACGACTCTGGGTTTGCAGCGCTCATCTTGCTTTACTGGCCGAGGGAGCCGGCGTACAGCTTCCGGGTCATGTGGCCAGCAGGACTAAGCCGCTTCTGGCGAACCAGAGCAGCGCACGGAAATGCCGTTTACCTTCCCGCCAGAGTGGTACCTATTTATCTACTTGCACTTTGACGTGCTTTCAAACTGCTAGGCTGGCAGGAGCAGGGACCGAGCAACGGGAGCTCACCCCGTCATGGGGATTCGAACTGCCAACCTTCTGATTAACAAGTCCTAGGCTCTGTGGTTTAACCCACAGCGCCACCCGCGTCCCTTTGGCTTTAAAAGAGGATCAGACAAATTCATAGAGGAGAAGGCGGAGGACTGTCAACGGCCAAGATGGCAATTGTCTCTTGGTCTCACTTGCCGGAAGCCGCAGGTGGGGAGAGGGCTGCTCTTGTGGCTTCCCATGAGGGGCATCTGGTTGGCCTCTGGGAGAGCAGGATGGGCCATGGGTCTGATCCAGCAGCCAGGCTCTTCTTATAGTCTTATGGAGCCTCCAGGTCCAGAGGCAGTCTATCTGGATTCCTGGATTCTTCGGGGTATTTGGCCACTGTGAAAAGATGGGCCATGGGTCTGATCCAGCAGCCAGCTTGCCTCTCCTTAAGTTCTTATTTTTGGATCCCTTTAATTAAGGGGGAAAGGCAAGGAAGGAGAGCAGACATGACAGAGATGATGCCTGAAGTGGGGAATGTGGGTCATCCTCGAACCCCACACAGGGGTCATCCGCTGCAGCTGAAAGTTTAGAGATTCAGGATGAGTGAAAGGAAAGACTTCTTTGCACACTTGGATTAGACAAATTGATTGGAGAACAGAACAGGGCTCTCAGTGGCTGAGAAACTTGAGGACGGCTCTGCTCATCTTCCCCTGGGAGGGGCAGGAGAGGCCTCTGTGCACCAGCAGCTGAGAAGCACCAGGGCTGTTGGGCCTTTGGTCTGATCTGGCAGCCCAGGCTGGGGACCTCAAGGATCATCTAGTCCAACCCTCTGCAATGCAGGAATTGCAGTTCAAGAATATCTGACAGGCTTCGAAACCTCCAGGGAAGGACAGCCACCGCTTTCCCCAGAAAATGGCCCTTTTTGTGCCTTTTCATGGTGAGAAAATTCCTGGTCTTTAAACCCTGCCATTGAATTTCTCTTAAGGGCCTCTTGCGATTGGAGTCTCCTTGGAGAGACTCTTCCAGGGAAAGAGGGAGGAACTGGCTGCCCATTCACGGGGCAGGGGCTTCCTGGTTGGCACAATGTGTGAATTGCTAAGATTGTGCTGTTATAATAATTGGGTTTCCCCAACCACTCTGGGCAGCACCCAACCAATTAAAAACAGAATAAAACAGCAAACATTAAAAACTTCCCTAAAAAGGCTGCCTTCAGATGTCTTCTAAACATCAGATAGTTCTTTATTTCTTTGACATCTGATGGGAGAATGTTCCACAGGGCGGGCGCCACCACCGAGAAGGCCCTCTGCCTGGTTCACTGTAACCTCACTTCTCACAGGGAGGGAACCACCAGAAGGCCCTCGGAGCTGGACCTCAGGGTCCGGGTGGAACGATGGGGGTGGAGACGCTCCTTCAGGGATACTGGGCCAAGGCCATTTAGAGCTTTAAAGGTCAGCACCAACACTTTGAATTGTGCTCGGAAACGTACTGGGAGCCAATGTAGGTCTTTGAGGACCGGTGTTATGTGGTCTCGGCGGCCACTCCCAGTCCCCAGTCTAGCTGCCACATTCTGGATTAATTGCAGTTTCCGGGTCACCTTCAAAGGTAGCCCCACGGAGAGCGCATTGCAGTAGTCCAAGTGGGAGATAACCAGAGCATGCACCACTCTGGCGAGACAGTCTGCAGGCAGGGAGGGTCTCATCCTGTGTACCAGATGGAGCTGGGAGACAGCTGCCCTGGACACCGAATGGACCTGCGCCTCCATGGGCAGCTGTGTGTCCAAAATGACTCTCCGCACCTGGTCCTTCAGGGACACACTTGCCCCGTTGAGGACCAGGGAGTCCCCCACACCTGTTGCTGGAGGCCGCCTGTCTTCAGCATCACTGATCAGAAGGATGGGTCACAGGTATTACTTAAAAACTAATAAATTAAGGTGTGGCCCCTTTGCAGGTATTTCTTGTGTGATGTGTGTGTTTGTGTGCATTTCAATGAACTGAATAGAATGAAAGTTTATGAGTCATTTGGGGCAAGGAGGCAAGAGAGGGAGGGTGTATGAACTTCTTAAAGTTGCTATTTTGACATTATGGTTTTATAGATTATAAATGCCTTATTGGTTTGTTAATCGTGTAATCTGACTTACGCTGTCATTGTGACATTTAGCCTGTTTTTTTTAGTTGCTGGTTTGTGAAATAGTGTTTCGTTTATCCGTTGATTCCATTTGTATACTGCCCTCATCTGTGGATCTTGGTGGTTCACAACAGAACAGTGCAAAATAATAATTTTTAAAAAATCATAAAAACAAGAACCCAAAACCCTGCACAAGCCCAAAAAGACAGAAGTGGAGTCTAGGTAGATTATGTTTTACTGATGATTTGCTAATTACATTATAGGATTTATGCTGTACTTTGAATCATATAATTGTAGAATTGGAAGGGAACCTCGGGGTCATCTAGTCCCACCCCCCACAATGCAGGAACCTCAGTTCTTCTCTGCTTGAAAAACCTCCAAGGAAGGAAAGTCAGCCACCTTCCCAGGGAGTCCGTTCCCCAGTTCAGCGGCTCTTTCTGTCAGTTGCCTGGAGCCTGGTGCTGAGAATGCCCTGGTTGCAGGTTCAATCCCCCTCTGGGACAGCTGCATATTCCTGCGTTGCTGCGGGTTGGGCTGGATGATAGCTGGGGGCCCCCTTCCAACTCTACAAATTCTGTGATTCTAAGAGATTTCTTTTTGAGGGCCTCCTGGATGCCAGCAAACCTTTGGCTCCTCTCCCCCTGGCAGCCTCGGCTCTATTTTCTTTGGCTAAAAATAGCCTCCTGCTTCAGCCGTTTGTTCCTCATATGATCGGCCTTTATCTCGCACATGTCAGCATCCTTTGTGCGCTGCTGGGAGGGGCAGCCTTTGCCAAAGCCCCCGAGCCTTTCCCCTGCTGTTGCTCTGGATCATGTGGCCGACCCAAGTCTGGAGGGCAGCTCAGCCTCCCTTGCCCCAAAGGGCCTGTTTACTGCATTTCTAGTTCACCTTTTCCCTCCAAGGAGCTCCAAGTGACATACATATGTCTCCCCCCCATCTCATTTAAACCGCACAACGACCCTGTGAGGTAGGTCAGGCTAAGAGGCAGGGACTGGACCCCAGGGTCGCCCAGTGAGCTTCATGGCTGAGGGGATTTGAACCCAGGTCTTTCCAAGGTCCTAGCTGGGGAAACCCAGCCAGATGGGCGGGGTATAAATAATAAATTTTCATTATTATTATTATTATTATTATTATTATTATTATTATTATTATTTATGACTAATGCATATCTGCCTTCTGTGGGGTGGCAAAGATCTGATCTGATCTGCCGAGGTCCTACCCCAGGACCCTGAGAAGCCACCCTCAGCCCCACTCGGCCCTTTCAATGATCATGTTCAAGGTCAGATATCCAAAGCGCCCTGTTCCCTTTAAATCAGGTATTCCCAAAGTGGGCAGTGGGATTACCTGGAGGTGGGGTTGCGAAGAGACAAGGGGGCGGCTGAAACCAAACCAAAGAAGAGTGTCAGTTTTCCCTTGCCTGGGTTGGAGGTCTTTAAGCAGAGGCTGGAGGGCGTCTTTTGAGCTGGGACTCCTGCCCTGCAGGGGGGCTGGACTAGAAGACCCTTGGGGGTCCCTGAAGGGTGCCCCTCCTTGCCCCCTCTGGGACTCCTCCTGCCAGCCCTTGCCCTTCTCTTCCCTCCCTCCCTGCAGGCTATGGCTACACCACGCCTCTCTCGGACGCGGGCAAGGCCTTCTGCATCTTCTACGCGCTGCTGGGCGTCCCCTTCACCATGCTGGTGCTCACGGCCACCGTCCAGCGCCTGCTGGGCACCTTCACCTCCGGCCCCCTGGAGTACCTGGCGCTGCGCTGGGGCCACAGCCGGCGGGCGCTCTCCTGCGGGCACCTCGTCTTGCTGGCGCTGGTGGTGCTGGCGGCCTTCTTCCTGATCCCGGCCGCCATCTTCAGTGCCCTGGAGGAGTCCTGGAGCTTCCTGGACGCCTTCTACTTCTGCTTCATCTCCCTCTGCACCATCGGCCTGGGCGACTACGTCCCCGGGGAGCAGCCCGGCCAGCGCCTCCGCTCCCTCTACAAGGTCTCCATCACCGGTGAGCAGCTCTGCGCCAGATGAGGGCAAGGCAGGCAGCGGGGGTGAGCAGGGCCGGGTTGAGGTTTGACCCTCAGCTCCTGAAGGGAATGGGGCCCTTGATATGTCCAGCTGTCCTTTGCCAACAACAAATCATCACTGGGTTTTTGGGGTGTTGAATACAGTCATACCTCGGGTTACAGGCGCTTCAGGTTGTGTGTTTTTGGGTTGTGCACAGCACCAAACCTGGAAGTATCAGAATGGGTTACTTCCGGGTTTCGGCCCTCGCACATGCACAAAAGCACCAAATAGTGCTTTGTGCATGCGCAGAAGCACCTAATCGCGACCAGCCCGTGCGCAGACGCGGCACTGCGGGTTGCGAACGTGCCTCCCGCACGGATCACGTCCGCAAACCGAGCATCCACTGTATATGGTCATTGATGGACCTCATGGGTATCTCAAGCCCTTTGCGCACGTTGCCCTGCAACCAGTCCATGCAGATTGCAGGCACCCTAGATATAGAAAGGAGCAAACCAGGGATATTTTGGGGAGCAGGCAAGCAGGCGGCGCCCAGGACTGGCATCCTAGGAGCCGACACAACACAAAACACAGTTGCTGGATGTAGGTTTTGTTTGACTTTTTTTTTACTTTATATTTTGGAAATGTACATCTAGTTGTTTTTTTCCCTTTAATTTTTTGGGGGGCCCTAAGCTATAGCTTGTTGAGCTGATACCTAAATCTTGCCCTGGGGGTGAGGATAGTTACAACTGCGGGACTCCCTGCTGCAGGAGCTGGCCATGGCCACTGACTTGGATCCCTTTGAAAGAGAAGTGGGCCAATTCCTGGAGCAGAGCTGGATCCCAGTCAGGATGGCTTTGCTCTGCCGTGCTTCTGAATATCAGTCGCTGGAAACGGCAGGAGGGGAGAGAGAGGGGCTCATGGTCTGCTTTTCCCACTGAGGCACCTGGACTCTGGGACAGGTGGATCCTTGGGTCTGATATAGTAGGTTCTCCTTGCGGAGCCGCCATGCCCAGGGGCAGTCTACCTCTGAAACGGGGAACGACAGTCCTCTTGCGCTTCCCACCAGGGCAAGGGGTTTGCCACAGCATCCAGAAGCTGGTGCTGGTCTTTGGGGGGGAAGGCGGGGGTCCGCAGCCTTGGCCGGAGGAAGCCCCAAAGCAGTGGGTGGGCCGACGGGCGCTTCTGCCTTGCGCAGCCCTTGTGGGGAGGGGGGCGCTGGTTCCGCCTGCCCCGCCCTGCTACCCCCTCTTTCTTTCCCCCCAGTTTACCTCCTGCTGGGGCTGATGGCCATGCTGCTGCTCCTGCAGACCTTCCACCGTCTGGCCGAGCTGCACGGCCTCTCCGACCTGGTCTTGCTCCCCCGGGAGCAGCCCTGCCAGGAAGACCACCAGCGCATCCTGGACGAGCCCCCGCCTCCCCCGGAGCCCCGCCAGGCGGAAAAGACCCCCGTGCAGCCCAGCCCGGGGGGGCAGGCCAACTACTCCTCCATCAACAGATGACCAAGCGGCAGAGAGAGGGGTGCGGGGATTCCCCGCAGAGCCCCCTTTCCGGGGGGGTGCCTGTTTTACTCCCCTGCCACCTCATATGCTGAGCCTCTGCCCATGTACGAAGCTTCCTTCTCCTTGGCCCTGTGCTCTTGGTGGGGGGGAGGAGAAAGCCCCTCTCTGTGGGCTCTCTCAACAAGACTCCGGCTGCTTCCTCTGGGCTTCCAGATTCACATTTCTTGGGTAGTGATTTTATTTGAAAAAGAACAAAGAATGACGTTGGAACTCACGGACACTTGATTCCACACAGGGATACGAGATTCTGCAGCTGGGGGTGGGCCTCTCTCATGTCCCCCACCCCAGAGGGCACAGGCTCTGTTGCTCCCCCCCCCTTGCCTGAGGGTGCTAGGATTTTCCCCTGAGCAGATCTAACAAGGCCCCTCAGTGGGCAATGGGTCGCCCCTCGCCCTGCCCCCCCATGGGTGGGACGGGCTTGCTTTCCACCCTTGCCTCCCCCCACAACCTGCAGAGAGCAGCTGCTGGGTTTTAATTTAAACTACCAAACAGGGGCTTCCACCTTGCAGAACCTCATCTCCAGCCAGGACCACCTTTGCAAGAGCTGAGCTGCTGCCGTCGGAGGGGACACTGGCCACAAACACGACTGAAAATGGAGCCGGGGGGGGGGGAGCATGTTTTGGGGTGGGAGGGAGATGGGGGTCAACTTGCCAATATGAAGTGCCTTTTTTCCTCTTTTGCTTTTAATGTACACTTTAATACTTTGTGGAATGAATGGAGAATATTTAAACGGATGGGTCTGGCTTCTGTGCCCTTCAGGGCAGTTAGCGGACGGGGGGGGCAGGTTGGAGTCACACACACAAGCCCCAAAAGACACACAGACACAACCCCCCCGGCTGATTTGAGAGCAGGAGACCTCGCAGGCAGCGAAGGGAGAAAGGGCACCCACAAGTTGCCCTGCAGGCCTTCGTTGCCCCCCAGCCCTGGAACTGGCTCTTTTCTGCCCCCCCAACCTAAAACCACCCCCTGCCCTCTCCCCTCCCTGCCCCACCTCCCTTCCCAAGAGACACCCACTCCGCCGCCTTTTGTAGAAAACCTTTATTGTTCTAGTAACAGCAGTGAGGGGGGGCGATGCCCTAGGAGCTCCCATCTTGGGGCGGGCGAGGGGGGCGGCCTAAGCCAGGCAAGTGGGGGGCTGGCCCTTGTTGCCTCGGGGTGTGGGGGGGGATGTCTGGATCTCCTCGGAAGGATGTGGGGCTGGGGGGGGGGGTTTGAAGCCCTTCTCTGCCAGTTCTGGAAGACCAAGGGGGCACATGCACCCAGTTGGGAATGTATTTTTCCAAAACCAACCCCCGGGGGGGTTCTTCTCCCCACCCTCATTGCAGCTTTGGGATAGGGTGGGGGGCACTTACCCCACATCCCAACGGGGGGGTGGCATCCCACCCAGCAAGGCACCCTGGCTTTCTTTGGCAAACAGACTGGGTTGCCTGGGGGGCACCAGAGAATTTGGCCCAGGCGGACTCTGGGGCGAGATCTGCAAGGCTCCAGCATCTAAAGGTCCAGGAGGCTGGGGGGGTGTGTGGAAAAGAGGGCGCAGGGCCTCGCGCAGAGTGCAGAAATAGCCGCCGTGCCGCCCCCCCCCCAGCTGGTGAGGAAAATGGCCTGGCCTTTACAAAAGCATCTCCCAAAGCAAAAGAGTAATGGGGCAAATCCAGTGGGGCAGAGTGGAGGCTGTTTAAACTGGGGGTGGGGGACAAAAAGCTCAGTTTGCTGAATGCCACCCCCCCTTCCCAAGGCAGGTTCTTTTTTGACTACAAGTATTTCCTCAAGGACGGGGGATTAAATCCTATTTTGCGACTTCTGCGCTGATGCAGCAGGCCAAGCTGGGAGTGGACAAGAGCTGCTTCCCCCCCCCCCCCAATATAAGTGCATTTCCAGGCCGCCTCCTCTGGGTCTCCCTGGGTGAGGAGCCTCCATTTGCTGGTGGGGGGGGAGAGGACTTTGTCCCGGGCCGCCCCTCCCCTCCCAGTCTATACAGGTAAATAAATACTTTTCCCCAGCCTCTTCCTCCCCTCTTGCTCAGGCTCGACTGCGGGGGGCAGGGACGCAGCGGGGGGGCTGGCCAGCGGGCACGGTGCCGCGGGGGCACAGGCAGCGGTAGGAGCCCTCCATGTTGAGGCAGCGCCCCCCCGGGCAGAGGTGCTCCGACTCGCCACACTCGTCGACATCTGCGGAAGAGGGAGAGAGAGACGAAACCTTGGCGCGGGCAAAGGGGCAGAGGCAAGTGGGGAGTTGGGTTGGGCTGGATGGCACTTGGGGGTCCCACCCCCAGGCGCGCCAGGAGGGCGGGGCGGGGGGCAAACTCACCCAGGCAGGCCATGCGGGCAGGGTCCAGGCGGTAGCCCTCGTGGCAGTCGCAGGTGAATCCGTCGCCAACGCGGATGCAGCGCCCGTTCTCGCAGCCGCTCAGGATCCCACACTCCTCGGCCAGGAGACCCCCAAATCCCTCAAAGGGGCCTGGGGGGGCAAGAGGAAGAGGAAATGTGCCCAGGTCTGGTCTCCTCCCCACAAGAAGGATTTTGTAGAGTTAGGAAAGGGCCACGCAAAGGATCCAGCTTAGGAAAAAGCAGTGCTTTTTTCTGGGGGTACACAGGGGTACGCATATCCCAAAACATTTTGTGAATCTTTGTACTTTTGTCCACTTACTGTACAGTGGTACCTCTGGAAATGGATGGGATCCATTCCAGAGCCCCGTTCGCATCCAGAAGCAAATGTAACTAACGTTGGTACGTCTGCACACGCACGTGTTGCTTTTCGCCGCTTCTGCGCATGCACGCGACGTCATTTTGAGCATCTGCACATGCGCGAGCGGTGAAACCCAGAAGTAACGCGCTCTGTTACTTCCGGGTTGCCGCGGAGCGTAACTTGAACGTGCTCAACATGAAACATATTCTACCCAAGGTATGACTGTGCAGTCCTACCTCATGTTACATTTGCTTCAGGTTGAGCGTTTCTAGGTTGCGTCCTGCGGCGACCCGGAAGTACCGGAAGGGGTTACTTCCAGGTTTCGCTGCTCGTGCATACGCAGACGCGCAAAATGACGTCACGTGCATGCGCAGAAGCAGTGAATCGCGGCACGCGGAGACACGGGTTGCATTCTACTCATGTTGCGAACGGGCCTCCGGAACGGATCCTCTTCGCAATCAGAGGTACCACTGTATTTCTTTATTTTTCCTGATTTGGACTATAAAACGGTGGTTTTCTCGAGTCAAAATGAAAGTACCCCTAAGCATTTTTAAGCAAAAAAAAAAAAAGCACTGGGGAAAAAGGCAAGGGAGTCGTAGATGAACTTAACGCCCAGCCTGGAGAAAGATTTCATCTCTCCTAACACTAGAATTTGTGGACATCCAATGAACAGATCCAGGGCACTCACCATAGTCCTCGCTGGCCCTTCCTGGCCGTTCCAGGTAGGAGCTGGAGCCGCTGCGGGGTGGGGGGAGGTGCCATTCGGGCTCAGGGGGGCTGCGGGGCCGGTACACCCCCCGGGGGCTCTCTCCGGGGCCCTCCCGCCTGGCCTCGCCGTAGGGCAGGTCCTCAAAGTCGGTGGCCTCGTAGGGCGAGGGGCCGTACAGAGAGTCGCGGGGGAAGAGGTCGTAGTCCGGCAGGCGGGGGGGTCCAGGGCGTGGCGGGGGGGCGAAGATCTCTGGGCCGTAGGGCAGACCACCGTACTCAAAGGGCGGCCCCACACCTCCTGGGCGCGGCCCCGCTCCGTAGCCGGTGGGGGGGCGGAGGACGTTGCAGAGGGTCTCAAAGTCATCTGGTGGGGGGGAGAAGGACATTGTTGGTCAGGGAGGGGGGTCACAAGGCCTCTTCCCAAGGGTCGGGGGGGCATCTGCAAGTGGGCCTGGGGGGCGTTACATGGGATCGGGTCCCAGCCAGGGCCGGATTTAGGTTTGATGTGGCCCTCAGCTCCTGAAGGCAATGGGGCCCTTGATATGTCCTGCTGTCCTTTGTCCACAACAAATTGCCACTGTTTTTTGTGTTGAATATATGCTAGATGGTCATTGATGGACTCCAGCCCTTTGCCCATGTTGCCCTGCAACCAGTCCATGCGGAATGTGGGCACCCCATATATAGAAAGGAGCAAACCAGGGATATTTGAGGGAGCAGGCGAGCAGGCGGGACCCAGGACTTACATCATAGGAGCTGACACAACACTAAACGCGGTTGCTGGGTGTAGGTTTTATTTTTTATCTTATATTTTGTGTTACGGAAGGGGGGGGCATGTCTTCTTCACCTTCTTCTTCGCTACAATATATCCATTTATTCCCAATTGTCAATGTCAAAAGGGACTAAAATCTATAAAATCCATAGAAAATCAACGTGCCAATTTGCTCAATTTCTCTAGGACTCCATGACATCTCCCCTGTCCTCCATAATCCCTCAAGCAAGGTGTCAAGACCCTAATCCTGTCAAATCACTCTGCCAAGCCTTTCCTCCGGGCAATGCCAGATGACAGACTATGCATACATGGACCATTGTCTTCCCATCACCGGCACTCAGGAAGCGCTTATCTGCGCATATCTCCAGCTCTGCATATTCCCCCCTCCCTCCTCCATATGTTAATCCGGTGTAACCCAACCTCTCCTTAATGTATTCATGATGTAACTGGGATGTACTTTGGAGATATGCGCAGATAAGTGCTTCCTGAGTACCGGTGATGGGAAGACAATGGTCCATGTATGCATAGTCTGTCACCTGGCATTGCCCGGAGGAAAGGCTTGGCAGAGTGATTTGACAGGATTAGGGTCTTGACACCTTGCTTGAGGGATTATGGAGGACAGGGGAGATGTCATGGAGTCCTAGAGAAATTGAGCAAATATATTGTAGCGAAGAAGGTGAAGAAGACATGCCCCCCCTTCTGTAACATTTGGAAATGCACATCCAGTTTTTCACCCTTTAATTTTTTGGGGGGGCCCCAAGAGAGTGGGGCCCTAAGCTAGTGCTTGTTTAGCTTACGCGTAAATCTGGCCCTGGTCCCCGGCCTCCCCCTTGTAGCGCAAAGAGCCTCAAAGGGGGAAAGAGGAAGCCCAACACTTGGTAAAGTTGGAATTGCAACTGAAGCAGCATTTGAACTCATGAATTTGGACTAAACATTAGGGGTACAATGGTACCTTGGTTGTCAAACGGCTTGGCTCCCGAACAAATTGGCTCCCGAATGCCTCAAACCCGGAAGTGGGTGTTGCGGTTTGCAAACGCTTTTTGGAAGCCGAACGTCCAACGCGGAATCTGATTGAGCGCAGGAAGCTCCTGCAGCTGATCAGAACCCACGCTTTGGTTTTCAAATAAACTCCCAGAATGGATTACGTTTGGCAACCAAGGTACCACTGCCTTTGGCCCCTGGGAGGCCGGGATGCTGGGCTTGATGGGCCTGATCCAGCAGGACTTTGGCTGCATCGCCTTCCCCCCTCCCGCCCCCCGTGGGTCTTACCCGAGTCCGGGGCTGGGCACAGTGCGCAGTCCATGCTCCAGGCCTCTCCATAGAGGCAGCAGCACTCGGTGTAGGTGACCTGGCGGTCCAGGAGGGGGCGGCTGCAGACCAAGTCGGGCCCCACCTCTTGCCAGCACACGGCCAGGTTGTCATCTGGGGAGAGCAGGAGAAATGGAGAAACTGCCCCAAGGCGCATCTATGGGGGCCAGGCCTCTTCCTGCCCCCTTCCCCCCCCAGGCCCCAAACCCGCGCGGATCCTGTTCACACGGATCCTGCGGAGTGGAGGAGTAAACACGGAGAGCCCAAATGACCAGATCTGGATTTGGAATCAAGGAAGCAGCTCCTGGAAAAACTTTGGGATCCGCTGAGCTGGAGCATCAGCCCTCTGCAGGAATCTCACACGGAGTGATCCCTTTCAAAATCCTAAGGGATCAAACCGCAAAAGAACTAGTGAGGCTGAAGATGGCCAAAAAAATTAGCCTCTGGAACCTATCGCTACAAGATTTTGGCCCATAACTTTGGGGAAAGAGGTGAGCCCAGAAGGGGTTGGGACTGCTTCCCCCAGGTCCACGGACTCAGCACCCAGAGTTAAGTACGAGAAATGGAGACCCAGCATACCTGCCCCCCCAGGTGCCCCCTACCTGCAAATGGGACGCAGAGGGGGCCCCAGGCCCTTAACTGCCTTAGATGCAAAGTGGGGGGAAAGGGGGGGTTGTGCATTGCATTAGGGGCACCCCTAAACTGTTCCTCTCACTTGATTCCTGGGTTTCCCCCAAAACCAGGATGAGGAGTTGGGTTGAGCAAAATGCTCCTGAGGAATGAATCTGGGATCTCTGGAGAAGCATCACGGAAGGGCAGAGTTGGAATCAGGGCCGTCTTAAGCATATCTGCTGCTGTGGTGCAAAGATCCCTCCGGCACCCCCTTTTTTTAGGGCTGGAGGAGGCGGGCAGCGGCTGGAGGGCGGCTCCTCCGGTGGGGAGGAGGTGGAGACTGCAGATGGCGCCTCCTGGCTCAGCTGGACGCTTCGTGCCGGGTGGCCACCACAGGCAGCTTGAGTGGGTGAGGGCGCGTGTGCCACCCCTGCCAAGTGTCAGGTGGGTTTTTTCCCTTTTAGCCTCCTGGCGCCACGCAGAATTCGGCGACTGCAGGCTAAAAGGGAAAAAACCGAGGTGTGATGGTCTGGGACTCGGACTCGGATGCTGAACCTGAGGGATCCCAGCCTGCACAGGATTCCCCGCCTCCAGAACCAGCTGAGCCGGGGCTGGGGCTTGAGCCTGAAGGGTCCTCACCTGTGCTGGATCCTCAGGTGCAGGCACCAGCTGAGTCCGCTCTGGCTCCGGAGGTGATGGAGGACCCATTGCCTGCAGGTGCTCCACTCTCAGCCCCATCAGAGGAAGCTGAGGTTGCCTCTGGGTCCGGTAACCCTCCAGCCTCTCCTAAGCTCCAGAGGCTCAGGGCAGAGAGGCAGAGGGAACTCAGTTCCCGCAGGAGGAGGGCTCACCTCCAGGCCAGGAGAGGCGAGTCACCTGAGGATCGGGGCTGCCCTATGCCTTGGGGCAGATAAAAGCCGTCCAGTCCCAAGTTGCGGAAGCAGCATTGTTGGTTGCTAGTTCCTGCCTGAGCTCCTGACCCGCCCTGGCTCCCTGCTTGCAAGCCTGTTCCTGACTTCACCCGACTCCCTGCCCTCACCCAGCTCCAGCTACTACGGACTGCCTCCACATTGCACCTTTGACCACAGACCAGACTTGGACCATGCCTCTCGGGTAACCCGTGGGACCAGCACACGAGGCAATGCTTGGCAGGAGTGGTGCATCCACCCTCGCTCACTCAGCGCACCCGACTCTTGCCTGGCGCCCTGTGCCACTGGCCTCTGTGGGCAAGATGGGCCTGGTTGGGAGGGAGCCCATGCAGGAATCGAAGGGAGGAAGGGAGTCCGAGAGAGGCCAGGATGGATCAAGGAGAGAGAAACAGCCGAGGGGGGAAATTGGGAAGTGGGTGGGCGTGGGGAGGGGTCTGCCCCATACCTGCGCCTTGGCTGTCGTTGGTCACACAGCGGCGATGTGAAGCGTCCAGCACCAGAGGGGCAGCGCAGGAGCAGTAGTAGGAGCCAATGGTGTTGATGCAGCGCCCCCCCACGCAAGGCTCCGCCTCCTCGTCAAGGCACTCGTCGTTATCTGGGGAGGGACAAGGGGGGGTCAGAGGAGCGGGGGGGCCCTTCGTTTTGCAGAATCATAGAGTTGCAGAGTCGGGAAAAGGCGCCAAGTGCCATGCAACCCTCTGCAATATAGCTAGTTCCTAAAGTTTATACGCTGCTCGACTGCAAAAACAGCAGCTAATATATGGTAAGTTATCAATAATAGTTTAAAATGTTCAGAAATTTAATAGGCTTAAAACAGATTGAAACTTGCACTGGGTTAGGCTCAGTGCTTTTTTTCTGGGGGGATGCATAGCCCTAAACATTTTGCGAATCTTTGTACTTTTGTCCATTTACTGTATTTATCCCCCACCAAACTGAATTATAAAATGGTGATTTCCATGAGTCAAAATGAGAGTACCCCTAAACATTTATTTTTTAGGGGGAAAGTACTGGTCCGCCTTCTCTAAATGGGGACGTTTCAAGCACAGCAAAGGTGGCACGGCCTGATTTCAAGAGGCAGGGAGTTCCAAAGGGTCAGGGTTAATTGATTTCTTGCCAATGTGGGCAGCCTGCGGCACCTGCAAGAGTGCCAGGTCTGCTGATGCAGCTGGTCAGGTGGGCACGTGTGGGCGCGAGGAGGGACCGTTTACCCGTGGGGTCCCTCTGGGGCATAACCGGGGCAGAAGGGGGTTTGGAGGCGGACAGAGGCTCTCACCAATGCACTCCAAGTGCTGCGTCTCGTAGTAGTAGCCGTTGGGGCAGTAGCAGGCGTAGCCGGGGACCTTGTTGACGCAGACGCCCCCCTTGCACACCTGGGCGTTGAAGAGGGAGCACTCGTCCACATCTGCCCAGGAAAAGGAGAGGGTCAGCGAGAGAGAGCCCCCCAGGACCAAGGGCGCCGCGCCCAGAAACCCCACTGCCTCCCGAGTGCCAAGGACAGACTCAGGAGGGTGGGCAGGGCACAGATTCCCCCTGACAAAAGCCCCCCAAGAGCAGCAAATCTCACCTGCGAGGGAGGAGAGGCTTCCGGTGATGGGGGCAGCGAAGCCGTTGCCGTGAGGACACAGGGCCTGGTACTCAGCTGGGGGGTGGAAGGAGGAGAGGACCCGTCAGCGGAGCCCAAGGACCCTCTGCTCCTGCCCTGCTTGCAGAACCCTGCAGAAGTTCACCCCCCGCACCCTAACAGGCAGTGTTGCCTAGTGGTTGGAGTGTCAGACTAGGACATGGGTCGGCAAACTAAGGCCCGTGGGCTGGATCAGGCCCATTTGCCTTCTAAATCCATCCTGTGTGCCGAAATCTCCGTTTGACTGAGCTACTCCTCCAGTTGAGCCTTTGGAAACTCCGAAGATGATTAACGACCTAAGCCTTTGATGAGGCTTCAGGCACGTTCACTCATTACACAGAGTATCCAAGCAGCAGAAGGACGAGAAATATGAGCTACATTGCTAAGAGTTTTATTTCAAACAACACAGACAGAAAAGAATATACAGCCTCTCTCTGTGAAAGGCAGAGAACAACTGGTACAAAGAAACAGGAAACCAGTAACATCATCCGTCTCCCGTGAGACTTCCAACAGTCTGGAATGTAAACAGAGTCTTGTGACTCCAAGCGCTGCACAGTGCGGACAGTCCAGGAATCGCCGCGTGGATTGCCAGCACACGGGTTCTTTCCCTCTCCCTCACAGGGTGGCGCCACCAGCGCCTCCTCCCTCCCTCCTCCTGACTTCTCCCCGTCCTGCCTAGAGGAGGAAGGGGGCTGGGCTTTGTTGCTGCCAAGCCCTCTCCGGGGCCCTTTTGCGTGCCGCTCATCGTCCCTCCGCTGCCGCTGCCGCCAGCCCTGGCCACTTGCAAGACACAGGAGCCAAGGTTGGCTGAGCGCCCCCTCAAGCGGCCGCCATTTAAAGCAGCCCCCATGTGGAGCCCTTTCGCGCGCTGCTCATCGTCCCTCTGAGCCGTTCATCCCCCCCAAATAGTCCAGCCCCCACAAGGTCGGAGGGACAGTGGACCAGCCCCTTGCTGAAATGTGTTGAGGACCCCTGGACTAGGACATGGGTGAGACCATGAAGCTCTCCCTGCGTGACCAGGGTCAGTGACTGCGTCAGCCTAGCCTACCTCACAAGGTGGTTGTTGTGGGGATGAAATGAGACGAGGCTTGAATCCCCCCTCAGGCTTAGGGCTCATGGACCCTTCCTCGCCTCTGTGAGCTCCTTACTCAGGGCAGCTGTCTACCAGCTCCATCTGGTACGCAGGATGAGACCCTCCCTGCCCACAGACTGTCCGGCCAGAGTGGTGCATGCTCTAGTTATCTCCCGCTTGGATTACTGCAATGCGCTCTTTGTGAGGCTACCTTGGAAGGTGACCTGGAAACTGCAATTAATCCAGAACGCAACAGCTAGACTGGGGACTGGGAGCGGCCGCCAAGACCACATAACACCGGTCTTGAAAGACCTACATTGGCTCCCAGTACGTTTCCAAGCACAATTCAAAGTGTTGGTGCTGACCTTGAAAGCCCTAAACGGCCTCGGTCCAGTATACCTGAAGGAGTGTCTCCACCCCCATCGTTCTGCCCGGACACTGAGGTCCAGCTCCGAGGGCCTTCTGGCGGTTCCCTCACTGTGAGAAGCCAAGTTACAGGGACCTAGGCGGAGGGCCTTCTCGGTGGTGGCGCCCGCCCTGTGGAATGCCCTCCCACCAGATGTTCAAGAGATAAACAACTACCTGACATTTAGACATTCAGAAGACATCTGAATGCAGCCCTGTTTAGGGAAGCTTTTAATGTTTGATGTATTACAGTATTTTTTATATTTTTTGGGAAGCCGCCCAGAGTGGCTGGGGAAGCCCAGCCAGATGGGCAGGGTATAAATAATATATTATTATTATTATTATTATTATTATTATTATTATTATTATTATTACCTGTCCCTGGGGCAGGGCAAGCCTGGATGTGACAGTCGACCCCCCAGCCGTGGCCCAGGCTGCAGCAGCACTCTTGGCGCGTGGCGTTCCAGGCCAAGACGTTCTCGCAAGCCTGCGCTGCGTTGGGGTCATAGTAGCATTCTCGCCGGACGTCCTCGCCGGTCCCAGAGGGCCAGGTCTCGGGCCGCGGAGCCTCGGGGCGGCGAGGGAAGGCCGGGGGGCGCGCTGGAAAAGGCAGAAGGGGGGAGAGTTGGAGGAGGTCTGGGAAAGAGCAGCCAGGGGAATTGAGGGGGGGAAAGACTCCCCTATGGAGAAAGGACCCCCCCCCCAGCCCAGCTCAAAGCCTCTCACCGGCTCCTGGCACAGCGACACAGCGCCCGATCATGGGGTCAAATTCTTCGCCCGCCCGGGGGCAGATGCAGAGGAAGGAGCCCTCCACATTCTCACAGGGGGCAGTGCCACATACCCCTCGCAGCATCTCACACTCGTTCATGTCTGTGGGGGGCAGCAAAGGGGGGGTGATGGCGGAGGGGCTCACCGGAGACCTGTCCCCACCTGCCCCGTCCCCTCTGCCCCTTGTCCCCTACGGAGGCAGCCCCTTCCTCAGGAGACCGTGGTGGAGAACGTGGGCATCGCCAACCTCCCTCCCTCGCCCCCACCACGTACCCAGGCAATGGCGCCCGTCCCTGGCGCTCTCGTAGCCCTGGTCACAGATGCACTGGAAGGAGCCGGGCAGGTTGTGGCACACAGCGTGGGCACCACAGAGGGAGCTGTTCTGGCACTCGTCCACGTCTGGAAAACACCAAGGTGACCCACTCAGCGCTCGCTCTCTCCCTCCACCCACCGCAGGCTTGTGGGGGATGTGATATGTAAGTAGCAGTCAAGTACAACATTCCTTGTTTTCCTAGAGTGGACGTGCAGGAATGTTTGAACCAGCCAGTCAAAAACATCCTGTTTCCTCCTGGCCTGGAGCATCCTTCCTCTTGCATGTGACCTTACCTGTCCAGGTAACAAAAGGACAAGTCACGCAGCACACTCTCTCTCTCTCTGACTTCCTCCATCGCTGGAGCAGCTTTTTAGCTAGAAATGCTCTGTTGGTTTTCAGTCAACACTGGGATTATCCCCATATGGGCTAGATCCACATGAATATAGTTATTTGTAACGAAGTCTGCCTTCAGGGATCCAACTGTGAACTGAATGTGTGAGTAAACTTCTTTTATATACTTGACACAAGACTGCCATGTGTTTATTCTTTTAAGAGGGATAAAAGGGAACTTACAAGGAATTTACAATTCAATAATGAATTGTATATAATAGTGAGAGGCTGACACGAGCCTGCAACCAGTTATTTGCTGCGTAGTTAAAAGGGGAATGTGAAACACTGCTAAGTTAAGGAACTTGCTAGCTCAAGTTAGGAAGGATATGAATAAACAATATATCCTCCTGCCTCCCTGAACATTCCCATAGCTTGCACCCCTTTGCCAGCCTGGCCCGGGGGCAGGAGGCGCCCCCTCCCATCTGATGGGTTTGCCCCTTGTGCACCCCTTCCCCCCCGTGACTCACCCACACAGTCCCCGGTGGCTGTGGCCTGGTAGCCCGTCTGGCAGCTGGCGACGCAGTGGTAGGACCCCGGGGTGTTTTCGCAGCGCTTCTCCCCACAGAGGCTCACGCCGTACTCCTGGCATTCGTTGATGTCTGAAGGAAGGCCCCATAAGTACATGTTGTGGGGCAGGGGAGGAAAGAGAGGAAGGACCACAAAACGTGATGTCAAACGTAAGAGCGTCAACAGAGCTTGCTGCATAAGGACAGCAGAGCAGAGAGTCCAGCGTCCGGATCGCAAGGGGTCAATAAATATGACCTGAGAGCAATGGGGACTCGCCCCTCTTGCCGTTTGCAGCAACTGGGACTCAGAAAAAATGGGAGGCAGAGCCATTGTAGCTGAGAGCCATCCATAGGCGTCTCTCCTCCTCCATGGATTGGACTAATCTTTTTTAAAAGCCATCCAGGTCCGTGGCCGTCACTGTGGGAGGGAGTTCCACAGTTCAACTCAGCGAAGGAGGACTTTCTTTCACCTGCCCTGAACCTTCCAGCCTTCAGCTTCATTCGAGTCAAGAGCCTCCCAAGTCTGGAGGGATCTCTTTGATGGGGGTAGCTTAATTGAATTTATATACTGCCCTATACCCGGAGGTCTTAGGGTGGTTCACAAATAATAATAATAATAATAATAATAAAGAATAAAATTTTTATTTATACCCCACTCTCCCCAGCCAGAGCCGAGCTCAGGGTGACTAACACCAGTAAAATTATAGTAAAAACATAACAGGGGGGACGACCCAATTTAAAATACAGGTTAAAATACAATTTAAAATGCAACCTCATTTTAATAGTAGCCCATAGATCAAAACCATAAGGGGAGAGAAATATAAGGGTCAGACCGAGTCCAAACCAAAGGCCAGGCGGAACAGCTCCGTCTTGCAGGCCCTGCAGAAAGATGTCAAGTCCCGCAGGGCCCTAGTCTCTTATGACAGAGCGTTCCACCAAGTCGGGGCCAGTACTGAAAAGGCCCTGGCCCTAGTTGAGACCAATCTAACCCCCTTGTGGCCTGGGCCCCCCAAAGTGTTGTCATTTGTGGACCTTAAGGTCCTTCGCGGGGCAGACCAGGAGAGGCGGTCCCGTAGGTATGAGGGTCCTAGATCACAATATATAAAATCAAAATAAAAACAATAACCCAACAATACCACCCCCCCCCAGGCAACAAAGGAGGTGGGGACACCTTGGCAGCCTCAGAAATCACAGTATCATAGTTGGAGGGGACCCCAAAGGTCCTGTAGTCCACCCCCAGCCGGCAAGGCAAGAATCTCAGCTCAAGCCTCCCAGACAGATGTCTACGCAGTGAAGCCCCGGGGGAAAAGAGAGGCTTCCAGACCCCCCCAGACCCCCGACTTGGGCCCTGCAGCAACACTCACCAATGCAGTCTCCCGTGCTGCCAGCCTGGTAGCCGGCCTGGCAATCTGCCACGCAGCGGTAAGAGCCGGGCGTGTTCTCACAGCGCTGCGTCCCACAGAGGGCCGCCCCGTACTCCTGGCACTCGTCGATATCTAGGGGAGTGGGAGGTCAGGCCCAGGCCAGGGTTTCCTTGGCCCTCCCCCCGTCTCCCTCTTGCCGCCCCCGGTGCCCCTCACCTTCGCAGGAGGCCTTGTTGGCGCTGCTGCGAGTGCCCGGCGGGCAGTAGCAGTCGAAAGAGCCCTCGGTGTTGGCGCAGTGGCCCCCCGCACATGCCGTGCCCGGTTGGCATTCGTCAATATCTGTGGGGAGGGAGGGAAGGGGGGTCAGCATGGCAGGGAGATGCCCACCCCCAAGCCCAGCCCCCAAGGAAGAGATCCAAGACGTGAAATTAGCTAAAATGTATAAAATAAGTAATAAAGGTTGGAAATGTAAAGGAAAAGCAAGGAACATGTTATCACTTGTGGTGGGAATGTAAAAAAGTGAAAAACCTCTGGGAAATGATATATAACGAGATGAAAAAGATGTCGAAAGATACATTTATTAAGAAACCAGAAGCATTTTTACTTGGCGTTGTAGGAGATGATACAAATAGACAGGACTGTAAGTTGTTTTTATACGCAGTGACGGCAGCAAGAATATTATTGGCACAAAAATGGAAACAGGAAGAATTACCAACGAAAGAAGAATGGAGGATGGTGTTATGTACTGAAGTTCTCACCCTGGGCCAGCAGGGGGATACTGTAGATAGTTATGCAAATGAATGATCAAAAAGTGACGTTCAGGGATTGGATAGTTTTGTATGCAAATGAAGGATCGAAAAGTGACGTTCAGTGATTGGATAGTTTTAGAAAATGGCAACAGTTACATTGTTCTGTAGCTCTATATAAGCAGGCTGACTGAGCTCCTCAGTCAGTTCTGTTCCAGCTTACAAAATAAAGAGCTGCTTTGGAGAAATCGCTGTGTCGTCTGCTATGCCAACCCACAACCCAACAGATGAAATCGATGGACTATGCAGAATTCGATAAATTAACAGGAAGGATTTGAAACCTGCGGGACCAGAGATTCTCAGAAGAACTATTTGAAAAGTAATTGTAATGAACAGATTATGCTAGTAGGATTGCAAGAAGTTTTGTTAAGGAGGATTAGTTGAAATATTGCAAAAAAAGACTATGAGGAAAATTACTAGTTAATGATAATTAAGAGAATTAAGAGTAACAGAAGAATTAGGAAATACAGAAAAAGTGATAAAGACGGGAAATCACCAGAGGAGCTGACGGAAGTAAAAAATATTGTATAAGGTAAGAAATTATGTTATATGAATGTTGGAAATGATATGTTAAAAAAACTAATAAATACAGGTGAAACTCGGAAAATTAGAGTATCGTGGAAAAGTTCATTTATTTCAGTAATTCAACTTAAAAGGTGAAACTAATATATGAGATAGAAATTAAATCAGGAAAACAAGGATTGCAAATAGAGCAATATTGGACCTCTGAGAAGTAGAAACATGCACATGGACTCAGGGCTTGGCTTGGGCCCCTTTGGCATCAATTACTGCCTCAATGCGGTGTGGCATGGATGCGATCAGCCTGTGGCGCTGCTGAGGGGTTATGGAAGACCAGGAAGCCTCAATAGCAGCCTGTTTTGCTGATTTCATTTAATATTCTAATTTTCTGAGATTGTTAATTTGGGGTTTTCATCAGCTGTACGCCATAATCATCACAATGATCACAAATCAAGGCTTGACATATCTCGCTTTGCATGTTATGAGTCTATCTCATATATTAGTTTCACCTTTTAAGTTGAATCACTGAAATAAACGAACTTTTCCACGATATTCTAATTTTCCGAGTTTCTCATATATATATATATATATATATATATATATATATATATATATATATATATATATGCTTTCGTAGATTTTCACGGGTACAGGAATGCAGGTTTTGGTGTCCTCGGGTGTCTTCCCGTGTAAAAGTTGGGGTGTCTAGGCGACGTTTCGACGAGGTCTCACTCGTCATCTTCAGGCTGGTGCTTTCGGCTTCTTGTTACTGGAACAGAGCAGGATCTCAGTGTTTGAGTTCCTATAAATACTGTTGAGGGGGTGTGGTGTATAGCCTCCAATGTTCTGGGCAGAGAGGAAGTTCCCAGGCTAGTGTGCCTTTTCTTCTTTTGTTCCTTAATTACTTGAGGGATATCTTGAGTGATTTCTTGAGTGATATCCTGAGAAACACCCTCACAACATGAACAAGCGTGACGACACATCCCGCTTGCCAGACATCTGGAAATTAGCCCTCCCCACAAAAACTGACACCAGATCCAGAGGCACACAGAACGCCATCACCAACCAACCACACCAGACCCAAACCCAGACCCTCTCCACAGATAAATTACAGACACCATCCAGTAGCCAAACCATGGTGGCACCTCCGGATGCTGCACCCCCCTGCAATCCCTACACAGATCTGGCTGACACAGGCCACAAAACCACAGCTCGCCCCTATACACGAAGCCAAGCCAGAGCACAACTAAGTGCAGTACAGCCATCTTCTCAGAAAAACTCTTCACAAAGTTCAAGAGGTCAAGACACAAAGACTTTAGCAACTAATCCACACCTAATGACCCACCTAAGTGGTACTCAGGATATCACTCAAGAAATCACTCAAGATATCCCTCAAGTAATTAAGGAACAAAAGAAGAAAAGGCACACTAGCCTGGGAACTTCCTCTCTGCCCAGAACATTGGAGGCTATACACCACACCCCCTCAACAGTATTTATAGGAACTCAAACACTGAGATCCTGCTCTGTTCCAGTAACAAGAAGCCGAAAGCACCAGCCTGAAGATGACGAGTGAGACCTCGTCGAAACGTCGCCTAGACACCCCAACTTTTACACGGGAAGACACCCGAGGACACCAAAACCTGCATTCCTGTACCCGTGAAAATCTACGAAAGCATATATATATATATATATATATATATATATATATATATATATATGCAGGTTTTGGTGTCCTCGGGTGTCTTCCCGTGTAAAAGTTGGGGTGTCTAGGCGACGTTTCGACGAGGTCTCACTCGTCATCTTCATTGTCAGCTGGAAGGTTTCCTCCCCGTAGAGGTGAGATATTTGCTTTCGTAGATTTTCACGGGTACAGGAATGCAGGTTTTGGTGTCCTCGGGTGTCTTCCCGTGTAAAAGTTGGGGTGTCTAGGCGACGTTTCGACGAGGTCTCACTCGTCATCTTCAAGATGACGAGTGAGACCTCGTCGAAACGTCGCCTAGACACCCCAACTTTTACACGGGAAGACACCCGAGGACACCAAAACCTGCATTCCTGTACCCGTGAAAATCTACGAAAGCATATATATATATATATATATATGAAGAGATCCAAGATGGCCGCCTCCCTCCACCTCCCAGGCCGCATCTGTGCCAGCCTGCATCCCACGCCAGGCGGCCCTCAGGTGGCCCTTGGGGTCCGGGGCCCCTTACCGATGCAGGAGGCCCCGCTGGGGGCGATGGTGAAGCCCTGGGCACACAGGCAAGTGTAGGAGCCCTCGGTGTTGAGGCACTCGCCCCGCGGGAAGCAGAAGTCGCCCTCCAGGCACTCGTTGACGTCTGGGGGGCAGAGAAAGAGGCGGGGGCATTGGGGGTGCTCAGCCGGGGGAGGGGGAGGAGGCTCAGAGGGGGCCGGGGGGCCACCTTCAAACTCCAGACGGGCTGCCCCACGGAAGTTTCTTTTTGCAAGGGACTCCTAAGGGTCATCCAGCCCAACCCTGTGCCCTGGCAGAGCGCACCGAGGAATCAGCGGAGGTGGGCAGGGTCTGCCCCCAGGGGTGCCCAGTGCCAAATCCCCCGCCCCGCCCCGCCCCACCCCACGCCCCCTGCCCCCCTCACCCACGCAGGACGTCCCCGTGCCCTCTGCGCGGTACCCTCGTCCACACTGGCAGCGGAAGGAGCCCTCCGTGTTGATGCAGCGCCCTTGAGGCCCGCAGGGCGTTCCCGCGGCACACTCGTCCATGTCTGGAAAGGGGCAGACGGGGAGAGTCAGGGGCCCCGTGGGGCTGAGTCCAGCCCCAAAGCCCCCCCCCCAGCAAGGCGCCTCCTCTCTCCGCCTCTCACCCAGGCACTGGTTTTCCGTCAGGCTGGCACGGAATCCTGCAGGGCAGAGGCAGCGGTACCCGCCGGGCACGTTCTCGCAGCGCCCAGACCCACAGGGCGGGGGGTTCTGCTGGCATTCATCCACATCTGGTTGGGGGGGGAGAGACAAGAGAGACAGACCACCACGGAATTCACCACGACCAATTTTTTCTTCTTACCCTCCCAGTCCCTTCCTTATTCTCTCAACCCCCCTGCGAGGCAGGCCAAGTTGAGCGGCAGCGACTGGCCAGAGACCCCTCCCCCAGCCGGCTTTGTGGCCGAGCGGGAGAATTCGAACCCCAGTCTCCCAGGTCCCGAGCCAACGCTCAAACCGCTGCCTGCGCCGCACCAAACATCTCCAGATTCGCATTTTGAAATCAAGAGCTCTGCGCATGGTCAGGGGTGCTCTCATCTTGGCATCCCCCTGCCCAGCCCTAGAAGCAGTCTCCTGGGAAGTGGGGGGGCGTGGACCCCAAGGCAGCAGCAGTGTCTCTGTTATGTAGTGTAGTTTCACCCTGGGCCAACAGGGGGATACTGTATATAGTTTTCACTCAGGTCTGTAGATAGTTTTCACTCAGGTCCGCGGCAGTTATTTTAGGCGGGAACTCTGGGCTGTGGTTGTTACAATGTTGACAGCCGGCTGCCTATAAAAGCAGGCCGGCTGAGCTGTTTGCAGTCAGTGCTATTCCAGCTTACAAAATAAAGAGCTACTTGAAGAAATCGCTGTGCCGGCTGCTATGTCAACCCACAACCTAATACTGGCGACGAGGATGGGATAGATGGACATCAGAGCACAGCCAGATGCGGCCAGCCTCTGAACTGAGCTGAATCACTGAGCTGAATCACAGAGCGAAATCACTGGGCAGAACCAATTCAGAGCTGACTGTTCTGGCTAGAGCACGGTGTTCCATCCATCGCCCTTCACGCCGGCATCGGAATCATGGCTTCACTTGTGCCTCTACTGCCGTTTGCGCCAGCCTCTGAATCATGGGACTCCTACCTCGCTCGGTTCGACTGCTACCTCCAAGCCAACGAGCTGACAGCAGTATCAAAGGATCGGAAGCGGGGCCTATTCCTCAGCCTCTGTGGGCCTGAGGTGTTTGAGACGGCCCGAGCATTGGTTGCGCCTGAAGCAGTCCAGGCAACACCATGGGACACGATCCAAGAGAAGCTCCGCAACCACTATGCACCAAAGCCGTCCAAGATTGCTGCCCGCCATGCGTTCTACCACCGGAACCAGGCAGAGGGGGAGTCAATCAACAACTACACCACCGCCCTGCGACAGGCTGCAATGCACTGTGAGTTCCGAGACTTAGACGATGCCCTGATGGATCGAATCGTCTGCGGGGTCCGGGACATCCATCTGCAACGGCGTCTCCTAGCCAAGCCAGACCTCACGCTACAGAAAGCCATTGAGGAGGCTGTGGCCTCAGAAGCTGCTGAACGCTCCGCCCAGGAGATCCACAAGTCCAGCAGCCCGCGTCTTGCTAGGGAGCCAGTTCCGGTGCATCATGAAGAGGCCAGCAGTGATGAGGTCTCCAGTGAAGACGATGACGTGCACCAGACAAAGCGGGAGCGCAGGAAGTTCCAACAGAAGTCCAAGGGCCAACCGGAATGTGCCGGCTGCGGAGGCAACCATTCCCGTGCCAAGTGTCGATTCAGAGACGCCATCTGTAGGAAGTGTTCCAGAAGGGGCCACATCGCTAAGGTCTGCCGATCGGCTCCGTCTGACACCCCCCCTTCATCGACTCGCAAGTCCAAGTCTTCACTCCAGTCTGCCAATGAAAGTTGTTTCGCTCTCACCAACTGCCGCTGCCCGTCTGGAACCACGATTGGCCAAACCGACTCGCCTACGCGACGCAAGCTGAACGTCACAGTGCTCATTGAAGGAGCTCCATGTGACATGGAGATCGACACCGGGTCTGCCCTGTCCATCGTGTCATGGAGCACCATCAAAAGACTGGTACCCAGAGTGTCCAAGAGGCAACTCGACTCTCACCGCGTACACCTGAGAGACTACCAGGGAAACGACATTCCCGTGGTAGGCGTTGGCCGGTTCCGGATCGCCTTCAAGGATTTTTCGGGCCTGCTCCGGTTGGTGGTGGTCGAAGGTCAGCGGCCAAGCCTCCTAGGGCTAGACTGGTTTGATGCCCTCGGCCTGGAAGTCACCGGCATCAACTGCATCTCTAACGCAGAGACTGAGGGTCTGGTCAAAGACTTTGCCGAGGTTTTTGACGGCACCTTGGGGCAATATACAGGTACGCCCATCTCCTTTAGCCTTGATCCACAAGTCGCCCCCATCAAGCTAAAGCCACACCGGGTTCCCTTTGCTCTCAAGGCTAAGGTGGACGAACAACTGGACAAACTGATTGCCCAAGGAGTTTTGGAGCCGGTTGACCACGCCAAGTGGGAAACCCCCATCGTCACGCCTGTCAAGCCAGATGGGTCGGTGAGAATCTGCGCTGACTACAAGTGCACGATCAACAAGGCACTTCAGCAGCACGCTTATCCGGTTCCTGTTGTCCAACACCTGCTGCATTCCCTGGGTGAGGGTAAGGTCTTCGCTAAGCTGGACCTTGCCCAAGCATATCAACAACTGCCAGTTGATGATGCCACTGCTGAAGCCCAGACGATCGTCACCCACCGGGGGGCATTCCGTTGCCGCCGGTTGCAGTTCGGGGTGAATGTGGCTCCTGGCATCTTCCAAAGCCTTATGGAGCGTCTCCTGCAAGGGCTTCCGGGCGTGGTACCATATTTTGATGACGTCTTGGTGTCTGCAGACTCACACCAGCAGCTGTTCGAGCGCCTCCGTGCCATGCTGACCAGGTTCCAAGAGGCCGGGCTCAAGGTAAAGAGGGAGAAGTGCCAGATCGCTGTTCCACAGGTAGAGTTCCTGGGCTATCTTATTGATGCCTCCGGCCTTCACCCAACCACATCCAAGATCCGCGCTATCCAGCAGGCCCCCACCCCAAAGAACAAAACGGAGTTGCAGGCATTCCTGGGGCTGCTGAACTTTTATAACATGTTCCTGCCCCACAAAGCCACAGTGGCTGAGCCTCTTCACCGACTCCTTAGCACTAAGACGCCTTGGGCCTGGGGTCATCGGGAGACGGCGGCCTTCAACGCGGTCAAGGCTCTCCTTTCTTCAGACAGTGTGCTGGTACAGTACAGTGAATCCAGGCCGCTGGTCCTTGCCTGCGACGCCTCACCTTTTGGCATTGGTGCTGTCCTTAGTCACCGTTTTCCAGATGGAAGAGAAGCACCGCTCGCCTACTTTTCCAGGACGCTATCTCCGACGGAACGGAATTACAGCCAGCTCGACAAGGAGGCATTGGCACTTGTGGCTGGAGTGAAGAGGTTCCATGAATACCTCTATGGCAGGACTTTTGACCTCATCACTGACCACAAGCCACTCCTGGGCCTCCTCGCCGGTGATCGTCCAACTCCACCGGTCCTCTCGCCACGCATGCTGCGATGGACTGTTTTCCTGGCTGCCTACCACTACCGGCTCAACCATCGCCCGGGGAAATCGATGGGCCATGCTGATGCCCTCAGCCGTTGCCCTCTTCCAGCATTTGTGGAAGACCCGGCTCCAGCTTCATCGCTCCTTCTGATTGAGGATCTTCCGGCAGCGCCTGTATCAGCTGCCACTGTGGCCTCCGCGTCTGCCCAGGATCGCACTATCAGCCGGGTGCTCAACTGGGTGTGGAGGGGGTGGCCACAAGGGCCTTTTGCATCGGAGTTCCAGCCCTTCGCAACCAGACAACATGAACTCTCAGCTCATCGCGGCTGTCTGCTGTGGGGAGACCGCGTCGTGATTCCCCAGGGACTCCGTCAGCGCGTCCTGGAGGCTCTGCACGTTGGCCACCCGGGAATTGTCAAAATGAAGGCGTTGGCTCGGTGTTACGTCTGGTGGCCTAATATGGACGATGCCATCACTGCCTGGGTGTCCGCCTGTCAAGCGTGCCAAGAGTCGAGGCCTGCACCACCGGCAGCTAAGGGACACACCTGGGAGACGCCAAAGACACCCTGGTCGAGGGTGCACATCGATCTGGCTGGCCCCTTTCACAGCCGGACCTTTATGGTAGTGGTGGACGCCTATTCCAAATGGCTGGAGGTCGCCCTGATGCCCTCCACCACTACCGAAGCTGTCATCCGGGTGCTGCGAGGCCTGTTTGCAACGCATGGGTGTCCTGATGTCCTTGTCTCTGACAACGGACCGCAGTTCACGTCAGGCACCTTTGAGCGGTATCTTTTGGGACTGGGCATCCGCCATGCCCTAACGGCACCCTTTCATCCATCCAGCAAGGGGAAGCGGAAAGAATGGTGCGCTCGGCAAAAGAGGCACTGGCGCGCCTGGACCGGGGAGACTGGCATGAGCGGGTTGCCGAATACTTGTTTGTGCAACACATCACCCCTCATGCGGCCACAGGGAGGAGTCCTGCTGAACTGCTTATGGGCCGCCGCCTCAGGTCACCGCTCGACCGGCTACACCCGGACTTTGCCGTGGCTGAACCACCAGGCTGTGCCAACGCGCCACGGTCATTTGTCCCAGGAAACCAGGTCTTTGCCCGGAACTATGTGGGGGACATTCCTTGGGTGCCAGCCACAGTAGTGGGAGTCACTGGACCTCGCTCGTACCAGGTGGCACTCGAAGACGGACGCTTGTGGCGACGGCACATAGACCAGCTTAGGCGCAGGGTTGGGGACTTGGACACTACCGAGGTGCCCCCAACTGCGCTTGCGGCCCCAGAAGAGACACGTACAGATGGCGAGGCCCCACCTACACCTCCCTCGCAAACTGCCAGCGTGGAGCCAAACCAAGCCGCTTCAGAACAGACTCAGACCACTCCACTTGCGGAGGCTCCACCCACAGCAGCGGATCCAGGGGAGTTGGTTCCAACGCCACCTAGGGTCGCACCACAGCCTCAGCGAGAACTGTGTGGCCCTCCGGACTTGGCTACCAGTCCCCGGCGGTCTGGCAGAGTTTCCAAGCGCCCAACTTATTTAAAGGACTATGTTGTTGGACATGTATCACTGTTGGTCTAAGTATGGGAAATGTAACCGATATGCTTTTGTGCCTAATTGAACCATTACGCATAGTGCTGTATATAAGGAAACCATTACGATTGTAACTAACGCCTTATCTCGGTGGGGAGGGGTGTTATGTAGTGTAGTTTCACCCTGGGCCAACAGGGGGATACTGTATATAGTTTTCACTCAGGTCTGTAGATAGTTTTCACTCAGGTCCGCGGCAGTTATTTTAGGCGGGAACTCTGGGCTGTGGTTGTTACAATGTTGACAGCCGGCTGCCTATAAAAGCAGGCCGGCTGAGCTGTTTGCAGTCAGTTCTATTCCAGCTTACAAAATAAAGAGCTACTTGAAGAAATCGCTGTGCCGGCTGCTATGTCAACCCACAACCTAATAGTCTCCACGCTCTCCTTGGCCCTCTTACCAACACACTGGGTGCCCAGCGGGTGGGGCTGGTAGCCGATGGGGCAGCTGCAGCGGTAGCCCCCAGGGATGTTTTCGCAGCGGCCGGGTTGGCAGATGGTGGGGGTCTCCCGGCACTCGTCCACGTCTGCAAAAGAACAGCAATGGAGGTCTGGGGGGCTTCTCTGCCCCCGACGCTCCCTCCCTCCCAAGGGACTGGGGGCCAGGGTGGTCTGGAAGCCCCCCCAATGGACAGATGGAGAGGGGGCTGGCTGGCTGGGATCAGGGTGGATAAAAATCAATGTTTTATTTTTATTTAAAAAATCAGATTTTTAAATTTAAATTGGAACTTTTTTTATTTAAATCAGATTTTTAAAAATTTAAATCAGATTTTAAAAATCCTTTTGGAGGAATCACATTTCTAAAGATTTTCTATTTAAATGACATTATAGTCCAAAGACTATTCATCCGGAAATAAGGATTTGTTTTAAGTTTTTCATGTGTGCTAAAATTCAGTCTTAATTTGTTGGTTTTTTTAAAAAAAACAACTGTTTAACCACATCGGTTAACAAACATGGATACATATGCTATAATGTTATTGTTTTAGTTAAATAAATGGTTGAAATGGTTATTAAGGAAATGATTATTTATCTCTTTCCAATCAAGTACAGCAGAAAAGTTGTCCAAATATAAACAGTTAACTTATGAAACCTCACCAGAATTTCATAATTACCTGTCTAGGTATTTCTAATAGTTTAACCAAATCAGGAATTGTTGATATAACTGTAAAAACTACTCTGAAAATTTATGATTCCAAAAAGGAAACCCTCCTCTGGTTGTAAATATTAAGATGATACCAGCAAGAACGAGTCTTTCAGTCTTTCAATCAAGCCTTACTGACTAGTGATTCAAATTGTGATTTAAATCAAATCCCCCCTGGCTGGGACCCCCGACTTGCTCTGCCGCTGGGTCCCAGGAGGAGGCAGGTTGGGGGAAGGTTCTGCAAAAGGGCTCTGTGTCTAGAGTAGTTGCTTGGCATGTAGAAGGCGCCCAGGCCCCCCCCTGGTGGCAGCACCTCCAGGGAGGGCTGCCTCTGCTGCTGCCAGCCTGTGTAAGCAACACTGAGGCAGGTGGGCCCAGTGGTCTGAGCCAAGGCAAGGCAGCTTCCCCCGGGAGGTGGTCTTTGGGGGCCGAGAGCGTGGACCCCAACCTGGCTGCCGCGGGAAGGGGGGCAAGGGGGTGCCCTCTCTCACCCAAGCATTCGGTGCCCGTGGGGCCGGGCTGGAAGCCGGAGGGGCAGCTGCACTGGTAGGAGCCGGGCGTGTTCTGGCAGCGTCCGCGGGCGCAGGGCGGGGGGCTCTGGGAGCATTCGTCAACGTCTGGGGGGAGAGAAAGGGGTCACATTCAATTTTTGGCTTGAGAAAGGCTGCAGGAAACTAATTTGAAATTTTCTTTCTTTCTTCTTTTTACTTCATTGCAAAACAATTGCCATAGAACAACACAGACGGACAAAGACCTTGAGGACAACGAAACATTAACTAACAACACATCGCCTAACATCACACACTTTTGACTTCCAATTCACCTCATAATAATAATAATAATAATAATAATAATAATAAATTTTATTCATATCCTGCCCTCCCCAGCCGAAGCTGTGCTCAGGGCGGCTAACAACAATCAAAATAGTCCAACATTCTAAAAACATTCATTATAAAATTAATTAAAATTAAATTAAGATCAAATTAATGGCAACCATCAAGCAAAATTCTATGCAGGTTGCCAGAGGAGGGAATCAGTCTGCGCCCTGACCAAAGGCCTGGTGGAACAGCTCTGTCTTGCAGGCCCTGCAGAAAGATGTCAAGTCCCGCAGGGCCCTAGTCTCTTGTGACAGAGCGTTCCACCAGATCGGAGCCACAGCCGAAAAAGCCCTGGCTCTAGTTGAGGCCAGCCTAACTTCTCTGTGGCCTGGGACCTTCAAGATGTTTTTATTTGAAGACCGTAAGTTTCTCTGTGGGGCATACCAGGAGAGGCGGTCCCGTAGGTACGAGGGTCCTAGGCCGTATAGGGCTTTAAAGGTTAAAACCAGCACCTTAAACCTGATCCTGTACTCCACCGGGAGCCAGTGCAGCTGGTATAGCACCGGGTGAATGTGATCTCTAAGCGAAGACCCCATAAGGAGTCTCACCGCGGCATTCTGCACCCGCTGGAGTTTCTGGGTAAGTCTCAAGGGCAGCCCCACGCAGAGCGAGTTACAATAATCCAGCCTGGAGGTGACCGTCGCATCGATCACAGTGGCTAGGTCAGGGCGAGAGAGGTAAGGAGCCAACTGCTTAGCTTGGCGGAGATGAAAAAATGCCGCCTTTGTTGGAGCTGCAATCTGCGCCTCCATGGAAAGGGAGGTATTGAAGATTACACCCAAACTCTTAACGGACAGTGCTGGCACTAATTGCGCCCCCGCAAGAGATGGGAGTTGCCCCCTCAATCCCATATCATCCCGTCCCAGCCAGAGGACCTCTGTCTTCGAAGGATTTAGCTTCAACCGGCTCCCACTTAACCATCCAGCCACAGCTTCCAAACATCTGGTCAGTATGTCTGGGGCCGAGTCAGGATGGCCATTCATCAACAGATAGAGTTGGGTGTCATCAGCATACTGATGGCAGCCCAGCCCAAAACTCTGGACAAGCTGGGCGAGGGGGCACATAAAGGTGTTTAAAAGCATCGGGGAGAGAATCGGGACCCCCAAAAGCTGCCCCCTCCACCTGTCCCCCCCACCCTCCCTTGCTCGGAGGAGCCTCAGTCTCCCCTCCAGACTCTCCCTTCCTCCCAGACAGGCAGGGACCCCCCTCCCAGTTACCTCTGCATTCGAAGCCAGTGGGGCTGGGAACGTAGCCGGGGGGGCAGGAGCAGCGGAAGGAGCCGGGGGTGTTTTGGCAGCGCCCGTTGGCACACGGCGGGGGGGTCTTGGCACATTCGTCAATGTCTGGGGGAGGAGGAGGAGGAGGAGAGTGTTGCTTTGAGGCTGAGGAGGGGAGCAGTCCATCCCAGCCCCCTCCCTCTTTGCCCCACACCCACCCTGGCACTCGGAGCCGGAGGGGTCCACCTGGTAGCCGGCCCGGCACCTGCAGCTGAAGCTGCCCACCGAGTTCTCACAGCGCCCGTTGGCACAGGGGCGGGGGCTTCTCCGGCACTCGTCCACGTCTGGGGAGGGGAGGGAGAGAAGAGGGGGGTGAGGGGGAAGGAAAGAGGTTGTGCCACCCAGACCCCCGGCCCAAACCCCACCCCACATTTCCGCTGCCCCCAATGCCAGATTTACGTATAAGCTCAACAAGCTCTAGCTTAGGGCCCCACTCTCTTGGGGGCCCCCAAAAAATTTTAAGGGAAAAAACCTGGATGTACATTTCCAAAATATAAGATAAAACAAATCAAATAAAACCTACATCCAGCAACCGTGTTTTGTGTTGTGTCGGCTCCTAGGATGTAATTCATTGGCCCCCAGTCATTTTAAGTCAGAACTTATTAATTATTTCTCTATTATTATAGTTCTTCTTAATTGTATTTCACCATTAATATACTTCTTCTTAATTGTATTTCAGTTCAACAATTACTTTGATAAAATACACATTTTGTGATATGCAAAGGGCTTGAGATGCCCATGAGGTCCATCAATGACCATCTAGAATATATTCAAGACAAAAAACAGCGACCATTTGTTGTGGACAAAGGACAGCGGACATATCAAGGGCCCCATTGCCTTCAGGAGCTGAGGGCCTCATCAAACCTCAATCCGGCCCTGGCTGCCCCCCTTGGCCAAAGCCACCTCCAAAAGCTGAGCTCTGCAAAACACTCCAGGAGAGGCTACCTCTGAGCATGTACAGCCTGCTTTCCTCAGCTGAGCTTACGGGCCACAGATTTCCCCAAGTGCCGCAGTGGTGAGATCCACCTCTGCTGGGGGAGGCAGAAAACGCCTCTGAGTGGCCGTCGCGATGGCTGCTGGGGGGCTCAGGTGGGGCTTGTGGGGCACCTGGCTGGGGGAGGCGGGCACCTCTGGCTCTTCTGAGGCCGCCTTCTGATGCCATGCACACCCTCAAAGCTTCCTAAGAACACAAGAGGATCCTGCAGGATCAGGCCCATGGCCTGCCAGCCTCCTTTTCTCACAGTGGCCAACCAGATGCCCATTCTGGGAAACCTGCAGGATTTGAACTCCAGAGCCCCTCTCCCCTGCTCTGACCTCCGGCAACTGGGGTTCAGAAGCATTTCTGCCTGCGACTGTGGAGGAGCCATCGGCTCCTCCATGAATTTCAAAGCCATCCAGGTTGGTGGTCCTGTGGAAGGGAGTTCCACAGATGAAGAATACACGGCCTGAAGAAGTCCTTCCTTTTATGCAACCGAATCTCCCTATGCTCAGCTTTGGAAGCCGAACTCTGGGCAAGCGCCTCTGCGTCCCCAAAGGGTTGCCTTCTCCCTGCGCCCCCTCAAAGCCTCCTGCTTCTCTTGCCACCCCCCCCCTGCGCCCCTCACCAATGCAGTGGGTGCCCTGAGGACTCAGCCAGAAGCCGCGGTCGCACACACAGGTGTAGCCACCCTGGCGGGGGATGCAGCGCCCGGGACCACACACTTGGGGGCGCCGTTCGCACACGCCTTGCCCAGCGTCTGGTGGGGAGAAATAATAATAATAATAATAATAATAATAATAATAATAATAATAATAATAATAATAATTTTCCCCTGCCCAGTTTCCATAAATTATTAAATTTTTTTATTAAATAATATTTAATAAATTATATGTTGTTGTTTAGTCGTTTAGTCGTGTCCGACTCTTCATGACCCAATGGACCAGAGCACTCCAAGCACTCCTGTCTTCCACTGCCTCCTGCAGTTTGGTCAGACTCATGTTTGTAGCTTCAAGAACACTTGTCCAACCATCTCGTCCTCTGTCATCCCCTTCTCCTTGTGCCCTCCATCTTTCCCAGCATCAGGGTCTTTTCCAGGGAGTCTTCTCTTCTCATGAGGTGGCCAAAGTCTTGGAGTCTCAGCTTCAGGATCTGTCCTTCTAGTGAGCACTCAGGGCTGATTTCCTTCAGAATGAAGAGGTTTGATCTTCTTGCAGTCCATGGGACTCTCAAGAGTCTCCTCCAGCACCAGAATTCAAAAGCATCCATTCTTCGGCGATCAGCCTTCTTTATGGTCCAGCTCTCACTTCCATACATCACTACTGGGAAAACCAGAGCTTGAACTATACGGATCTTTGTTGGCAAGGTGATCTCTCTGTTTTTAAGATGCTGTCTAGGTTTGCCATTGCTTTTCTCCCAAGAAGCAGGCGTCTTTTAATTTTGTCACCGAATGCAGTGATCATGGAGCCCAAGGAAGTAAAATCTATCACTGCCTCCATTTCTTCCCCTTCTATTTGCCAGGAGGTGATGGGACCAGTGGCCATGATCTTGGTTTTTTTTGATGTTGAGCTCCAGACCATATTTTGCGCTCTCCTCTTTCACCCTCATTAAAAGGTTCTTTAATTCCTCCTCACTTTCTGCCATCAAGGTTGTGTCATCTGCATATCTGAGGTTGTTGATATTTCTTCCGGCAATCTTAATTCCAGCTAGGGATTCATCCAGCCCAGCCTTTCGCATGATGAATTATGCATATAAGTTAAATAAGCAGGGCGATAATATACAGCCTTGCCGTACTCCTTTCCCAGTTCTGAACCAATCAGTTGTTCCATATCCTGTTCTAACTGTAGCTTCTTGTCCCACATAGAGATTTCTCAGGAGACAGATGAGGTGATCTGGCACTCCCATTTCTTTAAGAACTTGCCATAGTTTGCTGTGGTCGACGCAGTCAAAGGCTTTTGCATAGTCAATGAAGCAGAAGTAGATGTCTTTCTGGAACTCTCTAGCTTTCTCCATAATCCAGCGCATGTTTGCAATTTGGTCTCTGGTTCCTCTGCCTCTTGTAAATCCAGCTTGCAGTTCTGGGAGTTCTCGGTCCACATACTGCTTGAGCCTTCCTTGTAGAATTTTAAGCATAACCTTGCTAGCGTGTGAAATGAGTGCAATTCTGCGGTAGTTGGAGCATTCTTTGGCACTGCCCTTCTTTGGGATTGGGATGTAGACTGATCTTCTCCAATCTTCTGGCCACAGCTGAGTTTTCCAAACTTGCTGGCATATTGAGTGTAGCATCTTAACAGCACCATCTTTTAAAATTTTAAAAAGTTCAGCTGGAATACCATCACTTCCACTGGTCTTGTTATTTGCAGTGCTTTCTAAGGCCCATTTGACTTCACTCTCCAGGATGTCTGGCTCAAGGTCAGCAACCACACTACTGGGGGTATATGAGACATCCATTTCTTTCTGGTATAATTCCTCTGTGTATTCTTGCCACGTCTTCTTGATGTCTTCTGCTTCTGTTAGGTCCTTTCCACTTTGTCTTTTATTATGGTAATCTTTGTACGAAATGTTCCTTTCATATCTCCAATTTTCTTGAACAGATCTCTGGTTCTTCCCATTCTATGGCTTTCCTCTATTTCTTTGCATTGCTCGTTTAAGAAGGCCTTCTTATCTCTCCTTGCTATTCTTTGGAAATCTGCATTCAATTTCCTGTATCTTTCACTATCTCCCTCGCATTTTGCTTGCCTTCTCTCCCCCGCTATTTGTAAAGCCTCGTTGGACAGCCACTTTGCTTTCTTGCATTTCTTTAATTATATACACACCCCTATATATACACACATATATAATTTATTAAATAATAATATTAAATAATAATATTAAATATTTTCCCCATCCAATAAAAATCACATTAAAACATTCCAAATTATAATACAATCAAAAAAGCCAAATATTCAATGTCATATTACATGTCTTTTGGGCAACTTCCCATGCTCTGAAGTTCAGGGAGGGATGATCTAATATCATACTGCATTTCTTCATTAGCCCAGCTTACAGATAATATACAAAAACAATCTTGGAAAGGTAAAATAATAAAATAACCGTGAGACTGGAATAAGGACTAATCTATACTGGTGAGTTAAAGCCTCAGCGCCTAGGACTTGCTGATCGAAAGGTCGGCGGTTCGAATCCCTGCTGCGGGGTGCGCTCCCGCTGCTCGGTCCCAGCGCCTGCCAACCTAGCAGTTCGAAAGCACCTCCGGGTGCAAGTAGATAAATAGGGACCGCTTACCAGCGGGAAGGTAAATGGCGTTTCCGTGTGCAGCTCTGGCTCGCCAGAGCAGCGATGTCACACTGGCCATGTGACCCGGAAGTGTCTCCGGACAGCGCTGGCCCCCGGCCTCTTAAGTGAGATGGGCGCACAACCCCAGAGTCTGTCAAGACTGGCCCATACGGGCAGGGGTACCTTTACCTTTACCTTTTTATACTGGTGAGTTATAATGTTTAAATGTGCTGTAAATATGTGTCACCAGGGGGCGCTGCACAGCAGTCAATGGGAAATTGCATTGAGAGCTAAATCACATCCTTAAAAACCACTGTAAACAGTTGAAATTGTTAGTTGGAGCCTCAGACTCGACCGACTGAGCTATCCCAGAGTCTGTTAAACGACGGAGTTCTGGCTCCCACATTGAGGCGCAATGCCCCCCTCTCCCCTGACTTGCCCACTTTCCTACCTGGCACAGGTGGGTCAGGAGACTGGGTTGGCACAGGCCGGGGAGGCTGGCGCTCCGGCAAGGAGGTGGGCGGGGGGCTCCAGCGCACTGCAAGGGGGGAGAGAGCTGGCGTGAGAAGGGGAGGGGGCAAGGACCCCCCTAATGCCCAGCCCTGCAAGATGAGAGACGGCACCAGCCCACCTCATCCACACTGGCACAGACACTGCCAGCCTTAGAAAGGAAGAACTGTACAATGGGAAGGGATGCCAAGGGTCCTTGCGGGAGTCGCAGTCGGGGGCTGATTCTGTGCCAGGCAGCAGCGGTAGAACTGCCCCCCCGCCCCCCCCAGTTCCACAAACTGGCCTGCCAATGTTCCCATTTCCCCCAAACATCCACATCAGAGAAGCCACCCTCACTCTGCCCCGAGAGGAAGAGGGGCAGAGCAGGAAGGGGGAGCTCTGGTCTCCCCCCAGGGAACATACGGATGGCTGGCGCTGTGGTTGTTGCCAAGGCTGGTCTGGCGGCCGGATCCCGACCCCCTTGCTGGCGGCCGACGGGCACCCGGGGCAGGTCCTGGCCGAGGAAGCGGGTGTCGTAACGCAGGTCAGAGGCCGAGTAGTGGTAGCCGGGCCCCGCCGGGCAGATCTCCTTGAACCCGTCTGCCAAAGAGAAGGAGATCAGTGTGAAGAGAGGGGTTTATTTTTGCGGGGGGGGACCCTCAGCACCCCCCCACTCCACTCTGGAGCCTGCTGGGCATTTCCCTGAGGGCCTTGCCCCACTTAATCCCAGGCTGGGGCTGGTTGCCCTGGGCAAAAGGTCCTCTGCTCTCATGAGCTGAGAGAAAGCTTATAGAATGATGGCATTGGAATGGGACCCTCAGCGGTCATCTAGCCCAACCCGCCATCACACAGCGTTCTGTTCCAGCCCAGGCAAAGCTGGCTCCCCTTCCAGCCTTTGCTTCCGCCCTCCGGATGTCTCCCCATCGCCCCCCTCCTTGGGCGCCCTCACCTGAGCCAAAGGGCGGGCATCGCTCACAGGCGTGCCCCCAGGCCTTGCCAACGCGGCTGCAGCAGCAGATCTGCTTGGTGATGTTGCGCAGGATGGGCAGGGAGCAGCCGCCCTCCCTCAGGACGCGGAAGCAGGGGCCCTTGGCCTCCGAGATCACGTGGTGGGCTGCGGGGGGAGAGGGGGCGTCAAAAGCTGCACATATGTGGTGGACGTGCAGTATAGTTAAAGCCTGCTGGGATATGATATCCAACAGGGGTCCGCAAACCTTTTCAGCAGGGGGCCGGTCCATCGTCCCTCAGACCTTGTGGGGGGCCGAACTGTATGGGGGGGGGGGAATATGAACAAATCCCTATGCCCCACAAATAACCCAGAGATGCATTTTACCATATTTTTTGCTCCATAAGACACACCTGACCCTAAGATGCACCTAGTTTTAAGAGGAGGAAAACAAGGAAAAAATATATTCTGAACAAACCAGTGGATGTATTTGTGGTTCATGCTGTGGCCACAGACATGTGAATTGACAGTGAGTTTGGGGAAGCTCAATGCAAAAATCCTGAGGATCCATGTGGATCTGTGCTTTGTAACCACGTTTTTGCGCCATTGCGGCCCCACAAAACAGTGGATGCAGGTTTTTTTGGTGCAGGCTGTAGCCATGGACATGCTATGTGATCTGATGGTGAATTTGGGGTGACCCAATGCAAAAATCCGGAGGATCCATGGGCTTTTACCTCCCCCCTCCCAGGCAGCCTCCTTTATCTCTAGAGTCCCTTATCTCCCTCCCAATCGCTTGCCGATCAGCGGCTTTGTTTCAACACCTACTTCCCTCTTTCAAAAAAAGAGAGCATGATCTGCTTTTCTCCCCTGGGCAATTCGGCTCCAGGGACCACACATTCGCTCCATAAGACGCACAGACACCTCCCCTTACTTTTTAGGAGGAAAAAAGTGTGTCTTATGGAGCGAAAAATACGGTGTGTGTGTGTGTGTGCACATCTGTGGTGTGGGTGTGGCACTGTGCCCAGTTCTGGTCTCTTCCTCTCAAAAAGGAGATGGAGATGGCAGCGTCAGAGGAGGTTTTCAGAAAAGGGCAGCCAGAATGAGAAGGGGGCGCCTGGACTCCTCTGCAACAAAAGGCTGCAGCGTTTGAGGCTTCTTAGTTTAGAGGAAAAGCGAATGAGAGGGGAGAGTGTAGAAGTCTGTAAAATTATGTCTGGCCTGGAGAAAGTGCAGAGCTTTCCCCGCTCTCTCTCTCAAAACCCGAGAACTGCTGGACATTCAACGAACCTGGACGTTGGGAGATGCTGTGGGAATTTGCAGGCAAACATAAGAGCTAGTTAGTGCATGAAGGGGTTAAAACCACAGAGTTAGATTCCTAGATTCAGCTAGGCCACGCCCCCTCTTATCCGATGAGGGAGGAAGTGAAGCCTTCTCTTCCTGTTCTCTCTCTCTGAGCCATGCATCTGACCAAGGAAGTCCTGTCCAAGCAAGCTCCAACAGCATGTCTTTGAAGCTACCTTTCTGTATTTCCTACCCAAGAGTATTCCGCCTGTGTTTTCCTTGCTGCTGCCTGGATAAATGCATGAATCTGACCTTTGGAACATTTTGTAAGTAAAGCATTTTAAACTTGGCCGGACTTGGTGGGCCATTGGCCGGATCCAGCAGGCTCTGCTCATGCAATCAGGAACAGAAGGCGGGCTTGGAGGCCTGCCACCCCCCACCTCCACCCCCAGCGCCCCACGCCGGTGCCAGGGGTGCCCGACTTACAGATGCAGCTGCTTCGAGACGAGTCGAGAATGTACCCCTCGTGGCAGACGCAGGCAAAGCTGCCGCGGGTGTTGGTGCAGTCGCCGTTGTGGCAGAAGCTGCCCTCTGCGCATTCATCCACATCTGGCCATGGGGGGGGGGGAGAGAAAAAGGGTGTCAGAAAAGGCCGGGGGGGGGGGAGATCTAGGCCCGTCCTGGCAGGATGGGTGGGCAGCAAAAGCCCTCCTGGGAAGATGCCAGGGGGTGGACTTTGTGGGGGCTCTCCCTTGGCCCCTAGAAGGATCCGGGGGTGGAAAAGCCCCCCCCCACAAAACAAGGGGTCCTCAGCCAGCCCAGCCCCACTCACCAATGCAGGATCCATTCTGCCGGCGAAAGCCTTTGGGGCAGGCCACTTCGTTCCTCCCCACGGGGCTGGCGTCCCCTTTGAGGAGAGAGAAGGCGGTTGGAGGAGCCCTTTGCTATATCCATGCCCCCCCCACAAGACCCCCCCACCATTGACACTTTCAGGGCTGCACCAAAAGCCACATCAAAGGGGTGTCCCGTGCCCCAAAAGGGCAGGAGTTTGGGGTGGGGGAGAAGAATCTGTGGTAAAGGCACCCCTCCCCTCCCCAACCAGCCCAGGAGGGTCCGAGCCACGTCCTCCTTCCCAGACCCCCCCAGCCACTACCCCTTCTTCGGAGAGGGTGGGGGCGCAGTCGGCAACCTTACCCACGTTGCCGTTGGCGCAAGGCAGGCACTCGTGGACCCCCCAGGCCAGGCCGGCCCCCCGGCAGCAGATCTCTCGAGTGCGCAAGCCGGGCAGGGGGGCACTGCACTGAAAGAGGAGGGAGAGAGTCAGTTGGGGGGGGGTCCTAACCCAGGAACAGCCCCCCCCCAGCATCGCCCAGACCTTGGCTGTTCCAGAGAAGCCCTAAAAGCCCAGCTTCCAGTCCGCACCTGTAGGATAAGGCATGGTTTGGTCCATGATAATCCCTCCATAGGGCAGGCCCCCCCCCCCAGAGCAGAGGGGCTCCCTCCCCCGCAAAGCCACGGCGACCCCCAGGGTGTACACAGTGCCCTCTGCTCACAAGCGTGCAAAACCTTCGCTCATAGGAGCCCGTGTGGCGTCGTGGTGAGAATGTCAGACTAGGAGAGACCTGGGTTTGAATCCCCCCACTGCTTGGGTGAGCTTGGGGTCAGTTTCCCTCTCAGCCTAACCTACCTCACAGGGTTTTTGTGGGGAATACATGAGGAGGGAGGACCATGAATTTGAGCTCCTTGGTGAGGAAAAAGGCAGGCTGTGATAATGCAGTAAAATAAGATAGTCCCCCTCCTTTTCCCTTGCTTGTTCAAGCCCTAAAGGGGGGGGGTTCACCAAGTGCACCCCTTCCTTGAGAGAAGACAAGAGGGGTCCCATCTTCCTCTCCAGACAGAACCAAAGAAAATCCTTATTAACGGCACCACAGAGTTAAACTGTGTTCCTGGAATCGGCATAGAGAAGACGACTACGATCTCCCTCTCTCTTTCTGCCTCTCGGTCTCGCTCTCGTCTTTCTTCTTTCGTTCTTCTTTCTGTGCCCCTCAGACCCCCCCTCCAGCCAGTCCAGCTGCTGCCATTTCACAATCGCCTCTTTTGGCACAGATAGCGGCCCCCTCCCTCCCCACACAATCATCTGCGAGCCGCTCTTGGCCTCCAGTCAACCCAAAGTGCTGAAATCCAGCCATTTCGCTAAAGAGAAACCCCTACCAGGGCTTGCCGGGCCCCCCAACCTCGCCCTGCTGGGGCCGAGGCCTCCAGGCCCCCCTTGCTTTGCTCCCAGCAGGGAGGGGGGGAGAGACCCCCATCAAAAGGGCCCCATAAACTCCTGTTTCTCCTGGCTTTGGAACGGCACCTGCCGCCTCCAGCCAAAGCAGATGAGTCAGCCGGACCCCCTTGCCAAAGAGGCAGCGGGGGGCTCAGCCACTCTCTGCCCCCTCTACCCCCCCTCTCCACTTCACATGAATTCACAGCTGTGCTTCCCTTCTGGCAGCTCAGAGCTGGACTACGGAACTCCCTCCCACAGGAGACAGCCACGGCTTTGAAATGGCTTTGAAAGCGGATGGCTTTGAAAGCAGATTCTAGACCGGGGGTCAGCAACCTTTTTCAGCCGGGGGCCGGACCACCGTCCCTCAGACCATGTGGGGGGCCGAACTAGAATTTGAAGGGAAAAAATGAACGAATTTCTATGCCCCACAAATAACCCAGAGGTGCATATTAAATAAAAGGACACATTCTACTTATGTAAAATCATGCCGATTCCCGGACCGTCCACAGGCCGGATTGAGAAGGCGTTGGGGCCGCATCCGGCCCACGGGCCTTAGGTTGCCTACACCTGTTCTAGACAAACCGACAGAGGTGGGGGGTGCGACCCACGGCCAGGACGGCTGTGTTCTTCCCCGCTGCCAGGCCGATGTTGACCGCAGAACCTCCATGCCCAGGGACAGTCTACCTCTGAATGCCAGATATCGGGAGAAAGCCCTCGCACTCGGGTCCTGCCTGTGGGCTCCCTATGGGGGCATCTGGTTGGCCACTGTCAGAAGAGGAAGGTGGACCAGATGGGCCAATGGCTGGGCTCTCCTTCTGCCAACTTGGGCCCCGGGGTATGGGTGCCCAGTGCGTGCGACACGAGCTCACGCACCCAGCGCCCTCAGAACCTGAATTCCGGTGGCACCAGAAGTCCGGCTCCGAGTTGTCACAGTTCTCGCAAGTCTCCCGACTGCATCTCCGAGGTCTTGGTTGGCCTCGGACGTGACTTCCAGGGCTTCACGAGGCGCCGGAGGTCATGTGGGGTCCCTGCGGATTGGGGGCTGAGCAGCCACAACCAAACATTTTTGGGGTGCTCAGACCCCCTATAGTTGATGCCCCTGCTTCTTCCGTTCTTATGGAACCTCCAGGTCCAGAGGCAGTCTATCTGGATCCCTAAGTTCTTTTTTATGCTTTATTGGTTTAGAACACTGTTTCCCAAACGTTTTTGGGCAACGGCACACCTGTTTACTGAAAAAAAATCTCGCGGCACACCACCATTAAAGCCCCGCCCCGTGACGTCAGCGCGCAGCGTCACGCCGGGAGGGACGCACAAAAGTGAAAGTTTTTTCCCTCCCCCTTGCTGGGGAACCTCCAAGCTTTGGGGGTGGGAGGAGGCAGCAGAGCGAGGGACTGAGGGACGGCGGCAACTGAGGCGGCGGCGGCTGAGGCAGAGCTGGGAAGGGGGTTTCCAGGGGACACGGCAGCTCCTCGAAAGGCTTCTCTCAGCTGCGCTCAATCCGCCTCGGAGAGGATTTCCCCTCCGGTCCCATGCGTTCGTTTGGGGCATCGCTCCGGCTGCTCCCTCTCCCGCCGCGCAGGAGCGATGCCTCTCTCTGGCTCTCCCTCCGCGCAGGCTGAGGGAGGGAGGGAGGGGCGCGTGTGACCCGTCTCTGCTGGGAGACCAAACCCAGCGAGGCAGAGTCGCGCGGAGGCGCCCAGGCAGCGCTGCCGGCTGCGAGGAGGAGCGCCAGGCAGCAGCAGGAGGCGCGGCCTCTCCTCGCCGCCGCCGCCCCGCCTCTCGCCGCCCGACTCGCCCGCCTCCCTCCAGGCATCTCGCGGCACACGAGGCAACGTCTCACGGCACACTCGTGTGCCGCGGAACACCGGTTGGGAAACACTGGTTTAGAAAACTGTACAACAGAAATGATCAAGAAAAGTTGTTATCAAAATAAAAACTCCTTGGTTGATACTTGTTTTGGATATCATTCTGAAATTCAATTTGACATGACCTGGATTTCTAAGTTCTTGGGGGTATTTGGCCACTGTGGGAACAGAAAGCTGGACTGGGGGGCCACTGGCCTGATCCTGAAGTCTCCTCTTATGTTTTTAACAATGGAGAGCTGCTGGCTTTTTTAAGGAACAGTGGGAGACCCCTAGATTGCCCCCATTTACAGAGGGTTTTCTAAGCAGACCCCCTTTTTTGCCCTAGAGGGCTGAGTTGCAAGTGAGCTGACGGGGGGGGGGGTTGGTCCTCTGCATGAGCCACAGCCGCCCCCCTCTCCCCCCATGCCCCCCCAAGTAGTACCTCTCCTCCGCGAAGCTGCCGGAAGCAGTATCCGAACCCGGCCCCCTCTCCGTAGCCCCCGCTGGGGGTGTCTCGGGGGCTGCTCTGCGCCAGGACGCTGTAGAGGGCCGGGCGGGAGAGGGGGAGGGCATTGGCGTCCCCCGCCGGCTCCTCGCTCACGCGCTCCACCTGGTGGATGGTGACCGAAGCCTCGGGAGGGTGCTCCACGTGGACGCTGGCCAGGGAGGCCACACCTGGGGGGGGGGAGACGGGTCAAGGGGGGCAGAGAGGGAGGCTGAAGGGGCCTTTGAGCCCCGAGAAGAGGGGACAGAGAGGGATCCCCAAAGACCGGGAAGGCAGGCAAGACCCAAACCAAGGGATTTGGGGAATCGTAGAATTGTGGAGCTGGAAGGGAGCCCTGGGGGTCATCCAGCCCACCCCCACCAAGTGTTGTGCCCTGTGGCTTGCTGTCGTTTGAGTGACTGGAGTTTAGAAATTACCGTATTTTTCACTCTATAGGGCGCACCGGACTATAGGGCACACCTAGAACAGCTCCAGGAGAGGCGGCGAGATTGTGCGCAACCTTGCCGCTGTTCCCAGAGCTTGCGGCAGTTGGCACTGCGCTCCCCAGGCTTCAGGCTTCAGTCTGCTATCCGCAAGCCTTTGGAGCGCTCCGACCCCTCGCCCTCTCCAGGCTTCAGCGAAAGCCTGCATTCGCTCCATAGGACGCACACACATTTCCCCTTCGTTTTTGGAGGGGGAAAGGTGTGTCCTATAGAGCGAAAAATACGGTACTTATTGTAACTGCTAAGAGTGGATTTCTGTTTCATCTTGAAGTGCTGATATTTAATAGCATTGAGCCTCTTGGACTTGCCGATCAGAAGGTCGGCGGTTCGAATCCCTGCGACGGGGTGAGCTCCCGTTGCTCGGTCCCTGCTCCTGCCAACCTAGCAGTTTGAAAGCGCACCCAAAAGTGCAAGTAGATAAATAGGTACCGCTCCAGCGGGAAGGTAAACGGCGTTTCTGTGCGCTGCTCTGGTTTGCCAGAAGCGGCTTAGTCCTACTGGCCACATGACTCGGAAGCTGTATGCTGGCTCCCTTGGCCAGTAAAGCGAGATGAGCGCTGCAACCCCAGAATCGGCCACGACTGGACCTAATGGTCAGGGGTCCCTTTACCTTTACTTATATTATTTTAATGAATGCGGAATGTTATTTTATTTGCCTATTGTATATTGCATTATGCATATTATTGATGTCAGCCGCTCCGAAACTGGCTTTGGCCGGGGAGGGCGGGATATAAATAAAATTGATTATTTATTTATTATTATTATATTATTATTATTCTCGCCTCGCCAACTCCCAGCCAGGGAAGCAGGATGGAGCCCGCCTGCTGCTTCTCCCCCTCCCTCCAGCGCCTCTAAGGTAGGCTGCTCCTGCCCATGGAGGCTCCACTGAGCCCGCGGCCCTCGAGAGGCCTCTCCCCTGCCAAATTCCTCCTCCTGCTTCATCTGCGCCTCTGAGGCTCCGGCTGCGTCTTGACGACTTTGGCTGGGCAGGGAGGAGGAGAGACAACGCGTCCCATTCCTGCCGATATCTCCTCAAATATTTGCAAGCAGGCAGTGTGTCCCTTTGCCTTCCTCCAAAAGGAAGAATTCCAGGCGTCCCTCCAGCAAACATTTATCTCCTCTGTCGCTGGATGTCTGCTCCGTCCCTTCCCAGCTGGCAGAGATCCCTTTTCCAGGAGCCGGGCCCAAAATGGAGCCCCCACCCCCGCCCGAAAGGGATCTCCTGCGAGCACCAAGCGAGGGAGCCTCTTGCCCCCAGTCGCTGGGAACCACAAGTCGGTCTTGTGTTCAAATCCTGCTTGCCGGTTTCCCTAGGGGGCACCTGGTTGGCCACTGTGAGAATGGGAGACTGGACTGGAGGGCCTGATCCAGCAGCCAGGCCCTTCTGAGGCTCTGATGGAGCCTCCAGGTCCAGGCGCAGTCTATCTTGAATGCTAGGCTCTTTGAGGTATTTGGCCACTGTGAGAAGAGGAGGCTGGACTAGAGGGGCTCTTCTGGGGTTCTTACCCCTGAGCTGTAAGGAGTGGGGGTGTCTCTCCTGCCAACTCAGACCAGAATGGTCTTGGTTGTGCTTGATGCAGAGTGGCCCTGTGGGCACCCAAGGGTCCTCATAGCACGGGAAGCCGCGCAGGGCAGGATCCGGCCTCGCACTCACACCAGCTTCCCAGCTGAGCCTGTTCCCCCTCCCCAACAACAAGGGATGCAGTGGCGTAGCGAGGGCAGGGGGTACCCGGTGCAGAAAACTTCTTGTCACCACATTTAAATTATTAAGAGAAGGGAAAATAAGATACTTATGGCCTGGGGGAGGGCGCTAAGAGGCAAGAGGGCAGCGCGGGGGGGGGGGGGGTTCTCTCAGACACCGAAAACTCTCTGCTTTTAATTAGATCTTGCTGAAATATGCAACGAATTGTTACTGCTTAGAATTTCAGGGTGTTCTTTCCTCGACGAGTCGTGCAACGTGCTCTTCTGACTAACGGCTGGAGAAACCCAGCCAGATTGGCGGGGGTAGAAATGATAAAAATTATTATTCATTCTTACTATATTGATGCTTTTTTTGGGGGGGGATTACGAATCCAAGGCGGGCAGGGTGCCCAAAATGACTTAACCGCGTCCTGGAACCTCCTGCCCCCCCGGCTCCATCCTGTCTCCCCCCCTTCCCTTACTCTTCTTAGAATCACAGGACGGAAGAGCTGGAAGGGACCCCCCAAGGCCATCTAGCCCACCCCGCCGCCCCTCTCCCGGCCCCCATCTTACCATCACGCTCCTCGCGGTGGTTGGCGATGGGGAGGGTGTAGGTGGACTTGGCCATGGGCTGGGCCCCCCCCTCGTCCTGGGCGCTGGTCTCGCGGCGGGAGGGCGCCTGCTGTCCGTGGGGCCGAGGGAGGGCTGGGATGTGGCAGAACTTCCCCGTCCAGCTGGGGGGGCAGAGGCACTTGTCCTTCTTGAGGCAGACCCCCCCATTTTGGCAGATGAGGGGGCAGAGGACTGGGGGGCAGAGAGAGAGAGAGAGATATCAGGTCAGCAGCCACACCTGCAGAGAGGAGTCAGAATCCAGTGGGGTGTTTTCCTTTTTTGCCTAGTTGGAAGAGAGTGTGGCCTAGTGGTTAGCGCAGGACCAGGACCTGGTTTGAAATTCTGCCCTCAGTCCTGGGGTGTCCTTGGGGGCCAGCCACTGCCTCCCAGCCTGGCCTCCCTCGCAGGGTTGTTGTGGGGGTCAAAGGAGGAGGGGAAAAGACAGGGCTATAAATGCAATCAAATAAATGCAGCAATAAAATAAAACCCTCCCCCTTCCTCATCTCTCTCATCCCTCCTCCTCGAGAGATCCAGAGGAGGTCAACATGAGAACGGGGCCTCCTCTGCAGTGGCTCCCCATCTGTGGAATGCTCTCCCCAGGGAAGCCTTCATTATACACCTTCAGGCGCCAGGCAAAAACGTTCCTTTTAAGCAGGCCTTTGGTTGAACTTATTGACATCCAACACCCTTTTAGAATGTGTGTGTGGGGGGGGTATTGGTTTTGGTTTGATTTTATACGTTGTGGTCTTGTTTGTGAACTGCCCTGAGACCTAAGTTGAATAACTAACTAACTAACTAACTAACTAACTAATTGCAGCTGCTTCCCAGGTCAGAGCCCCCCTTGGCTCTTTGGACCCCCAGGTGCACACAGGCTGACTCTCCATCCCCTGGGGGAAGAAACCCCTCTGGGGACACACCACTGTGGGGAGGGGGGAGGAGGAGAGAGCCCCGGGGTCCCTGATTGCTCTCAGCCCCGCGGCTCAGGGGAGGGGGCTGCTGATGACATTGCACCCCCCCCCGGGTCCAGAGGTTGCAGATGCAAAAGAGGAGCTGCTCCGTCCCCAACCCAGGGTTTCCCCCCCAGGGGGGCGGAGGGTGCCCAGGAAATCATGTTGGGAGTTTAACAAAGGTGCCTTTCCAGCAGTTCTCACCCAACCACAAAATGCTTTTGGGGTAAGAAAATTTTCCGAGGCTTTCCTCAAATAACCTACATTGGCTCCCAGTACATTTCCAAGCACGATTCAAAGTGTTGGTGCTGACCTTTAAAGCCCTAAACGGCCTCAAAGGCCCAGTAGACCTGAAGGAGCGTCTCCACCCCATCTCTCAGCCTGGACACTGAGGTCCAGCTCCGAGGGACTTCTGGCGGTTCCCTCACTGCGAGAGGCCAAGTTACAGGGAACCAGGCAGAGGGCCTTCTCGGTGGTGGCACCCGCCCTGTGGAACGCCATCCCATCCAATGTCAAGGAGATAAAGAACTGCAAAACATTTAGAAGATATATGAAGGTAGCCCTGTTCAGCGAAGTTTTTAATATGTGATATTTTAGTGTATCTTTCATCTTTGTTGGAAGCCGCCCAGAGTGGCTGGGGAAGCCCAGCCAGATGGGCGGGGTACAAATAATAAATTATTATTATTATTATTATTATTATTATAACCATCTCCTTTCCCTACCCCTCCCCCTCCCCAACAGGGAGGTGGCAAAATACCTGGAGGGGGGCTTCCAGGAAGGTTCCGTATCCCAGGGGAGGCACCTCAACATTGACCAGCCCCCCCAACCCAAAGCCTGTAGGTGAGGTGGCACAAAGGCGTAGGAAGGTCAGGTGGTACACAGTGTGGAAAATTTATTGCACCCCCACATTGATTCCCCCCCCTGCAAAAATGGTTTTACAGTGGTGCCTCGCAAGACGAAATTAATCCGTTCCGTGAGGCTCTTCGTATAGCGGTTTTTTCGTCTTGCGAAGCAAGCCCATTGACAGCTTAGCGGATTAGCGCTACAGCTGTCAAGCGGCTTCCAGCGATCAGCTGTTAAGCGGCTTATCAGCGGAACAGCTGATAAGCGGCTTAGCGGCTTAAAAAAAGGAAGAAAAAAGTGAAAAAAACCCGCGGGGGGGATGCAAGATTTTTTTCGTCTTGCGAAGCAACCCCATAGGGGAATTTGTTTTCCGAAGCGCCTCCAAAACGGAAAACCCTTTTGTCTAGCGGGTTTTTCGTCTTGCGAGGCGTTCGTCTTGCGGGGCACCACTGTATGTTATTTCACATTTTCTTACAAAGGAATAATAATAAGTAATAATAATAAAATTTTATTTATATCCCGACCGAATTCTGGCTCAGGGCGGCTAACATCAGATACATAACTTTGGTATAAAATCAAACAGTAATTAAATCACCTCCTAAAAACATGTCAAAATCAAATCAAAGTCGAATTAGATGGCTTTCCGCAGGGTTAGGGTTGGGAACAGTAAGTGCTCCACTGAATTGAAATTTCAGCCTTCACGACATAGGAAAACGGCCAAGTAAACAGCTATTTTCGTAGAGGAGGGTCAAGATATTAACTAATATGCATGGAATTTCAGATACAGCTATATAAAGTTTAGCAAGATAAGACCTTTGGAGCAGGAATTTTTTAAAAGAAGATTTATGAACCGCCCTAGTAGGGCAGTAATTGTTCCTTGATAATTTGTCACCCCCCCCCCATGATGGCACCCGGGGCAGCCCCCCCACCCCCTTCCTACGCCCCTGTTGCTCTGAAAAAGATTTCCAAAGAGCGCCTTTTAGGGGGGGTTGCAGGTCCATTCCCGGAGCCCCCTTTCCCTAAATTTATAGCATCACCTTTGGGTATCGTGCCTGAAAAGGTACCGGGTGAGTTGCGCACAATTCATAACTTATCATACCCAAAAAGGAGATCAGTAAATGGCACAATTCTCAAAAGCAATGCTCAGTAAAATATGCGTTGCTGGATTATGCAATCAAGTTTATTAAGGAATGTGGCAGCAGCCCTGGTGCTCTTATGGCAACGTGTGATGTTGAATCGGCCTTTCACCTGCTTCCCGTCCACCCGCATGACTTCTGGCTGCTGGGTTTAAAGTTTCAGGGCCAATGGTACTTTGGCCAAGCTATGCTCATGGCTGTTCCATTGCATGTGCCCCTTTTCAGACTTTAAGCACATTTCTGGAGTGGGCCATGAAAATAAGGTCAGGATCCCATTACGTCATGCACTATTTGGATGATTATTTGATAGCCGGGCGGCAGGAGAACCTGGGTTTTTAACACTTCCCATCAGCGCCGCTGCCTCTGCCACCAGAAATCCCTTTTATTTATGGGGTGCTAATTTTATGGCCACCTTGCAGGAGGCCACAAATGCTTCCGAGTGGCAGCTGCTGCAAACTGCAGAGGGGAGAGGTTTTTTTGCTCTCGGCTCCGGCTTGTGGACATCTGCTCAGCTGCTGTGAAGACAGGTTGCCAGACTGGACAGGCCCCCGTTGGCCTCATCCAGCAGCCAGGCTCTTCTGATGGAACCTCCAGCTCCAGAGGCAGTCTATCTAGATTCCTGGGTTCTTAAGGAAATTTGGCCACTGGGAGACGAGGGTGCCATTGGCCTCATCCAGGGCTCTTGTTAGGTTCTTAAAGTGGGATGTAATTAAAAACAAAATAAACAATGACTTCGATCCTAGACACACCCAACTGGGAAATGGCCCCAGCAGGACGAGATCTCCTTACCCAAAAGGCCCCCACCTGACTGCTTTCATTTGCGCTTTTAAGAACTCGATCATTTAGTGGCAGGACCGAGCCTTTGGAACTCCCTGCCACTTGAGGCGCCTTCACTGGACTCTTTTCGGCACCTGCTAAAAGCACCCTAACCCAGATGCTTAGAAAATTGAGGCAACTTTAATCGGCTTTTGTATTTTAAGTTTTGCACATTTTAAAGTGAACCATGCTTGATTTTTCTCATTTTATCCGTTTGCAAACTACTTTGAGGCTTTTAACGTTCTTGTCTTCCAGTCAAATTTTACGAAATAAATAACAAGGCCGTTCGCTCCCCGCTGCAATGCAATAGAGATTCCTGCATCTCCTTGGGGACCGAGATTCCCCTTTGCCCCCATTCTTGTGCGAGTCTCAGAGGGCAGACTCTGGGGAAACTCCCTGGCACTCGCTACACGTGGTACCAGCACAGCGACTCCAGCGTCCCCATCTGGTTGCCAAAACTCAGCCTCATCCCGCAAGTCTTCTGCTCAGCTGTCTTTGGGGGTTTGGGAGCTGTGTGTTTGTGTTAGGAAAAGTCTCTGGCTTCCTCCCCCCCGGTGGGGTCTGGGCTGCCAAGTCAGCAGGAAGTCTCTGCTCTCAGGACACCCCACCTTCCCCTGGGGGGACGGGGTAGGGGGCGCGTGGCCTCCGTCCAGAGCGTGCGGCTTGGCTCGCTTGCCAGAGTCACGGCGAGGTATGTGCTTTTCTAAACACTCGGGGGTGGGACGCATCTGCACAGCAAGATCTGAACTGGGCTGATTTGGGGGGTGGAGAATATGCAGGAAAAGAAGGTTGTCCTTTTACACGCAGCGCTGCCTGGCACTGTGGGGTCCTGAGCCAGCTCCCTGCTGGGAGCAACAGGACCCCATGCCCACTCGGACTGCAACGCAGAGCCCCCCCCAATCCCTGGGGCTGGGCGGGAGCCAGATCTCTTGGAGGGGGGCCCACTTGCCCCACATTCCCAGGCGCAATCGAGGCCGGCCAGACAGTCTCGGTTGTTCTTGGCTGCCCTGTGCCCGTCTGGGCGGTGCTGAGAAGGGACAGATCCTGCCAGGCCTTTGAGAGGGCAAGTCTGCAGGCCGGCCAGCTGGGCCACGGTCAGAGGGAGGCCAGATTAGGCAGAGGGTGAAGTTGGCGTGGGGAGAGGGCCAGGCGGGCACCAGCGACGGAGCAGATTGAGAAAACAGCGCGGGGGCTTCTCTTGCCAACCGATCCGGAGCAGGCACAGCACAGTCTAGCCCCAAGCTCTCCTTCTTTTTAAAGTCAATAAATGTGCAAGCTTCTGAGCCCCACGGAGTCCTTCAGCGGCAGAACGCCTTCCTGAACTCCTTGTCCTCTCTGGAAAAGCTGTCATGGCAGGAAGCAGCCTGCAGGAGGGGTCCTTGGAGAGGGCCACACGGACACCTTGTCCGACCCCCTTCTGCAAGGCAGGACACTCTCCCCCCCCCCCGCCAGGGTCAACCTGAGCTGAGGGTAGAGGAAGGGACAGGCGTGGTCCCCCCCCCATCCTGCCCCATTGACGGAAAAGGCAAGGACTGGGGCTGCTGGTGTTCCCTCCCTCCTTCCCAAAGCTCTCTGGAACCCAAACAGTCCAGGTAAACTGGTTCAGCAAAGTCCAGGGGGCAGGATCCGAATCGATGGATTCAAACGGCAAGAAAGGAGATTTTAACTAAGCAATAGGAAGAGATTTCTGCCAGCAAGAGCCGTGAGATGGAGGAAAGGGCTCCCTTGGGAGGGACTCTCTTTCATCGGATGCTTTTAAGCAGAGGTTGGGGGGCCCTCGGTCAGGAATCTTCTTCTCTGGTGATCCCTCGTAGCTGAGCAAGGTGGTCTTCCACGAACAGGGTCTTCACAGTGAGTCTGTAAGTGACTGCGGAGGCCAATTCTGGATCCAAACATCCTTCCACAGTGGGGTTTCCATGCAGGAGTTGATCCTGGTGTGGATTCACCAAGCGTGCCTTCCTCTTGGCGCGTCTCTCTCTTGAGTCCTGAGTTCGAGTGTCTTCAAAGCCCAGGACACCTTTGGTCAAGGCTCTTCTCCAACAGGAGCACTCGCAGGCCAGTGTTTCCTAGTTGTTGGTGTTTATACTACATTTTTAAAGATTTGCCTTGACACAGTCTTTAAACCTCTTTTGTTGACCACCGGCATTACGCTTCCCATTCTTAAGTTTGGATGCCAGGGATTCTTCAGCTGCGATTCCTGCATTGCAGGGGGTTGGACCAGATGATCTCTGGGGGTCCCCTTCCAACTCTACAATTCTAAGATCCTGTGATTCCATGAAAATCTCCCCTCCTGTTCCTCCAGAGGGGGGTGCGCTTGGACTCTGCACAGCCTGATCCCCCGCAATGCAGGAGCCACAGGTGGACCCCCGGGGCAGACGACCCCTCCCCCAACCTCCGCTTAGCAACCTTCCCAGGGGGTCCGTCCCCCCGTCCAACGGCTCTTGATCTCAGAAGGTTCTTCCTGCTGTCCAGGCGGCTGCCTCTCTCCCTCTTTCTCCCGCCTCGCTGGACATATAGAAGCTGTAATTGCAGCCTCGGGCCCAGTTTATATTATCTCCGTGTTTATTTCTCCTTACGTAAAGAAGAAACTGTGTCTATTTATGCTACGTTCTGCAAGATTATTTTGGCATATTTTCCTCGTCATTTTCGTTTTGACCTCCGCCCAGGTCCTGCCTCCGTTATCGGCTTGTCGGTTTTCTCGCTCTCGGTTTGTTTCGTTAGCTGCTCCAGCTTTGCACAGCGACACTCGAAACCTTAATCAATGCTATCTTTTTGGGGGGGGGGGGCAGGCAGCCTTGACAAAACAGGGGCCTTGTGGATAGAGGCTCCCACCAGCACAGCTCTAAGTTGCAAGGGCTGGTGGGAATTGTAGTTCAAAACATTGGGGGAGGGGTTTCCAGGTTGGTGGGGGCCCCTTTGGGGCGGGGGCAGAGCACAAGGTCAAAGGAGCCTCCTGGAATCGGGCCCAAGGGGGACCCATCTAGTCCTGTTCTCACAGCGGCCAAATACCCCTAAGAACACAGGAATCCAGGTAGACTGCTTCTGGAGCTGGAGGTTCCATAAGAAGAGCCAGAACACTGGGTCAGCCCAAGGGGGGGGACATACAGTCCAGCAGCCCCTCCCCACTGCTTTGGGAACCCAGGGCCACAGGAAGAGGAGGATCGGGGCCAGGACTTGGCCTTCTTGCTCACCCGGAAAGGGCCAAGAAAGGGTGTGGTTTGGGGGGGTGAGGAGGAGGAGGAGACTCCCTTGGGCAGGCATCATTCAGGGGGTCAGACTAGAGGACCCTTGGCTTCCCCCACAACCCTGCAATTCCACGATGCTATAAGGGGGTTCTGTGCAGGGACCCCTCAGTCTCTCTGCTGGGCTCTGGCAGAATGGCAGCCCCCACATGTCGTGCACCCGGGATCAGCGCTGCAATTGCGGCCCGGGGGGTCAGTGATCCGACCAGGGGGGATTTTGTCACCCCCCTCAGGGATGACACCCGGGGCAATCTGCCCCCACTGCCCCCCTTCCTATGCCCCTGGCTGGGGCTGCAGAGAAAGGCTGGCATACTTGCCCTGTGTACCTGAGGGAGCGTCTCCACCCCCCATCATTCTGCCCAGACACAGAGGTCCCCCTCCAAGAGTTTATCTGCTGGTTCCCTCCCTGCGAGAAGCAAAGTTACAGGGACCCGGGCAGAGGGCCTTCTTGGTGGTGGCACCCTCCCTTCAGATGCCAAGGAGATAAATTACTCTCCAACTTTTAGAAGACATCTGAAGGCAGCTCTGTATTGGGAAGTTTTTAATCTTTGATGTTTTATTATGCTTTGATATTTGTTGGAAGCTGTCCAGAGCGGAAGAGGCAACCCAGTCAGATGGGTGGGCGATTATTATTATTATTATTATTATTATTATTATTATTATTATTAGCATCATTTGGAGCCCCCACCGTAGAAACAACATGGTAGCAGCAAACCTGCTGCAAGTCTGTGAAGTGCAAGTCCCTTCAGTAGCAGGAGAAATTGGGAGGTGGGGTGGGCAGGCAGGTCAGGCCTGACCCTCCACAGGCCATAGGGAGGAGCCATAGCTATGGGGCAGAAGGTCCTGGGTCCCATCTCTGGGGTGGGGTGGAGGGTGCTGAGAAAATCTCCTCTGGCTGCAATCCTGGCGAGCCCTTTCTGCCAGCCAGTGTCTTCGGAGCTAATGGACGCGCTGGCCGGATTCCTCTGTTCCTGGGAGTGGCGGGGGCAGGAGCACAAGAGCCCCCCCACGGACTACGTCAATGAGCATGTGCTGCTGCGTCCCATCCTGGGGGTCCGCTGCCTCCCCCCGCGCAAGGACCAGGCGCTGCTCCGAGGCACGACACGCGGGGAAAGGCCCGCCAGGACACGCCTCGCTTTGCACACCCACCCACGCGCAGCCTGGGGAGCATCACCAAGCGCAACAGGGAGGGGTGGACGGGGAGACGCCCCCCAACAGCCCCCGCCCCTCTCCAAGCCCTCAGCACGCAGGACGCCCCTCTCCAAGCCTGCCCAGGGAAACTGAGGCACAGGGTGGCCCTGAGGACGCCACAACCCCCGGCCTGCCTGTCTGCCTCCTCTGGGGCTGGAGCTCAGCCCCCCTGGCCCCCCGCCAGAGGCAGCTGGGCCCATCTGGCGGAGAGAGGGCTCTGCGCCAGCTGGCCGCCTGCTCTCCCTCCAGCCCCCGAAGGAGCCTCTGCCGGCATCCGGGGGCCGAGAGAAGACCCTCGTGGGGTGCCAGGAAGAGACGGCGCTCGCAGGGTTAACATGGGTGGGGAAGCAGGCAGGCCCCCCACCACCCCTCACCACAACAACGAACCCCTGGCCCCCAAGTCCCTGCCCCCTGTCCTGCAAGGTGTCACTCAGCAGTCACTCATATAACTCCCAGAGACATCGGGTTTTCTGGGAGGTGGGATCTGCACCCCCAGGCCCCCTCCGACATGCAGACCCCCCTGCAAAGTTTGACCGCAGGAGTGGCAGCTGGAGAATCCCATCTGCCCGCCTGACCGCAGAGGCCATGACCCCCAGACCCATTTGCTGCCTTCCGCACTCCAACACCCGCAGCAGGCAGGGAAGGGGGAGAGGGGAGAGTCCCTGTGCCAGGGCAGCAGCTGGCAGGTGGGCGGGTGGGAGAGGATCCATGCACTGGGGGGGGGACCAGCTAGGGGGGACATCTGGTCAAGTGGCAGGAGGGGGGAGAAGTGCTGCCCGTCTCTGTTCTTGGGAAACAGAAACCACATTCCTGGAAGGGGAGGAAAAAAATGCCCGTCGAAAGGACCAGATGATGCGAGGGCACCAGGAAGCCCCCCCATTTCTCCTAGCCCAAATGGGGGGTGGGGTAGCCACAAACCTCAGCAACCAGACACGGAACCAGGCGAGGGGCAAAGGTCTGCCTGGCACAGCGGAGAGAACCACGCAGGATGCTGTGACCTGGGCAGGAGCAGGCGCCAAGCACCCAGGGTGGCACACGGGATCCAGGAAGGGCGCTTGGTGCAAGAGGCTGCCCACTTTGCCATGCTGCCAGCTGCCCAGGGCAGAGTGCTGCATCCCCTGCTCTGTGCCAGCCCCCCACCAAGCCCCCCCCCCGCTGCCATACTCACAGACACGGAAGCCGGGTCCCCCTTCAGCCGGGCTGGCGTCCGCCCCGCTGTACAGGGTGGTGGCATTGCCCCTCTCGCAGTGGTTGGTGCAGCGGCCCTCGCTGCTGCAGTGCACCCGGCAGATCATGGGGGTGAAGAGGACCTTGACCCTCTGGGCACCGGCGGGCAGGTGGTCCCGGCAGAGCAGGAGCAGGAGCAGCAGCAGCAGCAGGGAGACGGCCGGGGGGAAGGAGTGGCGGCCGTGGATCATGGCCCCGCGCGGAAGAGGGCGCCACGGGCGGAGGAGCAGGCAGGGGAGCCGGCGACCCACCGCAGAAGCTGACGGACCCACCAGCTAATTGGAAGCAGTCGGGTGGGCGGGGGGGGGGTCTCGGGCGCCGGGCCAAGCACAATGTTTACGAGGGGCGGCTGGGAGCGTTAACTCTTCGCCTGCTCTGCGCAGCCCAGATGGAGCGGCGCTGCCTGGCTTGGCACCCACCCGGGGGCCGCCCTCCTTGCCTCCGCCCCCCCAAGCCGGGTGCCAGCAGGAAAGCAGCCTCCGTCAAAGTTCCCAGAGCAGCCACATCCCAGCCCCCCCCCAACCCGCAAAAAGGCGTCCGGCAGCCCTGTCCCTCTCGCAACCCGAACAGCAGCGCCCCCCCTGCGAGGGAGAACAGGCCAGCTCTTGCTCAGCGCTGCACTTGTCAGCAGTTCAGAAGGAGCCCCCCCCAAGAGTCCTGCTCCAACCCACCTCCTGGGGCGAGAGACCTCTTCCCCCTCCCCAAGAGAGGAGGCTCTCTCCTTCTCTGCTCCCTCCCTCGCCGAGGATATGAAAGCAGCCCCCCCTGACTTAAATGCGCCAAGAGGGGCCCATGCAGCAGTTCCCCCCCATCTTCCTCCAGCTGCTGGATCTACTCAAGCTTTGCTTTGGAGTCTCTCCCCCCCCCCGCTGACTCCAGCTGTTCAACCCCCCCATAAAAAGACTCCCAGCAAACGCAGGTGGGTGGGGGTGAAGGAGGCAAACATCTGTGCCAAAGGAGCCACGGTGCCCCTAGCTCCCCCCACCCCAAATTCTCTAGCTTCCCAAGTCTTGAGTTGTTGCCCCCCCATGATGGGGCTGCTTGCTTCACAGTTGAAGGAAAAGGAGCTCATCTCCCCCTCCAGGAAGGAAAAAAGAGGTTGTCCAGAGGGTGACAAGGTGGGTGTTCTCCTTCTGGAGGGAGGGGGTGCGTAAAAGGCCTTGCAACCCCCCCCCCCGGAGTGGCTGAGCAGAGCACTCCTAGGCAGCAACAGGGGGTGGGGCTTCCGAACAGGCTCCCCAGGGAGGAAGCTGGCTGGGGGGGGGGGAGAAGAAAGCAGAGCTGTCCGCTCCCCCCCCCCAGCCAGCCGGGCCTCACCCTCCCATCGCAGGCAAGGCTGACGTCATCTGGAAAAACTCAGGCACAAGGGGGGGGGCAGAACAATTGCCGGATCCGGAGGGGTGGGGACTGCGCTGCACTTGGGAACCCGTCTGAAGCAGCCTGGGGCAACGGGGGGGGGGGAGGTACCCAGAATAACGTCAGGGCTCCAGCCCTCCCCCCCCCCGCAATTGCAAGAGGCTCGTTGAGGAAGCGAAGGAAAGTCTCTGGGTCAGGCAAAGGGAATCCTGAAGTCAGGATTCGAACGCAAGAGCAACGCTTCCAGAAAGCGGGATTCAGAAGCGTTGCTGCTCCCTAGTGGGGGGGGCAGAGCCCCCAAAAGCCCTCTCTTCCTCCTCCTTCTCGCTCTTTCAAAGCCATCCAAGCAGCTCCCTGTGGCAGGGAGTTCCACAGATTAACTCGGCACAGCGTTGAGGATTTCGCCCCCTGAGCTACAGGCGAAAGCAGCTCTCTCCTGGCCATGGACACGGCAGGGAGAGCCCCCCACCCTCCACGCTCCCCTCTTCCCCAGCAGAGGAGGCCCCATGCCTTTCCAGGCCCCGATCCTTGCACAGAATGGATCGCCTCCCCCCCCACCCCGTGCCCGGTACCTGGGGGCCTTGGTGTTGCTGGGGGGCCGTGTCCAGGAGCGCCATTGCTGTCCCCGCTCGGCCGGGAGGCCAGGTGCTGCGCCAGGATCGTGGCCATCTTCTCAGAGGGGTCCAATGTCTTCCGGCGCCGGAGAACCACCTGGAGCTCGGCCAGCCTGAGGGGAACAATCCTGGGGTCAGGGACACAGCGGCAAATCCCCACAGAAGTCAGGACCGCCCCGACCTCTCTCTGGCGCCATGACCCCTCCCTCCAAGCCCAGTCCCACAGAAGAAGCAGCCGCTGGATCAGGCCGGGGGCCCGTCAGGTCCGGCCTCCCGTTCTCACTGGGGCTGAACGGATGCCCCAAAGGGAAAGCAGAAAGCAGGATTCGAACACAGAGCCTGCGGTCGCCGGTGACTGGCATTCAGAAGCATCGCTGCCTCTGACTGGGGAGGGCAGAGCAGAAGCCTTGTGGGCAGGCGGCCTTAGAGAAGTTTGCAAAAAGATGCCTTGCATGGGAAAAAATAATGGAGAGAGTAGACATTTCCTCCCTCTCTCATAAAGCCAGAACCTGTGGAAGCTGAGATTCAGGGAGACAGAACCAAGTTAAACTGTGGAACTCCCTGCCACAGCGACGGCCACACTCCTCAAGGGCTTCCAAAGAAGCTTTGACAGACCCATGACTGCTGGAAGGATGGCTCTGCCCGGCCTCAACCATCAGAAGCGATGGAGGAGAGAGCGCTCCTGTGTTCGAATCCTGCCTCCAAGTTTCCCACAATTGCCCTCTGGCTGACCAGGGTGAGAAGAGGAGTCTGGACTAGACTCTCTCTCTCTTTTATGTTAAAAAATTTCTATTAGTTTTCAATTATTAAAAATCCAATATATGCCACATTGTATCAATACCATATTATGCCGCACATTTCTCATGAACATTAAAAAATAACCAAAAAGAAAACATATTTTCCCACCCGCAAATCCCCGGACTCCCCTCCATCCTTCTTCTGGTTCTTTAAATACACCAAATCATCTTATATTCCAGATCCCTTTACCCAATTTCCCAACTGCTAAACAATTAAACTTGTGATATACTGCACAGATATTTTAAACATTCAAACCACTTTATACTTTGCACATCTCTGCTTACAGACTACTTCCCCTTTCAAAATGATCCTTATTCTTGCTTTTTGCAAGCGTTTAATCCATGTCTGCCGACGTCCCAATTTATTTCCAACCACTGCCCCTAGACTAGACTCTCTCGACCTTCACAGCTCTTGCTCCCCACTTCCGAAAAGAGCCCCCAATCTCCCTTCCCGGCCCTTTTCGGACTCTGCAACATCCCTTTTGAGACGAGGCAACCAGAACCGTGCGCAGGCGATGGGAGGGGGCAGAAAGGGAAGCCCCCCCGCCCGCTCCAACTCACGTCAGAGGCTGCCAGCGAATGGCCATGGAGCGCAGGGGCGCCCGGGGGGGCTGTGGCGTCATCGTGGGGCCGGGGGGCGCGGCGTGCTCACAGCGGGGGCCAGAGAAGCCTGGGCGGCAGGCACAGCGCTGGGGGGCCCTGCACTGGCCCCCGTTCCGACATCGAGGGAGGCAGACGGCTGGGGAAGACGAGAGAGAGGTCAGAGCAGGTCCATCAGGAGCCCCCTTCTGCCCCCCCTAGCCACCCTATGGCTCCCCACAGTTCCCAGGGAAGGGGGGTGCTGGGCATGCAGAGCGCCCCACTTTCTACCCCCCCAAGTCTCTCCTGGAGAAGCCAACACGGGGATGTCTAGATGTTTCTTGCGAAACCCCAAACCTTCAGGGACGGTGGGAGTTGTAGTCCAACAAGAGGAGTGGTGGAGTGGTCAGGGTCAGGGTCAGGCCAGGACCCGGGAGCCCAGAGTTCGAATCCCCACTCACTGGGTGGCTTTGGGTTTGCCTCTCTCAACCTAACCTGGGTGGGTGGGTGTTATTGCATTGTTTTTATTCTGATTACTGAATTTTTCCGTGTATAAGACGATGCTTCTGGCCAAAGAAAATTAGGCAGAAATTGGGTGTTGTCTATAGACGGATAGGGAATGCAGAGGCGGGGCATGCGATGAATGGCAGCAGCGACCAGGAGATTGGCAGCGGCAATTGGGCGGGTGATTGGTGGCTGCGTCAAGTGGGTGGGCGGGCTGTTGGTGGTGGTGAGCGAGCAGACAATTGGTGGCTGTGGCAAGGTGTGCGATCGGCAGTGGCTGTGGCAAGCGATTGGCAGTGGTGGGCAGGCGGGTGAGCGATTGGCAGAAGTCACATCCCCCCCCCACCCAAAAACAGCTTAATTTCCTAATTTTGGGTTTTTTAAAAAATAAAATTAGGGGTCGTCTTATACACGGGGGCGTCTTATACACGGAAAAATGCAGTATATGTGTTGTGATCTTTTTTGTGAACCACCCTGGGACCTCCGGGCAGTATATAAACTCAATCAATCAATCAATCAATCAATCAATCAATCGCAAGCTACCTCATAGGGTTATTGTGGGGTTTAAATGAGGAGGGAGGGAACCTTGCACGCTCATTTGAGCTCTGGGGGGGGGGGAGTGGGCCAGAAATGCAATGCAATAAAACTAAATAATCGGGAGGGCATCCTTGGGGTAGACAGCACTGCATGGCATTGCAGGGGGTTGGATGAGCCTCAGTTACCCCCCCCCCCGTCTACAATTCTATGATTCCACGATCTGGATGAACCCTCCTCAGGGCCTGACTCAGATTTCTGCAAAGTGGGGAGGAGAACCCCCCCTGGGAGGGCAGCTCCCCACCCCTCTCTTGCCCCACGGGGAGGCAGCCCAGAAGGCAAGGCAGGGGCTGAGAGCTCCCTCCCGCCCCCCAGCTTGGAGCCATTTCCGTCTGGCTGCTCTGTGTGCGAATCCCTGCGGCTCCGAGACAAGGGGGCTCCCCCAGGGGAATCGGGTGCTGCAGCAGAACCCCCTGGACCCGTCCCCCAGGGATCAGAGCCTCGCCTGGCGAAGGGCCATTGCAACTGGCGGAGCAGCTGCCCTGCATGCAGAAGGGCCCCACTTCAAGGCATGGCAGCGTCTCCTGGGAAAAGCCTGAAGGCCCATTGCTGCCAGCCAGTGTTGGAGATTACAGTGGTACTTTGGTTCCCAAACCCCCAAAACCCTAAAGAGAGTGTTCCAGTTTTCAAATGTTTCGGAAGCCGAACGTCCGATGTGGCTGCTGGCTATTGTTTCTGGGGCACCCGGACCAATCAGTTTCCGAACATTTTGGAAGTCAAATGGACTTCAGGATTGGATTAAGTTTGGCACTTTTGTTTTTGCTCTTTATTTTGCATTTTTGTTTTTGAGGCTTTTTCGGTTCATTTGATTTTATAACTGTGTGGAAGCCAGTTCAGCTACTGATTGATGGATTGTGTGCCTGTGGAAATGGATAAAAGCCCCCCCCCCAACAAGGACTATCATTAGCGCAGGTAAGGGAAAAAAATAATTTATATGTTTATAATCTACAGTACTGTCTTATTAATTTTATAGTACAGTACATGGATAATTGCTTTCATTTTATGGATCAATGGTCTCGTTAGATGGTAAAATGCATGTTAAATTGCTGTTCTAGGGGTTGTTTTTGAAACTCTGGAACAGATTAATCCGTTTTGCATGACTTTCTATGGGAAAGCGCTCCTTGGTTTTGGAACGGGTGAAGTTTGAGAACTAAGGTACCACTGTACTGACCTAGCAGGTTTCCCGGGGAACTCTTGCTAAAAGGCAGCTGCTGCCACCTGCTGGCCAGGCATGGAACTGCAAGATGCTTTGAAGCCTGGGGAGCAGCGAAGGGGAGATAAATGGAGGGCTCAGAAGACCCTGCTGGGAATGGCAAAGGGAACCCTCTCCTCCTCCCTCAACTGGTCCCAGGCCTCCCACGGGGACACCTGGGCAGCCACTGTGAGAAGAGGGTGCTGGGCTGCACCCAACGGGTGCTTTAATAACAATAATAATAATAATAATAATAATAATAATAATAATAATAATAAATTTTATTTACGGTATACCCCGCCCTCCCTGCCCAGAGCCGGGCTCAGGGCGGCTACACCAATAAAATCACAGTAAAAACATAATAGGGGGAAAAGAGGGGGGGGGACTCAATTTAAAATACCGGTTAAAATTCAATTTAAAATGCAGCCTCATTTTAAAGTAGCCAATAAATCAAGACCATAAGGGGAGGGTAACATAGGGGTCAGACTGAGTCCAAACCAAAGGCCAGGCGGAACAGCTCTGTCTTGCCGGCCCTGCGGAAAGATGACAAGTCCCACAGGGCCCTAGTCTCTTATGACAGAGCGTTCCACCAAGTTGGGGCCACAGCCGAAAAGGCCCTGGCTCTGTTGAGGCCAGCTTAACGTCTCTGTGGCCCGGGACCTCCAAGATGTTTTTGTTTGAAGACCGTAAGGTCCTCCGTGGGGCAGACCAGGAGAGGCGGTCCCATAAGTACGAGGGTCCTAGGCCATATAGGGCTTTAAAGGTTAAAACTAGCACCATAAACCTGATCCTGTACTCCACCGGGAGCCAGTGCAGTTGGTAAAGCACTGGATGAATGTGATCCCGGGGCGAGGACCCTGTAAGGAGCCTCACCGCGACATTCTGCACCCGCTGGAGTTTCTGGGTCAGTCTCAAGGGCAGCCCCACGCAGAGCGAGTTACAATAATCCAGTCTGGAGGTGACATCGCATGGATCACTGTGACCAGATCAGGGCGAGAAAGGTAAGGGACCAACTGCTTGATACGGCGGAGATGGGAAAATGCCACCTTTGCTGTGGCTGCAACCTGCGCCTCTGTGGAAAGGGAGGCATCAAAGGTTACACCCAAGCTCTTGACTGAGGGCACTGGCACTAATTGTGCCCCCGCAAGAGATGGGAGATGGGACGGACGTTCTTAACGAAGTACAGCTCGTCTGTTCCCAGGAGGCGATTTGCACCCGGCTGTTCCAGCCCTGGCTCTGGGAGATGTCCTCTGCAGAGCCCAATCTCCTCTTGGCTGCCCAGGTTGCTTCCTAAGAGCATCCCGGCCGGGGGCTGGACTAGATGAGCCCTGGGGTCCCTTCCGACTCCACTGTTCTGTGGTTCTGTGACCAGAAGAGCCCTCCTGCCCAGCCAGAGACTGCAATTGCATAGAAACAGAAATGTGGACTTGGAAGGGACCCCAGGGTCATGTGCCCCAACTCCCTGCAAGGCAGGAATCTATTTATTTATTTATTCCATTTCTAGATTGCCCTTCATCTGAGCATCACTGGGCAGTTTGCAATATGCACAAACTCCATCAGGACAGCTTAATAATAATAATAATAATAATAATAATAATAATAATAATAATAAATTTCATTTATACCCCGCCCTTCCTGGCCAGAGCTGGGCTCAGGGCAGCTAACATCAATACAATTTCAGTAAAAACATAATAAGAAAAAAGGAAAACAAACAATTTAAAATACAGGTTAAAATGCAATTTAAAATGCAGCCTCATTTTAAAAGTCAAAACCATAAGGGGAAGGAAACATAAGGGTCAGACTGAGTCCAAACCAAAGGTCAGGCGGAACAGCTCTGTCTTGCAGGCCCTGAGGAAAGATGTCAAGTCCCGCAGGGCCCTGGTCTCTTGTGACAGAGCGTTCCACCAGGTTGGGGCCAGTACTGAAAAGGCCCTGGCCCTAGTTGAGACCAACCTAACCACCTTGCGACTTGGGACCTCCAAAATATTGTCATTTGTGGACCTTAAGGTCCTCCGCGGGGCATACCAGGAGAGGCAGTCCCGTAGGTACGAAGGTCCTAGGCCACATGTGGCTCCAATCCCCTTGTGTCTGAAATTTGCCTAAGGCAAATGATGTGCCATGTAAGGAAACAGCAAGCTCCAAAGAAACTGCCCCCACAACCCCGTGGGGCCCCTTCCAGTCCTATGATTCCATGAATATGGCTGAGATGCAAGTCCCAAGTTCAGATGGTGGAGAGATGGGGCAGCAGTGGATGCAGGATGAGGCCTGTCTTTCAGGAGGGGGGAGGATCCTTGTCCCTGAAAATCTGCCTCCCCCACTCCTCTCCCTCCCACCCCCTTCCCTCCCCCATACCTTTGGTGCACTTCCCAGTTTGGGGTGCCAGGGACCATCCAGGGCAGCAGACCTCCCCACAGAGGTTGGGCCTGGAGAAAGAGAGAAAGGGAGAGAGAGAGAGGCTGTGAAGAGAGCAGCCAGGATTGGGTCATGAGAGGAAGGGGGCACGGGGGGGGGGGGATGACTGCTAGCCAGTCCAAAAAGCAGAGGGATTAACTGGGGGTGCAGGAAGAAGGGGGAGGTGGGGGGCAGGGTCTCATGCCAGAATGTGATTCATGCCAGAATGACTTTAGCAGACAGTACATGGACGTGGGTGGCGCTGTGGGTTAAACCACAGAGCCTAGGGCTTGCTGATGAGAAGGTCGGCGGTTTGAATCCCGGCGACGGGGTGAGCTCCGGTTGCTCGGTCCCAGCTCCTGCCAACCTAGCAGTTCAAAAGCATGTCAAAGTGCAAGTAGATGAATAGATCCCGCTCCGGCGGGAAGATAAATGGCGTTTGCGTGCGCTGCTCTGGTTCGCCAGAAGCGGCTTAGTCATGCTGGCCACATGACCCGGAGGCTTGGCCAATAAAGTGAGATGAAAAGGTAAAGGGACCCCTGACCCTTAGGTCCTGTCGTGGACAACTCTGGGGTTGCAGTGCTCTTACTGGCCGAAGGAGCCGGCATACAGCTTCCGGGTCATGTGGCCAGCATGACTAAGCCGCTTCTGGCGAACCAGAGCAGAGCACGGAAATGCCGTTTACCTTCCTGCCAGAGCGGTACCTATTTATCTACTTGCACGCTTTCGAACTGCTAGGTCAGCAGGAGCTGGAACTGAGCAACGGGAGCACACCCCGCCACAGGGATTCGAACCACCGACCTTCTGATCGGCAAGTCCTAGGTTCTGTGGTTTAACCTACAGCACCACCCGCATCCCTCCCTTTATCTTTACTACCTCTCAATTAAAAATAAATACCTTTAGGCCCAGCACCCACTGACCACCACAAGCTGGAATGTCCTGGGAGGAGGCACTGGCAGTGCCCCCTCACCACCTGCCCCCACCTGCGTGTGACTTCCTGGGATCCCCAGAAGGAGTTCCTCCCCACCACCGCCACCCCACGGGGCCAAACCTTCCCTTCCCTCCCCGCTTGGCAAAGAGATGTAGCTCCTCAGGAGAGCCTCTCTCCAGAGACAACCCTGCAGGGCCTCTCCAAATGGGGCGAGCCCTGCCTGCAACCTGGAGAAGTGGCTGCCAGCCAGTGCAGACAGGGCTGAGCTCAATGAACCCAGCAGCCTGACTCAGTTGAAAGCAGCTTCCCACACCCTCTTCCCACAAGGGAAGGCTAATCCCAGCCGGCTGCGCATGTGACCGGCAGCTGGGTCCACTTCCACAAAGCTTCTGAAGAAGGACAGGGGCTCCTCTGCGGCCGGCCGGGGGTTGCTGAACCCCAGCTCCCACCCTCCTGCTGCTGCCTGGCCGTGCTCGCTGGGGCTGAGGGGAGCTGTAGTTCGGCCGGCTCTGGAGAGGCAGAGGTCCAGGTCTGCCTTGGACTCCTGCTCGCCCACCTGGAGGCCCTGCTGCCTGGAAGCTGGGGTGATGGTGAGGGGAAAACTCTCTGCATAAGGGATCAGAAGAGTGGGCTGGATCAGGCCAGTGGCGCTTCTGGCCCAGCATCCTCTCCCTCCTGTGGCCTGTCGGCCTCCAGCCCTGGAAGCAGAGCGTCCTGGCTTGGAGCCCTCGAGAGCCCTCTCCTCCTCCTCCTGGCTGTCCTCCTTGCCTCCAGTGGGAGGGAGTTCCACAGTTTAACTCTGTGCTGTGTGAAGAAGGACTTTCTTTATCTGTCCCGAATCCCCCAGCCTTCAGCTTCCCTGGATGAGGCTCATATTGCCCCCCACAACATTCCCCTCTTCTGCCTGCTGGGTGCCCCATAGGGAAGGCGGGGGGGGGGTTCCTGAGAAGGACCCCATTTCCACAGTTCCTGGAGGGAAGCAGCAGCCATCCTGCCTTGACCAGACGACCTTTTGGGGCCCTTCGGATTCTACCAGGAGCAGCCATTAGTGGTCTGATCCTTTCCTTGCCCTCCAAGCCGCTGGGCGTCTCAACGGTTTAAGGATGCTCTGTGAAGAAGAGAGTTTCTGTCTGTTCTGAAACATCCCACGTCCCGTTTCCGTGGGAGACCCTGCGTGAGAGGGAGGGAGGGAGCACGCTCTCTCTCCATGCACTCTGCACATGTTCAGAAGCGCTCTCTCTTCCCCAGGCTGGTCCTCCAGCAAGGCTGCAAAGGCTGCTGCCCCCTCCCCAATTCCCATCCGGACACCCACCTCTGTGTCATCCAGACTCCTCTTTCTTCTTCTTCTTCTCTCTCTCCCCCCTCTAATTCCTGACATTCTTGTCCTGACCGGGACTCAAGTTACTAAGTGGATTTGCAGGAGACCGAGATTGTTTCTCTGGAGCTCCGTGGAACAGAGGAAGAGGGAGAGAAGGGGGGGGGGGACCACAAGGCCCCTTCTTCACTGACTCCTTGGCCGAGGCTTGGCCTGAGGGAGCAGGGTGCCCCCACCTCACTCCCAGGGGCTATGGGGGGGGCAGGCACATCCAGGCACGCACCCCCCCTCCGCAAAGTGGCTTCGGGGGTCTCCTGCCTGGCCTGGGCCACACTGTCTCCAAAGAGCCAAAAAGGAAGGAGGGTGCCTCTGAGCGCGTGCAGAGAGCCTCTCCCTCTCGGCTTGGCCTTCTGGGTTCCCAGCTGCCCGCAGCTTGAGAGGAGAGTCTGCCACCAGAGCCTCAGTGTTTGCCACCAGAGGATGCCAGCCCTGGGCATGGCTCATGGAAAGAGCTGGTGCCAGCCTCGGAGGAGGAGGGGTCTTTGCTGGGAGGTGCAGAACTGGAAGGGGGGAGAAGCGGGTCAGCCCAGCAGCCCCAGAGGGGAGGGGCGCTGGCAAGAGGGCTCGCTGCCCAGGTCGCTGCTGCCCAGCTGAGCTCCGCCCTGCTTCCAGGGAGTGGGAGGGACAGCGACCCACCTGGCAGGGGCGTTGTTGCGCCGGCACGTGAGCCTGGCTGGGCGGCTGGCGCTCCAGGCCAGCGCTGACATTTCCAGATGGGCCTCCAGCCGCCAAAGCCGCCCCCTCCGCCCTGATGAGAAGACCAGGCGCCGGGGCTGCCCGAAGGGGCGGGGGTCAGAGCGCGCTGCTCCGGCGCTGCCAGCGCCACGGGGCAGCCCGCCTCGGCCTCTCCGGGCGGCCGCTGCGCCCTGCACCGCCGGGACGCCCCTCGGGGCTCCCGGGAGAGCCCCTCCAAGCCCCCGGGGGTCCTGGCCGGGCAGCCCCGTCGGGGAAGGACAGGGCAGGCTGCGGGGCGGGAGGTCCGGGGCGCGGGGTCCCCGACTCACCTGGCCGCCTTGGGGGCGCGGCCCGCGGGGCTCTTCCTGCGCTTCTCCAGGGGGGGCGGCCCGACGGCGGGGGTGGGAGCGGCCCGACGGCGGGGCCCGCGGGCTGCGCCCGGCGGCGGCGGGAGGAGCGCGGCGGCGGCGGCGAGGAGGCAGAGCGCGGCCAGCGCCGGCGGCCGCATCCTGCCGTCGAGGGCGCGGCGAAGAGGCAGCGGCGGCGGCGCTGGGCTCGGCTCGGCGGCCGCCAATGGGCGCCCAGCCCGGCCCGCCTGCCCCTCCGGCCCCGCAGCCAATAGCCAGCCAACCGGCCGCCGGACGGGGAGGGGCTCCGGCCGCAGCGCAGGTGCCGTCGGGGTGGGCTCGCCGCGGGGAGGGGGCGGGACTGGGCGCCCCCAGAGCGCGGCCGGCTGGACCGGACGCTCGCTGGGCGCAGAGAGCCAGAGATGGGCTCTGCCCGGAGGGGGGTCCCTCTCTCCCTCCCTCGGCTGCTGGAGGAGGCCAAAGAGAGGCCCTCCGGCCCAGCATCCTCTTCCCGCAGGGGCCGAGCAGGATCCCAGCATCCCAGAGCCGTCTCCCCTCCTGGGGATTCAAAAGCACTCCCTGCCTCCGACTGTGGAAGCAGAGCCCAGCCATCCTGGCCAGGAGCCCCCCAGAGCCCTCTCCGCTTCTGTGAATGTGCCCAGTCCCCTTGGGAAGCCCCCCAGGCGGGTGGCCTTCCTTGCCTCCAGTGGCAGGGAGTTCCGTAGCTTCGCTCATTTGGACAATGAAACGCGGCCGCTTTGCTGCAGGCATCGCTGGAGCAGGAGGCGGCGCGTAAAAGCAAAGGAGGATCCTGCAGGGGCTGGATCGTCCAGTATCCTGTCCTCACAGGGGCCAAAATATTCCCCAGGGGGAAGAAGCCGCCAAGCAGGCGCCGAGCAGCGCAGCCGGAGTCTCCCCGCACTCCCCGCGGCCAGGAGCCCGGGATCCCTCGCCGCCTCTCCTTCCCTGACTTGGCCTGACCCTCTTCCCAAGTCTCCTGCTGGGGGGAGTTCCCGGGTTGAGGAGCCCCGTCCATTTCCAGAGAGACCTCCAAGCCCTGAAAGCGCCGGGCTTCTCCCGAAGAACTCTGGGACCTGGAGTTTCCTCTCCCAGCATCCTTCAAGAAGACTTCCCAGGATTCTCAGGGGCTTCCAGGGGGGGCTGTGGCTCCGCCCCCAACTCTGCCTTGGGTGAAGAAGTCCCTCCCTTTGTCTGCCCTGACGCTGCTAACCTTCTGCTTCTCTCCATGCAGAGGGGGGGGGGGAATGGTGAGAACCAGATGCCAGGCTGGATGGGCCCCCTGTGGCCTGATCCAGAAGGCTCTTCTTGTAGTCTACCTCTCTTTCAATTCGGAACCAGTGAAGGTGGTGAAGGTCCTGTGTGAGTGTCTGGAGGAGGTTGGAGGATGGATGGCAGCTAACAGATTGAGGTTGAATCCTGACAAACAGAAGTACTGTTTTGCGGGGGCCGGAGGCGGGCAGGTGTGGAGGACTCCCTGGTCCTGAATGGGGCAACTGTGCCCCTGAAGGACCAGGTGCGCAGCCTGGGAGTCATTTTGGACTCACAGCTGTCCATGCAGGCGCAGGTCAATTCTGTGTCCAGGGCAGCTGTTTACCAGCTCCATCTGGTACGCAGGATGAGACCCTCCCTGCCCACAGACTGTCCGGCCAGAGTGGTGCATGCTCTGGTTATCTCCTGCTTGGACTACTGCAATGTGTTCTACGTGGGGCTACCTTTGAAGGTGACCTGGAAACTACAACTAATCCAGAATGTGGCAGCCAGACTGGTGACTGGGAGCGGCCGCCGAGACCACATAACACCGGTCTTGAAAGACCTACATTGGCTCCCAGCACGTTTCTGAGCACAATTCAAAGTGTTGGTGCTGACCTTTAAAGCCTAAACGGCCTCGGTCCAGTATATCTGAAGGAGTGTCTCCTCCCCCATCGTTCTGCCTGGACACTGAGGTCCAGCGCCGAGGGCCTTCTGGCAGTTCCCTCACTGTGAGAAGCCAAGTTACAGGGAACCAGGCAGAGGGCCTTCTCGGTGGTGGCACCCGCCCTGTGGAATGCCCTCCCATCAGATGTCAAAGAAATAAGCAACTATCTGATGTTTAGAAGACATTTGAAGGCAGCCCTCTTTTGGGAAGTTTTTAATGACTGATGTTTTAATGTATTTTTAATCTTTTGTTGGAAGCCACCCAGAGTGGCTGGGGAAACCCAGCCAGATGGGCGGGGTATAAGTAATAAATTATTATTATTATGGTCTTCTGTTCTGAAGCTTGCAAGGACCCCCCTGGACACCACCAGCTGGGCAACTCTGTGCATTGCAGATGGTTCTTGGGTGTGTTGAATGGTCCTTTTCACCCCTGAAGCTCCTGAGAGGGATCCAGGGCTGGGCTGCCTTGAACTTGGCATGTGGCTGCCTTCCTTTAGACTCGTCTTCCTTCCAATATGCTTTGACCTCTAATGCTGGGTTGCAGGCTCGGAATCTCTCATTTTGTGATGCCACTGCAGTTCCGTGACCCCGAGCCCACTGCCTGCCCCCCTGCTGAGGAGTATCTGAAAGGCCCGTGGCACAGGATCAGGTCTTTCCACAAGGGCCAACATTGATGCCAAAATCCAGCATCTCCTGAGCTCTGCGAGAGCAGCTTTCTCCCGAATGAAGTGCAGAGTGTTTGAGGACCGGGACATTTGCAGGAAAACCAAAATGCTTGTTTACTAACTTATTGTACTACCAACCTTACTGTCTGTGTGTGAAACAAGGACCACTTCTCAACGACATCTCCAACTCCTCAAAAGATTTCATCAATGGTTTCTCCGAAAAAAAAATTTACACATCACTTGGGCAGACAGGCAAACTCATACTGGAAGAAGCAAAGATCACTGGTGTTGAAGCAATGATTCTTCAACATTTGTTGGACTGGTCATGTTGTGTGGATGCCTGATGATCGTCTTCCAAAGCAACTCCTCTTTTCTGAACTTAAAAATGGAAAGCGTAATGCTGGTGGTCAGCAAAAGAGGTTTAAAGATGCTCTCAAGGCAAATCTAAGAAAAAAATTAGTTTAAACAACGACAAGTGGGAAACACTGGCCTGCGAGCGCTCCTGTTGGAGAACAGCCTTGACCAAAGGTGTCCTGGGCTTTGAAGATACTCGAACTCAGGACGCAAGGGAGAAACGTGCTAGGAGGAAGACACGCTTGGCAAATCCACACCGTGATCAACTCCCACCCAGAAACCAATGTCCCCATTGTGGAAGGATGTGTGGGTCCAGAACTGGCCTCCACAGTCACTTACGGACTCGTGGTTAAAACCGTGTTCATGGAAGACCATTTTCCTTGGCTACGAGTGATTGCTAAAGAAGAAGTGAAGAAGCTGCTGTGGCTTGTGGCAAGGAAGGGCCAAAGAGGAAGCCTGGTCCTGCCAGGGAAATTTCCAAGAGGAGAGGAGGGAGAGGGCTCAGCCACTCCTTGGAGCAGGAAGCTCATTCTGCGAAAGTCAAGGCTGCAGAACCTGACCTCCCTGCGCCCTCTTTGGAAGGCGGGGGCAACAGCCCAGACCCGCCTGGCTTCCTCTCCTGTTTCTGGCAAGCCAGAGGGCAAGTGCCCAGGAGCTGGAGGTGCTGGTCACCCAGGAAGACACGCACAGGCCTAAGCCAAGGACACAAAGACACACAAGCACACACTCCTTGCGATGGCATCACAGCCATGGTGGCTCCCCAAGAGCTGCAGGCAAACACATGGGCAGACCCCGACTTTTACGTCCATAAATATTTCCTTGTGATTATTTCAAACTCAGTTGCATATAAAATTTCACAATTACAACATGGTTGTTAGAAAAGCACAACCCCTCCCTCCCTGCTTGGCACGGTGCTGGAGTCAAGAGCGGCCACCTCTCGCCCCCCCCACCCCCGTAGTGTTGCTCTGGCACAAAGGTGAAGACCCCAGAAGTTGGTCCCAGCAGGAGACTGGCTTGGGAAGAGGAAGAAGATGATTAAGGGGTTTCGAGGGGGGGGGTTGCTCTTTTGTTTTTCTAAAGAAAAGATTCCTGGGTTTGGGCACCTTCCAAAAAGTCTAGGCTGCACTGCAGCCCCCCTGCCAGCCCCAGGGCCCCCCTGCAGGGAGTGTGGAAGCGCCAAGGGGGCTGCCCCTCCCAGGGTGAAGCAAAGGTCCCTGCAGGGTCTTGTACGGATGGGGGCCATTCCTGTACCAGCCCCCTCCCCGGAGAATCCAGGCGGCAAGGGGTGCTATGGCCGAGTTCCCTGCAACACCCACCTCCTACAAATCTCTCCATCTTGCGAGAAATGGGGGAGAAACTTGGCAAGGAAACCAACCCCAGAACAGGGCCCTCTGCCCTCCTGCCAGCTGCTGGGCATTTCCCCTCATCCCTGGGGCACCTGCTCTGCCCTTGGAGCGAGTGCCAGGCATCCTCTGGGCTCCATCCTGCACAGGTCTCCATCTGCCCCATAGGGGGCGCTGTTCCGGGGCGAAATTTCACCAGGAAGTTTATAAAGCACTTTGGAGTTAGGGGGTCTGGCTGAGCCCTCCCTGCCCCCAAAGCCTCCCCATATCCTGTTCCAGAATGTACTTTGAACGGAGCCTCCGGGTGGAGGGAGCTGTGTGTTAAGGCTGGGGGTGCACAAGGAAGACCATTCCAAAAAAAAGCCCCCCCCTGCACCCCCGTGCACTGAGGGTCTTTCAGGCAGGAGGGGAAGGGTCCCTAGGAAGCTCTGAGGGGGTCTGGTGGGGGTGGGCAGCTGGCTTGGCAAGGGGGCCCGCTCAGCGCCAGGCTACAGGACCCCAACCTCAGAAGGGGTGCCGGCGGCTGCAGGAGCTGCCCTCCATGGCTGCAGGTGGGGGAGGCTCAGGGAGGCTGGTGTCAAATTTGCAGGGGGCGGGGAGGAAGAGCCCTGGGCAGGAGGGGCTTCTCCTGGGTCCCTCCCCCAAGGCTCTCCTCCCCCAACCTTCCTCGCCCTGGTGGCAGTGGGCAGCTTGCAAGGGCAGGTGTCGAAGGGGGAGAGAGAATTCCTTGTGCTTCTTGGTGCTTGAGGTGACAGGCATGGGGCACAAAGGCCAGGCAGTCAAGGCCCCCCATCCCAACTCAGCGTCCGCTGCAAGGGGTGGGGGCGGCAGGGTAGAAGAGGCCTCTGGCAGGCGCTGGCATCGGTGGGCCAAGGGCCACCCTGGAAAGGGTCACCCTGCATCGTCCCCAGATGTGCCACAGCTGGCAGCCTGGCAGGCGTCCAAGGAGGCGTCGCACAGAGCTGGCATCACCCAGCCCCACTGGGCGGTCACAATCCCAGCAGCTTCGCGCAGCTGCAAAGCCAAGTCTCGTCGGCAACTTCCTGAAGGCGGCAAAGGCAGGTGGGCAAAGTCCCTCCAGGGCCCGGCTGGCACAGGTCAGCACCAGCCCAGGCACTTCTGCCCTCTGGCTGCGCACAAGCTCCCATCTCGCTGTGCCCGGGTGGCAGAAGAGGAGGCACTGGGGCTCAGATGGTGGTGTAAATGTAGACAAAGATGATCACGAGGAGGTTCAGGATGGTGCCCACGATGCCCAGCAGGGCCAGGACCTTCTCCTCCCGGTCTTCCTTTGACTCTGGCGGGAGCCGGGGGCTGGGGCCGTCACCCGGCCCAGCGGCGCCAGGCACCATCCTCACGTTCAGCTTCTCCACCCGCAGCTTCAGGTCAACCTGCTGGTGAGAGAGAAGGTTGGTCCAGCATCCTGCTCCCCCAGTGCCCCATAGATTAGAACCCAGGAATCTAGATAGACTGCCTCTGGCCTGGGAGGCTCCCTAAGAGCGGGCCGATGGGCCATCTCGTCCAGCCTCCTCACAGGGCCCAGCCAGGTGGCCCCAAGGGAGTTAAGGTCATTTCCTTCATGCTTCGGAGGGGATTTTGCTTTGATGTATTTGCTGCCTACATTGAAATGTAAGTAAATCTTGAAGTTTATCTTACTAAAACCTGTGGTTCATTCTTAGCAACGGAGACAAAGAGGGCAAGGTGAGGAAACCACAAATAAACAGGGATGGACAGGGGTAATTTACTAATTCTTTCCTTCTAGTAAGCTGCAAAAGCCCACGTGTTTTTACTCTGCTAAAAGGTCTTCACAGCCTGTTTACTCTCATATTTCTCTCTCACAAACAGAAGAGGTGGTTTACATTTTAATTTACAAATTTAATTCTTATTCCATCTCCATCACATCTCATCTCCTCTTGCTTGCCTTCTCTTTAGAAGGATCTCCGGGTCTTAGTAGACCACAAGCTTCAAATGAGTCAACAGTGTGATGCAGCAGCAAAAAAGGCTAATGTTATTCTAGGCTGCATCCACAGAAATTGAGGGAAATAAGAGTCCCACTCTATTCTTCCTTGGTCAGACCACACCTGGAATACTGTGTCCAGTTCTGGGCATCACAATTTAAGAAGGATGTTGACAATTTATCCTTATGAAGAACAGTTGAAGGAGTTGGGTGTGTTTAGCTTGGAGAAGAAGACACTGAGTGGAGATATGAGAGCCATCTTCAAATATCTGAAGGGCTGTCACATGCAAGAGGGAGCATGCTTGTTTTCTCCTGCTGTGGAGGTCAGGACTCGAACCCATGGCTTCAAGTTAGAAGAAAGAAGATTCCAGCTAAACATCAGGAAGAACTTCCTACAGTAAGAGCTGTTTGGCAGCGAAATGGTCTCTTTACTCTCCTTCCCTGGAGATTCTTAAACAGAGGTAGGATGGCCATGTCCTGACCTCCACCTCACCCTACCAGATCCAGAAAGGTCATTATTTTACTACAGAAAGCTAAAACACACACACATGGTGCCCCTCTTCAGAATCACGTTCCACCTTCTGGGCCGGGGGCCGGGGGCCGGGAGAGACTTACCACACACTGCATCAGGACCGGCAGGAGGGGAGTCCCATGGGTGCCTCATGCGGCTCAGCAGGGCCTCTGTTCTCCTCTGGCTCAGTCCAGGCTGGACACAGCTTCTGCTGGAGGCTGGCAAGGCAAGACAGTCCTCCGTTAGGGTCCACCCTGGGCACCAGGACCTCCTCTGAACACACAGCCTTTGCGTCTGCCGCCCGTTTGGGAAGGAGGCTGGAGGCAAGAAGGTGAAACGAGGATGGGGGGGGGCATAGGCCAATGGCCTACCAGGTCCAGCATCCTGATCTCACAGTGGCCGACTATCTGGTACGCAGGATGAGACCCTCCCTGTCTGCAGACTGTCTTGACAGAGTGGTGCATGTAGACCCGAAGGAGCGTCTCCACCCCCATCATTCAGCCCAGACACTGAGGTCCGGCTCTGAGGCCTTCTGGCAGTTCCTTCCCTGCGAGAAGTGAGGTTACAGGGAATCAGACAGAGGGCCTTCTCGGTGGTGGCGCCCACCCTGTGGAACGCCCTCCCATCAGATGTCAAGGAGATAAAAAAACTATCTGACATTTAGAAGACATCTGAAGGCAGCCTTGTTTAGGGAAGTTTTTAATGTCTGATGTTTTAATGTATTTTCAACCTGTTGGAAGCCACCCAGAGTGTCTGGGGAAAATATTATATAATAATAATAATAATAATAATAATAATAATAATAATAATAATAATAATAATTCAGTATTAGCCTATTTTGGGAAACCCACAAGCTGCAGGGTCCAAGCCCAAGAGCCACACTCTCCCTTCCTGGGGTTCAGAAGCACCTCTGCCTCCATCTGCGGAGTCACAGCAGAGCCTTCATCCTGGCTAGTGGCCAAGCCCTCTCCTCCTCCGTGAATAACAACAACAACAACAACAACGATAATAGCAGTGAGGGAACCAGCAGAAGATCCTCAGAGCTGGACCTCAGTGTCCAGGCTGAACGATGGGAGTGGAGATGCTCCTTCAGGTCTACAGGGCCTTTGAGGCTGTTTAGAATGTGCCTCATCCTCTTCAAAAGCCATCCAGGTTGGTGGCCATTCCTGCCTCCAGTGGCAAGGAGTTCCAGAGTTTGGCTCTGCACTGAGTAAAGAAGGACGTTCTTTTCTCTGTCCCGAAACTTCCAACATTCGGCTTCATTGGATGCTGGCAAATCCCAGAGTCAGGAGAGAGCAAGGAAAACCTTTTCCTCTGCACTTTCTCCAGGCCACGCAAAACTTTTAAAACTCCCACCGTGTGGCCTCTTTCCCATCCTTCCTGTAATGTCCCAAATGCTGCAGCCCTCCTAAGCCTAAGAGGCTGTAGCTCAGTGTTTCCCCAGTGGGAGTTCCCTAGGGGGCACTCAGAGGGGGGGGGAGCGGGGGGGGTGGCTTGGAGGTGCCAATGACTACCAGAAAAGTTGGCATCCCTGAATCAAGTCCATCAGTTTTGTTGAAGGAATTAAACAAAATACCCTGAGTTGGATTTTGAATAAATGTCCAATTAGTTTGTTACTATTTGGGATTTTATGGTGTTATCATCTTCCTTGGGGGGTTATGCAAACCACTATTTAGCTTTTTTTTTTTTAAGAGGGTAGGAGGCAATGAGGATGACCTTTTGGAACCGAAGGGGCAGCAGCCCCCCCCCCTCCGAGTTTGGGAACTGCTTGTGTGGCTGTCCAAAACAAGACCCACCCACCCACCCTGTGCCCTCCTTTCCCCATCCACCCACCCCCCACTTTCTGTTTCCTCCCCTACTTAGGTTCAGATGCCCCACCCACTAGCACTGCCTTCTTTGAGGGGACATCCTAAACCCCCCCTCCAAAACCTCATTCCAGGGGTAAATATACTGTAGGGAACTCACAATTAAAATGAAATTGAAAACACCACTGACAAGTTCAATCAGACACAGTGGCCCTAAGCTCCCTTCAGAGGCAGCTGCATGCAGAAAGGGAAGTGGTGGCCCTGGGGCAGGTTGCCTCCTTGGGAGGGGCTACATTCCAGACCTTGAGGAGCCACCACAGACAAGGCCCCGTTTCTCAGGCCCTGTGTGCCCTCCTTCAAACACCAGCAGAAGGTGGAGCAGGCTCCCCGGGGGTCTTCTCTAGGGCTGGGCGGTCTCCCTTGAAGCTTTCAGCAGGGGGTTACTGGGGGAAGGGATTGTGGGGGCTGTTAAATCAGGGCATCAGCGAGACAATAATAGCAGAGGTGTGTTTGTGCACAGGGATGGGAGTGCATAAACGCCAACACACGCATCTGGCTTTTCACAAGCACAATCAAGCAGCCTTTAACTTCCATGAAATAAAATTAATCAATAGAATAAATTTGTGTCTGCTATTCGCTGTGATTCCTGCATTGCGGGGGCTGGAATGGGTGACTGTTGGGGGATGCCTTCTAACTCTACAATTCTCTGCATTTGGTGCTGCTGCTGCTGCGTGATGCTCAGCCTCACTCCGTGTGGTGCTGGGGGCACCTACACAACTGGGGTTCAGCCCCGCAGCCTGTTTGGGTGCCCGAACTGCAATCGCGGCCTCTCCCTCCAACCCACCCTGAGCCTGCCCGTTGTCCTGCCCCCGGGACCGCTGCGAATCCGGCCGGCCTGCGGGTGCGGGGTCCGCTGCCCTCCACGCACCCGTTGCTGCGGCTGTGCCAAGGCTGCCCTCCCGCTGGGCGCGGAGGTGCCCTCCCCTGGCAAGAAGAAGGACGTGCGACGGGGAGGCCTTCTGCTGCCCACTCGAGGGCTCCTCCGTCTCCAGTGACACCCACCTGTTTTGTGCGCACACACGCCTTCCTTCCCTCTGCGGGGCAGAGAAAGCGCCCCACACGCACCCCCCTGGTGGTGCTCCAAGGCAGGGGCCCTGGTGCCCTGTGGGTGGCGCGTGGGTGCCCCTGAGGCGCGCGCGCGCCCGGAGCTGCCCGTGGCCCTTTTCCCCGCATGGCGTGGGCTGGGTGCCGCGGCAAGGCCACGTGAAAACGCGCTGTGGCGTCTGCTGGCTCCGCCGGCCATGCTCGGCTCTCCCCACAGCGCCCGTCCCCACGGCTGGCGGGCGGGCGGACTCGCGCGCCGCCGCCGCCGCCTCCCTACCTGCGTGGCGGCGATGGTGGTGGCAATGGTGGCCTCTCCCGACACGTCGCTCCCGGCTTGCCCACAGCCGCCCATGGCACCGGGGACCGGGCTGGCGCCCTCGCCTCCTCCGCGCTGAATCTTCGCCTGGAGGGGGAGGACAGGCGGGGGCTGGCACGGTGCATGGGGCGGGGAGCGGGGCAGGCAGCCTCTCCCCATGCCCGCTGGCCAGCCCCCAGGCGCTCGCCCTAGCCAGACCCTGGCACCCCCCAGCTGGAAGCTGCTCTCATAGCCCCCCACCGCGCCCCAGATGGCAGCCCTCCCCCTGCCACAAAGCACACTGTGGAAGCACCTAGAATGGCAGCCGCGACGCCTTCGCTTCTCCTCCTCCATCCTTGAATGCCAGCCCCTGCCCTATCCACGCCTGGCAGCGGGGGGGGGAGCACAGCTGTGCCCCCTCCAGGCTGCTCACTTACCCCAGCCCCAGCAGGTGGCTCCCGCCAGCCCCTCACCGCCTCCTCCGCCTCCTGGTGATGCTGCTTCGGTGCGAACCGGGGGCTCCCCTGCTCGCCCCCCCCCAAACCCGCCACGATCGCTCCTCGCCAGCTGAGCGCCTCTGCATCGGCCGGAGACAGTTGCTAGGCAACCGCCTCCAGGAGTTACATATTGCATCTCGAGCAGGGCCCTCGAGATGCCTCCTGATGGGGGCTGGGGAGTGGGGAGACCCCTCTCTTAGACCTGGGGGGGGATCTGAGGGGGGGAAACACCCTCGCATCTGGTATGGGGGGAAACCCTTGTCCCCCAGTCGGGCAGGCGCATCCCTGTCTCACAGAGGCACGGCGCATCTCCTCGAAGCGGACGTTGGGGTTGCAACAGGAGAGGGGCTCCCTCTGTCTTTGCCCCTGCCGAAAAAGCACCCAGGCGCCAGGTGGGGCTGCGATGAGGGCAGGGCTTGCAGTGCCAACCTTGCCCACTTGCAAGAGAAAGCATCTCCGGCTCAGGCGCCCCCCGCGGCCCTGGATCTCCCCACTGCTTTGGGATTATAGGGGCACGGAAAGGGGTCTCTCTCCCCGCAGCGGCCTGGCCTGATCCTGGCTGGCCACCAACACCCAGCGAGCCTATTTGCATCTCTAGCCACCAGGTGGTTTCCAGGCTCTGGACCTGGAGGCAGCCTCAGGTGGGAGAGATTCCCCATCCTATGCTGTCGCTTAGGCGCAGATCCCAGGAGGCGCTTTCCAGTGCCCCCGTTTGCGCCAGGAAGCAGGTTCGCCCTCCCTGGAAGAGATCAGGGGCTGCTGAGCAACAGGTAACGTGGCCCTTTCGGCTCTGGCGGCAAAAAAATAGGAGGGCGAAGGAGCGGGATAAAAGGGCCATAAATTGTCAGCGGGAGGAGGAGGCGTGAGCGCAGCTGCGTGTTATTCCTGCTGTCGGTTATCTTGCAATCTATGGCCACTGTTTTTATTTGCAGCCGCTCGAGTTATATTTTAAACTGATTGCACGGCTTTGTCATGGCCTTCGGCCAATGCAATAAAATTTATTGGAGGAGCGGGAGCCTGGCTGCGGGCGAGGAGGTCTCTCCTCGGCCTCCACGCTCCGTGGCAGCCGCGCTCCGGAATGGCACCTGCGGTGAGCACGGAGGTTTTATTTCATAAAATACATATACCGCTTGATTGCAAAAAAAAAAGGAAAGGAAAAAAGCTCAAAGCGGTTTACAAAAAGATTTAAAAACAACATCAAGAAAATCTGACAGCAATACTTTAAAGCATAGGAAGAGGTTTAAACCCCACCAACTCTCTAAGCCTCTGGGCTCGGCTGCTCTAAACAAGGATGCTCTGAGCAGTTGAGGAGCAGAGTCCAGGAAAGGCGCCTGCCTGGTGTCCAGAGGCGGGGAGTTCCGAAGGTTTGGTGCTGCCACACTAAAGGACGGAGTTCTTACATGGACCCCCGAGGGTCTCCTAGTCCAACCCCTCGCAGTGCAGGAATCTAAATCTCCGCTCAATGCGGACGAGGCAATGCGTGGCATCTGGTGTCCCGATTCCGCTGACTGACTGGGCGCGCGGGAGGAAAATGGACCAGGTGGGCCACTGGCCTCATCCGTCCGCCTCTTGCTCTGTCCTGGGGCTGGCTCACACCCCGGGAAGGAGGGCGCTGGCCCCCTCTTGTTCAGCAGATGGGAAGGGCGAGGGGGCCGCTGTTCGCCTCCCTACACGCCACCGGCCGCCAGACTCTGGCAGGCAGAGGTAGACTTCCTCTGGTGCTGGAAGCTCTATTCTGTCAGCGTTCCTCCTCCGTCTCCACAGGCATCCAAGGGAGGTACTGGGGCTTCTGGCGTGCCTTGAAGACAACCCCCAGTGCGAAACAGTTAACTCCAATCTCGGTGTATGTCCCCAAAGTATGAGTCCTGCATAGCTGGGGGCTGGACTGCATGGCGCTTTGCGTCCCAATCAGTGCCGGATTTACGTATAAGCTAAACAAGCTATAGCATAGGGTCCCACTCTCTTGGGGGCCCCCTAAAAATGTAAAGGAGGAAAAAACATTTCCAAAATTTTAAGTTAGAGCTTCATAAAGTATTTCACTATTAATATACTTCTTAATTGTATTTCACTATTAATATACTTCTTCGTAATTGCATTTCAGTTCAACAATTACTTTGATAAAAACATATTTTGTGATGTGCAAATGGCTTGAGATACCCATGAGGTCCATCAATGACCATCTAGCATATATTCAACCCAGAAAACAGCGACCATTTGTTGTCAAAGGACAGCTGGACAGAGAAAGGGCCCCATTGCCTTCAGGAGATTAGGGCTTCATCAAACCTAAATCCGGCCCTGCTCAGGCACTCTGCACATGGTCAGGGACTCTGCTGTTTACTACTGTGCTGCTGAGCTGAGCCAGTATTGGATAGGTCCGAGAGAGAGAGAGAGAGGAGGGAGGAGGATTTAAGGCAGCCCAGTTAATCCTGCAGATGCCATTCATGCCCTTCCCTCTCTTACACATGGGGGGGGGAGGAATCGCAGAAATTCTGCCAGGAGGGAGCCGCATGTCGGGTTCCGGGGGGTGGGCTGCTCTGGAGGCCAGCAGGGCGGAGGCAGAGCCCTGCAGCTGCAACCACTGGACCTCGCTGCCCCCGGGCCAGCCGCGGCCATTCTGCCGGAATTACATAAGCCTCCGAGGTGGGGAGGGAGCGGCGCCTAGGGGGTGTAGCAGGGTGGGGACAGGAGCAGCGGCGGCGGCGAGGCTGACTCACAGGCAGGCGCTTACATAAGCCAGTCGGTCTTCTTGGTCGTGGCGGGGGGGGGGGCTGGGAGAAGGGGTCCCCTGCCCGCCCTGGGCTGTGCAGCCCCCGCCCGCCCCGGCTCCAAGGCAGGCGCCCCTCTCGCACGGAAGACTGCAACCGGGGGCCGGAATATACCGGTCCCTTCGCATGCCCCCCCATCCTCCAGGGTTCAGCATCAGCCAAAAGCAGAAGGAGGCAGGGTGCGCAAGGAAGGTCTGGGCTCCCCCAATTGCCCTGAGATGTGAGGGAAGAGAGCACGGAAGCTGTCTGGGAAGGAAACCCCCCTCCGAAGACCGCGAGGGGCTCATTTCCCCCCTGGCCCACCAGGCAGCCCCCATGGGAAACCCCCAGGCCCAAGCGCCCCCTCCTCCTCCTCTTGCAGACTCCAGCAACTGGCCTGATTGGGAAGCCTCGCTGTGGAGGCAGAGGCTGCCAGGGACCGGCTCCTCCTCCAGGAGTTGATCTAATCCTCTTTCAAAGCCATCCAGGCCGGCAGACCTCACTGCCTCCCGTGGGAGAGAGTTCCACAGTTTAACCATGCAAGAACGCCTGGACTAAAATTGTCTATCAAAAACTTCACCCTTGTGGTTTACCACCACAACAGCTACTCACTTTGGGTTTTAGTAAAGCAAACACATTTGTCAGCGCCTAAACAATTCCGAAAGTACTAGTAGATAAATAGGTACCGCTCCGGCGGGAAGGTAAATGCTGTTTCCGTGCGCTGCTCCGGTTCACCAGAAGCGGCTTAGCGAGATGAGCGCCGCAACCCCAGAGTCATCTGTGACTAGGCCTAACGGTCAGGGGCACTTTAAGCTTTAAATGATACCGAGCGCCAGAACAGCTTGGCCACAATCAGGAAATTTTGCCCATAGTATGGCCATTTTCCACCTCCCCATTTCGACTCTCTGGCACCCTGTCTGCATAACTGAGCAATCCTAAAATATAGACGCGCTTTTACTCTCGCAAGATTGAATGTCTGGCCCTCGGCTGGACTTCAGGGATGATTCCAACAGATTCCACACGAAAAACGCTTATGTCCCTGTCCAAATGGGTGGCACATGCCCTTCTGGCCTGCCCTCTTGATAAAGACTTGAGGAATGAGGTCATCACCCCTCTTTCATTGTCCATTCCGGGTCTCCCAGCCACTGTCCAGGGTCCTTTCTCTTGGCAGATCAAGATGGGCAGGTGACAGCAAAGGCTGCCAGGTTTTTAGCTGGGGCAATCAGAATAAGAGCCACTATTTGACTGCTGATTCAAAACCCCAAAATGTATTTGATATTAAAGGTAAAGGGACCCCTTTAGGCCGCGGACGACTCTGGGGTTGCGTGCTCATTTCGCTCAAGAGGCCAAGTGCCGGTCCGCAGACAGCTTCCGGGTCATGTGGCCAGCATGACTAAGCCGCTTCTGGCGAACCAGAGCAGCGCACAGAAACGCCGTTTACCTTCCTGCCGGAGCGGAACCTATTTATCTACTTGCACTTTGACGTGCTTTCGAACTGCTAGGTGGGCAGGATATTACTTGATATTATTACAGGATGTTATTTGATATTACTGACTTCCTATTTCTATTCTTTGTATATCGCATTGTTTTATTGCTATGGCTGATGGCCAACACAAATAAAGATTCATTCATTCATCATCCACCCACCCATCCCTGCACTGTGTGAAGGAAGCCTCCAGCCTTTTCGCCTTGGATTTCCCCGCTAACCCCGAAGGGGCTTGTGCTCTCTTCCCACTCCAGACACCCCATTCAGCTCTGAGTGCCCTTCTGCCCCTCTCATCCTGCCCCACATGGGTGACCTTGGGGGACAGCTGCTGTCTGTCTCAGCCTGGCCTGCCTCGCAGGGTTGAAGTGGGGATTGAAGGAGGAGGGGGAGAGAACCACGTGCGCCCCTTGGAGGAAAAGGTGGGGTATAATAAAATAAGGATAATAATTTATTGCTTATACCCCACCCATCTGGCTGAGCCTCCCCAGCCACTCTGGTTGGCTCCCAACAGAATATTAAAAACATGATAAAACATCCAACGTAAGAACTTCCCTAAACAGGGCTGCCTTCAGAGGTCTTCTAAAAGTCAGACAGTTGTTTATCTCCTTGACAACTGATGGGAGGGCGACACCACCGAGAAGGCCCTCTGCCTGCTATGAATGCAACAATAAACAAGGAGGTATTCTGAAGCTGGAATTCCTTCTTTTTCTTTTATTTCTTCTTCCTTTCTCCTGCCCCCTCCCCAGATACCCACAGAGGCAGCCTTCCACATTTTATTGCATGGCCAGTCTCAGACTGATACAAAAGAGAGGCATTATTGAGCTTTGGCTTGTCAAGGGGGGGGCGGGGAGAGAGGGAGACAACAGCCACCCCCCACCCCCTGGGCCTTCCCCACGGAGGAGGAGAAGGGTCCCCCCATGGATGCTGCTGCAGAGCTGTGCAAAATGCCTCGCTGGGGAGAAAAGTGCCCAGCGCCGGGGGAGAAGGGGGCAAGGAGACCCTGAGAGGACTGGCAGTCACTTGGGGAGGGAGGTGCAAGTGTTTGGGGGGTGGGCAGGAGGAAGAGGAGGGCTCAGAGGCCAGCCCTGCACTCCTCCCCACGGCGGCGCAGGAGGCCGGAAGCAAAGGCTGCCCCCCCCCCGGCTGTACAGGGGTCTTTGGTCGGAGTGTCGCCTCCTTTTGGGGAGGGTCAGAAGGAGGTCTCGCTGAGCCGCACTTTGGATGGGGCCAGCGGGAGGGGGGGCTCGCCGGGCGAGGGGATTGGGCTGGGGGGTCTCGGGGCCGCCGTGGCCCCCCCGCCAGCAGGGCCCCCGCCGCCACGCCTGGCCTTGGCCCCCTGCTGCTCCCTGGGGACCCACCGGGGGTCCGGCTGGGCCAGCCCAGAGGAGCGGGCAAGTTCCTGGCAGCGCTCCACAAAGTTCCCACTCAGGCGCCGACGGTCTGGGTCTCCGCGCTGCAGGTGGGGGGAGTCCAGGGGGAGCGGGTTCTCGCGGCTGAAGCGGCAGGTGGGGGCCGGGGAGCCCCTGGCCGCCTTGTCCTGGGGGCCGTCCGAGTCTTGACACTGGAGGCTGCTGGGGAAGAAGAAGAAGCAAAGGCAGATTATGAGGAATGCTCTGGAATGAAAGGAAGAAGACGTTAAAATGGGCCGTTCCACAAAGACCAGAAGCACCAAAGAAGAGGACAAAACTATTTATGTTACCGTATTTTTCGCTCCATGAGACGCACCTGAACATAAGACACACCTAGTTTTTAGTGGAGGAAAACAAGAAAAAACATATTCTGAACAAAACAGTGGATGTATGATTTTTGTGGTTCATGCTGTGGCCACAGAAATGTGATTTGACGGTGAGTTTGGGGTAGCCCAATGCAAAAATCCTGAGAATCCCTGTGGATCCGTGCTTTGCAATGACATTTTTGCGCCATTGCGGCCCCACGAAACAGTGGATGCAGGTTTTTTTGGTGCAGGCTGTAGCCATGGACATGCTATGTGATCTGATGGTGAATTTGGGGTGACCCAATGCAAAAATCCTGAGGATCCATGTGCTTTTACCTCCCCCCTCCCAGGCAGCCTCCTTTATCTCTAGCGTCCCTTATCTCCCTCCTGATCGCTTGCCGATCAGCTGCTCAGCTGCTTCCTTTCAACACTCTCTTCCCTCTTGTTTGTCTTAGAGTCTTTTCCTTAGCTGGGGCAGTTTTTTACTCCTCCTTTTCTTCTAATTTCTCTCCTCATTGCTTTAGTCTTCCTGTCTCCTCTCCTTACAAGTTTGCTCTTTAGCTCACCCCTCCCAGGCAGCCTCCTTTATCTCCAGGGTCCCTTATCTCCCTCCCGATAGCTTGCTGATCAGCAACTTTGTTTCAACACCCCCTTTCCTCTTTAAAAAAAAAAAAAAGCAGGACCTGCATTTTGCCCCTGGGCAATTCGGCTCCAGGGACCACACATTCGATCCATAAGAGGCACAGACATTTCCCCTTATTTTTTAGTAGGAAAAAAGTGTGTCTTATGGAGCGAAAAATACGGTGTGTGGCAACAGCAGCTGGAATATCGTATGTGCAGAAATGGAAAGAAGAAAAGGTTGCACCAAAGGAAGTGCGTCTTCTGAAAGTAATGGCCTCTGCAGAAATGGCAAAGCTGAGAGTGAAATGAAGAGAACAAAGTGAGAAACTTTTTATAGAGGAATGGAGGCCTTTTGTGGACTATCTTGAAAAAATATTACTGCCAAATGAAATTGCAGGCAGGAATTGAGATAAAAGCAGTGGGGGGGGGGGAAATGACAAAATAATTGTAATAAATAATGCAGTAATAAAGATTCGAGTATAAACATGGCGGAAGTGAGGGTGGGAAGTCAACTTACGAAGTAATATAATTATTTGATTTGAAGGTTATTGTGAAAATATTTGAAAAATTTAATGAACCTTATATAGATATAATCTGCGCCCATGAAGGCTAGAGTCCCCTGAGGGAGGGCCAGGAGGGCGCAAGAAGGGTCTGGCTGCAGGATCAGGCCGAGGGCCCATCTCGCCCAGCCTCCTCTTCTCACAACCAGACACCTCCAAGGGAAACCCCCAAACAGGACCTGTGTGCAAAAGTATTCCCCTAATGTTCCCCATTATCTGGTATCCAGAGGTAGACTGTTCCTGGGCAGGGAGGATCTGCTATCACAATAGGTCACCATAGGAAGAGCCTGGCAGCTGGATGAGGCCAAGGGGAGCCCATCGGGTCCAGCATCCTGTGCCCCCCGTGCCCAGCAAGTGGGGGCACACCAGGGGGGGGTCAGGCTGGCCAAGGCCACCCAAAGCAAACTGGTTGCGTTTCGTCTCCATGGTCTCTCCTGGCTTCAGAGACACCGAGACATCTCCTGGCCAAGGGGGCAAGGGGTATGCCTCTGCCATCCAGATGCCCATGAAGGGAAGCCTGAAGACAGGAGCCCCCTTCCCTCCTGAGGTTTCCAACAACCAGCAGTCAGAAGAGGCACAGCACAGCCAGCCATCCTTTGCCCTCTCCCCCTCCATGAATCTGTGCTGCCCTCTTTCGAAGCCACCCAGGCTGGTATGCCCTGCTGGGGAAGATGCCACCCAGAGCGAGTGACCCATGGGGTGCAGCTGCCCTCCACTGCCCCGGGGAAGAGCCGCTAGCCTGGAATTGTGAGCCCTTGGCAAGGAGACTGGGCTGGGGGTCGGCTTCCCCCCCTCCCTCCCTGGCCTCCCTCCACGCAGAGTGCCAATCTCTACCTGGTGCTGGCGGTCCAAGGAGCGCTGGGGGGAGCCAAAGGCCTGGCCGGGTGGGCCTCGAGGGAGTGGGAGAGAGCCAAGTCACACTGCTCCAGTTCCTGCAGAAGTTCCTCCTCCGAGAGACCCCCCGCGTCTGAGGAAGGCAGGAAAAGGGGGGGGGAGAGATGGAAGGAGGAATTTATGGGCCCAGCAAGTGATCAGCCTGCCTGTGCCAGGGGCTGGTGTGTGGCACAGCCGTTGCAGGAAAGTAGCCCTGGGGAGGAACAGCTGAAGCAGGTGGGTGGGGTTTAGCCTGGAAAAGAGGAGCCTGAGAGGAGATCCCCACGGAAGAGGGAACAAGCTGGTTTCCTCCTGCTCTGGAGGGGAGGACTCGAACCCATGGCTTCAAGTCACAGGGAAGGAGATTCAACATCAGGAAGCACTTTCTGAGGGAAAGAGAAGTTTGACAGTGGAACAGGCTCCCTCAGGAGGTGGTGGCCTCTCCTTCCTTGGAAGTTTTTAAGCAGGGGTCAGATGGCCATCTGTCCTGGATGCTTGAGTGGAGATTTCTCCATTGCAGGGGGCAGAACGAGGCGACCCTGGCCTTGGGGCTCCCTTCCAACTCTACAACATCCAACTTTGTTGGACTGGTCATGTTGTGCGGATGCCTGATGATCGTCTTCCAAAGCAACTACTCTATTCTGAACTTTAAAATGGAAAGCGTAATGCTGGTGGCCAACAAAAGAGGTTCAAAGACTCTCTCAAGGCAAATCTCAAAAAAATGTAGTATTAACACTGACAACTGGGAAACACTGGTGCCTGCGAGCGCTCCAGTTGGAGAACAGCCTTGACCAAAGGTGTCATGGGTTTTGAAGACACTTGAACTCAGGACACAAGGGAGAAATGTGCTAAGAGGAAGGCACACTTGGCAAATCCACACCGTGATCAACTCCTGCATGGAAACCCCACTATGGAAGGATGTGTGGATCCAGAATTGGCCTCCAGTCACTTACGGACTCACTGTTAAGGCCGTGTTCATGGAAGACAATCTTACTCGGCTATGAGGGATTGCCAGAGAAGACAATTACATGACTGTGATCTCGGGAGTGTGAGAATTTCACTCCTCCGTTGCTGGATGTGTGAGAGGCTTGGAAAGTGTGAGAACAGAAGTCAGTCTTATCTCTCTTCCGCTGTGCTGTACTTTTCTTTATTCTCTCCCTCTTGGGGAAGTGAGAGGACACCACGTTGCTTAATAAATCCCTTAGAATGCTACCTTCACGCTCCACGTTTGTTTCTGCTCTACTCTGCTGAGCGAGCATGCCATGCGCACGTCTTTTGATATGTGTCGCTGGGGTGCACCGGGACTGATTTGTGAATGTCCCAGGCTGCGCTTCGTCAGGAAGATGCCCGGAGAGGTCTGCCCCATTCCGGGGGCTGCGTGTGCCCCCCGGGCATGGTGGACTCTCCTTGGAAGTTGGGCGGCCGCCTGTGAGGGATTCTAGAGCTGTGCTCCTTGCACTGCAAGGGGTGGGCCAGATGACCCCTGAGGGACTCTTCAAACTCTACGAGAAAAGTGACTGCCCAGTAAGGAAGCAAGAGAGAGCCAGAAGTGCCCTGCGCTGCCTGCCAGAATCCGGCCATGGCACCCGGCCTCCCTGCGGCCTCCAGACCCCCACGTGGCTCTTCAGTTAATTCCTCCGCACATGCCTGCTGCCTGGGACAGGCACCAAGGCAGCTCCTGGGCCGGTGTGCCCTCCTGTGGGGGGACGACCAGCCCCGCTGCCCCCCGCCCCGCCTGGCTCACCTGCCGGCTGGCCCACCACCTCCATGGCGGTGGTGAGGTCCCACATCTGCAGGCTGCCATTGGTGTGGCCGGTGAAGAGGTAGCGGCGGGGGCGGGAGCCGATGCGGCTGGAGCCCTCGCACTCCTGCACCGCGAAGGCCGTGATGGGGGACCCGTCGACAGAGCGCACCTCGCAGATCCTGCGGAGGGCAGGGGGGAAGAGAAGGAGGGGGTCAGGGACAAAGGGGGCCCATCCAGTCCAGCCTCCAAACACCCCTGAGAAGCTAGGAATACAGGTAGACTGCCTCTGGACCTGGAGGCTCCATAAGAACAGAGGAAGAGCCTGGCTCATCTAGGTCAGCATCCTGTTCTCACAGAAACAACCAGAGGACCATAATAATAATAACAATAATAATAATAATAATAATTCATACCCCATCCATCTAGCTGGGTTTCCCCAGCCACTCTGGGTGGCTTCCAACAGAAGGTTAAAAATACATTAAAACATCAGTCATTCCCTAAACAGGGCTGCCTTCAGATGTCTTCTAAAAGTCAGATAGTTGTTTATTTCCTTGACATCTGATGGGAGGGCATTCCACAGGGTGGGTGCCACCACCGAGAAGGCCCTCTGCCTGGTTCCCTGTAACCTCCCTTCTCGCAATGAGGGACCCGCCAGAAGGCCCTCGGAGCTGGAGCTCAGTGTCCAGGCTGAACGATGGGGGTGGAGACGCTCCTTCAGGTATATTGAACCGAGGCCGTTTAGGTCTTTCAAGGTCAGCACCAACGCTTTGAATTGTGCTTGGAAACATCCTGGGAGCCAACGTAGGTCTTTGAAGACCGGTGTTACGTTGTCTCAGCGGCTGCTCCCAGTCCCCAGTCTGGCGACCACATTCTGGACTAGCTGCAGTTTCTGGGTCACCTTCAAAGGGAGCCCCACATAGAGCGCATGGAAGTAGCCCAAGCGGGAGATAACCAGAGCATGCACCACTCTGGCGAGACAGTCTGCGGGCTGGGAGGGTCTTAGCCTGCATACCAGGTGGAGCTGGTAGACAGCTGCCCTGGACACCGAATGGACCTGCACCTCCATGGACAGCTATGAGTCCAAAATGACTCCCAGGCTGCGCACCTGGTCCTTCGGGGCACAGCTACCCAATCAGGACCAGGGAGTGCTCATGGGATCCCACAGTCTCATGGAATCTGAGCACGAGTATCCCTCTCCCCTCCTGTGTTTTGCAGCAACTGTGATTCAGAAGCATCACTGCCTCCGACCGTGGAGGGCAGAACAGAGCCGTCCTGGCTAGTGGCCCTCCATAGCCCTCTCCTCCTCGGTGAATCTGTCCGGCCCCCTTCCCAAGCCACCCTGCCTCCTGGGGGAGGGAGTTCAACAGGTTATCTCCGCGCTGCTGCGCCAAGGAGGGCTTCCCCTGACCCACCTCTTGCCCGTGGAGGAGAGTCGCACGTAGAGCTTGCTGGCGTCTGGCACCACCCTCTGGAGGAAGACCTGCTGGTCGTCCCGTTCCCCAAAGGGGCCTGCAAGAGAGAGGGGAGGGGGGTCACAGGCCTGGCAAGGCGATGGCGGGGTGCTCCCCCGGGGGGCCCAACCCTCCCGTCCCCCCAGCCAGCCCCCACTTGCCAATGTCAGTGCCGGCGCTGCAGCCCCCGTGCCCGTCCACCGACTCCAGGGCGAGGATCTTGAAGGAGGCCAGCGGAGTGGAGCCGGGCTGCGTGGAGATCATGCCGCGGAAGCGGGTCACGGTCCATGTGCGGACGTGGTTGTTGTCAGCGCAGACTGGGGAGGAGAGAGGAGAGGCGGTGGGGGAAGGAGCAGGGGGCGGCAACGTGCGGCCCATGGGCCAGATGTGGTCCACAAAGACCGTTTTGAGCTGCCCCCAAACTGAGCTGCCCACTCGGCGAGTCCCCCACGTGCTGCACTAAACTGGTGCAACGCGATGCAGGGACTCGCCGAGCGACGCCCGAAATCACATCTGTGCATGCGCAGATACCATCATCATCATTTTTAATTTGTATACCGCCTTTCTATCTTACAACACTCAAAAAACAAAAAATGTACATCTTATAACAATCTAATGCAATACAAAAATGTGATCATAAAACATAACTTTAAAATAGGCAGCATACATAAAAAAGTAACATTCAACAGTCAATTAGAATAGTATAAAATAATATAACATATAAAAGTTAAACAGAAATCCACTCAACAGTTACAATAATATCTAAACTGTAATCAATAAAACAACGGCAAGTCACAGTACATGAAACAATACACATTGAGAAGCAGAGAGTGGGGCAGGGCAGGTGGAAGGAGGCCTTGCCCGATGGAGTCTCTCCTTCACAGTTCTTCCTCCAGGACCAGCTCGCTTATGAGGACTCCTAGGGCCGCAGGGTGGGGCAGATACCAAAAATCACATCTGCGCATGTCCAGACGATATAAATTGCACCTGCGCAGGCGCGATTTCCGGAGTCTGGGCACGTGCAGATGCGATTTCCGAGTTGCGCTGTGCCAGTCCAGCCCATAGATGATCTCCGTGGGAGTGATCTGACCCCTGGCTGGTAAACCTTGCCGACCTGTTTTTGACCCTTCCATCTGCTTGCCTCTTCCTCTTCTTTTGCCTAAGCTAAACAGCCACCTTTCCTCATCCCCTCGACCGTTTCGGCTGCCAGGCCCCCCTGGACCGCCCTCTCCCCTCCCCAGTACCTGAGATGAGGTGTCTCTCGGAGAGCATCACCTTGGTGACGGGGCTGCGGTGGACAGCAAAGGTCTGGAAGAGCTGGGGCCCCGAGCTGACCGTCTCCGGGTGCTGGACGATGACGCGGACCGTGCCGGAGCTGGTGCCGTAGGCTATCTCAATCCAGTTGCCACTGTTGCCTGGGAGACAAGGAAGGGCCCCGGGGTCACCCAAACTTCATGGCTCACTGTGGCCCCTGGGTGATGGGGACCCGGAGGGGAATCCCCACCAGACTGCGATTGGGGGGCTGTGCTGGATGGAGTGGGGCAGCGGACCCAGGACAGGTCCTCTCCAGGAACAGCTAAGGGCGCTGGGGATGCTTAGCCTGGAAAGGGGGAGACTGAGAGATGACAGGAGAGCCATCTTCAAATATCTGAAGGGCTGTACACAGAAGAAGATTGTATCCTCCTTCTCTGGAGGGCAGGACTCGAACCTGTGACAAATGGTATGGTTTGTATGGGCCAAAAGATGGCTGAAGAACACCGCAAAATGGATGTGAAGTCTTGGAACTGTCCGGGAACTGTGTTGTAAAAGCGCTAATGGAATGCGGAAGACATTGTGGTGTTTTGGCAAAAACAGTGTGTGCTGGGAACGGTGCAAGAACAGCACATACAAGGAGGCATGGAGATGGGCTACACAACACGACCTTCGAGGTATAATAACAACAACAAAAATAAAAATTTCTTATTTATACCCCGCCCATCTGGTTGAGTTTCCCCAGCCACTCTTGAATCAATAAAGCAATATTACAGAGAAAATCCAATATTGGTTGTCTGAGGTTTACTTGTGCCTTCCTAGAGTGTACTGGGTCTCATCTACGTTAAAGACCTAAACAGATTAAAAGAACCTAATTGGTCATTACAAACCAACAGATTCAAAAGGCAATGAAGGAGATTCCAGAGTCATGGAGCCACAGAATCGCAGAGTTGGAAGGGAACCCCAGGGGCTCCATGGTCCAATCTGACCAAACATGAGGAAGAACTTTCTGACAGCCGGAGCTGTTTGGGAAGGGGAGGTGGCAGCCGCTCCTTCCATGGAGGTTTCTAAGCAGAGGTTCATATCTGAGATTCTTGCATTGCAGGGGGTTGCACTAGATGGCCCCCGGGGAGGGCTACATTGCTGAAGCAAGTAGAGAAGGGGGCAGAAGGGCTAGCTGCCCAGACCCCCCTTGCCCAGCTCTGAAGGCAGAGATGGGGGGGCAGGGAGGAGGAGGAGGAAGAGGAGGAGGAGGAGAGGCCCTTACTGCTCTTGGGCGTCAGGTAGACACTGAGGGCGGTGATGGCATCCTCCGAGGGATCACGATAGAGCTCCGTCACCAGAAGGTCGTTGTCCTTCATGCGCAGCGGGAACTTCTGAACATCTAAGCGGACAATAATAAAAAATTATTATTTCTACCTCGCCACTCTCGGCGGCTTCCAACAAAAAATTAAAAATACATTAAAACATCAGTCATTAAAAGCTTCCCTAAACAGGGCTGCCTTCAGATGTCTTCTAAAAGGCAGATAGTTGTTAATTTCCTTGACATCTGATGGGAGAATGTTCCCCAGGGCGGGCGCTGGCGCCACCACCGAGAAGGCCCTCTGCCTGGTTTCCTGTAACCTCACTTCTTGCAGGGAGGGAACCGCCAGAAGGCCCTCGGAGCTGGACCTCGGTGTCCGGGCTGAATGATGGGGGTGGAGACGCTCATTCAGGTATACAGGACCAAGGCCATTTAGGGCTTTCAAGGTCAGCACCAACACTTTGAATTGTGCTTGGAAACGTCCTGGGAGCCAATGTAGGTCTGTCAAGACCGGTGTTATGTGGTCTCGGCGGAGAGGAGAAACCGCGTGGAGTTTGGTTGCCCTGTCTGCCTGGCCCTCGCTTTTCCCTCCACGCAGAAAGCACGGGGTCCCCGTTGGCCCTGGAAAGGGCTGGAGGAGACCTCCGTGCCAAGGAGCCTCCTCCCCATCACTCACCTACATAGTAGATGGACCCGTTGTTGCACCCCAGGAGCAAGAAGGAGCCGGCCGCGTCGTAGCTGTTGATGGGGACCATGTCCTGCGTCTGTGGGGGCCGGAAGGAGGGAGAGCAGTCAGAAAAAGAACGGGGAGGCGAACAGGCGGCAGACGGCAAGCTCATAGCCCTCTCCAAATATCTGAAAGGCTTGTTTCTTGCTGCCCCAGGAGGCAGGACCTGAAGCAATGGCTTCCAGGTGCAAGAAAGGAGTTTCAGACTAAATCTTAGGACAAACTTTGGGAAGATCCATTTGACAGTGGAACGGACAACCTGGGAAGGGGACGGGCTTGAAAGAGAGGTTGAGTGGCCCTCTGTCGTGGGGGTTCTAGCTGCAATCCTTGGTCTAGGTGGCCCTCGGGTTCCCTTTCCACTTTTCGATTCTCTGGTTCTCTTTTGAGGACAGCAAATGGGAAGCCAGAGGAGGACAGCCACAATGATGCACCTGTGAGGCTGCGGATGAGGGGAGGGAAATGTGGGGTGTGATCTATGAGAGGCAGTCAAGTAGAACATTCCTTGCAATGCTAGAGGAGACATGTGAGGGAATGTTTGGTTCAGCCAGTCAAAACCTCCTGTTCCTCCTGGCCTGGAGCATCTTTCCTTTTGCATGTGGGAGTGACCTCACCTGTCCAGGTAACAAAAGGATGAGTCACGCAGCACACCTCCCTCTTTTTGAATCCCTTCTACGTTTGACCAGCTTTTACCTAGGACTGCTCTGCTAGCTCTCAGAAGCACTGGGATTATTCCCTCATATGGGGTTGATCCACATGTACATATTTGTAATAAGTCTGCCTTCAGGAATCCAACTGTGAACTGATGTGAGTAAACTTCTTTTATTGACTTTGAATAAGGTTGTGGCCTCTTTATTCTTTTAAGAGGGATTCAAAGGAATTTACCAGGAACGTGCAATTCAACCTGAGACAGACTGAATTGTATAATAGTGAGAGGCTCACACGAGCCTGCAACCAGCCATCTGCTGTGCATGTAAAAAGGGGAATGTAAACTCTGCAAAGTAAAGAAACTTGCTAGCGCATATATATCCTCTCCTGCCTCCCTGAACATTCCCATAGGAAAAGCCATGGGGAACAATTCACAAAATAAATATATCAATAGACACTTTTTTGGGGAGGGAGACTTGACCTGTTTAGGGTCACCCCAGAAACTGCACATGGTACTCAAGAGGAGCCGAGCCCCTGAGACCCTTGGCTCTGTTCTGCGCCCCCCCCCACCTCCCAGCAACCACCTTTTTCTCCCCCGACCAGATGCTGCCGACAAGCTCTGGAGGTGGCTTCCAGGAGAGGAAGTCTGCAGCCACAGCCCCTGCCACCCTTCACCCAGAGACCGGGCGCCTGCCCACCTGCCCACCTGCCAGTGTTTGGTGACTGCGTTCCAGACGCCAATCTTCCCCGTGTGGCTGGTGGCGATGAGCTGGCTGCCCACGAAGAACAGACCCTCCACGGGGACTCCCAGGTGGAAGACACCTAGAGGGAAAGAGAGAGGGTCTGAGGAACATTCCCGTCGGATCAGACCAGGAGAAGAGGGCCAAAGGGGAAGTCCCAAAGTGGGGCATGAAAGGCACAAGGGAGCCTCCCCCCAACCTCCAGAGGCAGGAGGAGTAGCCTTTGGGGCCCCTACAGACCCGCCCAGCCCCCTTTTAAAGATCTCGTGGGAGAACAGTGTTTGTGGGATGTGAAGCAACCAAGAGAGGCACTGCAAGAATGGAAATTTCGAAGAGAGATGCGTCAGTGAGAGGACAAACACCTTCCTGATGCCCCCTGCCCAGGCAAATTTGAGGAGAAGATAAATCAAACAGAAACCTTTATTCATCTACTTTAAATATATACTCTTATGAAACTGCAGGTTATTACAATAATCCTGCCAGTGTTCTGATCTGTTTACAATTTGTCTTCCAATATTAAACCATTTCCATAAAATTTACAGCATGTTATGGTCTAAATGAAAATGATATTAAAATAATTTATCAATATCCAGCCTGGGAGGGGGGAGACATCTAAACTAGTGGCTATCCCCACACCAGCTGCTAGACCCCATGACTGGGAGCTCACTGGGCTTGGGGCTGGGACAATGCCAGGGGGCAGCAGGGCTTGGGGGCTGAAACTCCCTGAGGCTGGACCTGAGTGCCCCTTGGAGGGGCCATTCCACTTGGCCCTGGGCAAGGCCAGTGCCTATGAGCTCCCCCAACTGGAGGCTGCCTGGTTCCGCCCTGAAGCGACCCCCGCAGGGGCTGCCAGGCCTCACCAATCTCTGTGCCGTTCCCGTCGGGCTGCAGAGCCCAGAGGAGGATCTCGCTGCAGGAGGCGGCCGCCACCATCTTGTCGCTGTCTCCCAGGGAGCCCCCGAGCACCCGGGCGTTCAGCGCCAACCGCTCAATGACCCAGTCCAGCCGGGGGCTACAGAAAGCCAGCTGCCAGCCAGACGTCTCTTTCATCCTAGGGGGCAGAGAGAGCAGTCAGGCAGGGGGTGAGGGGCTGGGAGGGAGGGAAGGATGGGGCTCTTGGACCCCAGAGCATCCAGCTGAACCTCTGGGCTGGGGGGGCCCAAGAGCAGGGGTCAGCAAACTTTTTCAGCAGGGGGCCGGTCCACTGTCCCTCAGACCTTGTGGGGGCCCGGACTATACAGTGGTGCCCCGCAAGACGAAAAACCCGCTAGACGAAAGGGTTTTTCCGTTTTGGAGGCGCTTCGCAAAACAAATTTCCCTATGGGGTTGCTTCACAAGACGAAAAAATCTTGCATCCCCCCGCAGTTTTTTTTTTTTGCTTTTTTTGCCCTTTTCCTAAGCCGCTAAGCCGCTTATCAGCTGATCGCTGGAAGCCGCTTGACAGCTCTAGCACTAATCCGCTAAGCTGTCAATGGGCTTGCTTCGCAAGACGAAAAAACCGCTAGACGAAGAGAATTGCGGAACGGATTAATTTCGTCTAGCGAGGCACCACTGTATTTTGAAAAATAAATAAAAATGAACAAATTCCTATGCCCCACAAATAACCCAGAGATGTGTTTTAAATAAAAGGGCACATTCTACTCAAGTAAAAACATGCTGATACCTGGACCGTCCGTGGGCCGGATCTGACCCCTGGGCCTTAGTTTGCCTCCCCATGCCCAAGAGGGTCACTCACCGGTAGCAGACGAAGAACTGAGCAAAGGCCACCGCAATCCAGTTGTGGTGCCCACAGACCAGACGCACCACGCCAGGGTCACCCATCCCTCCTGGAGGAAAGAGAGACACTGAGCAAGGCCCCCTCCCCTTCCTGGCTGTTCCCTTGTGGGACACCCCCCTTCTGGCACCCGAGGCCAGTGGAAATGGGGAACTGGGATCACCACAGGCCAGCTCCCCAGCCTCGCCTGGTCACATCCCCGGGGGTTAAAGAAGCCCCATTTGGGATGCATGTGGGATGTGATACATACAAGTAGCAGTCAAGTACAACATTCCTTGTTTTGCTAGAGTGGACATGAGGGGGAATGTTTGGTTCAGCCAGTTGAAAGCTTCCTGTTTCCTCCTGGCTGAGACATCCTTTCTCTTGCATGTGACTAGAGGTGGATGTGACCTTACCTGTCCAGGTAACAAAAGGACAAGGCATGCAGCACTCTCTCTGTTTTTTATTTCCTCCGTCATTGGAGTAGCTTTTTAGCTAGAGATGCTCTGTTGGCTTCCAGCCACTAGGACACTGGGATTATCCCCATATAGGATAGATCCACATGTATATACTTTGTAGAGTTTGGAGAGGAGTTTGGATTCGATATCCCACTTTATCACCACCCTAAGGAGTCTCAAAGCGGCTCACAATCTCCTTTCCCTTCCTCGCCCACAACAAACACTCTGTGAGGTGAGCGGGGCTGAGAGACTTCAGAGAAGTGTGACTGGCCCAAGGGCACCCAGCAGCTGCATGTGGAGGAGCAGGGAAGCGAACCCGGTTCACCAGATTACGAGTCCACCACTCTTAACCACTACACCACACTGCCCCTCATGGGACCATGTCATCCACTCGGGGAATCACTGACCCCGAAAATGGGAACAAGGAAGGTGTGCAGCTCCCTAGTTGTTGCCACTGCTGCCCCCGTTTGACAGCAGAGAGGGTGGGGTAAGGGAGACCCCCCCGCACAGTATCTGAGACCCAGACCCAAACTCCCTCCTGCTGGCAGCCCCTGCACCTTCTTCCCCCATCTCCCTGGAGGGGCACGTACCTGTGGCTGAGGCCCTCTCCTCCAGCAGCCGCCCCAGGAGCCCTGCATTTCCCAGGTTGGGGGGCATGGTGTTGCTCCGGCGCACCAGGCCCCGCTCCGAGAAGTTCCCTGCGCGGGCCGCCAGCTGTGCTCCCGTGACGCTGTGGCGGTTCCTCCGTTTGGCAGGGAAGACTGGGAAGGAGAGGAGGGGCGAGGATGGCTGAGCAAGAGGGCAAGGTGGGGGAGGCAGAGCCACCCTAGCCTTAGTCATGGGCACCGGGACCTCCACCCCCAGCCTCAGCGCTGGTTGCCCATTTGCCATGGGCTGCTCAAGGTGTTAGTATTAGTACATAAAGCCCTTAACCACTTAGGACCAGTTTACCTGCAGTATCTCCTCACCCCTCTTGTGCCCACCTGACCACTTAAACTGGCAGAACTGCCACATAATCCCTGTTCCATGTTTATAAGAAATCAATCTTTTAGACTGGCAGGACCTGCACTTTGGAACTCCCTGCCCCTTGACGTCAGGCAGACACTCTTTCGGGCACTTGCTAAAATCATTGTTTAGACATGCCTGCCCAGGCGCTTAGAAAGTCCATGAAAGTTTTAATCTGCTTTGTATATTTTAAAGCAGGCATGTCCAACAGGTAGATTGTGATCTACTGACAGATCACTGGACGTCTGTGATAGATCACTGGCTCCCCCCCCGAAGAAGTTCACTGTCAGTTTTTAATTTTGTGAGTAGGTCGCAGTCTCTTGGGAGTTGGCCAAGTATTGTAGATTTTACTTGATAACATTGTTTTATCCTTTCATAAACTGCTTTGAGGGTTGCTGATCAATCAAGTGGTGTGCAAATTTTATGGAATAAATAAGTAAATCCAAAGTCCCCCAAAGCTCCCCCTCCCTTCCCCAGGTGTGCCCTGCCTCCTACCTGGTGGCGGCAGGTAGCCGTTGAAAAGGACACTCCCGCAGGACGAGCGCTCCAGCTCCTCATGTAACTGCAGGCGGCGCACTAGACAGAAGGGAAGCAAGGAAGAGGGTCAGATCAGCCACCGTGGCCTTGGACCCTGGGGGGCACTGAGGCCCCTTGCCCTCCCAGTCCTGCTGCCTCTCTGGAGGTGGCATTAGACACAAGGGAAGCAAGGAAGAGGCTCAGATCAGCCACCGTGGCCTTGGACCCTGGGGGGCACTGAGGCCCCTTGCCCTCCCAGCCCTGCTGCCTCTATGGAGGTGGCACTAGACACAAGGGAAGCAAGGAAGAGGCTCAGATCAGCCACCGTGGCCTTGGACCCTGGGGGGCACTGAGGCCCCTTGCCCTCCCAGCCCTGCTGCCTCTCTGGAGTGGCTCCGAGTGCAGCAGGGGGGACTGGGACAGAAAATTTAAGCAGGGAGAGCAGAGACAAATCACAAAGGCACCAACTATTTGGGACCACAACACGGTGCAAGCCCCCCCACCCCCAAAATTCAGACTTTGCAAAAACAACAACAAACCACGTGCTGCCCAGGCAAGTCGGATCCCCCTTTGTGCATACCTAGCGGTGTGATCCCGTAGAACTGTGCTTCGTGCAGGAGCAGTGAAACGTTGGTCCTCCTGGGGGCAGAAAACGAAAGGTCACCAGGGAGCCTCACCCCCCCCCCAAGTCTGCATGGCAGACACCCACCCGCCAAAAAGGCCAGAGGGAAACTGAGGGCTAGGAAGAAAGGTTCAAGCATTCGTAATTTTTTGTTTAGAGAACTGGCAAGAAAGAGGTGGCAAGACAGAGGTTTAAAAGATGATGCATGGCCTGGAAGAAGTGGGGACAGAGAAGTTGTTCTCCGTCTCTCCTAACTCTAGAACTCTTGAAGATGCAGCGAAGCTGAAGGCTGTGAATTTCAGGACAGAGAAAAGGAAGTCCTTTTTCACTCAGCAGAGTTAAACTGTGGAACTGATGGCCACCAGCCTGGATGGCTTTACAAGAGGACTGGACAAATTCATGGAGGAGAGGGCTCAGATTTCACTTGTGGGTTTTCCAAAAGCAGCATTTGTGTTCGGTATCATTCGTCACAAAACAGGGCACAACCAGCCTCCCAAGGAATCTCAGAAGAAAGTGCTAGAACAGCAGAGCACCAACACAGACCCCCCCTCCACCCCCCAGCTCCATGCCCAGCCTAGAGAGGCTGCTGAGGTCTTCCCACCGCACCTGATGTCAAGCTCTTTGGTCCGGAGGAAGTTGAGGATGGGGGCAAAGATATCGGGGTCTCGGTCGATGAAGATCTAGAAGAAAAGAGACAGGGGGGGTGTTTGGCTGAAGACTTGCACCAAGGGACTTGCAGTGTGTCTCAAAAAAGCCGAGCCAAGTGATTTGCCTGCCACGCCACAGCTGCTCACTAAGCCCCATTTGATGTTTTGAAGCACTCAATGCGACTGCAGCCCTGGGAAGAGAAGCTGCTCAAAGAGTCTGATGCGAGAAGGGGGATGAAGGCCAGCGTAGCAGACAGAAAAACACAGTTTGTGTGCTGCAAAGGGAGAGCCCCATCCCAGCTGCCATCCGCTGCTGCCAAAGTCAGCTTATAATTTATGTATTTATTTCATAATAATTATATACCAATGGATTGTCAAAAGAACCTCAAAGTAGTTTCCCCAAAAATAAAATAATAAAAGTATCACTGAGAAAAATGAGCAACAATCATTTAAGACATTCAAAAAGTTAAACTAACTTATAGAATATTTTTTTTTTAAAAAAAGTCCAGTAGCACCTTAGAGACCAACTAAGGTGCTACTGGACATTTTTTTATTTATTTCGACTGTGTCAGACCAACACGGCTACCTACCTGAATCTAACAATAGACTAAAAAGAGATCAAAACTCACATCAACTTTCTAAGCATCTGAACAGGCTGGTCTAAACAAAAATGTTTTTAGCAGGTGCCAAAAAGACAATCATCATGCTTGCCAATAGGCAGGGAGTTCCATAGTGTTGCCACACTAAAAGATTGAGTTCTTACCAATGTGGCATCTGTAGTAGTGCCAGTTCCACCAATCAAAACTTGTTTATGCTTCCACCCTTGAGAGACAAGCTCCACAGGAACGAAGCCCAGAGAACCTCTTGGGGGAAAATTCTCATTCTCCCCATTTAGGCAGATGTCATTCTGCATATGTGCTGGGTGTTCATTTCACTTAATTTCTCACAGCACAGAGAGGGAACGTGGGGCCTCCAGACATTAGGAAGAACTTTCTGATGGCAAGAGCCATCTGACAGAGGGACAGACTCCCTTGGAAGGTGGCAGATTCTCCTTAAGGTTCTATATTGGACTCCAGCTCCCATCAGCCCCTTGCTAGGGGGGTCAGGGATGATGGGAGCTGCAGTCCAAGAGGGCACCAGGTTAGCTACCCCTCCTGCCACCCTCTGTGCCACCCTCATCCCGCTCTCCAGGAACAGAGCAAGGAAAAGGAGCTCAGAGCCACTCACCGCCCCCGTTTCATCCTTCAAGGTGGAGATCCGTCCGCTGAGGAGGCTGCAAGTCAAACAGATGCAGGTGAGGCTGCTGCTGAATCAGGGCAGGCGAGGCTGGAGAGGCAGAGCCACTCTGAAGGCCTGCGCTCAAGGCGGCTTTCCCTGCCGCCACTGAACATGCAGCCTCTCCTCTCACCATGGAGACCCTTGGCTGCTCAGAGGCAGCTCTGCAGGGCAACCCAGGAAATGGGGCTCTTGGGGGCCGAGCATCCTGAGCCTTCTCCCAGCAACAGCCCTCCCCCTGAAATGCTTGATGAGGCCTCCAAGTCCAGGGGAGAGACGCTCTGCAGCCCAGCCAGCATTCCCTGGGCAGGGGGTCCCAGGGCTCAAGGACCAGAGCAGATGGGGCTCTACGTGGGGCTACACAAACACACACATCACGCAAGAGGACAAGAAATACCTGCAATGGGGCTACACCTTAATTTATTAGTTTTTAAGTAATACCTGTGACCCAACCTTTTGACCAGTGATGCTGAAGACAGGCAGCCTCCAACAACAGGTGTGGGGGACTCCCTGGTCCTGAATGGGGTAACTGTGCCCCTGAAGAACCAATTTGCGCAGCCTGGGAGTCATTTTGGACTCACAGCTGCCCATGGAGGCTCAGGTCCATTCGGTGTCCAGGGCAGCTGTCTCTCAGCTCCATCTGGTATGCAGAATGAGACCCTTCCTGCCTGCAGACTGTTTGGCCAGAGTGATGCATGCTCTGGTTATCTCCTGCTTGGACTACTGCAATGCGCTCTACGTGGGGCTACCTTTGACGGTGACCTGGAAACTAAAAATCAATCCAACATGTGGCAGCTAGACTGGTGACTGGGAGTGTCCGCTGAGACCACATAATACCGGTCTTGAAAGTATACCTGAAGGAGCGTCTCCACCCCCATCGTTCTGCCTGGACACTGAGGTCCAGCGCCGAGGGCCTTCTGGCGGTTCCCTCATTGCAAGAAGCAAAGCTACAGGGAACCAGGCAGAGGGCCTTCTCGGTGGTGGCGCCTGCCCTGTGGAACACCCTCCCATCAGATATCAAGGAGATAAACAACTACCTGACTTTTAAAAGACATCTGAAGGCAGCCTTGCTTAGGGAAGTTTTTAATGACTGATGTTTTATTCTGTTTTTAATCTGTTGGGTGCTGCCCAGAGTAGCTGGGGAAACCCAGCTGGATGGGTGGAATAATAGTAATAATACTAATAATAATAATAATAAAATTATTATTATTACCCCGCCCATCCGGCTGGGTTTCCCGGCCCCTCTTATAATTAGGGGTGTATATGCTCAAAGACGACTGAGGGGCTCTTCTCCCCGACCCCTCCCCCCTCCTGGGCACCTGGAAAAGAAGGAATCCGGGATCCAGGTGAGGGTCTGGCGGGAGGTGCTGAACCTGCAGAAAAAGGAGGAGGAGGGCGGGCCATGAGCGCAGGCCGCGCAGAAGGGCCCCGCCTCCCCCGCCCGGAAAGCGGCTGCCCTGAGGACTAGCGCCTTGGCTGCCTTGCGCGGGCCTCCCCCCCCCGCCGAGGGGGCGTGGCCAGGGCGGTCTCCATGGCGACGCCGACCCCTCCCCACTCGCCTCCGGCCGCCCACGTTCAGCTGCACCAGCTCCGCGCCGCCGCCCGCTCGACTCGCCGCCATCGCCCGCCGCCGCCGGAGCCGCGACCGGCTCCCTTCCGGGCTGAGGGCCGCTTCCGCGCGCTGCCCCGCCTCCGCCGCGACGCCATTGGACGCAGGGCCGCTCCAGTCCCGCCTTCCGCCGCAGAGACCCCGCCCTCCTCCGGAGCCCATTGGCCGGAACGCGTCCTCGTCGCCCATTGGCTCGCTGTGACGGGGGAGCCCGCCCTCCCTCTCTCGCCATTGGCCACGGGCGGACAGGCGGTTGGGTGCGGTTCCTCGGGGCGGAGCCCTTGGCGTAAACAAACGGCGGTCGCCTCCGCTGATAGGCCCGGCTCGTCCCGCCTCGCTATTGGCCGCGTCGCTTGGGGCTTCCTTGGCTTGGGTTGGGCGTCGGGCTCGAGGGCCCGCCTGCTCGGCGTCTCCATTGGGTTTGAGGGCCTGAAGGAGGGGCGTGTCGGGGTCAAGGGTCGCGGACCCGGGGTCAAAGGTCAAGGGCAGAAAGGGCGGGAGGGGAGGGGGAATCCCCTCCGGGCCCAGAGGGAGGAAGCCCGGCTGAGGGGTGGAAGCGCAAAGGACTGCGGACCATGAGGTCCAGTCGGGGCCACTCGCGGGTTGCGGCGCTCCCCTCGCTTGTTAAGGGAGAAACCCGAGGGCTCCCTGGGACAAGAAACAAGGACACCAACCAGGATTACTTGGGGCAAAAGAGCAGCCTGTGGGCTTGGCCTTTATTGAACTGTTGCAACAGGGTGCTCCCCTCACCTGCAGGAGAGAGGAGGGACCCAGAAAAATGGTGTGCAAGGCCTTATAAAGACTTTTGAAATTGCCACCCTGTAGATCAAGCCCACCCCCAGAAACATCATACATACATCACAGAAGGGGTGTAATCTAAGACCACCCTTCAGATACATCACAGAAAAGGCGGTCTAAAACAGAAATTTGAATATTGTTTTTCTCCTGTTGTTGTTTATCTCCTGTCTGGCAGGTTACTTGATTGGATTTCCTGGGGAGCCTGGCCAGTCTTTTGTAATGATAAATACTTAGTTCCTGAGCCATGTCACAGGCTCACCCCTATTCAAACAAAGACATACCCTTAAGACAGGATTTGTGGAGGAAAAGACAATGGGGAGGCTTTTCCATTTTGACCTTGCAGAGAAAAAATTTGCTCAGTTTAGGAATCAAAATGGTTCCAGGTTGGCCTTCCTGACCTGATCTATGTATGTGGTACACTTATGAAAATTATCATATATTTAAGAGCATAAGATTCCTATCACATTGTAGACCACCTTTTCTGTGATGTAGGTATGATGTCTTTGTCCATGGAGTTTTCTTGGCAGGGATACTGGAGTGGCTTGCCGGTTCCTGCTCCAGGTGGATCACGTTTGGTCAAACTCTCCACTATGACCTGTCCATCTTGGGTGGCCCTGCACAGCATAGCTCATAGCTTCTCTGAGTTATTCAAGCCCCTTCGCCACGGCAAGGCAGTGATCCATGAAGGCAAACCTAGACAGCATCTTAAAAAGCAGAGACATCACCTTGCCAACAAAGGTCCGTATAGTTAAAGCCATGGTTCTCCCAGTAGTGATGTATGGAAGTGAGAGCTGGACCATAAAGAAGGCTGATCACCAAAGAATGGATGCTTTTGAATTCTGGGGCTGGAGGAGACTCTGGAGAGTCCCATGGACTGCAAGAAGATCAAACCTCTTCATTCTGAAGGAAATCAGCCCTGAGTGCTCACTGGAAGGACAGATCCTGAAGCTGAGGCTCCAAGACTTTGGCCACCTCATGAGAAGAGAAGACTCCCTGGAAAAGACCCTGATGTTGGGAAGGATGGAGGGCCCAAGGAGAAGGGGACGACAGAGGACGAGATGGTGGGACAGTGTTCTCAAAGCTACCAGCATGGGGGAGGCAGTGGAAGACAGGAGGGCTGTCGTGCTCTGGTCCAGGGGGTCTTGAAGAGTCGGACACGACTAAACGACAACAACAACAAGTTATGATGTATCTGGGGGGTGGTCTTGGGTTACACCTGTAATAAGAATTTTAAGTTACAGATATGTAGCCGTGTTGGTCTGCCATAGTCAAAACAAAAAAATTCCTTCCAGTAGCACCTTAAAGACCAACTAAGTTAGTTCTTGGTTTGAGCTTTCGTGTGCATGCACACTTCTTCAGATTCCAGTGTATGTGAAGAAGTGTGCATGCACACGAAAGCTCATACCAAGAACTAACTTAGTTGGTCTTTAAGGTACTACTGGAAGGAAGAATTTTAAGGTACAAAATGTTCATAAATGTACCAACCAAGCACTTAAATAGATCAGCACAGGAAGACTGACCTGAAATCATTTTTGATTCCCAAACTGGGCAAATGTTTTCCCTGCAAGGAGGGGTTGGTGGTCAGGGAACCTCCCCATTGTCTCAGGAATTGAGTAATCAGCATTTTAATGGGTGACAGACTATCAGGAAAGGCAATCAGATAACCTGGCAGACAGGAAAAACAACATTCAAATTTCTGTTTTAGACCACCTGTGATGTAGGTATGATGATTTTTGAGGGGTGGTGGTCTTGAGCTACACCCCTTCTGTGATGTATGTATGATGTATGGAGGGGCAAGCACACATGGTTTGGGGTCCTCCTCCTTTCCTGTGGGTGAGGGGAGACCCTGTTGCAACAGTCAATAAAGATCAGGCTTCCTAGCTGCTTTGCTTCTCAATATTCTCTGGTTAGCCTCTGTTATTTTCTCCTACCGATGGAGAACCTACAAAGGACTCTATAAGGGAATGTTGTAAACAAAAATATGCCCCTTTCCCTTATGGGGTATCCAAGAGCCCATATAGAGTCCTTACATAGGTTTCCTATTGGTAGGAGAAAATAATGTGCAGGAAAGGAGGAGGACCCAGAAAAATGCTGTGCAAGGGCTTATAAAGACTTTTGAAATTCCCATCCTGCAGATCAAGACCACCCCCAGAAATCTCATACATACATCACAGCAAAGGTGGTCTAAAACAGAAATTTGAATATCTCCTTGTTTATCTCTTGTCTTGCAGGTTACTTGATTGGATTGCCTGCGGAGCCTGGCCAGTCTTTTGTAGTGATAAATACTTAGTTCCTGGACCATGTCACAGGCTCACACCTTATTCAAACACCCTTAAGACAGGATTTGTGAAGGAAAAGACAATGGGGAGGCTTTTCCAGTTTAACCTTGCAGAGAAAATATTTGCTCAGTTTAGGAATCAAAATGGTTCCAGGTTGGCCTTCCTGTGCTGATCTATGTATGTGCTTGGTTGGTACACTTATGAACATTACCCTATATCGAAGACCATAAAATTCCTATCACAGGAATAAGGGCAGATTTTGTTTACAACACCCCCTAACTATCATGGCTGTTAATTGAATTTGTATGCCGTCCTTCATGGAGAGACAAAATGCATGGATCATCCAATTCCCAGTAGACACGCAGTAGCAGGCCAGGGAAAATAATAATAATAATAGTTGTAATGATTGATTGACTGATTAATAATAATAATATTTATACCCCGCCCAACTGGCTTGGATTCCTCAGTCACTCTAGGGAGAGCCAAGCAGATTCTCCACCTGGAGAGGAGGTGGGAGCAGACTCAGTAAGCGCACTTGACTCCCCACCCCCAAAAAAAGAACCGTGGGAGCTGTGGTTGAATCAGGGTGCTGGGAATTGTAGCTCGTTACGAAAATTACAGGGGGGGCACATCTTTAAAGTTGTTACAATATTACAAATATTATGCCTGAATGTATCCTTTATACTTGACAGCTCAGGGAAGATACCTACCTTTATAAATTCATATAAATTCACACTTTAACTGACTCTCCTCATTCCAATGCCACTTTGGTCCTTAAAGAAAGGTGAATTTGGGCTCTGCCTCGTTCCATGAACCAAGAAGCAGGAAGTCACTGTAGGCAGCAGGAACAGGGCACCTCGCCATCATTCCCCAAGTGTGAGAGCACAGACAGGGCCCCCCACCCAGGGAGTGACCAGGGGGGCAACACTAGACACTTGAGCAAGTCCAATGTTCTGAAAGCCCATCTCCAGACCAGTCCTGAGGGCAAGGAGATGTCAAGAGTTTCATTGTCCTTTCAGTGATGGGGACTTAAGAGGTCTTGGGAAAGGTGTGTGATCAAGTGACCTCATGTTGAACTGGTGTAACCCTTGTGTACCGTCCCTGCTTGTGACATGCTAGTGATGTAGTGATGATGTATCAGTGATGCCCCTCGAAGTGTATTCTGGGGGAAAGAGGGAAGGTTGAAAAGAGGAGGTCACGCCATGCTTGGGGTTCCATACTCCTGTGGGGACTTGGTTGCGCAACAATAAAGATTATGGTCTACTGCATAGGTAGGTAAACTAAGGCCCTGGGGCCGGATCTGGCCCAATCGCTTTCTCCGGCCCATGGACGGTCTGGGAATCAGCGTGTTTTTACATGAGTAGAATGTATCCTTTCATTTAAAATGCATCTCTGGGTTATTTGTGGGGCATAGGAATTTGTTCATTTTTATTTATCTTTCAAAATATAGTCCGGCCCCCCACAAGGTCTGAGGGACAGTGGATTGGCCCACTGCTGAAAAAGTTTGCTGACCCCTGGTCTACTGACTGCTGTTTTGCTCCAAATTACTTGGCTAGAACTTCCTTCTTTTACTGACCACACGGACCCCCGGGGGACTTGCACCCCGACAAGCTGGGCTGTTGGGTAGTCTCTCACCCTAGAATTTTTCCCCTTAACAACAGGCAGGAGGAGCAGGAGAGGCCAGGGGGAGCCTAGCAGATCCTCGACCTGGAGAGGATGGGGGGAGGCAGACTCATCTGGCGCACGACTGCCCCCCCCACCCAAAAGAACTGTGGGAGCTGTAGTTGAATCTGGGTGCTGGGAATTGTAGCTCTGAAACTACAGTTCCCCCAATCCCGAATGCCAGTTTCAGGAGGGTGGGTGGGTTGCTCCAGGCTCAGACCGCATGGCTGTAACAAGCTTTTATTATGCTGATAATTTAGGAACTTTCACCCCTGCAACTAAACCAAATTTCACTGCCTGTGTTTTACAACCAATGTGGGGGAAAGCACATGAACGTTTGGAGAGTTTGTAAGTAAACAATTATTAACTCACTAAACGTGTGGTATTTTTCTATGCTGTGGAAGAGGGGAACTTTGGAAGGAACTCACAAGGGCATCTCTTAAAGGTCTAACAGCCGATATTTCCACACTTTACTTTGCTGCATGCTTTGTGATTTTAAATCTTTGCCGGAGTTCTCCCACCAAAGGGGACTTGCTCCAAACTTTGATCTTGCAATCCAGGAATTCTCCTTTGATATACCCATTTCTTCCTTGCCACCAACAGATGGACCAACGGTCAGACTTGGTAAAAGGCAGATTCCTATGTTAAGAACGTAAGCAGAACCTGCTGGATCAGGCCAGTGGCCCATGTGGACCAGCATCCTGGCCTCCCCGTGGCCAAGCAGATGCCCAGAATGAGAAACCCACAAGCCCGACCCAGACACAAGAACCTTCTCCCCTCCCCTGCCTCCATGAACTTGTCCAATCCTCTTTTAAAGGACCTAGCAAGAAAGAGGCCTGGCAACATAGCGGAGAGGGACACCCAGAAAATGCAGAGCAATAGCAAGGGATCGAGTCCCAGAGTGTGGGATGTGATATGTAAGTAGCAGTCAAGTACAACATTCCTTGTTTTCCTAGAGTGCACATGCAGGGGAATGCTTGATCCAGTCAGTTGAAAACTTCCTGTTTCCTCCTGGCCTGGAGCATCCTTCCTCTTGCATGTGACTAGAGGTGGGCGTGACCTTACCTGTCCAGGTAACAAAAGGACAAAGGCATGCTGCCACTCTCTTTGACTTCCTCCATCGTTGGAGCAGCTTTTAGCCAGAGATGCTCTAGCCAACAGAGGACACTGGGATCATCCCCATATGGGATAGATCCACATGTACAGTCATACTTTGGGTTACAGACGCTTCAGGTTGCGCATTTTCGGGTTGCGGACCGGGCCAAACCCGGAAGTAATGGAACGGGTTACTTCCGGGTTTCCGCACTCACGCATGTGGCAGAAGTGTTAAATTGCGCTTTGCGCATAAGACCAAATTGTGACCTGTGTGTGCGCAGACACGGCACTGTGGGTTACGAACGCTGCGGGTTGTGAATGTGCCTCCCGCCGGATCACGTTCACAACCTGAGCGTCCACTGTATATACTTTGCAACTAAGTCTGCCTTCAGGGATCCAACTGTGAATTGATGATGTGAGTAAACGTCTTTTATATACTTGACACAAGATTGTGGCGTGTTTATTCTTTTAAGAGGGATATAACGGAACTGACCAGGGACCTAATAGTGAGAGGCTTATACAAGCCTGCAACCAGCTATCTGCTGTGCGTTTAAAAGGGGAATGTGAAACTCTGCTAAGTTAAGGAACTTGCTAGCACAAATTAGGAAGGATATTAATAAACAACCTATCCTCTCCTGCCTCCCTGAACATTCCCACATGGTGGGGGTTGGACTACAACTTTAATCCACTTCAGGGAGCCTAGCCAATGGGCGTTATAGTCCCAACCACATCTAGAGGGCCACTGGGTCCCTAGGCCTGTTCTGCCTCCACTAGCACACTGCCATGGAAGCCTGGCAAAGAAATGGGACCCCAAAAGACACGTTTGGTTGCAGCCAGGGTCTAGGACCACTCCGTTCCCCTTTATTGGACACCAAGGTGGCACAGCTCATGCTTTCCTCATTGGTCAAGGCCGTGGAATGACCAGGATCTGCACCGGGAGCAGAAAGAGAGCTACTAATCTCTGTGCAACTGGACATGGGTGAAGTCTGAGCAGCGGACACCTGCAGCCACGTTGGAAGAACACCCATTGCGGTGCGTGGGGGATTTGTGGCTTCTCGAGACTGGATGTGGTGGGGAACCACACAAAGAGGCAGGAAGCAAGTTGATCGCTGGATCTCATGCAACCAAGATCTAAGCTCTTTTACAAATTGGTCTCTGTTTGAAAAACACAGTTCTTCAGAAAGATTTACAGCCAAACAAAATGAGAGAATGCAAAACCCCAAATGCTCCAGTTTTTTGGCGGTTCTTTTTCTATACAAGACAAAGAAGAAAAAAACTTATTTAAAGCAATTACAATATCTTACAGGCTTCTGAACGGTTAGGGGAGGCCGAGGGGGATGCGGAAGCGTCAACAGATAAAAGTGCACCAGCTCCAGGAGAGGCACCGTGGAGACACACCCGGGACGAGGGAGCCTGGATCGGGCCCAGTCTCAGGCTGGAAACGTTACGAGATTGGGAAAAGCTGCCCCAGAACGGTCTGTTCACAGGCATGACGATTAATCTGAGCTCCACCAGGCCTTGGCTAGGGAGCACGCCAGCCCCGGACGGATCAAGCATGCGGCTGGACTTGCGGCAGGGAGCATCTTGACACCAAGTCCTGGGGCTGAGAGATGTTTGGGGACCGGTGCCAGCTGCGCTTGGGACTGTCTTCCTCTGGACAAGGGTCACGTTTTAAAGTTTGGGTTTTCAAATCTTCAAGGTCACCAATCATTGCAGCTCAGGATAGAATCATAGAGCTGGGAGGGACCCAAAGGGTCCCCAACCCCCTGAAGAATGTACAAAGCACAGCCCCCAGTCTTCGCCCCGGGGCCGACAAGAGCATCCCCTTTCCCCACCTGGTCTCAAAGCTCGGGCTGGAAATGGAGGCAGGTATTGACTTGTAGGAAGGCATTTCACACTGGGAGGGGGGGCTTAAGGGGGTCGCTGGCCGTCGTGGGAATGGGACACACTGGGCAGGAAGGCCACAGGTCAGTGGTCAAGCACCTGCTGTGGATACAGAGAGCCTGTCTGAAATCTCCAGAGAGCCACGGATGGAGCTAGCTGGACCAGGGGTACGACTTCAGCATCTCCCTGAGCTCCCAGGGGAAAAGGATAGGAGCTGCTGACCCTAACCTGCCCCCCCAGAGCTGCACAGCTGGCTTCCAGGACAGATGTTGCCTTTCCCTTTCCTCTCTGCACTGAGTGGGAAGAAGAGCTGGAAGCTAGGCAGGTGGACTTGAAATCAAGGGGGACAAACAAGGGTCGGGGGTGACAAACCCTCGCCAGGACCGGTCCAGCCTCTGCAGAGTAAAGACCCACAGAAACCTCCCTTCCCTCTCAGGCTGACCTCATCATAGGGAACCCAGGGGTCACCTGGTCCAAACCCCAGCAAGGCAGGAATCACTGCAAGATAAAGGATCCGAGGCGGTCTCTACTCTCCGAGGGCACAGGCAAAGCGGATGTGCTGTACTGGGGCAGAGGCTGCCTGTTGGAGGCCTCTTGGGGCCTCCGCTCTGGCTGGGGACCAGCTCTCCCCCCCCCCCCGCACCTTCCGGGGCCGTCTCCAGGTGCAGTTCCTGACTCTGCTGTTTATTGCATAAAAGCACACCTCCGTGCGTGACAGGTGAGCCCCCTCCCCGAGGTGCCCCTCCCCAATAGCAGAAGTCGTGATGGCAAGGGATATGGCTTGTTAAGAGCAGCGCCAAAGCGGTGCCCACGGGCTCCCCCCCCCTGTGCTGCTGATGTGAGTTTGTGGTGCGAAGTCCGGGCGCCGTTTGCGCCTCCTTTGCGGGCTCCTCCTTGGAAGCTGGAGCCTGTTCTGTCTCGGATGCTCCCCCCCCCCCCCCGAGCCCCAAAGATGAGGCAGCGGGAGCAGCAGAGCCCCAGGCAGCTTTGGAAAAGGGGGGAGCAGGCAGCCTCCCCCCTTGGCCCCTTCCCTCTCCGCCTCTCGAGGGACGCAGAGGAGGTTTCTGTCTGGAGGGCATCGGAAGGGCGCGCAGAGAGAGAGGCGCAAAGGCAACTAAGGGGCAGATGGCTTTGCGAGGGAGATGGGAGCAGAGCCAGAGACAGATGGGAAAGTGGCCAGGGGCCAACACACACACAGCACCCCAGACGAGACGGGGGGGCAGGGGAGCGGCGTGGGGTCATCTCTGGACTTGAGTAATGCGTCGAATGCAGTTCCTAGGAGTCTGATTGCTGACGAAGAAGGCGGCGAGGCTGACAACAGCGGGGGTGGGGTCTGGAGCGATGCCCCCGCAACTGCCCCCCCAACTCTCACAAAAAACTGCCCCCACTGGAGCAAGTTTTGTTGCTGATCGGAAGACAAGAAACTGGAAGGAGAAATTCTTGCAGAGAAAGCAGAAACAGCCAGTCCCCACCTTTGACACACCTCCCTTGAGGGCCGCTGTCAAGCAGTCACTTTGAGCTCCTGGGAAGGGATGGGGGGGCGAGCTGCCTCTTCCCGCTGGTGGCAGCAAAGGGGGGCGGCCCTGCAACCCCCCCCCCACTACCGTGGCGCATGGCCCTCACCTGGCCTGCCTCCGCTTCTGCCTGGCACGGGTCCCATTTGGAGGACATTTTGGAGCGGGGGGGGGGGGAGAGAATATGAAAAGGGGGGTTCCCTGGACACAGATTGGACAAAAGCAGAAGATGTGACTCTGTGGTTGAGGGGGGCGCTGTTTGTTCCTGGGCACCAGCTGTGGGAAAGCAGAGCAGCCTCCTGGGTCCCTTGGGTGCCTCTGGGCAGGAGCAGGGGTGGCAGTCTCTGGGGACCCTCTGGGGCACCAGCTCCCCCCCTCTGTGCTGGTGGAGCCTCACCCCCCCCATTCACTGTCTCTACAGTCTTGGCTGGTTCAGCAGACACAGAGGGAGCAGGCACCCCCCCCACCTCAGGGCCCCTGGAGTGCCTTGGCGCCCGGCCGTGGCCCTCCCCAAAGACCCCCAGAGTCTGCCCCAGGAAGCTCTCCTCCTTGCGTAGGCCGAGGGCCACGGGGACCGTGGGCCCAGAGTGTCCGGCGCCTCCTTCTCCGGGGGTTCCTCACAGCAGCCCAACGGCCCTGCGGCCAGAGGGGCAGCCTCATTTCTTGCGGCCCGAGGTGCTGGCCCTGCGGTCAGCGTCCCGATGTTTGGGGTTGCCCTCGTCGGTGGAGGAGGTGGTCAGCAAGGCCTGGCTCCAGCGGGCGATCTCGGCGTGCTCCGCTATGGAGGCGGTGAGGGCCTCCAGCCAGGTCTTCAGCTCCTCCTGCAGGCAGGCAGGCAAGCAGGCAGGCAGGCAGGAAGGAAGGAAGGAAGGGAGGGAGTTAAGGCCAGCAAAACTTGCTAAAATGTATCAGGTGAAAAATAAGGAATGTTGGAAATGTAAAGAACAAGAGGGAAATTTCTATCATATGTGGTGGACTTGCAGTAAAGTAAAAACTTTCTTGGATCTGATATACAGTGGATGCTCGGGTTGCGAACATGATCCATATGGGATGCATGTTAGCAACCCGCAGCGTTTGCAACCTGCGCCTGTGCGTCTGCGCACGTGTGGGTTGCGATTCAGTACTTCTGCGCATAGCGCGATTTAGCGCTTCTGCGCATGCGCGACCGCCGAAACCCAGAAGTAACCCATTCCAGTACTTCCGCGTTTTGGTGGTCTGTAACCTGAAAAAACGCAACCTGAAGCAGCTGTAACCTGAGGTATGACTGTATCCCGGTTTGCAACCTTTTTTATATATATATAATAAATTTTTATTAAATTTTCCCATAAAATTTCCAATCATACAAATTTCCACATCACATATTTTAACTTATTGGACCTCCCTCAACTCCTCTGACAATCATCCGTAGTTAAATTTCTATCTTCACATTCCTTCATTATAGTATCGCCTTGAAATAAAAATTTTCTGTCCTCATTTACATTCTTGCAATATTCCTTATTTTTTTCACAAAGCTTCTTTAAAACACACTAGCGTTGTATGTTCTTCACATACAGTTTTCAAATATTCTCTGAATTTTCCCCAGTCCTCTAAAAACTTATGGTCTCTTTGGAATCTAATTTTTCCAGTTAATTTGTCCAGTTCTGTATAGTCTGTTAGTTTTGTTCTCCATTCTTCCAAAGTCAGTACTTCTTCTTGTTTCCATTTTTGAGCCATCAATATTCTCGCTGCTGTTATTGCGTACTGAAAAAGTTTACAGTCCCTCTTATTTATTTCCTTTCTAGTTATTCCCAGTAAGAAGGTTTCTGGTTTCTTTACAAAGCTATATTTCAGCATTTTCTTTAACTCGTTATATATCATTTCCAAGAACCCCTTCACTTTCTTACACTCCCACCACATATGAATAAATGTACCCTCTTTCTCTTTACATTTCCAACATTTGTTACAAGTTTTGTACATTTTTGCCAGTTTAACTGGTGTCATATACCATCTGTATACCATTTTCATAACATTTTCTTTTAATGTAGTACATGCTGTAAACTTCAGATTTTCATTCCATATTTTTTGCCAGTCTTCCATATCTATATTATACCCTAAATCTCTGGCCCATTGAATCATAACCGCTTTTACTTCCTCATCTATCGTGTGCCATACCAATAAAATTTTATACATTTTTGAGATTATCTTACAATCATTATTAACAATTTCTGTTTGAAATTTCGAGTCTTTTTCTTTATACCCTTTTTCTTTCACATCCTTTTTGAACATATCACTTATCTGATAATAGTGCAGCCAGTCAAATACATGTTCTTTTACTTGCTCGTATGGTTTCAGTCTCCATTTCTCTCCTTCTTTCACCACCAAATCTCCATAAGTAATCCATTCACTCCTCATATTAATTTTCTTGACTCCTATAACCTCTAGTGGGGATAACCAATGTGGAACCCCCATTTCTAATAAGTTTTTGTATCTGTCCCATACTTCAATTAGCGATTTCCGGAAGATATGGTTTTCAAATGATTTGTAACCCCTTTTCTTCTCTTGCCATAGATATGCATGCCACCCAAATCTGTTACCAAATCCTTCTAAGTCCAGAAGTATTGTATTTTTAAGTTTTATCCATTCTTTTATCCAGCAAAGACATGATGCCTCATAGTATAACTTCAAGTCTGGCAGGGCAAAGCCTCCTCTTTCTTTTGCATCTGTTAGTAATTTATATTTAATTCTCGGCTTTTTGCCCTGCCAGATATATCTTGAAATCACTCTTTGCCATTCCTTAAAAATCGTTACTCCTTTTAATACTGGAATCATCTGAAATAAGAATAACATCTTTTTGGGGATTAAAGGTAAAGGTAAAGGGACTCCTGATCGTTAGGTCCAGTCGCGGACGACTCTAGGATTGTGGCACTCATCTTGCTTTATTGGCTGAGGGAGCCGGTGTACAGCTTCCGGGTCATGTGGCCAGCAGGACTAAGCCGCTTCTGGCGAACCAGAGCAGCGCACAGAAACACCGTTTACCTTCCCGCCAGAGCTGTACCTATTTATCTACTTGCACTTTGACGTGCTTTCAAACTGCTAGGTTGGCAGAAGCAGGGACCAAGCAATGGGAGCTCACCCCGTCATTGAGGGGATTTGAACCGCCGACCTTCTGATTGGCAAGCCCTAGGCTCTGTGGTTTAATCCACAATGCCATCCGCGTCTTGATTTTTTGGATTGGAATGGCTTGTATCGGCCTAAAATGGTTGGAGAACACCACAAAATGGATGCTGTTGAGGAACTATTAATGAACTGTGTTGATCAAAGAGCTAATGGAATGAGCACGTTCTGGCAAAAACAATATGATATGAACGGTACATGCAAGGAGGCGTAAAACTCTGGCTATAAAACACTAGTCTCAAACAATGCCAGGAGCTACATAACACCAGGTTCAAACAAGAAGAATCATGAAATGCCAAGAACATGCCAAGGACAAGAAAGACTGCCAAGAATCATAGAATCATAGAGTTGGAAGAGACCCCAAGGGCCATCGAGTCCAACCCCCTGCCAAGCAGGAAACACCATCAGAGCACTCCTGACATATGGTTGTCAAGCCTCTGCTTAAAGACCTCCAAAGAAGGAGACTCCACCACACTCCTTGGCAGCAAATTCCACTGTCCAACAGCTCTTCCTGTCAGGAAGTTCTTCCTAATGTTTAGGTGGAATCTTCTTTCTTGTAGTTTGGATCCATTGCTCCGTGTCCACTTCTCTGGAGCAGGAGAAAACTACCTTTCTCCCTCCTCTATGTGACATCCTTTTATATATTTGAACATGGCTATCCTATCACCCCTTAACCTCCTCTTCTCCAGGCTAAACATGCCCAGCTCCCTTAGCCGTTCCTCATAAGGCATCGTTTCCAGGCCTTTGACCATTTGGGTTGCCCTCCTCTGGACACGTTCCAGTTTGTCAGTGTCCTTCTTGAACTGTGGTGCCCAGAACTGGACACAGTACTCCAGGTGAGGTCTGACCAGAGCAGAATACAGTGGCACTATTACTTCCCTTGATCTAGATGCTATACTCCTATTGATGCAGCCCAGAATTGCATTGGCTTTTTTAGCTGCTGCGTCACACTGTTGGCTCATGTCAAGTTTGTGGTCAACCAAGACTCCTAGATCCTTTTCACATGTACTGCTCTCAAGCCAGGTGTCACCCATCTTGTATTTGTGCCTCTCATTTTTTTTGCCCAAGTGCAATACTTTACATTTCTCCCTGTTAAAATTCATATTGTTTGTTTTGGCCCAGTTCTAATCTGTCAAGGTCGTTTTGAAGTGTGATCCTGTCCTCTGGGGTGTTAGCCACCCCTCCCAGTTTGGTGTCATCTGCAAATTTGATCAGGATGCCCTTGAGTCCATCATCCAAGTCGTTGTTAAAGATGTTGAATAAGAGCGGGCCCAAGACAGACCCCTGTGGCACCCCACTAGTCACTCTTCTCCAGGATGAAGAGGAACCATTGATGAGCCCCCTTTGGGTTCGGTCAGTCAGCCAGTTACAAATCCACTGAGTGGTAGCATAGCACAGGTACAGCTGCCTGCAACCTTTGGCAAGATGGCAAACATTGCGCAGGAACCGCAGGCGACTGCAGCTGTTTCCTCACCCTCCATCTTGAGAACGTGTCGTTGGGGGTGGCTACAGCAGTCCTCCATCATAAAAAGCGTGAAGACAGGACAAATAACTCCCCCAACAAACGTTTGAGACTAGCTCCCCTAAATCTAAAAGATGGATCAAACTGTGTGCGCCGCTGCCCTGCAAGCTCTGATAAGCTCCCCCCACAGCTAATCACCTGCCTCAACAGAAACCCTGCCCCCTCTGACCATTGCACAGGGAGAGCAGCTAATCAGCCACAAGAAACACACACACCAGAAAACCCTTTGTGCTCCTTCTTCAGCTGATGCCCTGCTGCAGATTCAGATAAACAGATGAGATCTGACCTTATTTCATTTGTAAGCCAGGAGGAACATGCCTGGGATCCCTTTGGCCCATGAATGAATAGGATTGATACAGTGACTAAGGGCATTTGAATCAGTTAATGACATTGCCCTGGTATCACAGGGTCCCTGTTTCATAACCCTGCCTTGTTCTGTCTCTGCTCTGGGACCCCTGGACAGTTAAGTCCAGTCGAATTCAATTTTGGGGTGCAGCGCTCATCTCTGCTTTCAGGCCGAGGGAGCCGGAGTTTGCCCGCAGACAAATAATCATATATGGGATACGTATATTGCTGCCAGATCCTGTTTGATATCACTGTCTTTGGCAGGATTTTGTATGAACTATTTTTGGAAAAATAAATAAAGTTAAAAACACCCTTCTGAGAGAGAACAGAGAGCTCACCTCGTCCTTGGCCTGCAGGAGGAACTCGCCACCTTCGCTAGTCCTGGAAGAGAGGAAGAGCAAGTGGTTAGGGAAGTCAAGAAGAGAGGAATAGCCTTGGGCTGGATCCGGCCAGTGGCCCTCCTGCGCTTCACTGCCATTCAGGGGCAACTATGGAACTCCTTGCCACAAGAGACAGTGGTGGCCAGCAGCCTAGATGGCTGTAAAAGAGGATGAGGCAAATTGAGGAAGGAGGAAGAGAGGGCTATCGATGGCTCCTGGGCACAATGGCTGTGCACTTAATCCCCGTTGCTGGAAACCACAAGAGGGAAGAGTGCAGTCGTGCTCGGATCCTGTTTGCAGGCTTCCCATGATGGGCCTCTGGTTGGCCCCTGTGAGAACAGGATGCCGGACTACATGGGCCAATGGCCTAATCCTGCAACCAGCTTTCCTTAAGTTCTTATGGAACCTCCAGGTCCAGAGGTAGTCTATCTTGACTCCTAGGTTCTTTGGGGCATTTGGTGACGGAGAACAAGGATGTTGGGCTCGATGGGTCCCTGTGTTCTTAGGTACTGCTGCCCCCCCTTTTTTTGGATGCTTTACTGGTTGAAAACTTTATAATAGAAATGTACAATAGATGTTATAGGACAAATGAGAAATAAAAAATAATTATTCATTCTTTAACTAATACTTGCTTTGTACATCCATCTGTGATTAAATTTGACAAGACCTCCGATATTCCCCTTGCGTTCCCAAATTAAATTCTTTAAATATGCACTTAAACTTTGCTTTCTACATGTTATTTAACTTACTATAGATTTTATTTTACAAAATTATCCTATTTACAGACCAAAGCTCAGTCAAGACCTGCCAATAGATTGATCTTTTGACAATGTTCTTTTATATAGACTCAGTATATATATCCCACTCTCTGATAAATTTTTCATCAGCAACGTCTTGTAACCTTGCTGATAATCTTCCCAGTTCAGCGTACTCTCTTATTTTATTTTGCCAGTCTGATTTAGACGGAATATCCTCTCCCTTTCAGCCTTTTGTGATTAGAATTCTGGCAGTGACTGTAACATACATAAGACTCTCCTGAACTTTTTGGGGATTTCATTACCCTTAATTCCTAGCAGGAGGCTTCAGGTTTCTTAAGGAAGGAGCATTTGCACATTTTCTTCAGCTCGTTATAAATCATTTCCCAAAATGGTCTGATCTTTTCACAGTTCCACCACATGTGGATCCATGTGCCTTCAGCCTCCCTGCATTTCCAAGAAGTGTTTGTCCTAGATCTGAATATTTTGGCTAGCTTTAAAAAAGGTAAAGAACCCCTGAGAGTTAAGTTCAGTCGGGAACGATTCTGGGATTGCGGTGCTTATCTTTACTGGCCAAGGGAGCCGGCGTTTGCCTGCAGACAGTTTTTCCGGGTCATGTGGCCAGCAGGACTAAGCCGCTTCTGGCGAACCAGAGCAGCGCACTGAAACGCCCTTTACCTTCCCACTAGAGCGGTACCTATTTATCTACTTGCACTTTGACATGCTTCCGAACTGCTAGGTTGGCAGGAGCAGGGACCAAGCAATGGGAGCTCACCCCATCGCAGGGATTCGAACCGCCGACCTTCTGACTTTCTGATCAGCAAGCCCTAGGCTCAGTGGTCTACACCACAGCTCCACGCGCGTTAAGTTGGCTAGCTTAAGAGGCATTAAATGCCACCTGTAAAGCATTTTCATGCAATTTTCTTTTAAATCATAACATGATGTTAATCCAATGTCTTCCTTCCAAAGTCTCTCCCAACTTTCCATGCAATGTACTGCTGCCTTCTGACCTCCTTGCTGGCCTGGGGAGAGCCTGTTCCCCTCGCCTTCATTCCACACCTTGGTTCCCAGGAGGGGCACCATCTGTGCCCTGCCCCTGGGCGCAGCCAGGAGGGGCTCCCTTGGCCTCCGGCTCCTTGCCCACTCCTTGGGGGCCTTCTTGCTCTCTTTGGAGGGAAGGAGCAGAGCCCCCACCCAGGGCTGTCTTTAGCAGATGGGCGCCCCCAAATTGCCACAGACAGTGTTGGGGTGGCCGTAGCTGTGCACTGCCAGCCATCCGGGGGGGGGGGGGTTTCAACTCTCCCCCATGCTGCTGCAGGAGAGCGATCCCCACAGAGGTTTGGGAGTGAAGTTGTGCCCCTCCCAAGTGCCCTCGGGAGGAGAGCGATCCCTGCAGAGGTTTAGGATGGAAGCTGCACGCCCGCCAGCCTTATGGTTGGCGGAGCACAGCTGGTGGGCATGCAGGGAAAGGGGAGGCAGCCGCCAATGCCGCGCAGATCCCCCACTTGCTGGGGCGCCCCTGAGAGGCCGGCGCCCTGGCGCGATGCACCACTAAGCCCTATGGGAAAGACGGCTCTGCCCCCCCCCCCAAATCCCAGGAAGGAGGCTCACTTGATCCTCAGGACGTTTTTCTTCTTCTTGTAGGCGTTGGCCACCTCGCTCGTGGCGTTGAGGAGGCTGAGGAGGGGCTCGTTGGCGTGGGTGCTGCCCGACTCCCGCCCCTTGGAGTCCTTGTAGAAGCCCAGCTCCCCCTTATGGAGGACACAGAAGAGGTTGATCCAGGACCTGCCAGAGAGAGAGAGAGAGAAAGCCGGCCGGGGTCAGCACCTCCCAGCAGCCCCCCACCCCCACAAGTGGGGAGAAGATGTTCGGGGGGGACACCTGCTTGGCATGCAGAAGGTCCCAGGGTTTGAGCCCCTCAAATTCCTGTTGCAGACCACCTCTTTCTGTGATGCTTGTGTGATGCTTTTGGGTGATCATTGGCTAAGAGGCCAGGCAATAGCTAAAGTCTTTAAATGAATAAATATTATAATAATACAGTGGTCCCTTGGTCCTCAAACACCCTGGTTCTCAAATGCCGAAAACCCTGAAGCGAGTGTTCCGGTTTTTGAATGTTTTTCAGAAGCCGAACGTCCGCTGCAGCTGTCGGCTTTTGTTTCCGGGGTGCCTGCGCCAATCAGAAGCTGTGCCTTGGTTGCTGAACATTTTGGAAGTCAAACGGACATCCAGAACAGATTAAGTTGGGCACTTTTGCTTTTTGCTCTTTATTTTGCATTTTTGTTCTTGAGGCTTTTCCGGTTAATTTGTTTTTGTGACTGTGTGGAACCCAGTTCAGCTACTGATTGATCAATTGATGTATTGCATGACTGTGGAAATGGAGAAAAGGCCCCTGTCCAAAAGACAATGACTATCATTAGCGCAGGTAAGAAAAATAAATTTGTGTTAATTTTTATCATCTACAATACTGTCTTCTTTATTTTATAGTACAGTACATTGATTATTGCTTTCATTTTATGGATCAGTAGACAGTAAAATTCATGTTCATTTGATGTTTAGGGGTTGTTTTTAAAAGCCTGGAACAGATTAATCCGTTTTGCATGACTTTCTATGGGAAAGCGCGGCCCGGTTTCGGAATGCTTTGGTTTCGGAATGGACATCTGGAACAGATTAAGTTTGAGAACCAAGGTACCATAATAATAATAATAATAATAATAATAATAATAATAATAATAATAATAAAAATAATAAAATAAATGATGTTCCTGCCAGCATTCTGGCTGCAGCATTCTTCACCCATTGAAGGCAGAAATCCACCCACCAAAGCCCCACTGAAGCCAAGCAGAAGCCCCTGGAACTGGGGCCATGTCTCCCCCCCCCCCAGCCCAGCTGTGCCCACTTGCTTTGCCCTCCCCAGGGCCCTCGGGGCCAGCCCCTTTTCAGCAGGGGGACGCGGACCTGCCCCACACCCCGTCCTTTGCCAGTCCTGCGGGTGGGGAGGGTGCTGGCAGGAGCGTGTCCCCCCCGCGACTCACCTGTTGGAGGCCTTCTTGTTGGGCCCCTCCAGCTCCAGCTTGCGGAGCAGGTAGCCCTCCTGCTGGACGGTGTGGGTGGGGGGCGGCGGGGGCGGGGCGCTGGTCTGGGCGGGGGCCGAGCGGGACCGGCGCGCCTCCCCCGGCGGGGCATTGGGGTCCTTGGGCCGGGGCCTCCGGCGCGGCTTGGGGCGGTCTCGGGCACGGGGGCGGTCGGGGCGGGGCGTCCGGTCGGGCAACATGTCCAGCCCGTTGGGCAAGCGGGCCGGAGACTCCCTCTCACGAGGCTGTGGGGAAAGAAAGAGAGAGAGAGAGAGAGAGAGAGAGAGAGAGAGACGCTTTGACGTCTCCAGGGCCAAGATGGCGGACCCCCAAGGAAGGTCTTGTCACCCAGGCTCCTGCAGTCGTGATGTGAGCCCAGGAACCAATGGGTGGCATAGCCAGGGACTGGGTTGGACACAACAAAAATGGGGGGGGGGGACTCACCGTTGCCGCTGCTGGCGTGGCCGCTGGCCCCGTGGACTCCTTCTCCTGCAGCTGCTCCACAATGTCTGCCAACGTCGCCTTACTGCGGGTGACCAGGAAGAGTGTCAGAAGGGTGCCCCCCGGGAGATTCAGGAGGGCTGCGTCCCAGGAGTGGGAGGGGAGAGGGACCAGGCCAGGCTTTTCAACATCTACATGAAGCCTCTGGGAGAGATCATCAGGGGGTTTGGGCTGGGTGTCCATCAATATGCAGATGATACCCAGCTCTACCTCTCTTTTAAATCAGAACCAGTGAGGGCAGTGAAGGTCCTGTGTGAGTGTCTGGAGGCAGTTGGAGGATGGATGGCGGCTAACAGATTGAGATTGAATCCTGACAAACAGAAGTACTGTTTCTGGGGGACAGGGGTCGGGCGGGTGTGGAGGATTCCTTGATCCTGAATGGAGCACTGTGCCCCTGAAGGACCAGGTGCGCAGCCTGGGAGTCATTTTGGACTCACAGCTGTCCACGGAGGTGCAGGTCAATTCTGTGTCCAGGGCAGCTGTCTCCCAGCTCCATCTGGTACGCAGGATGAGACCCTCCCTGCCCGCAGTCTGTCTCACCAGAGTGGTGCATGCTCTGGTTATCTCTCGCTTGGACTACTGCCATGTGCTCTATGTGGGGCTACCTTTGAAAGTGACCCAGAAACTACAACTAATCCAGAATGCGGCAGCTGGACTGGTGACTGGGAGCGGCCGCCGAGACCACATAACATTGGTCTTGAAAGGCCTACATTGGCTCCCAGTATGTTTCCGAGCACAAATCAAAGTGTTGGTGCTGACCTTGAAAGCCCTAAATGGCCTCAGTACAGTATTCCTGAAGGAGCGTCTCCACCCCCATCGTTCAGTCCGGACACTGAGGTCCAGCTACAAGGGCCTTCTGGCAGTTCCCTCCCTGCGAGAAGCCAAGGTACAAGGAACCAGGCAGAGGGTCTTCTCGGTAGTGGCACCTGCCCTGTGGAACGCCCTCCCTTCACATGTGATGGAAATAAGCAGCTATCTTCTCTTTAAAAGACATCTGAAGGCAGCCCTGCATAGGGAAGCTTTTAATGTTTAACAGGCTATTGTATTATATACCCTACCCATCTGGCTGTGTTTCCCCAGCCACTCTGGGCGGCTCCCAACTGAATATTAAAACCAGAATCAAACATTAAAAACTTCCCTAAACAGGGCTGTCTTCAGGGCTGCAAATTGCCGAGCTGGAAGGGGACCCCAGGAATCATCTAGACCAGCCCCCTGCTGCAACGCTACAGGAATGACAGCTGGAAAATATCTGGAAGTTAGCTATCTGACTTACATTAAAAACCTCCACTGCTTTGCTAGGTAACAGAATCATCCAATTGTAGGGTTGGAAGGGACCCTAAGGGGCCATTTAGCCCAACCCGCTGTAGTGCAGCTATCCCAAGGTTGCATCCCTTTTAAAAACCTAATTTAAAAGTCACTTGCCCAAATTAAGCAAATGCTTTCAGCTGAGCGGCTGGCTGGGGGGCACTGAGCTGTGCTTTCTCCCCCTGCGGCCACCAGACCTGCCTGCTTCGCCCGCCCCCCTTGGCGGCTCCTCACCCTCCTCCCTTGGGGTCGTTGCGCTGGGCTTCCTGCTCGCTGGACTCCTGCCTCTCCAGCCGCCTCTCGTGCCGCTCTCGGCCCGCCTGCCGGGGTGCCTCCTGCTCGCTGGACTCCTGGCGCTCCAGCCGCCGCTCCCGCCTCTCCCGACGACGCTCAGGCTGTTCGTGGCGCACCGGCGGCGCCTCCTGCTGCTCCACTGACTCCTGGCGCTCCAGCCGCCGCTCGTGGCGCTCCCGGTGGCGCTCCACGTGCGCCTCCACCCGCCCACCCCCCTTGGTCTCCGCCGCCTCCGGCCGTGAGTCCGGTCGGCGGGTGTCTTCCTCCATGGCGGTGCCAGCCTTGCCCTCCCCGGGCGCCTTGGCCTCCGGCACCTCCTGCAGCCGGTCGATCCTGGGCTGGAGGCGCTCTGGCTTCAGCTCGTGGCGCACGTAGCCCACCTTGGCCTCGCCGCGCTCGGGGGTCTCCAGCTTCAGCCCGTTGACCAGGGCCTGGGCCTCCCCCCGGCTGCGAAGCAGCAGCAGCTCCTTCTCGTGGAGGGGCTGGCGCAGGAGTGACTTGTGGCTCAGCTCCGCCGGGTCGGGGAAGACCTTGCGGCCCAGGAGAGGCGTGGGGGGCTGCTTGCTCTGCTCGGCCCGCAACTTCTCAATCTGTGGGGCAGGGCACAAAGGAGGGTCAGCCTCGGGAAAACTATGGACTTCTTCTTCTTATTATTATTTATTGACATACACATATTACACATCTTACATATACTCAAATCCATCCAACCTCCTTTGGGGAAGGTTCTCAGGCAGGGTGGAAGGAGAAAGACCTTGCCCGTGTGAAGACCACCTGGTGGAAACCCCCACACATCTGGTTCTCAACTGAAAACTATATGCTGATCTCCGCCAGCAATTTCTAGATCAACTCTGCATCCCCAAATGGAAACCAGAGTCAGAGGTCATACATTTTCTATTACTGGGGAATGATCAGGAGCTCACCAAGCTAGTGACTAAATATCTCTGTTTGGTATTTTGTCGTCTAAATACACTGCAGACGTCTGATCTCCCTGGAGACCTGGAGATGTGACCATAGACTGCTCTGCCTCCTTTCTTTTAGCAAATGTTTTGTGCCACTGGGGAAGTGGTAAATCTGTATTGATTTGTTTTGGATGTTTGTATGCGATGCCAATGAAAGGTTTGATGATGATGAGAATCTGAAACGTAGGACCCCCCAGGGCCATCTAGTCCAACCCCCTGCAAATCAGGAAACCCAGCTCAGGAATCCCTGCCCGGTGGCCACCTGATCTCTGCTTAAGAACCTTCCCCAAGGCGACATTCGCACCCGCTCCCTCCGCCCCCCTGTACCGTGGTGAGCCGCCGCAGGGAGCTGAAGCGCTCCTCCCAAGCCGCAGCCGCTTTGCGGAAGGCCTCATGGCGCCGGATCAGCTGCTCCACCTCGTCGACGCTGTTGCCCAGCTCCCGGCTCTTCAGCAGTGGCTCCTGCGCGGTCAGCCAGGCGTCGGCCACCACTGCCTCCTGGGCAAACTGGTGGACCTCCAGCACTGCAGGGATCAGAGGGGGAAAGAGCTCAGGGCTTTGCCAGTCAAGGCAAAAAGCTGGAACCGGGCCGGGCACAAGATGGGCACAAGACGGGCAGTTGCTGAAAGGAAGGGCTCAGATATTCTCAGCCAGCGCAAGAACCTCGAACCCGGATTGGTCGTGAGTGGGTGTCACGAGGCTGTTGCGTGGGGGCTATTGGGCTGCTGTTTTTGTTTTTATTCTGCATTTTGTGGTTTTATATATTGGTTTTATTCTGCGAACCACCCTGAGACCCTGGGCATAGGGCGGCATATAAAGTCAAGTAATAATAAATAATAATGATGATGATGATGATGATGATAATAAATGATGTTCCTGCCAGCACCCTGCCTGCAGCATTCTTCACCCATTGAGGGCAGGAAGCCACCCACCAAAGCCCCACGGAAGCCAAGCAGAAGCCCCTGCCTGGAACTGGGGCCACGTCTGCCCCCCCCAGCCCAGCTGTGCCCACTTGCTTTCCCTCCCCAGGGCCCTGGGGCCAGCCCCTTTTCAGCAGGGGGACGCAGACCCGCCCCACACCCCGTCCTTTGCCAGTCCTGCGGGCGGACAGAGAGGGCGGTTGACCCAGGGGTGAATGAAGGCGTCGTGACACCTGGGGCGGGGCATCGCTATGGAGGGCACATGTGTGGTGTTGCTACGTATGATGCATGCGCTGTACTTAGCGACGCCGCACATGCACTGTACATAGCGGTTTGCCGGTGGCGCCGCTCCAGTGCCGTAGGGACGGTGCAGGGATCCTCTGCTGTAGTGGCGACGGAGGTATCCCACTGCCATCTGTACGGCGCTCGAGCTACGTACGGCGCACATGCACTGTACATAGCGGTTTGCCGCCAGACCAGGATCCTCTGCTCGTGGCTGCAGCCGCAAACGGAGGATTCTTGACATGTGGCTGCGGCGGCATGATGGCTGCTTGCGTCGCGGCACCTGGGCTGGCTGCTGGGGCTGCAGGGCAACACTCCGCAGGGTGCCTTCTTGTCACCCTCCCAGATGTGGAACCCGGGGTGCACCGCCCCACCCTCTGTTGCGACGCCACTGGGTGGGAGGGGGAGGGAAAGAGACCCCCACACCCAGTCATTAGCCCCACTGCTGGTCCTGCTGCCTCTCTGGGTGCCCCTGCGGGGCCTGTGTGGGGCTGGCCCCAGAGAGACCATATATATATATATATATATATATATGAATGATTTTTATTGGTTTTACAAGCTGATGGAATATGCAGAAATGGCAAGACTGATAAGAAAGGTCAGAGATCAGGAAGACCTAGTATATTTTAAAAGACTGGAATAACTTTCTAAGATATATTTGAGAGATCACTGTAAACAGTTAAAATCATTGGCAGGAATACGATAACACGTGTAAAGGGGATTTTGGATACTATGATTATGTAACCGATAGATTACAGTAAAAGATGCAGGAACAAAATTTGGAACTTCCCTGAACTCTTCAGAGCATGGGAAGTTCACCCAAAGATATAAAAATATAATTTTATAATTAGGAATATTTTTGATGTGTTTTTTATTGGATTGTTAAAATGGAAATTTTTATAAATATTACTATTTTTTTTAAAACCCACATAAAATTTAGAATTGGAACCCATGGAGGGAAGGAAGGAGGTCTCAAAGTTTGAAAGAACCTTTTTTTAATGTGTGAAAATGTTATGTTTATGGTGTATAATTTTTATGTAAGGCCCCAGAGAGAATCCTTTCTCAGCACCCAGAGAGGGCAGCCAGGAGTTCAGTCTGCAGGAGACTCTGCGGTCTGTTCCCACCTCTGGCCAATGGAGGCTCTGGCACCCCAAAACATATGGGCTGCGAAATGAGACGTCTCAAGGCCCTGGCATCATTTACAAAGCCCCAAACAACTCGGGTCGAGGGTGCCTTGGGGATCACCTGAACCCCTCTATCCCCAAGATCCTCTGCAGGAGTCTTGTTGGGCATTCTCTGAACTGGCAAGGCTCATTTCGCAACACCAAGAAACCGAGCCTTTCATGTCCTCGGCTCTGTCCTCTGGAACTCCCTGCCACTAGAGATTGCGCCAATGACCCCAAAGGCTTAGCTTCTCCTTGTTCCCTGACTTGGTGAGGCTCATTTGACAATGAGAAGCTGAGCCTTTAGTGCCTTTGGCCCAGTCTGCTGGAACTCTCTGCCACTGGAGATTCAGCAGGCATATTCCACACCAACTTTTACACACTTCCTGAAAACATTTCTGTTCTGCCAGGTGATTAAGAAGACATTATTCCACAATGGTTAATTGAGCTCTGTTTTTCACTTTCTTACAGTTCTTATGACTGTAGACCGCTTTGATATTTGTTTTTATTTTAATGACACAGCAAATGCCTTGGGAGTCGAACATTTTGGCTCCCGAACGATTGAAAACCAGAACTGATTGTTCCGGTTTCCAAACATTCTTTGGAACCCAAACATCCATTCTGATTGGCTGCAGGAGCTTCCTGTAGCCAATTGGAAGCCGTGCCTTGGTTTCCGAATGTTTTGGCAGTCGAACGGACTTCTGGAACGGATTCCATTCGACTTCCAAGGTACCACTGCACACATGTTTCAGTCAATAAATAAATAGTACATGTTGACAGAGAAACATGGGACCAACTCCCCACCCCAAAAAATGTGAGGATGGGAGTCGGGAGAGAAAGGGATGCCCCCCACTTCCCCCTGGGGGGCTACAAAGCAAACTGTGAGAGGAGGAACGGTTTTGTGGGGTGGATTTTCAGGGGGATATTTTGGGGGGGGGAGGGGCTGGCGTTGCACCCGGACTCACTTTGCTGCAGCCACTCCCAGTGCCGGTCCCATTTCTCCACCATCTCCTTCTTCTTGGTCATCAGCTTCTCCAGGTGGAGCTTGATCTGAAGCGGAGAGAAGACGAGGGGTCATGTCTCTGCCCAGGCCTTGCCTGCCCCACCCCAATTCCTAGCCCCCCCCCGAGAATCCCAGTCCCTACGAAAAGATCTCCATCATGCAACACGGTCCTTGAGTGTGGCAGAAGAGAGAAGGATGCCGCCCCCCCTTGACCCCACTGCCCAGTGGGCCCCCCTCTCCCGGCCAGGGGAGGGCGGAGGCGGGGCCACAGAGACAGGGCGGAGCCTACCTCCTCGGAGGCGGGGCTCTTGTTCAGCACCAGGGTCTTGCCCAGGTCCACGCAGGTGGCAATGTTCTTGCTGTGGGTCTCGATCTCGCTCTTCAGGCCCTGGTGGTAGTTCATCAGCACTTCCACGGTGGAGACGTCCCTGCAGGGGGAGGGGGCGGCAGAGATAATGTGAGAGGGAAGACCCCCCCCCCCACTCACAGGAGTGGCCAGGGCCAGACTGAGGTTTGATGCGGCCCTCAGCTCCTGAAGGCAATGGGGCCCTTTAAATGTCCAGCTGTCCTTTGTCCACAACAAATGGTTGCTGGTTTTTGTGTTGAATATATGCTAGATGGTCATTGATGGACCTCATGGGTATCTCAAGCCCTTTGCCCATGTTGCCCCGCAAGCAGTCCATGTGGAATGTGGGCACCCCATATATAGAAAGGAGCAAACCAGGGATATTTGAGGGAGCAGGCGAGCAGGCGGGACCCAGGACTTGCATCATAGGAGCTGACACAACACAAATACTCTTGCTGGATGTAGGTTTTATCTTATTTGTTTTTTATCTTATATTTTGGAAATGCACATCCAGTTTCTTCCCCCTTTACATTTTTGGGGGCCCCAAGAGAGTGGGGCCCTAAGCTAGAGCTTGTTTAGCTTATACATAAATCGGGCAGTGGGGGTGGCTTTGATGTGTTGCCTGCCTCTAAGTCAGGGGTTCCCTAAGTGGGTGGTGGGACCCCGGGGGGGGGGTCTGATTCCTGCATGACAGGGCATTGGGCCAGAAGTCCTTTGGGGTGCCTTCCAACCATTCCCTGGGGGAGCTTGGGGTCAGCACATGACCCCCCAGCTGTTGAAGAGGCCAGGGCCTGGCAGTCCAGTGGGAAGCAAGAGGTGGCAGGGAGGAGATGCCCCCCCCCCCGCCTCCCACAAAGCTGTGCTCCACCCTGCTGCCCTCTGAGAGCTGGTGGGACGGCCCAGTAGACCTGAAGGAGCATCTCCACCTCCATCGTCCAGCCCGGACATGGGGGTCCATCTCTGAGGGCCTCCTGGTGGTTCCCTCGCTGCGAGAAGTGAAGCTACAGGGAACCAGTCAGAGGGCCTTCTTGGTGGTGGCGCCTGCCCTGTGGAACGCCCTCCCACCAGATGTCAAGGAGATAAACAACTATCTGACTTTTAGAAGACATCTGTTTAGGGAAGTTTTTAATGTTTGATGTTTTGTCACATGATGATGATGGTGATGGGAGCCACCCAGAGTGGCTGGGAATACCCAGCCAGATTGGTGGGGTATAAATAATAAATTATTATTATTATTATTACAGCGGTACCTTGGTTCTCAAATGCCTTGATTCTCAAATGCCAAAAACCCAGAAGTAAGCATTCCAGTTTTTGAACATTTTTCGGAAGCCAAATGTCCGATGCGGCTGCCAGCTTTTATTTCCGGGGCGCCTGCACCAATCAGAAGCTGCGCCTTGGTTTTCGAACATTTCAAAAGTCAAAAGGACTTTTGGAATGGATTAATTTTGTCACTTTGTTTTTGCTCTTTATTTTGCGTTTTTGTTTTTGCGTTTTTTTTGCTTAATTTGTTTTTGTGACTGTGTGGAACCCACCAGCAGCCAGTTCAGTTCAGCCAGTTCAGCCAGTTCAGATACTGACTGATGGATTGTGTGACTGCGGAAATGGATAAAAGCCCCCCCCCCCATCCAAACAAGGACTATCATCAGGGAGGGGGGGAAATTCATGTTAATTTTTATCATCTACAATACTGTCTTATTTATTTTATAGTACAGTACATTGATTCTTGCTTTCATTTTATGTATCAATGGTCTCGTTAGATAGTGAAATCCATGATCAATTGCTGTTCCAGGGCTTGCTTTTTAAAGTCCAGAACGGATTAATCCGTTTTGTATGACTTTCTATGGGAAAGCACGCCTTAGTTTTGGAACGCTTTGGTTTTGGAACAGACTTCCGGAGGTTTGAGAACTGAGGGACCACTGTCTTCTTCTTCTTCTTCTTCTTCTTACCTGGGCTTCTCTCCGGTGCCGATCTGGGCGATGATGGTGTCCATCCAGGAGATGAGGTCCCGCACCATGTTGGAGAAGCGGATCTTGTCGGTGGTGGTGGTGATCTGGAGGCGGCAGTCCTCGCAGGAGCCCAGCAGCTCTTTCCAGGAGCGCATCACCTCCTGCTCCTTGGTGGCAATGGCCTCCGCATTCTCCCCGGCGTAGACCGTCCGCAGCTGAGCCGCCACCTCCTGCAGCTGCCGCACCTGGCGGGGAGCAGGGGGGGGTTAAGGGGGCAAGAGGGGGCTCACTGCGCCCCTGGGAGGGAAGGGGGCTGGGTCAGGCCAATGGATCCGGTCCTCACATTGCCAAATCCCCCATAGAACCTAGGGATCAAGATAGACTGCCTCTGAGCTTGGAGGCTCCATCAGAGCATAAGAAAACTCTGGGTGCTGGATGAGGCCAAGGCTGGCCCATCTGGTCCAGCATCCTGTTCTCCCAGTGGCCAGCCAGGTGCCCAGGATTTGAGCGCCGGAGACCTTTCCCCCTCTTGCTGGTATTTGCAAGCGTTGCTGCCTCCAACTGCGGAGGGCAGAGCGGAGCAGCATTTAAGGTGCAATTCTTCTACTTTAAGCAGGCAGAGCTCCCCCCAAAGCGTCCCAGGAGCTGTCATTTGTGGGGCTGCACGGCTTGGAGAGGAGGCAGGGAAGTCCCCTAGCAACTCTCAGTGCCCTTAGAAAACTACAGCTCCCAGAATTCTTTGAGGGAAGCCAGGACTGTTTAAAGCAGAGTCATAGTGAAGCTGACAATATAGGAAGAGCGTCTGGGTCAGGCCAATGGTCCGCTTGGTGGCCAAGGAGACACCCAAAGGGAAACCCACCAGCAGCCGCAGATCCCAAGAGCAGCAGCCATCTTGTCCCCTGCAGTGGATTCCAGCAACTGGGATTCGGAATAATTGCTGCCTCCAATACAGGAGAGCAGAGCCACTGGGGGCAGAAGCCGTTTGTCCAATCCTGTTTTAGAGCCATCCAAATCGGTGGCCACCCCTGCCTCTTGTGGCAGCGAGTTCCATAGGCTAACTGTGCTGCTTTAAACGTATGGTGTGAATGACCAGAAGCTTTTTTACTGCGTATAGTGGGTAAAGAGATACTGAGACAAGATAAAAAAACTGTTCATGTATGCAACAACTGCGGCAAGAATTTTGTTAGCCCAAAAAATGGAAACAGCATGAAATACCAACAAAAGAAGAGGGGCAGATGAAACTGGTGGACTTTGCAGAACTGAAGAAACTGGCGGGAAGAATCTGGCCCGCTGTGAGTTCCCACCGGGCTCCCAAGGCTTGCAGATAGCAGCCTGTTCTGGGGGCTGGGGTCAGGGGAAGCTCGGGCTTCCCCCGCCCCAGCCCCACGCCCGGGGGGGGGCGGAATAATTTTTTTTCTTCCCCCCCCCAAAAAAACTAGGTGCGCCCTATAGGGCGAAAAATACAGTATCTTTGAAAGAGAAATGTAAGCAATTAACATCACTAGCAGGGTTATCTGAAGATCTGTAAGATGAAATTACTAGCTATTCAGGTTGAGTAATGTAATATCTTAAGTAATGATATAACGAAAACAGGAAAGGAAGTGAAATGAAAAGATGCAGAATTTAAGTTTGTACTGTATACCACTAGACGGGAGGGAGGGAAGTCAATAGGCTCAGCTGAGCCAGAGAGGTTTAAAAAGAAGATATGATGTTACACAATGTGATTATATGTAAAACTAATAAAAAATGTTATAAACAAAATAAAACGTAGGATGTGAATTAGTGATTTATGGAAGTGAGAGCTGGACCATCAAGAAGGCTGATCGCCAAAGAATTGCTGCTTTTTAATTCTGGTGCTGGAGGAGACTCTTGAGAGTCCCATGGACTGCAAGAAGATCAAACCTCTCCATTCTTAGGGATATCAGCCCTGAGTGCTCACTGGAAGGACAGATTGTGAAGCTGAGGCTCCAATACTTTGGCCACCTCATGAGAAGAGAAGACTCCCTGGAAAAGACCCTGAGGTTGGGAAAGATGGAGGGCACAAGGAGAAGGGGATGAGAGAGGACGAGATGGTGGGACAGTGTTCTCGAAGCGACCAGCATGAGTTTGACCAAACTGCGGGAGGCAGTGGAAGACAGGAGGGCCTGGCGTGCTCTGGTCCAGGGGGTCACCAAGAGGCGGAGACTATTAAACAACAACAGGATTACACACCTTACGCACACACACTCTGCCTCACCTGCGTCACCAGGACCTGCACATCGTGCTCGAAGGAGCTGAGCATCCTCTGGAGGGTTCCGGCCGAGGTTTTGGCCTCGCGAGCCGTCACCTCCGGCAGACGCTGCTTCTTCTCCTCGATCTGGGAGAGGACGTCCTTGCAGTCGCTGAAGAACTTGTGGAGCTCGTGGGAGGCGGCCAGCATCTGCGCCCGGGTTTCCATCAGCTCCAGCAGGTCGGCCCAGGCCTCGTTCACCCCGTCCTTCCACTCAGCAATGGTGGCGGCGTCGGCATGGCCGTAGTCAATCAGCTCATCCACCATCTGGTTGACAGCCGAGATCCGCTCGTTCCCCACGCTGCCCGTCTCGCTGGCAAACTCCGTGAACTTCTCCTGCAGCAGCTGTAGGGAAGCGGAAAGTTGTATGGTACAACGGCGGCTAGGATTTTACTAGCCCAAAATGGAAAGAGGACAAGATAATAATACTAATAATTTTTTATTTATACCCCGCCCTTCCTGCTTTAAAAAAATGGGCTCAGGGCGGCTAACAGCAAACATTGATTAAAATGTGACTTAAAAACAGCATAAAATACAACATCAATGTCAATAAAATTCAAGATACCAACGAAAGAAGAATAGCAAGTAGGGCGGTTCATAAAAAACTTTTTTTAAAAAAACGCCTGCTCCAAAGGTCTTATCTTACTACACTAAGGATTATATAGCTATATCTGAAATTTCATGCATATCAGTTAATATCTTGACCCTCCTCCACGAAAATAGCTGTTTACTTGGCCGTTTTCCTATGTTGTGAAGGCTGAAATTTCAATTCAGTGGAGGAGGATTAATATATTAGCTGATATGCATGAAATTTCAGATATAGCTATATAATCCTTAGTGTAGTAAGATGGAGCAGGCATTTTCAAAACAAAGTTTTTTATGAACTGCCCTAATGGCAAGTCAAACTTATGGAATACGTAGAAATGGCGAAACTCACAGGAAGACTCAAGAGACAATAGTAACAGAGACATTAAAAAAGATTGGGAACCATTCATGCTGTATCTACAGAAATACTGTAAAGAAATGGACTCATTAGCAGGATTTGAGGAAACACTTGCAATTAAGAAAAGAAATGTAAAGATGAAGAAAGAACAAGTTGGAAACTAATTAAGTGTCAGATATAATTGGAAAGAAAATATGGTACAAATAAGTGATAAGAACATAGGAGCATTTAATTAAAAGATTAACAAAATGGAGAAAATAAATTAAGCGGAAGTAACAAACATGTAATGAACTAGAAGGGGAAGCTGAGGGAAGTCATAGGGTGGGCGGATATTTGAATTATTTTATTTTTTTCCCCTTTATATGATTGATGTGTGGAATATTAAACTGTAAAACTAATAAAATTTTAAAAAGAACTTCGGGGGGGGGGGGAACTAGACAGAGAAACGGCAAGGACTCTGTCCCCGAGATGCTGCAACTGTGCTGCCAGCGGAGCAGAGCTGAAAGAGAACGGCACTCTGCACATGCTCACTGCAGCGGAGCAAAAGCACAGGGCTGTTTAAAAATAATAATAGCAAGACATATAAAACAGAGAGAGTTGCAGTCAACTAACGTTTGCTCAAAATACACCCATGGAAATGAATGGACCTAAGTGAGTCATGGCCATTGGTCTCAATGGGTCTACTCTGAATAAAAGTTAGCTGAACACAACCCTCACTTTTTTACATATCTTCCTTTGCTTCTCTGTCCGTAAGAATATTAGAAGAATAGAATAGAATAGAATACTGTACTGTTATGATTTATACCCTGCCCATCTGGCTGGCTATAAATCTGCAACAAATCAACCAAAAATAGATAAATAAATGCATAAATATTTAAGACATTTCATATATATTTTTTATAATATTTTACTGATTTTCCAAAAATAACAAAAATAAAACAATAACAATACAAATTTATAACGAAAAATAGAAAGGTTGCCTCCCCCCCAGTCCCTTCCTTGGTTCCATTATTTGTCAACATATTGCATGTCCACTGTAAATTAAAGAACCATTGGAATTACCATATTTTTTGCTCCATAAGATGCACTTTTTCCTCTTAAAAACTAAGGGGAAATGTCTGTGCGTCTTATGGAGAGAATGTGTGGTCCCTGGGGCTGGGGGGGGGACCCGGACTTCCCTCGCCAGCCCCACAAGCTCCGAGAGCGGAGGCAAGGCTGCGCGCAACCTCGCCTTCACTCCAGGACCCGTTCTAGGGCTTGGGCTTCCCCTGCCCCCAGCCCCACAGCTAAAAAGGAACCATCCCGCTCGCTGTCTTGGCTTCTGCCAAAGCCGTGCGCAACCTCTCCAGCCGGCTAAAAACAAAGCCAAGACAGCGAGCAGGATCCATCCCAAAGCCATCTGCAAAAGCCACGCACAGCCCCTCACGGCTGGAGAGGTTGCGCGCGGCTAAAAACAAAGCCAACTCAGCAAGCAGGATCCACCCTGACAGCCCCAGAAGCTCTGGGAGAAGCGGACAGGCTGGGCGGGGGGGGGGGGGGGAGATAAGATTTTTTTTCTTGATTTCCCCCCCTAAAAACTAGGTGTGCCTTATGGTCCAGTGCGCCTTATGGAGCAAAAAATACAGTACTTATAATCCATTCATCATGTAATGACAAGTAGTTCTAGAATCTTGCTAATGTTTTAACCTGTGTGCATTGCTTCTGTATACAGTGGTACCTCGGGTTAAGAACTTAATTCGTTCCGGAGGTCGTTCTTAACCTGAAACTGTTCTTAACCTGGAGCACCACTTTAGCTAATGGGGCCTCCTGCTGCTGCGCCGCCACCGCTGCACGATTTCTGTTCTCATCCTGAAGCAAAGTTCTTAACCTGAAGCACTATTTCTGGGTTAGCAGAGTCTGTAACCTCAAGCGTATGTAACCTGAAGCGTATGTAACCTCAGGTACCACTGTATATCAATATTGAAGACATTTCCTAAGGCCTGTATAAAGAAAACTTGAGCTGCTCTTGTGAACCGCTTTGAGGTCTGTCTGGCTTTTTTGCAATCAAGCGGAAAATATTTTCTGGTGCCCCCCAGTCTCACCGTGACGTGTTCATAGTCCTGGCCCAGCTCCGGGGACCCGGCCACCACCTCCTTCTCGGCGATCCAGTGCTCCAGCTCATCCACCTCGCGGCTCAGCTGGTAGAGCCAGTACTGCTGCTCCAGCCGGGCCTTGCGCTCCTCCACCAGGTCCTTCAGGGAGACGTAGAGGCGGTCCACTTGCGACTGGCGCCGGCTGATCTGCTCGCTGCCGGGAAAAAGGGACCGTCAGAGGGAGGCACCAGGGGCCGGGCAACAGCCGCTTTCCAACATGGTGATACAGCTAAACATCGCAATAGGCCGATACAGTGGTGCTTTGGTTCCCAAACGCCGAAAACCCGGAAGTAAGTGTTCTGGTTTTCGAACGATTTTCGGAAACCGAATGTCCACTGAGGCTGTCAGCTATTGTTTCTGGGGCACCTGCACCAATCAGAAGCCGCGCCTTGGTTTCTGAACATTTCGGAAGTCAAACAGACTTCCGGAACGGATTAAGTTTGGCACTTTTGTTTTCCATTTTTGTTTTTGAGGCTTTTTGGGTTCATTTGATTTTGGGACTGTGCAGAACCAGTCCAGCTACTGATGGATTGTGTGACTGCGGAAACAGATCAAAGCCCCCCCCCCCCGTCCAAACAATGACCATCATCAGTGCAGGGAAGAGGAAAAATCATTTTTATTTTTATCATCTACAATACTGTCTTCTTTATTTTATAGTACAGGACATTGATTATTGCTTTCATTTTATGGATCTATGGTCTCGTTAGAGAGGAAAATTCATGTTCAATTGCTGTTTTAGGGGTTGTTTTTAAAAGTCTGGAATGGATTAATCCATTTTGAATGACTTTCTATGGGAAAGCACGCCTCGGTTTTGGAACGCTTTGGTTTTGGAACGGACTTCCAGAACAGATGAAGTTTGAGAACCAAGGGACCACTGTATCATGATATGGACTTCAAACCAGGGTATCTCGCTATATTGCTCAGGCCTAGTGGGGAGGGGGCTAGGGCAAGTGGGGTGGGCTGAGAAGGGGGCAGGGAAGGAGGTGGGGGCACGACAGCCAGCCTACCTGTCCGGGTGCCCCAGCTCCAGCAGCGCCCGGCACTGTCGCGACAGCTGAGCGATGGTCTCGGCGTAGTTCTCGACCGTCTGTTCCATCATCAGGTGTTTCTTCAGGAGCTGGAGGGTGCTCTGTTCGTCCTGAGAGGACAGAGGAGGGGCGTAAGGACACCGGGAGAGCCAGAGGGGAGCCCAGCCAGCCCAGCCTCCTCTTCGCACAGTGGCCTGAGATCCTGAAGGACCTAGGGATCCAGATAGACTGCCTCTGGGGCTAGAGGTTCCATCAGAAGAGCCCGGGTGCTGCACCAGGCCAAAGGGGGACCTAGAGCTCAACATCCTGGTTGCACAGACGTCCCCGTGGGAAACTTGTAAGCAGGATTCGAGCACCAGAGCAAACTGTGGGATGTGATACGTAAGTAGCAGTCAAGTACAACATTCCTTGTTTTCCTAGAGTGGTCATGCAAGGGGATGTTTGGACCAGCCAGTCAAAAACTTCCTGTTTCCTCCTGGGCTGGGACATTCTTCCTCTTGCATGTGACTAGAGGTGGACGTGACCTTACCTGTCCAGGTAACAAAAGGACAAGGCACGCAGCACACTCTCTATTGGACTTCGTTGTTAGAGCAACAGCTCTCCTTTTTTGCAAGAGATGCTCTGTTGGCTTTTCGAAGCGACTATCTCCATATGGGTTAGACTCACATGTACATACAGTGGACCCTCCAGATATGAATTAAATCCGTTCCCGGTGTCTGTCCGGAACCCAAAAAGTCCATAGGCAGAGGTGCCGCTTCTGTGCATGTACGCAGCGCAATTGAACGCTTCTGCGCATGTGCGCACGGCAAAATCCAGAGGTATACTCTTCTGGCTTTGCCGCGTTCGTAACCTGAAAGTTACGTATCCAGAGCGGTATGGAGCTAGAGGGTCCACTGTACTTCTGTAACTAAGTCTGCCTTCAGGGATCCATCTGTGAACTGATGATGCTGTGAGTAAACTACTTTTATATACAGTCATACCTCAGGTTACAGCCGCTTCAGGTTGCGTTTTTTCAGGTTACGCACCCGCCAAAACCCGGAAGTACTGGAACGGGTTACTTCTAGCTTTCGGTGGTCGTGCACGCGCAGGAGCGCTAAATCGTGCTTTGCGCATGTGCAAAAGCGCCGAATCGCAACCCACGCATGCGCAGACGAGCCACTGCGGGTTGCGAACGCTGTGGGTTGTGAATGTGCATTCCACATGGATCACGTTCGCAACCCAAGCGTCCACTGTCTCTTAAATAAGATTGTGGCGTGTATATTCTTTTAAGAGGGAAATAAGAGATCTTGCCAGGAATCTACATTGAGAAGCTTACACAAGATTGCAACCAGCTACCTGCTGTGTGTTTAAAGGGGAATGTTTAAATCTCTGCTAAGTTATAGACTCTGCTAAATTATTTTGACCAAACTGCGGGAGGCAGTGGAAGACAGGAGTGCCTGGCGTGCTCTGGTCCAGGGGGTCACGAAGAGTCGGACACGACTAAACGACAAGAAGTTATGGAACTTCCTAGCGCAAGTTGGGAAGGATATTAACAAACAACGTATCTTCTCCTGCCTCCCTGAACATTCCCTCCCAGAAGCCACGGAGGCAGAGCTGAGTCTTCTCCCCCGTGAATTTCTCCCGTCCCGGACCAAGGGATGGGGACTCGGCCTGCCCAAGGCCTTCCGACAAGCCTTGGGCGAAGCTGCCCGCCTCCCCCCCGGCCCAAAATGTGGGGGTCCCCAGGCCCCTCTCCCCACCTTGCCCTTCTCCTCGTTCATCATGAAGAGCTCCTGCTCACTCAGCCAGGCCTCCACCTCGGCCACATCAAAGTAGAACTGTTCCACCTGGTAGGTGGCGTCCAGCAGGTGCTGCCGCTGCTCCGTCTCCTCCTGGAGGGCTCCCCACATCTCCGAGAGCTTCTCCAGCAGCAGCCGCACGGGGTCCACCTCGGGGGTCTTGATGGTGGCGATGCCCCGGGCGCGCTCCAGGACGTCCTCCATGCGGGGCTTGTGCACCTGGATCTCTCGGCGGAGGCTCTGGCGACCGGGAAGAGGGAGAGGCTTTCAAATTATTATTATCAAGGGTTTTTAAGGTTTACACCGGCACCCCACTGGTCCTCCAAGGAGCTCAAGGTGGCCATTGTGGCTCTTCCGCCTTCGTCATTTAATCCCCACAACAACATCCCAGTGAGGTAGGCTGGGCTGAGAGTAAGGGACCGGCCCCCAAGGTCATGGCCAAGGGGAGGACTGGAACCCGGGTCTTCTAATCCAACACTCTAACCCAGGGCCGGGTTGAGGTTTGATGCGGCCCTCAGCTCCTGAAGGCAATGGGGCCCTTTCTATGTCCAGCTGTCCTTTCTCAACAACAAATTGCCACTGTTTTTTGTGTTGAATATATGCTAGATGCTCATTGATGGACCTCATGGGTATCTCAAGCCATTTGCCCATGTTGCCCTGCAACCAGTCCATGCAGAATGTCGCCGCCCTATATATAGAAAGGAGCAAAGCAGGGATATTTGAGGGAGCAGGCGAGCAGGTGGAGCCCATGACTTACATCCTAGGAGCCTACGCAGCACAAAACATTGACGGCGGGTTTTTTTCCTTTAAATTTTTTTGGGGCCCCCAAGAGAGTGGGGCTCTAAGCTACAGCTTGTTCAGCTTATATGTAAATCCAACACTGCTCTAACCACTACACCATACTGTCTCTATATGGCCCAGAAGGAACTGTTCAGATGGTGGCGGCGGCTCTGAGTTCAGGGCTCTCCTAGGCCACCAGCCCCTGCTTTTCTGAATCCAGGACAAAACAGGCTCCCCCCCCCATTGTTCTTCCCCCCTGTCCTGGGGCTCCCCAGCACCTCCACACACTCTGCCCCCCCGCTTCCTCTTCGCACCTGGTTCTTCTTGATGAACTGCTGGACCGTTTGCAGGTTGCTCCCGTGATCCTTCAACGTGGCCAAGGGAAGGCGGTCCTGCACCCAGATCTAGAAGCGGGTGGGGGAGAAAAACAAAAGTGCCCCCCCGTAAGTACAATTCCTAATGGCATCATGGAGGTCCACAGAGGTGGAAGAGGGACAGCCCCCCGCCTGGCATTGGAGCCAAAGCACAGGAGGAAAGAGGACCCATCACATTTGGGGGGACACATCGCTTCCTCCCAGAGACGCCTTACTCCCAACGGCTCTATTTCCAGAAGAGAACTTGGCCACCTTCCTCTCCCTGCTGCTTGGCCCTGGCTTGTTGGGGGCAGGGGCTGGCAAGTGGAAAACTGGCCCAGGAACCTGCTCAGCCCAGATTTTTTGCCCCTTCGTTCTACATGGCTGCATGTAAGCTGAGGAAGAGCCCTGTGCAGCCTGAAAGCTTGCTTCTGTGGGATGTAATCCACTGAGAGCAGTCAAGTACAACATTCCTTGTAATGCCAGAGAAGGCATGTGGGGGTCCAGCCAGGCGAAAACTTCCTGTTTCCTCCTGGTGGGAGCATCCTTCCTTTGCATGTGACTAGAGGTGGGCGTGACCTCACCTGTCCAGGTAACAAAAGGACGAGTCACGCAGCACCCTCTCTCTGTCTCTTTGACTTCCTTCTTCGTTTGACCAGCTTTTAGCCAAGACTAGCTCTCAGCTAGCAGAGGCACCGGGATCATTCCTCAGTATGGGGTAGATCCACATGTACATATTTGTAACTAAGTCTGCCTTCAGGAATCCAGCTGTGAACTGATGTGAGTAAACTTCTCTTATTAACTCTGAATAAGATTGTCGTGTTTCTTCTTTTAAGAGGGACTCAGGGAATTTACCAGGAATATACAATTCAATCTGAGCCAGGCTGAATTGTATAATAGTGAGAGGCTGACACGAGCCTGCAACCAGCTATCTGCTGTGCGTTTAAAAGGGGAATGTGAAACTCTGCTAAGTAAAGGAACTTGCTAGCGCAAGTTAGGAAGGATATTAATAAACAATATATCCTCTCCTGCCACCCTGAACATTCACACATCCAAGTTATGCATTTCCTACAACAAACAACTTTTATTAAAAAATAAAAGGTTTGGAGGTATATGTGATTTTTGCGGAATCCTTGGAACCCAAACCCCGTGGAAGATGCGGCCAGACTGTGCTCCTAGGCAGTCCTCACAAAGGCCACCGTCCCCCGTGATCCATGCTTCTGGTCTGGTGGCGCCACTGTGACTTCTGCAACCTCCGTCAGACAAGCCTGACCTCCAAAGCCCCCAGGAAGTAGACTTTGCCCCCAACCCCAAAGGCTGTGAGCCCACAGTGCGCTTGGGGCCGCTCCTCCCTGCAGGGATATGTATAGAAACTAGGAGAGGATATATTCTTAGATATTATCCCTCCTTACTCACATCTGTGAGTTCAGCAGAGGACATCCCCTTTGCAGCAAAATAAGGAGGCTGTCGATAAGCTAGATTTAGCCTTTTAAGTAATCCAGGATGCTTCTCTGCAGTCTGGATTTCCTGGTATTTCCCCCTTTTAATAAACACACTGTATTTTTCTGTGTATAACACACACCCCCCCCGTGTATAAGACACCCCCTATTTTGGGGGATTCCAAATAATGAAAATGGGGGGAAATGCCCAGAGTTGTTGAGCAAAGGCCTGCAGTCCAATGTCCCCTCGCCGGAAGAAGCCGCCAATCGCCTGCCTAATTGCGCAGTGACAGCCAATCAAGCCCAGCCCTTGCTGCAGAAACCAAGCACAGGCCCAATAGCCGCAGACACTATCTGGCTCCTGGAGCAACATATAACACCCCCCAATGCACTACCCATGTATAAGAGGAGCCCCAAATTTCACCATGATATTTTATAAAAAAAACCTCGTCTTATACACAGAAAAATATGGTATATTATACATACAGTCATACCTCGGGTTACAGACACTCCAGAACGGGTTACTTCTGGGTTTTGGTGTTCGCGCATGCACAGAAGCACTGAATCGTGACCCACACGTGCGCAGACGCGGCGCTGCGGGTTGCAAACATGCCTCCCGCACGGATCACGTTCACAACCCGAGCGTCCACTATAGTTTGGAATAGGATTGGAGCGGAAACTCAGACTCCGAAAATGTCCTACATCCCTGGTCATCGATGAAGCACGCAGAGCAGAGATCACATAGCAAGGATCACAGAGAGAGCAGGCCAGGACTCTTGTGCCCCTTGACCTGTCTGGACACAAGTGGCTCTCGCAGGGAGGATTTTCTGTAGACCCTGCGAGATCTAGCTTCCTCTCTCTGCGTGCCTTTCTAGCAATCTGTGGGATGCAATACATAAGTAGCAGTCAAGTACAACATTCCTTGTTTTCCTAGAGTAGACATGAAAGGGGATCAGCCAGTCAAAAACTTCCTGTTTCCTCCTGGCCTGGAGCATTCTTCCTCTTGCATGTGACTAGAGGTAGGCATGACCCTACCTGTCCAGGTAACCAAAGGACAAAGGCATGCTTCCACTCTCTTTCTTTGACTTCCTCTGTCGTTGGAGCAGCTTTTAGCTAGAGATGCTCTAGCCAACAGAGGACACTGGGATTATCCCCATATGGGATAGATCCACATGCATACATTTGTAACTAAGTCTGCCTTCAGGGATCCAACTGTGAACTGATGATGTGAGTAAACTTCTTTTATATACTTTTACACAAGATTGTGGCGTGTTTATTCTTTTAAGAGGGATATAAGAGAACTTAGCGGGAAGCTAATAGTGGGAGGCTTACACAAGCCTGCAACCAGCTCCCCGCCGTGTGTTTAAAAGGGGAATGTGAAACTCTGCTAAGTAAAGGGACTTACTAGCGCAAGTTAGGAAGGATATGAATAAACCATCTATCCTCTCCTGCCTCCCACAATCGGAAGTGCTCCCTTCTGAGGGCCTGGTTTCAGATTTGCCCCCTTCCCTCCTCCGCGCCCCACTTACGATCTCGTCCTCCAGGTCGTGGCTGACTTGGTGCACTTCCTTGGAGGCCAGCAGGATTCTCCGGCGCTCCTTGAGGGGCTCTATGAGGCGCACGATGCGCGTGCCCACGGCGTTCTGCCGCTCGTCCACCATCTCCTTGCTGGCCGCCTCCAAGGGCAGGGCGGCCACCTGGGCCTGCAGCTCGCCCACCTCTTTGTACCATTCCTCCACCTGCGTCTCCATCGTCTGCAAGACAGAGGAGGAAGAGGAGGAGGGGGCTGGGCCGGGCCAGGAGGGGTCCGCCAGTGGGGGGGCAGGGTTGGCTGCCCACCCAGGAAGCCCGGGAAGAGGCAAGTGCGGGCACAAGGCAGGAGGGAAAACACTGGCCATGAACCGGACGGCCCCGTCTCCTCCAAGCTCTCTGCTGGGTCTCTCTCGCTATGGCGGATGCTGCCCCTGGCTCCTGTCTGCATGCTCAAAATGGGAGGCCTGCGCACCATTCTCTCCCAGCCCAAGGCAGCCTGACGTGCTGTCAGCATCACCCCTCCTCCCTGGGAGACGTGGGGCGGACAAGGTCTTAAGCAGCAAATCCTCAGCACCCTCAGGATTTGCTCATCTCAGGGCCCCTAAAAACAGATGCCCGGAGAACGACTACGGAAGCCTTTGGCTGTCCTGTCCGACACCTACGGAGCAACCTGGACCTCCACACTTCCCTGTCTGCACAGCGGCAGGATCAGGGCCATTGCAGGTGCATTTGCTGAACAATGGCTGACCCACATGCTTGGGGGGGTCAAAGAGTGGTATAGATGGGGGCCTGGCAACTCCAAGAGCCTTTGCCCCTGGCACCCACTCACCAGGGGAGCCTCCGGCCCCCGTCCAGAGGCCCCCCCTGCTCCCACTGCCCCCCCCCGAGCCCAGACTACCAAGCGCAGCGTGTTGGGGAGGGGCTTGGCGCCATGGAGGGAGCAGGCAGGCAGGCAAGCGATTCTTGGCAGCTGGCGAAAGTTCATGGGAAACATGAGAAACAGAAGAAACCAGATGGAGGAGAAACAAGGGGGAAGGAGATGGGGAGGGGTCTCTGCGTCCGTCCGTCCGTCTGTCCCCTCCCATTCCAGCATCTCCTTGGGGAAATGGGGGTCGGGGGGGGGGAAGGAAAGCAGAAATGCAAAAAAGGCGAGACAGATGGAGTCAAAGAAAAGGGCTACTGTACCGCCATGCAGCGTGATGAGACAAATCGCACACTAGGATGTGATGAGCAATGGCCGCCTCTGCACTGCCGGGGGCTGCTGGGGAGGGAAAAGGGAGAGGTTGGTGTGAGGGGGGAGGCGGCTGGGTGGCCAGCCAGCCCCCCTCTTGCCGGGGCTCTCGCATCCCCGGGGAGCCGGGCTGCCCCTCACCCTCCCCAGATGGCGCGTGGCTCCCAGGGGGAGGAGGGGGAAGCAAGGCCCAGGCCCCCACGGCCCCAGGGGAAAGCAACACCCCCTGCCCCCCCGAGAGGCACCCACTCCATCTGCCCCCCCCCCCCGTGACTGCTTGGGTCTCTCACTTCATTGCAGTTCTATCCCAGCTATTCCTCCAAGGAGGTCAAGGCAGCGTACCTGGTCCCCCCCCATTTAATCTCCACAACAACCCTGTGAGGGAGGCTGGACTGAGAGGCAGGGACTGGGATTGGGGTCACACCCAGGGAGCTTCATGGGGGGGATTTGAACCCTGGTCTCTCCCAGGTCCTCCTTCTCCTGCACTCTCCCCACTAAGCCACCACCGGCTCCAGTTTTCAGCTCAAGTAAAGCAAGTGGGATCGGGCTTTTTAAATTCAGAAGTCCCCCCCCCCAGGGCTAAATGAAGGGTTGACTTTGCCTGGTGCTGACAAAGAGGCCCCCCCCTCCATTGCAGAGGTGTGCGCTGTCACACGGACCCACAAATCAAAGGGGAAACTTTTTTTAAAACACCCACCCTCTTCCCAGTCTCTCTTGAAAAGGGGAAGAGAGAGAAGGGGTGACGGCAGGATCGGGCCCCCTTGAGAGACCCCCGTCCAGTCAAAGCAGCAGCCGCTTCTCTCCTGCCCCCCCTCCCCATTCAGCTGCCAAGCCCCACTCAAGGTCTGAAAACAGGAGGCCGTGACGGCCGCCATCCTGGAGAGGTTGAAAAGAGACCAGATCGTAGGAAGGCAGCATCTCAGGGAAGAAGTCTCCAGGCCCACTTTCTTCCTGGCAGCGCTAGCTTTCCGCGCAGGATCACTCCCTTCCCTTCAACGCAGAAAACTTGCCTGGCAGGAAGGAGGCTGGGCTGCAGCCTTCAACCTTGAGATGCTAGCTGTCTATTGGCAAGGCATTTCTTGGTACGGAGGGGCAGCCAGGAGGGGTCACCTGGGGACGTGGAGTGCGGGGCCACCAAGAGACAGGTGCCCCCCCCTTCCAGCACAACTCAAGAGAACGTCGGAAGTTCAGAGTCTGGAGATTACAGAGGTACCTTGGTTCCCAAACGCTGAAAACCCGGAAGGAAGCATTACGGTTTTCGAACGTTTTTCGGAAGCCGACCGTCTGATGCGGCTGTTGGCTTCTGTTTCTGGGGCGCCTGCCTGCACCAATCAGGAGCTGCGCCTTGGTTTTCGAACATTTCGGAAGTCAAACGGACTTCTGGAGAGGATTCAGTTTGGTGCTTTTGTTTTTGCTCTTTATTTTGTGATTTTGTTTTTGAGGCTTTTTCACTTGGTTTGTTTTTGTGACTGTGGAACCCAGTTCAGCTGCTGATTGATGGATTGTGTGACTGCAGAAATGGATAAAAGCCCCCCCCCATCCACTGGACTACCATCAGTGCAGGTAAGAAGAAAAATAAATTTTAATTTTTATCATCTACCATACTGTCTTATTTATTGTATGGTATCGTACATTATTGCTTTCATTTTATGGATCAATGGTCTCGGTAGATCCATGTTAAATTGCTGTCTTAGGGGTTGCTTTTAAGTCGGGAACAGATTAATCCATTTTGCATTTATTTCTATGGGAAAGCATGCCTTGGTTTTGGAATGCTTTGGTTTTGGAACGGACTTCTGGAATGGATTAAATTTGAGAACCAAGGTACCACTGTATAATGGCGCAAAGCAAACACAGGGGGGCTTAATCCTGAGAAGGCAGAGCTGCTGCAGGACTGGGGACCCAACCTGTGACTGATGGGGTTGCTGCCCCCCCCAAAGATGCAGGTCTATAGTCTGGGGGTACTTCTGGAATTGCAGCCCCCAGGACTTCTCAGGTTTTGGTGGTGGCCAGACCTCTTTTCCCTGCTCTAACCCTCCGCAGATCTGGCCACGGGGATGGCAGACTGTTCTTGCATCTCCTCTGGACTACTGCAATGCACTCTCTGTGGGGCTGCCTTTAAAAAGGGGTTCAGGAACTTCAGCTGATTCAGAATGTGGCTCCCAGGCAGGGAGGGAAATTGACCCCTCAAAACGCCCCCCCCTTTTTCCTGATGACCTTGGAAGCCCTCTGAGCGCCAGGTTCTGGGAAGGACTGCCCTTCCTGCCTCTATTTCCTGATTTTCTGTCCCACCTTCTTTCCCCAAGGAGCTCAAGGGGGCCTATCCTTGGTCCTCCTCATTTGATCCCCACAACAACCCTGTGAGGCAGGTGAAGGCCAAGAGAGGCAACGACTGGCCCAAGGCCACCTAGTGAGCTTCACGGCCAAGTGGCGATTCGAACCCTGGTCTCTCCCAGGTCCCAGCCCTCAAAGCCCTGCACCAAACTGTTGCCTCCCATGTCAACCTGCACGCTTGCCAAAGCCATCAGTCGGGGGCCATCTATCTCAACGCCCACTTTGTCGGGAATGGGGAGGGGGCCCCTTTGTGGTCAAACCCGGGCTCTGAAACGCCACCCCTTCAGGGAAGGTTCGCCTCACCTGCCAATGGCCAAGATTTAGCTTGCCAGAGCTGCCTCTGAACAGAGCACAGACTGCGCCAGGATTTGAGCAGATGCCTGACTTGCGCTGGGGCTGCTACAATTTCTTCCTGCCGTGTTTACGGAGCCTATTCTGTCTCGTTGGTGTTATGTGTTTGGGGAGTCGGGGTTTTAGTGTTCTTGTTAACTCGGATTTTATGGCTTCCTTCTTCTATCTCGGGAGCCTCCTTGGACTGTTTCCCCAGGAAAGACGAGTTACAACTTTTCAGACGAGGAAGGGAAGGGATGTGAGCTGCAGTGGTCCAGCTCCCAGGCCCAGCTGGTCTCCCCCATGAGCACAGAAGGGTACAGCGAGGCTGGCAGGACCCAACTCTGGCCCCGGTCATGGAGGCAGCACACAAGGAGGCACAGGCCCACGGCCGGGGCAGCAGGCATCTCCCTGGGCCAGGAAGGGATCCCTGGCAGGCGAAGTTTGTCCAGCGCTGCGGGTTCAAGAGATGCAGGGAGACGGAGGTGCGGAGGTGAAATGGTGGAGGCAGCCATGCTTCGGAATCCCAGTTGCTGGAAGCCACAGGAGGGGAGAGGGCTGCTCTGGGGCTCGGATCCTGCTCGAGGGTTTCCCAGGTCAGCCACTGTGAGCTCAGGATGCTGGACCCGGTGGGCCCACTGCCCTGATCCAGCAGCCAGGCACTCAGGTTCTGATGGAGCCTCCAGATCCAGAGGCAGTCTATCTTGATTCTTAGAGGTATTTGGCCACTGCTGGATTAGATGGGCCTCCTTTGGCCTGATCCAGCAGGCTCCTCTTATGTTCTCGTGGCCGGGGGTCTGGCTTGGCCTGGCTGCTCTGCAAGACCCCCCCCCCATCCTGCCCAGTGCCCCTCTAGAAAGCAGGGGTGGTATGGAAGGGTTCACTGGGGAGGTTAGCCTGGCTCTTCCTGGTGATGGGAGCTCATGAGCCGAGCGCAGATGCCTGCAGACCCCCCCCCCCGAGTCACAGCTGCACAGCCAGTATTATGTGTGCTTTGCTGGAGAGAGCAATCTGCTCCCCACCCCACCCGGTAGGGTCCGTGCCAGCCCCCCAGAAACCCCGGCCTCTTCCCAGAGCCCCACCCCCAACATGCCAGCCCCGTCCCCCCACCCCCCTCGGGACCCACCTGGAGCTTCTTGAGGTTGCTGTTGACGCTGGCCAGGTCCGGGCCGGAGTCCACCAGGTGCAGCTGGCTCTCCATGCACAAGAGCCGCTTGTCGAGGTCGGCGTAGCTCTGCACCAGGTGCTCGGCCTTGGTGGCCTCCAGAAGCTGCCGCGCTTTGGCCTGGGTGGTGGACTCCAGCTCGGCCCAGCACAGGCGGATCTCGCCCAGCTTCTTCTTCACCGTCTCGGCCAGCTCCGGCTTCTCCACGATCAGCTGCTGGCCTTCCTGGGGACAGAGAGCCGGGAGCCGTTGGCCTGCGCATCCCGAGGAGCCCAAACCCTCTTTGCAGACAGGGATCCCTCCCCCTGGCCCTGGGAAAGGCACACACTTCCTGCAACAGCACGCAGGTTGTTCTGCTGTTTTATTTTGGGTCGGGGGCAAAATTCCAAACGCAAGACAAGGCCCTGGAGATGCGGAACTCCCTGCCACTGGACACCAGGCAAGTAATTTCCCTGTACTCTTTTCGGCGCCTCCTAAAAACATTTCTGCTTAGGTCAGCCCTCCCAGATATGTAGAATGATGCTGTCTGTTTTAGTCTGTCCTTAATTTATTGTGGATTTTGCCTTTTGAATGTTTTATCATTTGTTTGCTTATTAGGTTTATATAATGCCCTTCAATGCAAGATCTTGGGGGTTTCATGGAATAAAATGCAGGATAAAAACAAGTAAATAAGCAAAACAAAACAGCAAAACAATAACCCCTCCCCTTCCCACAAGCTGTAGAATATTAATCAGCCAAAGGCCTGGCTGAAGAAGCACATTTTTGCCTGGCACCTTAAAAGATATAATGGTTTTAAAGAGATGCTTTTGCATATGTAAACTGAGTTCTTTTTTTTTTACAATCAAGCAGTGAATACCTTTCAAGAAATAAATAAGTAAAAATAAAATAAAAAACGCAGGCCGTCTTAATGCTCAGCTACACAGAGAATACAGCAGAGATATCAGATGGGGGAGCTCCATGTTTTGTCTCAGGGGCTACTGGAGGGCCCCAGGGCATCTCTCCCACCAAAAGAGCCATTTTTGCCAGCTGAGGGCAAGGCAAGGGATAAGAGCCTGCCATGGTAGCTCCCTGGCCTGTGAACTGGCCTCCCTCCCACCCCAGAAGCACCGTGAGAAGGCAGCCAAGGGGAAACAGAGTCTCAGAAGCCCAGAACTGATTAAAGCCCAACGTGTTTCACGAATGCAAACTTTATTCCTCAGGGGAAACCTCTAAAACCAGGAATAAGTTCTGAAGAGAATTGTAAACAAGCAGCCATGACAAAACAAGAGAAAAATAAATGGATCTATCCTGCCTTGGTCAGACCACACCTGAAATTCTGTGTCCAGTTCTGGGCGCCACAATTTAAGAAGGATATTGACAAGCTGGAAGGAGACCAAGATCAAGGGTCTGGAAACCAAGCCTGATGAGGAACAGTTGAAGGAGTTGGGGATTTTAGCCTGGAAGAGAGGAGACTGAGAGGGGATAGGAGAGCCGTCTTCAAAGATCTGAAGGGTTGTCACATGGAAGAGGGAACCAGTTTGTTTTCCTCAGCTCTGGAGGGTAGGACTCGAACCCATGGCTTCAAGTCACAAGAAAGGAGATTCCGACTCAACATCAGGAAGAACTTTCTGACAGTAAGAGCTGCTTGAGAGTGGATTGGAAGGTGGGACTCTCCCCCTCACTGAAGGCTTTTAAACAGAGGTTGGTGGCCATGTCTTAGGGATGCCACTGTTGTGGTTCCTGCATTGCAAGAGGGGGTTAGACTAGATGACCCTTGGTGTCCCTTCCAACTCTACAGTTCTACGTTTCTATCTTAGCAGGATGGGGGGGGCAGGACAACTCAGGAGGTTTAAAAGACATAGTCATCCCCCGCCCGGCATGCTCTTTTTGGAAGGCAGATTCCATAAAAATCAAAAGGGATCAGTGGATCCACCCGGCTTTACTTCTCCAACTGTGAGACAGGAATGAGCGGCGTAAGGAAACAGTTGCCATCTTTGCTTACTTTGCGAAACATTTGCAAATAAAAGGAAAAACCTTTCTCCTCTTCCCCTCTTGCTCTTATTCAGGGTGGCAGCAAAAGGGTTTGCATCTAATTGCAGACATTTTTGCAGTTGTAGATTATTCTGCCTGTTGTACCTTTGAACTGTGTATGTACTTCACAGAACATTTACAAACCCGAAAGGCTCAAAGTGCATTTGGGGAGGTCAAAATTGACTCCCAGCTGAAAGTAAACAACTGTCTCATCTTATAGTATCGATTTAGCTCGTTGCAAAACGCAGGAAGTTATTCTGTTTTGATGGCCTGAATGTTTCACGAAGGGGCAGACTAGGCAGAAAGGCTGGACAATCATTGGCTGGGTGGGATTAATCGCTCGGTGACGGCAGAAATCCACTCTGCGCATGTTCAAGGCTGTCAAATACCATATGGTAACATATTCTCTCTCGTCACCCAGCGAAAACCCAGCATCGCCCAACGGGGGCTGAAATAGCTGCCTTGCCTGCATCAGCCAGAGAGGCCTCGCTTTGTGGGGGAACCAGAGGGGCAGGGCAGGGGGGCACGACCCCCAGAACACCATTCCTGCCCCCCTTGCAATAGCTCTTAACACCATTCACCCCCCATCTTGTGCTGGCTCTTTGAGGTGCCCCTGCTGCCCACAGGGCCATCCCTGGAGTGGCACAGATGCCACCCTCTGGTCCCCACCAAGGCGTGAGTGTCTCCATGGCAACCTGGCTGCCTTAACCCTTTACGGTGAGGAAGCCTCCACCTGCCTGGCCAATAGCGAAAGGGCTCTTGCTCAGCTCCCACCTGCTTCTGATTGCGCCCCCAGGTTCAGCTCAACAGGGGCAGGGAAGAGAAGAGGGAGACTACCATGGGAGGCTCCATCTTAGGCCACAAACATGCTGAGCTCTCCTGGCTTCTCAAGATTGCCTGCCAAGCCCAAAAACTGGCTGCAGGTGCCGTTTCGCAACGGATCTGAGAGATCTTCCAGAAACTCTGCAGAGCAAATGCAAGCAGCTGACTCAGTGCCTCTTTTGCTCCCCCAAAAGCCAGAGACCACCACGCTCTCAGTCGGATCCCCTGGCAATTACCGTCCCCTCCCCTAACAGCCCTCCTCACCCCCCAACCGGACTGATCAATATCCCTCCCCCAATGTGGTGGGGAGCCTGGGCCTCCGAGAAGCCTCCAAGCCGCCATCTGCACGGCTGGCGCTGTGAGAGATCACAGGGTGGCGTGTTGCCAACAAGAAAATGCCCAGCAGGCCCCAAATGTTGCAGGAGTCGTCGCCCCAGCAGGCCTCCCTCCCACCGCCTCTCCGGCGCAGATGGAGAGACTCACTCTCTCGCTACCCCGGAAGGCAGGCGTTGATTCTCTGCAAAAACACACTCGCAAGCCGAGGTCCAACAACAACAGTCAGATTCCCACCTTGGCAAAACAGCCGCTGAGGATTTAAAAGTGCATCTCCACCGAAAAAACCAGCACCGAGGAATGACCGTCAAATCATTATTGCTGCTGCTGTATTTATTTATATCTCCCACAAACAACACAGCTAAGATATAGAAATCTAAAAACATGACTGTTAAAAAGTAATTGGACTCTAATAAAAACCAAATCTATTAAAAGGCAGGTATTGAAAACAGCAGGGCACTATTAAAACCCCTTTCTCTCTTTAAAAAATAAAAATCGGTTCCCAAAGGCCTGTTGGAATAAGAAGCGCTCTGGCAGGGAGAGAGCTCCAAAGTTGCCTGGAAGGAGCCACCACCGAGAAGGCCCTCTCCAGCCTCTCGAAGTGGATCTGTGAGGGTGGCAGGACAGAGAGAGAGAGGCCTCTCCTGGAGATCTCAGAGCCCAGGTGGGTTTGTAGGAGGAAATATGGTCCCTCAACTGCCCTGGGCAGGAGACCATGGAAGGCACACTGATAACTTCTTAACAAGGAAGGTGCCACTCCTGTGGAAACTCTTTGCTCTGCAACCCCACTAAATCTGGTGCTTCAGAAAAAGAGGGAAATCCTTGATGCCAGGAAGAGACACGCGCACAGGAGGGGAAGAGGAGGAACACTCCTCCTCGGGGCCACAAAGGCTTCCTTCCAGAAGGAGGCTGGAGAGAGAGGCCTGATGGGGAGCTGCCGCCTTGGATGAAAACAGACCATCAGTCCATCTGCAAGGTCTCAGGAAGAACCGGAGGGGGTGTCTTTCCTAGTCCCCCAAAACCTTTGCCCCTGGAGAGGCCAAGGACAAAGCATGAAGGGAGCTGTTCCTCACTCTCCTCACCGCTCTGGAAACAGGCTGATCTTTTTGACAACAGGGTCAAGCAGGTCAGAAAGGAGGCAGCTCCCAGGTCACTCCAAGCCAACGCCAGATTGAGGGCACTGGGGGCAGTTGCTCTGCACAGGGATCCAGGCCCAGGGGGCGCAGAGCAGAAGACAAGAGGGAGGAGGGCATGGAAATAAGAAATATTTGGGGACCCAAAATGTTATCCTAACTCAGGGTATTGTATGACCAAAGGCCGCCCTGCTCAAGTCATGGCTGAGATGCAGAATCCCTCCAGATCTCAGTCTCAAGGGGGCAGAATGGCAACCACCCCCATGAGAATGGCCTCCAGCTTCTATCTGAGCCAGGAACCAGCTCCAGAACGAACCTTGGTCCCGAGGCAGTTAAATGCCAAGCAGCTAAGTCCTCACTGAGATGGCCACCTCTGTCTGAGCAGGACCCCTTGAGCTGGGGCTCACGTCATACAACAACAACGGATGCTTCTCTGTACCAAAACAAACAAGCCCCTCCCCACACAAAACTCAGGCACCAGGGGTCACGGCTGCCACTGTATGGGGGGACACAGTCTGAGGTTAGCCAACTCAACGAGAGCAATGACAAAAGCACATCTGAACACGTGCAGAGTGCTGTTCACTCACCACTGATTAACCACAACCTGCCCTCCAAGCAGAAGGACCACGACTGGGACTCCCCAGACAGGACCCAGGCCCAGCGCTCCTGGATCTAGAACTCAAGCAACTTCCTTGCCCCAAAGCAGGACCACACGCCCAGCCGCATCTCGCCCTGCGCCCCAGATCAAGGCACACAAAGCAGACCCCAAAGTGCCATAGCGAGAAAGAAGGAAAACGGCTTCCAGGGGCCTCGGCTGGGGGAAATGACCCCAGACCCCCACAAAAACACACGTCCCACAGGTAGAGGCAGCCGAGGGGAAGGAAAGGATTCACTGACCCACTGATCCAAGGGGGAAATCCCTCCCCACCTCCACAAAAGGGCATCTCTCTGAGCAAAGCGGGAGTCTTGAGGCCTCGGGCAACTCTCATCATTATCAAATCAAATCATTTATTTATTTATATCACATTTCCCCAGACTGGGACTCACACAAATTAAAACAGTTCTGATAAATTACAAAAAAGGGCTTCACGTGCTTTTTTTAGCTTCCAGGCTGACTCCCCCCCCCCCCGCAATTCTGCACCTCCTCCACAAACCAGGCCATCACCAGGACCCCTGAATCCCTAGGTCTCTTGGGGAGGGAGAGAAGCTCTGGCGCTGGGCCCCACTGGTGGCTGAGCTGGATGAGGCCTGGGGCCAGACATCAAGGAAGAAAGCATCAACTCTCACCCCCCCAAAAAACAGGGCTCTTCAAACCAGGCCAAAGCCGGGGAGATCCCAGGCTGACCCACCCAGGCCCCCGATGGGGGCAGAAGGACCCTGGGACCAAGGGAGGGGAGCAGGCGCGCACCCCGCGCATCTCAGCAGACACGGGCCCAACTGCAGGTGGAAAGGAGGGGGCGGGGGAAGCCCGTGCTGGGGGGGGGGCTTCGCATCGCAGCGCGGCTGTGTACATCCCCACGTGCCAGGGGGAGAGAGGCGCCCTGGTCCCGCTCCGGCCGGCGCTGTCCGCGGTGCTGAACTCACCTTCTCGATCTTGGCCAGCCACTCCTTATTCTGGGCCAGCTCGGCCATGAAGGCGCGGTGCCGGAGCCATCGCTTGGGCGCCCGCTGGTGGCGCGCGTCCTTGTCCCGGGGGGGCGCCTCGCCGGCCATCAGCGCCTCCTTCTCGGCCACCCAGCCATCGAGCTGCACGCGGAGAGGGGCGGGCGCGCGTCAGCCGGGCGGAGGGAGGGGGGAAGCCCCCCGCCCCCGCTCCTCCGCCTCCCCCCTCCCGCCGCCGCAGGGCGCGCGCCTCCGGCCTCCCCCCCCCCGCCAGCCCACAAGGACCCCCCTCCGCCGGTCTCCCAGCCCCGCGCTCCGGACCTGCCGGGATGCTGCAGCGGGCGAGCCCAGCGCCTCCCTCCCTTCTCCGAGCGCGTCACCGGGGAAGGAAGGAGGGAGGGAGGGAGGACGGCAGGAATGGGCGCGCGGCCGGGCCCCGGACGCCTGGGTCCCACCCCCAGCCGAGTGGGGTGGGGGCGGCGAGCGTGGCGCGCTCACGTGCGCCCGAGCCCGCTTCACCTCAGTTAGCTTCCCGCCAGCCCGGACGCCTGGGTCCTCTCCTTCGGAGGGAGGCGCAGCAAGAAGCCGAAACGCTGACCCCCTGCGCCCGGCTTGGCTGCCCTTCGGGTCAAACCGAGGCGCCCCCCAAGCCCCCCCCCGCCACCCTTTCCCCGAACTTCCGCGCCTCGGCTCTGCTGGGCCGCCCTTCAAAACGTATCTCCCCCCCTCCCTTCCCACCCCGCCTAGAGGGCAAAGTCAGCTCCTCACCCCCGTGGGGAAGGGGGGCACCTTTTTCTCTTGGGGGAGAAGGCCTCCTCCCCAGGAACATTTCCTCCAACCGCGGCGGGGGGGGGCAGCTGGGGATGCGCGCCTCGGAGCGCTGCAGAGAAAGTGGGTCACTGCAGGTGGGGGGCGGGGGGGGGCAGAAGAGAGGGAGCCCCGTCCAGGGACCGCGAGGGAAGCGGGAGGACGGTCCGAGCTGCACGGAGAGGCGAGCCCGGCCCGGTTGACCCCTCGCCAGGAGGAGGGGGGAGGAGGAGCTCCCTCCCTCCCTCCCTTTGATTACTGCAGGCTGAGCCGCAGCCTCCTCACTCTCTGCTGCTGCTGCTGCTGCTCTCCCCCCCCCCCATCGCCCTTGCTCCTCTCCAGCCCATTTCTCAACAGCAGAGGCGCAAACTCCACCTCTGGAAGCTCCCTTTGGAGGCAAGTTCAAACGGCAGCTGGCGCAAGCCAGAAGAAGACATCCACAGGAGGCTCCCAGGTCCCACCGAGTCCAGCCCGGGTCAAGAATTGGGCAACGGCTTGAAATAACAACATTTAAAATCAAGAGGGCAAAATTCCCACCACCCCACAGCCTCTGGGGCGCAGATTTCAAGAGGACGGGGCTTCTGAAGGCCAGTTGCTGGAAAGGGCAGGAGGGGAGAGGGCTCTTGTGCTAGGCACAGCTGTCAACTTTTCCCCTTTCTTGGGAGGAATCCTTTTTTAATCCCTTAAAAAAGGGAAATGTTGAAAGCTATGGTGCTGGGACATCTTCTTATGTTACTCTCCAGGCACACTTCACTGGCATGAGCACCTTCCTCGAGGAAATCCAAGGAAGAGGGCCCCAATCCAGAATAATAATAATAATAATAATAATAATAATAATAATAATAATAAATGTTATTTATATCCCGCCCTCCCCAGCCGAAGCCGGGCTCAGGGCGGCTAACAACTCTAAAACAGTGCAACATTATAAAAATTAATTAAAATCAAAATTGATGGAACATTAACTAAAGTTTTATAAAGATTGCCAAAGGAGGGAGTCAGGCTGCGCCCTGACCAAAGGCCAGGTGGAACAGCTCTGTCTTGCAGGCCCTACGGAAAGATGTCAAGTCCCGCAGGGCCCTAATCTCTTGTGACAGAGCGTTCCACCAGATTGTAGCCGCAGCCGTAAAAGCCCTGGCTCTAGTTGAGGCCAGCCTAACCTCTCTGTGGCCTGGGATCTTCAAGATGTTTTTATTTGAAGACCGTAAGTTCCTCTGTGGGGCATACCAGGAGAGGCGGTCCCATAGGTACGAGGGTCCTAGGCCATATAGGGCTTTGAAGGTTAAAACCAGCACCTTAAACCTGATCCTGTACTCCACCGGGAGCCAGTGCAGCTGGTATAGCACCGGGTGAATGTGGTCTCGCAGCGAAGACCCTGCGGGACTGCTTGCCTCCTGGGTGTAACACTGCGCAGTGTGCACCAGACAGAGAGGCTGCAGGCCAAAGGGGCAGGATCCAGCCCCACCTCCACCAGCTCCTCAGCCCCACCCTTCCCACGGGGGCCCCCAGACCTTGGGGCAGCTGCCCTCCTGCCCAGCACTCAGGAAGTGGGCAAAACATTCCTTTGCACCAGGGAGCCACCCAGCGCATTCAGGTGCAAGCTGTGTGCATTTTGGGAGGGGTTTTTGTGCATTTTGGGAGGGGCTTTTGCCTCTTCCCCCAGGAAACCTCGTTAACCTGGAGTGTGTGCCTACCCAGGATTAATTAGCACAACTGAGGAACACCCTGGGAACATGAAAGCTACCTTAATTAGGGAGAAATGGAGATGTGTTAGTGGGCGGGGTCAAAAATGCAAATTGGATGACAAATGGAATCCTTGTGGAGAGAAAAGCAGCTTGCATTTCCACGAAGGAGGGGGGAGCACACTTCTCTGATGCCTCCCCAGCCATCGTCTCCACAGTCTCCTCCCAATGGCCAACAAGAGTCCCCTTGCTGGAAAGCCACAAGCCCAAGACGCCCCTCCCCTCCCGGGGTTTCCAGCCGCTGGCATTCAGAAGCCTCACAGACCATGAGAAAGGGGTATGTACATGTTTGAATGTCCATGCCAAAGTAAAAGGCCCTCCCTGCACCGAGAAGACTAGCCTCTCAGGGGAAGGCTTCCACTTAATCTTCCCTGCAGAACACAGGCTGCACTCTCTCCCCTTCTAGGGCGCTCCTGGCGGACTGGAAGATCATGCCTGGGTCTCCACCTGAGCGGCCGGGTGCCTCTTTCATGCCCCACACCGCTCCATGCCCCTCAGGTACCCCCCCGGGCCCCCTTACCTCGTGGCAGTTCTGCAAGAAGTGCTGCAGCTGCAGGTGGTCGTTCAGGCGCTGCATCCAGGCGTGGGCGAGCTGCAGGTTGCGCTGGCTCCTGGGGAGGAGGAAGAGGAAGGGGACGGGTCAGGCAGGGGAGGAAGAAGAGCTCTCACGCGCCCAAGCCTCAGCCTCCTTCTCACTCTCGTCAATGACTGCCCAGGGACAGCAGCATCTTGGGATCAAGGTACACTGCCTCTGGAAACGGAGGCTCCATCTGGATGGCCGGGTTGGTGGCCGTCATGGCCTCTTGTTATGGGTGACCCAACATGGAGAGGAAAGAGCCAAGGAGGTTCAGCTTGGACCTCCTTAGATCACACTCCCATGAAAAGACAGCCCTGCTTTGTGCTCCCAGTTCAGCCCAGGCTGGACAGGGGACTTGAGGCCTCCTGACTACTGCTTGGCTGGCTGGCAAAGGAGCCGAGGCTCCAGGCACACTCCGGCTGCCACTCTGGCTTGGCCAAGTTGCACAGGTTCTGCAAAGCTCTTCCACGGAGCTGCCGGTTTGCAAAGAGCCACTGCGGTGCAGCGGTCAGAATGTCAAACCAGGGCCTGGGAGAGAACAGGGTTCAAATCCCCACAGCCAGAAAGCTCCCTGGGTGAGACCTCGGTGGCCAGTCACTGCCTAACCGACGGCGAGGGAGAGCCTGGAACTCCTTGGTGGAGAGGTGAGGTATAAATGTAGTAAAATTAAGAACTGGAGAAATAATATTCATTCATTCATTCATTCATTCCCTGCCCCTCTGGCTGGGTTTCCCCAGCCACTCTGGGCAACTCCCAACAGAATATTAAAAGCGCAATAAACGTCAAACATCACAACTTCCCTAAACAGGGCTGCCTTCAGATGTCTTCTAAATATCAGATAGTTGTTTATCTCCTTGACATCTGATGGGAGGGCATTCCACAGGGCGGGCGCCACCACCGAGAAGGCCCTCTGCCTGGATCCCTGTAAAATTATCACTTTGCTCTTGGAAGCCAAAATGAATCGGTATATAAAGGAGCCACAGGAGGGTTTTTATAAAACAAACACAACTATCGGCATTGGAGACAAATAACATGGATTAAGTGTGTTTTTTTACAAGAGGCCCTCTTTTCTGGCACATGCAGTCCATAGGATCTCACCAGCCACCAGCAAAAATCACAGCCTTCCTTCACGTGGACCAGATCCCACAGGAGGCTCAGCGAGGGCTGCCTCCCCTATGGCGCCTCGAATCCAGACCGCTTGTGAGCTTTGCTCCGCCTTTCTGCTTCTCCTGAGTGGCAGCTGAAACGAGCTGTTGGTGATCTTGTGAGTTTGGGCCCAGGCAAGCTGCTCACTGGCGCGACTTCCATTCGGAGAGGGACTGACTCACCCTCCCCACCCCCACCCCAAATCCCAGGGAAAAATGCCAGCCAAAATGTGGAGCATCAGGCATCGCATTTGAGATATAGATGTAATTCCAATATTCGGCATCCCCACCCCCACCCCAATTTAAGCTCCAATAACAATTACACACAGCACTGAGCTGGTTTATCTATCTGGAGCAGATAAATATATTAAGGATTTGACACCAATTAAAACGTCAGGCGAAATTAGCAGCTGGTCCTTCAGAAAGGGAGACTTCAAAGAGAGGCGGCCGCTTCTGCATCAGGGGGAGGCGGGGGCCTTAATTGGCTCCACATGGCAGTGGCAGTTGTTTTCAAAATCCCAAGCCCCTTCTCTGCTCCCCCCGGCTGCCAAATATGTTGAAACCTCGAGACAAATTTCCATGACTGATCTCCGCTGTATGAGGCAAATTGGGCTTGACTTTGTTCTGATTCATGGAAGATTTTGTGGACTCTCTCTCCCCGCAGATAATACTATTTTCCCCCTGCCCCCCCCCATGAGAAGTGTATGCGGTAAGCAGCCCAGATTACCTCAGAGCTTCACCTTCTTTTCAAATACAGGTGCAAGGCTACAATGGGCCCAGAGGCAGTTTTTACAAAAATGGGATCTAGAATGTCGCCAAGGGTCTGGACCTCGCTATGAACTCACACACACAAACACACAGGCGGGGGGGGGGCACAGCTTTTGCATAATGCCCCAGAAAATCAAGCGCTTTGGACACCTAAATAGATATTTCCAAACAGTCAGGGCTCCTTTGTGGCTGATTTGCCCAGTTCATTTTGAAGCTCCGTGATAGAGCACCTCAGGTCTGATCCTGGCAGCATCTGCACAACAGGCCTGGGGAATGGTGCTGCCTGAAACCACAGACAGCTGCTGCCAGTCAGTGTAGGCAACTGCTGGAAGTCTGGGTGCAACCCAGCTTGCATTAGGGAACTGCAAATCCCCAGACTATCCCTGTACCCTTAACCTCTTGGGCTGAGTTTTCTGTCTCTTTGATGTCAGACTGATATTCTCCGGTTGCATCTGGTTTCACAACTTCCGCCTTCTTCTCCTACTTCTTTCTAAGACCTCAAGATGAGAGTTCATCCTGGAGTTCTCCTCTGAGAGAGCTGCCTTGACTGAGAACCGGAAACCTTCCTATCCAATGTGGGATGTAATCCACTGAGAGCAGGCAAGTACAACATTCCTTGTAATGCCAGAGAAGACATGTGGGGGTCCAGCCAGGCGAAAACTTCCTGTTTCCTCCTGGCTGGAGCATCCTTCCTTTGCATGTGACTAGAGGTGGGCGTGACCTCACCTGTCCAGGTAACAAAAGGACAAGGCACACAGCACCCTTCTCTCTTCTTCTCAACTTCCCTCTTCATTTGACCAGCTAGGACTGCTCTACTAGCTCTCAGCTAGCAGAAGTACTGGGATTATTCCCCCATATGGGGTAGATCCACATGTACCTATTTTTTTTATATTATTTGATATCCCACCTTTCACTCCCCTTCAGGAGTACTTGTAACTAAGTCTGCCTTCAGGAATCCAACTGTGAACTGATGTGAGTAAACATCTTTTATTGACATTGAATAAGATTGTGGCATTTTTATTCTTTTAAGAGGGATTCAAGGGAACTTACCAGGAATATACAATTCAATCTGAGCCAGGCAGGCTGAATTGTATAATAGTGAGAGGCTCACATGAGCCTGCAACCAGCTATCTGGTGTGCATGTAAAAAGGGGAATGTAAACTCTGCTAAGTAAAGAAACTTGCTAGCGCAAGTAGGAAGGATATTAATAAACAATATATCCTCTCCTGCCTCCCTGAACATTCCCACATCCAAGTTATGCATTTCCTACAATAAACAACTTTTATCATTTTCTTACCTCTCTTTGCCTGATTGCAGCAGGCAAAGTCTGCTCTCTAACCAAGATTCACTCGCCAAACAGAGCTCACTCTGCATATTTAAAGGGTTCCCAGTCGGTAACTGACCCTGTTCTGCCATTAACAATCTAGAGCTTGAAGGATCAATGGTCTGGCTCAGCAGAAGGCAGCTTCTTCCTGTGCTCCTTTGGAAACCACCTCTTGATTCAGAACCATGAGGACTGGAATCTTGGCTTTATTTTTAAGGGAAGGGCTGTAGCTCTCCTGCCTTGCATGCAAACAACCCAAGGTTCAACCCCTGGCATCTCCAGGTGGGGCTGGGAAGGTAGTTTGAGGGCAATGGAGACAGCAGCTGCTCATTCGAGGCAATGGAGGAATCTGGGACTGAATATAGGAGCTGATGATCTTTCAGATTCAAGTTTTTTTTGGGGGGGCAGGATTTGCCCTGCAAAATGTTTTCTATGCCAGGAGGGGAGAAATAAGCTGCAGTAGGTACTTACACCTATGCTGCAGATTGGGAGGTGAGGTCAACAGATGCGAGGTCAGCACTGGGAAGGAAGGTGGCTGATGGGGGCAAACCTGTAATGCGGTTATCCTGAGGCTGCTTCACTGGGGAGCATAGGGAGACTAATGCAGAAAGAGAGGGTCTTGTGACCCCCCTCCCCCCCGGCAGACTGGGCTAGGCCAGTGTGTGTTCTGAGGCCCAGAGATAACCAGCTCAGGACACAACATCTCAAGGACCGCCTCTTCCCATATGAACCTCCCTGGACACTGAGATCATCTTCTGAGGCCCTCCTTCATGTGCCTCCTCCTTGAGAGGTCTGGAGGGTGGCAACACGAGAACAGGGCCTTCTCTGCAGTGGCTCCCCATCTGTGGAATGCTCTCCCCAGGGAAGTTCGCCTGGTGCCTTTATTATGCACCGTTAAGTGCCAGACAAAAACATTCCTTTTCAACCCCCTTCCCCCCTTTTTATATAAAAACATTCCTTTTCAACCAGGCCTTTGCCTGACTTGATCTACATCCTATACAACTCCTCAAAAGATTCCATCAATGGTGTCTCTGAAAAATTCTACACATCACTTGGGAAGGCAGGCAAACTAATCCTAGTATACTGGAAGAAGCAAAGATCACCAGTGTCAAAGCAATGATTCTTCAACTTCGTTGGACTGGTCATGTTGTGCAGATGCCTGATGATCGTCTTCCAAAGCAACTACTCTATTCCAAACTTAAAAATGGAAAGCATAATGCTGGCAGTCAACAAAAGCAGTTTAAAGACTCTCTCAAGGCAAATCTTTAAAAATGTAGTATAAACATCAACAATTGGTAAACACTGGCCTGCGAGCGCTCCAATTGGAGAGCAGCCTTTACCAAAGGTGTCCTGGGCTTTGAAGACACTTGAACTCAGGACGCAAGGGAGAAACGTGCTAAGAGGAAGGCACGCTTGGCAAATCCTCACCATGATCAACTCCCACCCGGAAACCAATGTCCCCACTGTGGAAGGACGTGTGGATCCAGAATTGGCCTTCACAGTCACTTACGGACTCACTGTTAAGGCCGTGTTCATGGAAGACAATCTAACTCAGCTATGAAGAATTGCCAAAGAAGAGAAGAGAAAGAAGACGACGACGACATCCTTTTGAAAATGCTGGCTCTTGGAGGAGGGTTATTGGGTTGTTTTTATTTTTATTTTATGTATTTGATCTTATGTGAACCGCCCCGAGACCTTTGGGTATAGGGGGTATAGAAATTAAATATAAATAAACAAATAAACTGCTTTCAAGAAACCCTGCAGTGTAGTCCAGTCTTATTCTCTGCCTCTTAAGTTAATTCAGCGCACCAGAAGAGCCTGCTGGATCAGGGGAAGGGCTCCCACCTAGTCCAGCACCCTTTTCTTCCCCTTTAGTGAAAACCCACACGCAGGATCTGAGCCCCAGAGAAGCAGTGCTTCCTCTGGAGGTGGCAGCAGAGCAGAGCCATCCTGGCTTGGAGCCACGGATCCTCCTCTCCCCCCTGAATTTGTCTCACCCTCTTTTTGGCGCCTCCTGCAGCTGTGAGTTCCACAGTTTAACTAACTCTGCCCCTGCAGCCACTTTCAGGCAGACGTATTTTGTGCTCCAAGAGATCTGCAGGAACCCATAATGAAGGCCAGCAACCAGCAGTTGTGCACTTGTCACTCTAATCTTAAACTACACATATATCTAATGCTCTCAGCCCCCCCCCCGCCCCCCCCGGTTCCTTACTTTGCCCGGAGGGCGTCCATCTTCTCCTTCACCCTCTGGCCATAGATGTTGCCCTGGCGAATGAGGCTCTCGCCCGCCTTGAGGGCCGTGGTGGTCTTCTGCATGTTGAGGTCCATGGTGGTCATGAAGTCCTTGTGTTTCTTGATGGCCTTCTCCACCCCTTCCACCGTCGTGGGCAGCTCGGTGTGCGCCAGGGTGGTCTCCTGAAAGAAAGGAGAGGAGAGTTTCCATCGGCCCCGACTCGACTGCTATTTCGGCCAAACGTCCGAAACCATCGCTGCTCACTTTTCCGTACTCAACATTTGATTGCTTTGTCTTTCCCACGAATGGCTTCGAAGTTCTCTCTGCAGAAACGAGGATGAAAGCCGTGCCAGGTAAAGAAGAGAAAGCTGCTTGGGAGGCAAAGGCTTGGAACAGAGAGCCGGGAGAGTCCGTCTTTTGGGGGCAGGAGCTCAGATCCAGGGGAGCTGTTGAGAGAGCAGCAGGAGGGTCTCTGGGGCTTCCGGCTGCTGGAGACGGCCTCTCAGTTGCCATAGCCACCCACCGACCCCCAGACCCAAGGCTGTGAGCAGAGGGGGAAAGGCAATAGGAGAGGCTCCTGTGACAAAAACAGACTGTGGGCCAGGGCCGGATTGAGGTTTGATGCGGCCCTCAGCTCCTGAAGGTAATGGGGCCCTTTATATGTCAACAACAAATAGTCACTGTTTTTTGTGTTGAACAGGACCGTCTTACCCATAGGGTTAGGGGTGTGGAGCACCCGGGCACCGGGCTCTCAGGGGCGCCAGGCCAAGAGTCCGGGGCCCAAGATTTGAGTCTGGGGAAGAGCCAGACCATTGGTCAGAGCGCTGCAGTGGGCTCTTCCAAGCCGCGAGTTTGGGGGCGACTGAGCTAGCGAGACACTGAGGCGGCCGGCTGGCTCCACCCTCCTGCACACCTGGGAATGGGCAACTTGGGGGGGGTGCCAGACGGATCTTTGCACCCCGGCGCTGCATATGCTTAAGACAGCCCTGGTGTTGGAACATATGCTATGTGGTAATTGATGGACTGAATAGGTATCTCAAGCCCTTTGCACATGTTGCGCTGCAACCAGGGATATTTTAGGGGGCAGACGAGCAGGCGGGGCCCATGACTTACATCCCAGGAGCCAATTTCTTTGACTGTTTTGGGGGGCCCACAAGAGAGTGGGGCCCTAAGCTAGAGCTTGTTAGGTGATACGTAAATCTGGCACTGCTGTGGGCAATTAGGAAGGATCGCGTCCCGAAACCTCCTGCTCCAACGCCAAACTAAGAATGGAAGAGCACAATAGGAGCCCATCCAGTCCAGATCTCCCAGTGGCTGACCACTATGGGAAGCCTGGAAGGATTTCAGCTCAACCGCCTCTCTCCTCTCCTGTGGTTTCCAGAAACTGGGATTTGGAAACTTTCCTGCCTCCGAAGCAGAGCAGAGCCATCCCGGCTAGGAGCCCTCAGATGCCCCTCCGCCTCCAGGAATTTCTCCCACCCTCTTTTCAAGCCACCCAGGGGCGTGCCCTCGCTGTCTCCTGTGGGAGGGAGTTCCAGAGTTTAACTCTGTGTGAAGGCGGCCTTCCTTTCATCTGTCCTGGACCTTCCAGTGTTCACCTTCCTTGGACATCCATGAGTTCCCTCTTCCCCCCTTTTCTAGGCTGTGCATCATGAACTCCTGCCATGCCACCTCTGACTTGCCCTTTCTCTCAGCTGAAAAGTCCCACTGCAAGAGAACCCAGGAGTCCCCTCCCCCCAGCTCCTGCCCTGGCCGTGACCCTCTTTGCCTCCTTCCTCCCACCACCCGGCACGATCCCAGGGGCCCCCTGGCAGCCTGGCCCCCTCCCCGCTTCTCCTGCGCATGCAGAGGCCACCTGTGCCGAGGGAGGCGAGCGACAGCTGCTGCCTTGCCCTGTGCGGGCGGCAGTGAGGAAGGCAAGGGGCACTCGGACGCCCACGTCTCGACCCGCTTACCCCAAGGGGAAAAGCAGCTGCCCCCCACTTCTGCCCTCAGCCCCTGGGGTGGGAACCCTTGTAAGCAAGGCAGCAGGAGAGCAGGGGCCCAGACTCCCATTTCGACCCCCTCCCAGGGCAAGCCTCTTGGGGTCCTGCTAGTCTGCTGTGAGGCCTTCAGACACACGGGAGAAAGACCTGGACATGCAGATAAAGGATTCTAAATGGCAGACCGAGAATCAGAGAGTTGGAAGGGACCTCCAAGAGCCATCTAGTCCAACCTGCTACAATGCAGGAATCACACCTAAAAACAATTTTACCAGCTGTGGGTCCTTGTTTCTCAGTTTGATCCCTTTACATGGTTTTGTACGTTTTGTGATATTTTATGCAGTTCTTTTTATTGAGTATAGTTTAGTCGTTCTTGTAACTTTTAACTGTAAACTGCTTCATTATTATTTGCTGATATTTAATTTTACTGTTCGCTATTATATGCTAATGGATTATTGAACATTGCTTTATTTGATATAAGTTGTTTATTTTAAATACTTCCTATTACCGGATCGGATAAATAGGTGTGTGATCTTTGCTGTCTGTTTTGCTGTCAGCTGCCTTGCGTAAAGTGATATAGAAAGGCAGAATACAAATTAAAAGTGACATGAAATGAATTCATAGAATCATAGAGTTGGAAGAGACCACCAGGGCCATCGAGTCCAACCCCCTGCCAAGCAGGAAACACCATCAGAGCACTCCTGACATATGGTTGTCATGCCTCTGCTTAAAGACCTCCAAAGAAGGAGACTCCACCACACGCCTTGGCAGCAAATTCCACTGTCGAACAGCTCTTACTGTCAGGAAGTTCTTCCTAATGTTTAGGTGGAATCTTCTTTCTTGTAGTTTGGATCCATTGCTCCGTGTCCGCTTCTCTGGAGCAGCACCCTATTATGTTTTTATTGTAATTTTACTGGTGTTAGCTAGCCTGAGCCCGGCTCTGGCCAGGGAGCGCAGGCTAGAAATAAAAAATTATTATTATTATTATTTATTAAAACATCCTTGGCAGATGGCCATCCAACCTCTGCTTAAAAACCTTCAAGGAAGTAGAGGGAGATCCACCGCTCTCACCACCAGAAATTTCTTCCGGAGCTTCAGTCGGAATCTCTTTCTTGCCGCCTGAATCCCCTTCTGGCCCCCCAGGGGGTCTTGGGATGCTGCTGGTTAATGCACCAGTGGCAGCTAATGGCCTGGCAGAGCCCCTTTGGGCCTCGAGGGCTGGGGGTGGAAGAGGCTAAATTTTTAATAGTTAGGTGTCTGGGCTAAAGGTGGAGATGGGGGAGGGGCCCCTTGAGCCCCAGACAACGGAGGGACCCCCCCCCGGTGCTCTCCGCTTCCCCCTGACCGCCTGCCTCCCTGGGCGGCTTCCTGGCCTTTGGCGCCAGCTCCCGCTGAGCCCCAGCTGCAAAGTGACAGCCAGACCGACTCAATGGTGCGTGAGAGCGAGGGCGGCCAGCAAGGCGGATGCAGGAGCCACGAGCCTTTGAGATGCGCCCGGGCGGAAGGATGCGCCGTTTAGCTCCGCTTTGCAAAGCCAGAGACGGCCGGAGGGGCGAGGGGCAGGAGGAGAGGGGGCGGCTGAGGCTCCAGAAGGGCCGCCCCAGTGCCGGAGTTACGTATAATCTCCACAAGCTCTAGCTTAGGGCCCTAGTCTCTTGGAAAGGAAACAAAAAACTGGATGTACATTTCCAAAATATAAGATAAAAAACAAATAAGATAAAACCTACATACAGCAAGACAGGGACGCAGGTGGCGCTGTGGGCTAAACCACTGAGCCTAGGGCTCTATGTGATTTTCCATAGAGTATTTTTTTCTTTTGCTATAACTATTTAATTTATGGCTTATTTATAGCGTTTTATTTCTTGTGTGTAGATCCCGCCCTAGATGACTGCTAAGGCGCCCACCCAGCTGACTTCTGTTTTAGTAACCAAAGGTCATAGAATCATAGAATCTTACGAGTTGGAAGGAACCCCAGGGGTCATCCAGTCCACCCCCCTCTTGCAATGCAGGAATCTCAGCTAAAGCAACCCTGACAGATGGCCATCCGACCTCTGCTTGAAAATCTCCAAGCTCAGACATTCTCCTGCGCAAACCTCTCTGAAAAATGGGGGCAGCGAAGTTCTTGCAAAACTCCTCTCCAAGGGGCTCCTCTGGAGAACTCCCCCCTTTGTGACACCCAGAATATTTCCTCTGTGCTTTGACAGTTAACAGCCTCTGTACAAAGAACGTACGACTAACTGTAATTGCTGGTCATCATCCGACCCAAACGCCTAATTAATGGGAATGAAAAGGCGAACAATTACCCACCAGCAATTAGCAACGGATTGATAAATGGCCTCCTTGCACACAGCAAGTCCCAAGCAGCCAGCTAAATCTTGCTACTTGGGCCTGAAAGCCGACTCGAAAGCCGCCTGCTAAATCTCTGCCAAAGGAGCTTTTGCTGCTCAGAAAAGCTGAGTCAGAATCATCCCTCTCCAGTGGCTTCAACTCAGGAGGGCTTTAGTTCGCGGTCGTCCGTTCCCAATGCCCCAGAAGAGGCTTGGCCAACCTAGTCCTCTCTGGACGTCTTGGACTCCCATCAGCAACAGGAGTACGACGCCAGGAGGAGCACAGCCCTTGTGGCTGCAGATTAAAATAATAATAATAATAATAATAATAATAATAATAATAATAATAATAATTCATTTATACCCCACCCACTCTGGGCGGCTTTCAGCAAAATATTAAAATACAATAATTCATTCAGTATTAAAAGCTTCCCTAAACAGACTTCTGTCCCAGGAGGAGGGAAGAACCCCTGCAAGCAGCGGAGGTTGCACCCGATGGGCCACCGGCCTGATCCAGCAGCCAGGCTCTTCTTAGGCCCTCGTGGAACCTGCAGGTCCAGAGGCAGTCTACCTCACTTCCTAGGTTCTTGGTGGTATTTGACCCCTGAAAGAACAGCATGCTGGACTAGGAGGTTTGCTGGCATCTAGCAGCCAAGCTCTTCCCTGGTCCTGAATGGGGTAACTGTGCCCCTGAAGGACCAGGTGCGCAGCCTGGGAGTCATTTTCGACTCACAGCTGTCCATGGAGGCACAGGTCAAGTCTGTGTCCAGGGCAGCTATTTACCAGCTCCATCTGGTATGCAGGATGAGACCCTCCCTGCTCGCAGACTGTCTGGCCAGAGTGGTGCATGCTCTGGTTATCTCCCACTTGGACTACTGCAATGCTCTCTACATGGGGCTACCTTTGAAGGTGACCTGGGAACTGCAATTAATCCAGAATGCAGCAGCTAGATTGGGGACCTCAATCCATTGGCCATGGGCACAGCAGCTTGAGCTCCCGGAGAAAAAGGCGGGATTTAAATGCAGCAACTAAACGCAATAACATTTCTTCCGATTAATAATAATAATAATAATAATAACAATAATAATAATAATTTATTTGCACCCCACCCATCTGGCTGGGTTTCCAAAGCCACTCTGGGCGGCTTCCACAGAGACCAAAAATACACTAAAATGTCACACATTAAAAACTTCCCTAAACAGGGCTGCCTTCAAATGTCTTCTGAATGTCAGGTAGTTGTTTGCAAAGCCCCAGGCGGGTGTGTTTGGGAGCCCAGCCTTACCTGGTTGTAGAGGCAGATCTCGGCCTGCTTGGCATCCCGCAGGAAGAGGAAGAAGATGTGGGCTTGGACCAGGACCTCCCGCCGGTTCTCCCACATGTCCAGCAGCTTGTTCCAGCCCACGTCCAGCTTCTGCAGCCACTGCTGGAGGGAGAGGTAGGGCAGGTCAGCCTCCTCCAACGCCAGCACGTCGTTGACGGCCTGGATCTTGGCGTAGTCCTCCTCGTAGCGGTTGATCTCCTCCTTGAGGGAGGCGTGGTGGTTCAGCAGCCGCTCGGCCTCCGCCAGGTTGCCCGGCAGCTCCTCCGAGGCCACGGCCGCCTGCGTCTTCACTAGCCAGGTCAGGAAGCTGTCCAGGTCCTGGATGAACTGCTGCAGCCTGGAAGGAAAGGGGAAGGGGCAGGAGGAGGTCAGGGGACACCTGGGCTGGTGGGGAACATGATCCGTGAGAGGCAGTCAAGGACAACATTCCTTGTAATGCAAGAGAAGATGTGCGAGGGAATGCTTGGTCCAACCTAAAGTTGTGTAATGAAGGCACCAGGCAAACTTCCCTGGGGAGAACATTCCACAGATGGGGAGCCACTGCAGAGAAGGCCCTGTTCTTGTGTTGCCACCCTCCGCACCTCTCAAGGAGAAGGTATAGGAAGAAGGGCCCCAGAAGATGACCTCAGGGTCCTGGTAGGTTGAGATGTTCTCCAGAGGCCTCAGTTCCCCCTGCTCCTGAAAACTCCCCCCCTCCCGGGTCCCAACCCCTCTGCCCGCTTAGGCAGGAGACCCTCCCTTCTCCCCGCTGTGAGCCTGGCTGACCTGCTGGCCACCGTGAGCGAGTCCTCGCAGCCCTGCAGGGTCCTCTTGAGGGCCTCCCACTCCTCGCTGATCTCCTCAAACTGCAGGAGGATCTCCATGGCTTGGCCCGGGTGGGTGTTGGCCAGCAGCTCCCCCTCCTGCTGCAGCTCAATGAGCCTGGGTTCGAGGACCACCAGGGCGGCCTCCATGGTGGAGAGGCGGCGCTGCAGGGAGAGGACGCTGCCCAGGTCGCCGCTGTTGTACTGCGTGGACTCGACGGCTCGCCGCTTCTCCCGGATCTGCGACTTGATCTCGTTGCACTCCAGAAGGTAGTTCTGGATCTTCAGGATGGAGTTGAGGTGGTCTTTGCGGTGCTCCACCAGCTCCACCACCCGGTTCCACCTGGAAGGAAGAGCCTGCTGATGGGGCCAAAGGGGCCCATCGGACCCACAGGGGCCGAACATGGGGCTCTCTGCAAGCAGCTCTCCCGGGGCTTCCAGCACAGAAAGCAGGGCTGCCCCCAACGGCTGGAGGTGGAGCAAAGCCCTCTCCTCCTCCATTAATTGGATTAATCCTCTTTTCAAACCATCCGCAGTTTAACTCTACGCTGTGTGAATAAACCAGGCTTCCCCAACCTCAGCCCTCCAGAGGTTTTTGGCCTACAACTCCCATGATCCCTAGCTAGCAGTACCAGCGGTCAGGGATGCTGGGAATTGTAGTCTCAAAACACCTGGTGGGCCGAGTTTGAGGAAGCCTGGAATAAACTATTCCTCCAAAATCCACCTTCATGGGATGCCCCTTGGATCTACGGAAGCTGTCCTATCAAAGTTCTTCAGGCAAATTCTCTCTGCCCCCCCCCCCGTGTCCCGAACGCATCATTGCGCCTAGAGGCTAATCTTCCCTCAGTAGAATTACAGATCTGGCGTAGGACACTTAACTCTTGGCTTTGCCTAAACTCAAATCCCCCGGTCTAATATCCCTAGTGCTGCAAGATGGTCACAAGAGCGCTTGGACTAAAATTGTCTATCAAAAACCTCACCCTTGTGGTTTATCTCCACAACAGCTACTCACTTTGAGTTTTAGTAAAGCAAAAGCGCCTAAATAATATTGAGTGTCAGAACAGCTTGGCCACAATCAGGAAATTCTGCCCATGGTGTGGCCATTTTCCACCTTCCCATTTCGACTCTCTGGCACCCTGTTTGCATAACCGAGCAATCCTAAAATATAGACGTGCTTTTACTCTCGCAAGATTGAATGTCTTGCCCTCGGCTGGACTGTAGGGACGATTCCAACAGATTCCACACGAAAAACGCTTATGTCCTTGTCCAAATGGGTGGCACATGCCCTTCTGGCCTGCCCTCTTGATAAAGACTTGAGGAGTGAGGTCATCACCCCTCTTTCATTGTCCATTCCGGGTCGCCCAGCCACTGCCACAGGGTCCTTTCTCTTGGCAGATCAAGATGGGCAGCTGACAGCAAAGGCTGCCAGGTTTTGGCGAGTTGGAATGGCCTCCAAGCGACCAGAGCATGGGAGCCTGGCAAAAATGCTCTCCCTCTCTCTCTCTCCCTCTCTCTCCCTCTCTCTCTCTCTCTCTCTCTCTCTCTCTTTCTCTCTCCCCTCTTTTTTCAGTCCACAAAAGTCAATGCCTCTGTGGGCTGGGGGGGGGGCTGTGCACAGCTTTGTGGGGGTCTTTGATTTAAGCCCCACTCAGGAGAAAGGGGAAGGAGAGAGGAAGGGGGATTGGGGCCTGGGGAGGTGCTTGCAAAGGCAGCACACACAACAGGGTCCTCGCGAGGGGAGAGGCAGGGGGGCAGAGAGGGATGGCTCCCTCAGAGGTCCCATGTGCCCTTTTGCGCACAGTGGTGCTGTGACATTTTGCTGCAGCAAAGGGGGTGGGGTGGGGGGTGGATGGACATCCAATTATCCTCGTAGGACGACGAGCCCCTCAGGGCTGCAGCCAAACGAGAAGCAGCAATGAGCCAAATGAGAGGTGGCTGCTTTCGAGGCCCCCAGGGTGGAGGTGGCAAAGGGGACAGGGGACAGTCCTCTAAAGAGAGCAGAGGTGGGGGGGGGCTCGCTGAGGACAGGCCTCCCTCGTCCCTTCTGCACTCTGCTTGCGGGGGGGGGGGCGGGAGGAGACTCCGCCATCTCAGGGGTCCAGCCGGGCGAAGGAAGCCAGTTCGCCTCACTTAATGGGGCCAGTGTGCCCTGCTTACTGCCAGTCCACATCTGGGCTACAGAAAGCCCACTGCCCCCCCCAGTCAGGAAAGCCCTACGCTCAGATCTCTGTGGCTGGCTGAGCCCCCTCTGAGCAAAGCACTCTGCGCATGCTCCAGTGAGCTGCCCTCGCCCTTCAGCGCAAGGGATGCTTTGTACCTGCTGTTCAGGTGGTCCTGGCAGGAGCGGACCTCGGAGGAGCTGGGGTGGCCCCCATCCACCAGCTGCTGCACTATCTGGTTGACGTCCAGGATGCGGCCCATCAGGCTGTTCATCTCTTGGTCGAGGCTTTCGAACCTGCGCAGGAAGACAGAGGGTGACCCATCAGGGCAGAAAGGGGGGCAGAAAGAGGGCAGCCGGGCAGCCCCCAGCCCAGGAGCTCTGGCCTTCCACTCTATCCCAGGAGGTGGCCTGACATCCTTCCCAGAGGCCAGCTCTCTTCCTCCATCCCATTGGGCCATTTTCTGGCTCTCCTTCCCTCCAGAATCCCATCAGAAACCCATTGAGATACGAAGCCCATAACCACTCGGGACCAGTCTGTTTGCGAGGGGCCTGACCTCATATCCATCCACTTGTGGGATGTGATGCATAAGTAGCAGTCAAGTACAACATTCCTTGTTTTCCTAGAGTGGACATGCAAGGGGGTGTTTGATCCAGCCAGTCGAAAGCTTCCTGTTTCCCCCTGGCTGGGACATCCTTCCTCTTTGACTTCCTCTGTCTTGGAGCAGCTTTTTAGCTAGAGATGCTCTGTTGGCTTCCAGCCAACACAGGACACTGGAATTATCCCCATATGGGATAGATCCACATGTATATCCTTTGTAACTAAGTCTGCCTTCAGGGATCCAACTGGGAACTGATGATGTGAGTAAACTTCTTTTATATACTTGACACAAGATTGTGGCGTGCTTATTCTTTTAAGAGGAATATAAGGAATTTGCTGGGAACTTAATAGTGAGAGGCTTCCACAAGCCTGCAACCAGCTACCCACCATGCGTTTAAAAGGGGAATGTGAAACTCTGCTAAGTAAAGGGACTTGCTAGCACAAGTGAGGTAGGATATTGATAAGCAATCTATCCTCTCCTGCCTCCTGCCCTGACCATTCCCACAGGCCGAAGGGCAGCAGCAGGGGCAATGCCACAGGACGGAACCAGGGTCTTTCTGCCCGCCAGTCAGGTGCTGCCCCCTGAGCCCCAGCCTGCTTTTCTCTGTGGCACCAGGATCCGCCCCCTTCCGCTGCTCTTACCGGTGCTGCACCACCTCCACATCCTCCAGCTTCTGGGGCACCTCCATGCGGTTAAGCCACTGCTCCTTCTCGTCGATCCAGACCTCGCAGGCGTTGACCTCGCCAAACATGCGGTAGACGGCCAGGGCGTCCTGGAGCCACTGGCGGCGCAGGACGGCCACCTCGGCCACCTCCCCGTACAGCTGCTCCACCTCCACGATGCGCACCTGGACGTCCACCAGCTCGTGGTACTCGGGCGCCAGGGCGGCCAGCTGAGTGCGCAGCGCCAGGACGGTCCCCCGGTGCTGGTCGATCTCCTCGGCCACGCCCTTGTGCTTCTTGACCAGCGACTGGGTGGAGTACTCGTCGTGGCCAAAGTCGTCGCTGGAGACCAAGCGGTAGGCGTCCTGCAGCCACACCACCAGGTCCTCGGTGTCAGCGCTGAACTGGTGGAAGGCGAGGGCCTCCTGCAGCTTCCGCAGGTGGGCGGCCGCCAGCTCCTCCAGCTTCTTCCAGTGCTGGCGCACCTCGCGGGTCTTCTCCTGGATGGTGCCTGGTGCGCCCTGCCTGCGGAGCAGGACCTGTTCTCCGCGGCGCATGGCCGTCTGCAGCAGAGAGCGGCGCCCGCCCAGCTCACCCAGGAGGATGCTGTGCTTGCTGAGCAGCTTGGCCACGCTGTTGAGGTCCTTGCCGTAGCCACAAGGGGAGGACAGGATGCGCTCCTTCTCGCGCACCCAGGCCTCCGCCTCCTCCATTTCCTGGAAGAAGGACCACAGCTGGCGGGACGCCTCCAGCTCCTGGCGCCGCTTGGAGGCCAGCTCCTGCAGCTGCTCCAGGCAGCTCTGGACGTGGCTGACCCGGTTGCAGATGACCTGCGGGTCGCAGGGCTGGTAGCCTGCAGGGGAAGGAGGGGAAAGCAGGAAGGGGCGGGTGAGTGTTGGAAGCGCAAAGAAAAAGAAGGCACTTTTTCATATGTGGTGGAACTGCAAAATCATCAAAAGTTTGGGGGAAATGATTTAGAATGAAATGAAAAAAATGTTGAAGACCACATTTGTTAAAAAGCCAGAAACATTTTTGTTAGGCGTTACAGCTCAAGACTTGCCAAAAGAAAAGAAGAAGTTATTTATTGTGTGCAACAACAGCAGCTAGGATTTTACTAGCCCAGAAATGGAAAGACAACAAGACTCCAACTAAAGAAGAATGGCAAAAAGAACTGATGGGATATGGCAACTTAGAGACAAGGACAACAGAGACTTTAAAAAAGACTGGGAACCATTTATGTTATACTTACAGAAAAACTATGAAGAAATGGACTCGCTAGCAGGGTTTGACTAACCACTTATAATTAATAACATAGAAATTAAGAGGTGACAACTGGAAAATGTTAGAGGTGTGCTATAAAAAGATTAAGAATATAATATTTAAAGGTTGTAATATTAAGGTAAAGGTTGTAATATTAAGGTAAATTAAAACAAGCAGGGGAAGCAAATATTTAAGAACCGAAAAAGGAAGTTGAGGGAAGTCTTGGGGGTGGGGAATTGTATTTTGTTTTTGAAATAATGTTGATTGTGACTGATAAAACTGTAAAATTTAAGAAAAAGTATTTTTTTAAAAAGAGAGAGTCAAAGCATCAGGAGGAAGACGAGGGGGAGAAGAAAGCACACTCCTCCCCCCCCCTCTCTCTCTCTCTCTCTCTCTCTCTCTCGTCTCTGCTACTGTGGGTCCTGAGGTGCTCCTGGCCCAGGGGTCAGGGAGCCCGTCTTGGGTCAGAGACTCCCCAGACTCCATTCCTGCCCCCACCAGGCCAAAGCAGGCCGGTGTCCGGCTTCTGGGAACCCGATCCCTCCCTGGTGACAGCCAGGAAGCAGATCAACAAGAGGAGTTCTTACCAAGTAATTTATTCCATCGTTCACAGAGACACAAAGGAAGGCAGCCTCCCTAAAAGAATGGCGTTGCTCCAGATGAAGTCCCCCCCCACCCCCGTCTCTCCTTTTCTAAATCATCCCTTTGTCGGCTAACCTGTCCTTTCTGCCTCTGAGCTTTCTGCCAGAAACGAGTAGAAAGTTTCTAGCAGTTTTCCAGAGTTTTCCCTTAAATTTGGGAGTGGCACTCTGAGCTTAATTAGCATCAGCTAATAAAAAGAAGACCACTGGGCTTTTTCTTGCAGACGTCTGTCCGAAGAGTATTGCCTGTAAATTCTGCTGAATGACTGTTCCTGTCATTTACGATGTGTGGGAGATGAGACTTTTGTTTGATAGTGTACTGTTAATTGCTGTTTATTTTAACAACTGAAAATATATTTGCTACTGTAATGCATGAACCTGGTCTGGGAATAAAACCTCTTGACCTCTTGACTTCACAGAGTTTGCGAGTCATCTTTAAGACAACAGCTTTGTCTTTGTTCACCACTTCTGCCAGAGAAAGAAGATAAACTCTGCTAAACAGTTTAAGAGAGTCTTTACCTATCCACCAGCATCTGTACAGCAAAAGTGTGTGGACAGGAACCTCTAATACCTTCTGTTCTCCTACTCTCAATGCACACCAGGCAGGGCCAGATTGAGGTTTGATGCGGCCCTCAGCTCCTGAAGGCAATGGGGCCCTCGATATGTCCAGCTGTCCTTTGTCATCAACAAATTGTTGCTGGTTTTTGTGTTGAATATATGCTATATGGTCATTTATGGACCTAATAATAGATATCTCAAGCCCTTTGCCCATGTTTCCATGCAACCAGTCCATGCAGAATGCCGGCACCTACCGTATTTTTCTCACCATAGGACGCACCGGACAATAGGACGCACCTTGTTTTAGAGGGTGGAGAACAAGGGAAAAAATTTCTTCCACTCTCTGCACAGCGCCCCTTCAGCGAAGCGGCAGGAGGCGCTGCGCAGAGAGTGGGAGAATTTTCCCCCTCTTGTTTTCCCGCTCTAAAACAAGGTGCCGTTTAAGGTGCGTTCAGGCAGCTACCTTGGAAGCCTGGAGAGAGAGAGGAGTCGGTGGGCACCGACCCCTCTCGCTCTCCAGGCTTCAGGTTCCTTTCGACCTGCTCTTTGGGGCAGAACTGTGAATATGAAAGCAGCGCAGCAGCAAGAGAGATGATTGGATCCCTTTCTGAGCTCGAAGCATGGGTACCCCCAACAAAAATTTAAAAATTTGGCTTTCTAATTTGGAATTAATGTGATTTGGTTGGTTTGTTAATAAAAATGATATTTTTAAAAAAGGAATGCTTTCTGAAGACACGGAGTCTGTCAGCTGTCTCTCCCCTGGTGCTGCTGCTTCCTCCTCCTGCTGCTGCTCTCCCAATATTTCCCAGCTTCTCCCCTCTGCAGCCTCTGAACTATGACCTTCTGCAAACCAGTGTTGTCAATCTCTCCTGTCCTCCTCTTCTCGGGAAGGCGCTGCAGCAGCAGCAGCAGCAGGAGGGAGTCCCTGCCCAGTCGGCTTACCTGTCAGCTCCGAGAACTTGAGGGCGGCCACGTTGAGCGCCTGCACGCGCTCGCTCTGGGCAGAGACGTCGGCCTCCAGCAGCGCATGCTTCTGCAGCAAGTCCTCCACCTCCCGCAGGTGCTTCCCACACTCCTTGGATGACAGCTGGGCCTGCCGGAAGGGGGGGGAATGTGATGCACAAGTAGCAGTCAAGTACAACATTCCTCCTTTTCCTAGAGTGGCCATGCAGGGGGATGTTTGGTCCAGCCTCTCCTGCCGCAGGGCGAAGGGCAGCAGCAGAGCTTAGCGTCACAGGCTTGGAAGGGGCTCCCAGGGCTTGTCGAGTCCACCCCCCTGAAAGGCAGCAAGCACAGGCCCGGCCAGGCCCCCAAAGAACAGGACGCATGAGAGAGACTGGCCCTGGCATGTGCCCAGGCTGCCCTGCGGAGGGCAAGAGCATCCCTTGGGTCACTCAGGCGGGCAGCTGGGCATGACCCAGTCGGGGGACCAGTCTCCTTCAGGAGGCGATGGGCTCTCCTTCCTGGGAGGCTTTTCCAGAGAGGTTGGGTGGCCATCTGTCAGGGATTCCTTTTTAAAAATTTTTTATTGATTTTCCAAAAATAACAAAAATAAAAACCAACAACATTGCAAAAACAGAACAAACTGACTTCCCTCTAATCCCTTCCTTGGTTCCATTATTTATCAAGATACTGAATGTTCATTGTTAAATTTGTAACCTATTTAAATCACCTATTATCCATTCATAACAAAATTACAAGTATTCTTAAAACCCTGCTAATGTATTAACCTATGTACATTGCTTCTGAATATATGCAGTAAACATCTTCCATTCTTCCTTAAATCCGTTGTCATCTCTTCCTCTGAGTTTCATAGTCAATTTTGCCATTTCGGCAGATTCCATTAATTTAACTTGCCCGTCTTCTTTATTCCTGAGCCGTGATTCCTGCATTGCAAGGGCTAGACTAGAGGATCCTTGGGTGTCCCCTTCCCAGGCCACCCTTCTATGATTCCAAGATCTAAAAGGATCATGGGGTGGGCTTGGGGGACGTCCGATGCTGGATCAAGAAGGCTGTCGAAACTGTGGGGTTGTGTCCGGTGTTGGGCTGGTGGTATCTAACCCTGGTTAAATTAGCAAAACTATACAGTACAGAACAAGATCTAATTGTCAGTTTTCATTTCTTAGTACAGAAAGTATTAATCTGATGTGTGGAGATCTTTGTTATTTCGAATCAGGACCATTCTAGAAGGTTTCTTTCTATGTGTGAGAAACAGGAAGAAGGTTTCTGATGTTTTGGTCATTTCTACTGGGAAGCGGAGTACAGCTGGTTTAAACTGGTCCTGTTATCTCTTCCGTCAAGGTCGTACTGACTATAGTAGTCAGGCCAGGAGGGGCCTGGGTCTCACTCTCACTCACTTTCCCTTACTATCACTTGGTTCTGGTCTTCTGTATGCTTAGTGTTAAGGTTAAATATTATTATAAGTGCTGCAACTGGATTTCTTATGGACAGGGCCAATCCTGATTGTATTGGATTTGTGACCATTATGCTCATTTGCCTTCCATATCAGTAAACTCAGTAAACTCTGCTGGATTCAATTGCCTCTGGTCTACTTTTTGGGAACTCTGCTGAACTCTGGTACATGTTTAAGCTTTTTCCTGCTCCCCCCCCTTCCATGCGTGACACTAATAAGTGTTGGAAATGTGAAGAAACGGAGGGTACTTTCTATCATATGTGGTGGAAATGCAAGGTGGCTTTAAAAAATTGTTGGATGATTTATAATGAAATGAAAAAAATATTTAGAGTAACCTTTGTTAAAAAACCTGAAACCTTTTTATTAGGTATTGTAGGAGCGGAGATTCCAAAAGATCAGAAGAAATTGTTTCTGGATGCTACAACAGCCACCAGGATACTGTTAGCCCAAAGTCCTGACCAGAGAAGACTGGCCAACCAAGTTAAGGGACTAGGCTGAAGTGGCAAAACTAACTGGAAAGCTCAGAAATCAAGACGACAAGAAAATTAAAAAAGAAAGGGAAATGTTTATCGTGTATTTGCAAGTCTTGCAAACAGGTTAATATATTGACAGGATTTTAAAAACACATAATTTTAGAAATAGTACAGCCAATCTGAAATTAAAAAAATAATTTGGAGTAGAAATGATATGCAGGTGAAAACTTAGGGAGCCAGGGGCGGGGGGGGGGGGAGGCATGGGGTTCGGAGAATCCCATTTTATGGATTTGATACTTTCTTTCTTTCTTTCTTTCTTTCTTTCTTTCTTTCTTGTTGTTGTATTTGTTATTGTTTGTTTCTAATTTTTTTCTTACCTTTGTAGAAAATTTAATAAAAAGGTATTTAAAAAAAAAGAATTGTAGAGTTGAAAGGGACCCCCGAGGGTCATCCAGCCCAGCCCCCTGCTGAATAATTTCTGACGCGGGGGCCACCCAATCTCTGTTGAAGATGAAGCAAGGGGAAGAACCCGAGAAGAGCCTGCTGGATCAGGCCAAAGGGGGCCCATCCCTGTGCCCCCCCCCCCGGCACCTGCATGTCGTCCATCCAGTCGATCATGTAGACCATCTCCTGGAAGACCTTCTGCAGGGCCACGTTCTGCTCCAGCCGGGCTCGGCGGCCGCTGACCAGCTCGGTCAGGAGGCCCCACTGGCGCAGGATGTTCTCCTTCTGCGCGTTGATGCGCTTGCTGTCGTAGTAGCCCTCCGACTCCATCTCCTGGGCCAGCTCCACCACCACCTGGATGCGCTCCTGGTAGGAGGAGATGTCCGCCTCAATGGCCTCGTGCTTCTTCATGGCGGCCTCCACCGCAGGGAGGTCGTAGCCAAAGTTGTCCTGGCGAGAGGGAGGGAGGGACCAGGTAGTGAGGAGGCAGATCTAAGGAGAACAGTCTGGCATCTGCCCATGGGCAGAGTGCTTTTCACGCACCAGGGAACCACAAGCCCTCCCCCACTTTCTCAATTTGGAATACAGTGGTACCTTGGTTCCCAAACGCCAAAAACCCGGAAGTAAGTGTTCTGGTTTTTGAATGTTTTTCAGAAGCCAAACGTCCGATGCGGCTGTCGGCTATTGTTTCCGGGGCGGCTGCACCAATCAGAAGCTGCACCTTGGTTTCTGAACATTTTGGAAGTCAGGTGGACTTCTGCAATGGATTAAGTTTGGAGCTTTTGTTTTCGCTATTTATTTTGCATTTTTTGTTTTTGTGGCTTTTTCGGTTCATTCGTTTTTGTGACGGCGAGGAACCCAGTCCTCCAGCGACTGAGTGATTGATGGTGTGATTACAGAAATGGATAAAAGCCCCCCCCATCCAAACAATGACTATCATCAGTGCAGGTAAGGAAAAATAATAATTTTAATTTTCATCATCTACAATACTGTCTTCTTTATTTTATAGTACAGTACATTGATTATTGCTTTCATTTTATGGATCAATGGTCTCGTTAGAGAGTAAAATTCATGTTTTAGGGGTTGTTTTTAAAAGTCTGGAATGGATTAATCCATTTTGCATGACTTTCTATGGGAAAGTGCGCCTTGGTTTTGGAACGCTTTGGTTTTGGAATGGATTTCCGGAACGGACTAAGTTTGAGAACCAAGGGACCACTGTATAGAGGAAGCAGAGCCCTTCCTCTTTCTTACAAGGCAACACAGGAGCGGATCCCTCTATCATCGGAGGTCCTTCCTCCCCCGTCTCTCCACCCGCCTCACCTGGGAGACCAGGCGCTGGTTCTCATTCAGCCAGGTCTCCCGCATGACGGCCTTGTGGTCAAAGCGCTGGGCCAGCAGCTCCAGCTTCTCCTGGCGGATCAGCTCGTTGCGCAGCGCCACCTCGCGCTCGTGCTCTGCCTTCTCCAGCCGGGTCCAGGCCTGCCGAGAGGAGGAAGGGCACAGAGTCACGAGGGTCCCCCAAGGGTCATCCAGTCCAGCCCCCCCTGCCCGTCTCCCGGACAGAGGAGGGCGCTCCGACCTCGGCTTCAAAGCCTCCAGCAAAGGAGATCCCGCAGGCTTCCCACGGAGTCCGTTCCCCTCAGAAAGGTTTCTAGAATCATAGACGTGTGGAGTGGGAAGGGATCCTGAGGGTCATCTAGTCCAACCCCTTCAAACTGGGAATCTCACCAGTCCTAGAATGGTCGAGTTGGAAGGGATCCCCAGGGTCACGTGTTCCAACCCCTGCAAGGTGGGAATCTCAACTCCAGCATCCAAGACGTTAAGTCAGAATCACCTTTCTTGTAACTTGCAGCCATGGCTTCGAATCCTGCCCTCCAGAGCAGGAGAAAACCTGCTTGCTCCGCCTTCGGTGGGTCAGAGATATTGGATACGGCTCTCATCCCAGCTCTCAGCCTCGTCTTCCCCAGGCTAAGCCTCCCCAACTCTCTCAACCATTTCCAGGTCCTTGACCACCTTGGTCTCCTTCCTCTGCACATGGTCTGCAAGCGCCAAGACCCCCTAGGTCCCCCCCCGGGCTCAACACTCCCCAGGCCGCCCTGACCACCGCAGAATGAATGAATGAATGAATCTTTATTTGTATCGGCCATCGGCCACAGCAATAAAACAATACGATATACAAAGGGAAAAAAGTCAATTATATCAAATACATTTTAGGGTTTTGAATCAATAGTCAAAGTGTGGATCTTATTCTGATTGCCCCAGCTAAAAACCTGGCAGCCTTTGCTGTCAGCTGCCCATCTTGATCTGCCAAGAGAAAGGACAATGGGGCAGTGGCTTGGTGACCCAGAGTGGACAATAAAAGAGGGGTGATGACCTCATTCCTCAAGTCTTTATCAAGAGGGCAGGCCAGAAGGGCATGTGCCACCCATTTGGACAGGGACATAAGCGTTTTTCGTGTGGAATCTGTTGGAATCGTCCCTGAAGTCCAGCCGAGGGCCAGACATTCAATCTTGCAAGAGTAAAAGCGCATCTATATTTTAGGATTGCTCAGTTATACAGACAGGGTGCCAGAGAGCCGAAATGGGAAGGTGGAAAATGGCCACACCGTGGGCAGAATTTCCTGATTGTGGCCAAGCTGTTCTGGCGCTCGGCATCATTTAGGCGCTGACGAATTAGGCTGTTTGCTTCACTGCCCCTCGCAGACCCTTTTGGGACCCACCTTGTTGATGTCGGAGATGCTCCTGCCTTCCTTGGGGATGTAGAGCTTCCGGTTATTGGCCCGGAGCTTGCTCTGGATGGAGAAGAGGAGGACCTCCAAGTTCCCCTTCTCCTGAAACCTGCAGGCAAAGGACAGAGGGATCAGCCTCCGGCCCCACAGAGCAGGGACCACATCCCACCCCCGCAAGGGAGCAGGGACCACGGCAGCTGCCCCTCGACAAGCACACGGCTCCCAGGGCCAGGGGCGGCTGGAGCATCGGCCTCCCAGGTCCCCCGAGAGACCAGGGTTCAAATCCCCCCTCAACCCCAAAGTTCACTGGGAGCCAGCTGCTGCCTCTCCACCTGGCCTACCTGGCAGGGCTGTTGTTGTGGGGATGAAGGGGGGGGGAGAACAAAGGTGGAACAGAAATGCAAGAAAGGGAGATGAGGAGTGGGGCAGGGCTGAAGGCCAAAAGAGGCCCTAGAGGGCATCTGCTCTGTCCTGCCTCACTAAGGATGCGATCTGACTTTTAGAAGACATCTGAAGGCAGCCCTGTTTAGGGAAGATTTTAATATCTGATCAATTATTGTATTTTAATATTTTGCTGGAAGCAGCGCACAGTGGTTGGGGAAACCCAGCCAGATGGGCGGGGAATGAATGAATAAATATTGTTATTATTATTATTTTAGGCTTCCCAGAGGCACAAAACCAAGTCACTGCGCAGTATTTTGCAAATGAGGCGTTCCTTTTAGTATATAAAAGCCTCAACAGTTCCGGAGCAGTTTACAAGAAGGACCACCTGACCTGCCTACCATATTGGCCAGAATATAAGCCGCAATTTCCCCCCAAATCCCGACTGTGAAAAGTTAAAGTGTGGCTTAAATTCACAACGTTATAAAAATCGGCTTTTATGATATCGCTGCTGAAACAGACATACAGTAAAACAGAACAAAACAATGTTTTATTGCCGATCTGCGAGCCTGAGACTGTTGTGCAATTAATTCTAATATCCTTCATCGCTTTCCCCATATTTTACAGTGTAGTATTGCTTTTTTATTTGCATTTATGGTGCTATGAACAGGTGTTAAACCCATTTGCGGGTCCTCCCTAGTACCCGGGGGATTTTCTTCTGCATTCGCCATTTAAGGGTGTGAGTGCCTGCAGAATTTTAAGGGAGCGGCTGATATTTGGGTATTGTCATTTTTTCTTTCCCCCCTTTGAACTCCCGGCCCCTTGACTTGAGGAGCTGCCTTTGCTTTGCTTCCCGGGCCCACAGAAAACACTCTTGTTTGGGCAAGGTTGCCGGGGCATGCAATTTCCATCGGTAATATTTTCCCACGCGTAGTTCTTCCAAATACAGTGAATTTCTTCTCCCATTAAATTCACAAAACCTCAGAAATACTTTTCCCCCTTGATTTTACGGAATCAAGGGAGTGGTGGCCAGAAAACACCTCTGGCTTGAGTTGGCAAGCCCTGCCCCCCACACCAGTCCCTGCCCTGCAGCCCCCTTGCCCAAGTGAAGACCCCCCTCTGGCCCCGGGAGCCTCCTTGCCCTCTGCTCCCCCCCCCGTGCCCCCCACTCACTTGACCGGCTTCTCCAGGGTGCAGAAGGCGGTGAAGGCCTGCAGCTGCTGCTGGACGCCCACCAGGGAGTTGGCAAACTTCTGGTTGCTGATGATGGCGATGGTGAGCTCGATCCACTCCAGGAGCTCGCTGGCCAGAGACTCGTAGCGCTCGATAATCTTCTCAATCTCCAGCACCTGGTCCAGCACCTGCAGAAAAGGACCAGGCTGTGGGACGTGATCCACTGGGAGCATCAAATACTGTACAACAATCCTTGTTTTCCTGGAATGGACATGCAGGGGGATGATGGCCCAGCCCAGGGTCAGCAAACTCTTTCAGCAGGGGGCCGGTCCACTGTCCCTCAGACCTTGTGGGGGGCCGGACTATATTTTTTTTGGGGGGGGGGACAAATTCCTATGCCCCACAAATAACCCAGAGATGTGTTTTAAAGAAATGCACACATTCTACTCATGTAAAAAGACACTGATTCCTGGACCATCCACGGGCCGGATTGAGAAGGCGATTGGGCCGGATCTGGCAGCTGGGTCTTAGTTTGCCTACCCATGGTCCAGCCAGACAAAAACTTCCTGTTCCTCCTGGCTGGAGCATCCTTCCTTTGCATGTGACTAGAGGTGCGCGTGACCTCACCTGTCCAGGTAACAAAAGGACGAGTCACCCTTCCTTCTTTTTGACTTCCTTCTATGTTTGACCAGCTTCTAGCTAGGACTGCTCTGCTAGCTCTCAGAAGCACTGGGATTATTCCCTCATATGGGGTTGATCCACATGTACATATTTGTAACTAAGTCTGCCTTAAGGAATCCAACTGTGAACTGATGTGCCTAAACGTCTCTTATTGACTTTGAATAAGATTGAGGCGTCTTTATTCTTTTAAGAGGGATTCAAAGGAATTTACCAGGAACGTGCAATTCAACCTGAGACAGACTGAATTGTATAATAGTGAGAGGCTCACACGAGCCTGCAACCAGCTATCTGCTGTGCATGTAAAAAGGGGAATGTAACTCTGCTAAGTAAAGGAACTTCCTAGCACAAGATAGGAAGGATATTAATAAACAATATATCCTCTCCTGCCACCCTGAACATTCCCACATGGGGGATGGGGAGGTTGGGTGCAGAGCGCAAGCGGACTCCCCTCGCCTGGGGCTCCCACAGGAGGCAGTGGTGGCCCCAACTCAGGGGTCTTTAAAAGAGGAGAACACTACTGACTACTACTGGAGAAGAGTAGCCACGCTGGGTCCTCTCTGCTTACAGGGTCGGAGGCAGCAGTGCTTCTGAATCCCATTTGCTGGACGCCACGGGAGGGGAGAGAGCTCCGTGTTCAAATCCTGCTTGTTAGTTTCCCACAGGCATCTGGTTGCCACAGTGAGAACTGGATGCTGGACTAGACGACCTGACCCAGCAGCATGGCTCTTCCTATGTTCTTACGGAGCCCCCAGGTCCAGAGGCAGTCTATCTAGATTCCGAGGACCTTAGGGACATTTGGCCCCTGTGAGACCAGGATGCTGGACTAGATGGGCTCCCCCGGGCCTAATCCAGCAGCCAGGATCTTCTGATGTGCTTGTGGATTCCCAGGTCCTAGGGGTATTTGGCCTGGGGTCAACCTAATTTGACTCCCACCCTGTTTTCATATGATATCTCAGTCCCATCTGGTGTCTCTGTCTTCCATGGAAAATAGACTGTCACTGCTTTTGAATTTCTAACAAAAGGTGATTTCGCCCTTTGTGTGTGTTAGAGATAAACGGTTATCTGTTTTACTGCTGTGATTTTACTTCCCATGAAATGACCGTGACCAATACCTGTGCTTCTTCAACAACAGTTGTTTTCTATCTTGGTGTACTAATTTTGCAAATTTCTATTAACGTTATTTTTGAAAATGAATGAAACTATATACAAAAAGAAAATGAAAATAACCCACCCTGCATTTCTTTGGAAGCTATGTGCTCCCCCCCCCCTTTGTTTAACCATCTCCTCCAGTCCAGTGTGAAAGTTTCACACGTGGGGAGTTTAAAAGTGGCCCACAGATCCAGCCCTTAGCCCTGCCTGCCATTGGGGGAAGGTGCCACCCGACCCACTGCCCGCCCCCCCACCCACCCACCTTCCTTCCTTCCCCCCCCTCACCTTCCCAATCCGCTTCCCCTCCACAGCCAGGGCCTTCATCTTGGAGAAGTAGTGGTAGAAGGAGACAACGTAGGTGATGATGGACTTTTCGTCTGGGTGCTCCATGTTGACATCTGCCGAGGGAAGGAGAGAGGGCAGGAAGAGGAGCAAGGGGAGGTCCCTGCCCAGTTCTGGACACCCCAGTTTAAGACGGGTACAGTGGTACCTTGGGTTATTAATTCGTTCCGGAGGTCTGTTCTTAACCTGAAACCGTTCTTAACCTGAAGCACCACTTTAGCTAATGGGGCCTCCTGATGCTGCTGCGCCGCCAGAGCCCGATTTCTGTTCTTATCCTGAAGCAAAGTTCTTAACCTGAAGCACTATTTATGGGTTAGCGGATTCTGTAACCTGAAGTGTATGTAACCTGAGGTACCACTGTATTGACAAGCTGGAAGGAGTGCAGAGGAGGGCAACCAAGATGGTGATGAAGGGTCTGGGGACCAAGCCTGATGAGGAACAGTTGAAGGAGTTGGGTATGTTCACCTGGAGAAGAGGAGAGCCACCTTCAACTATCTCAAGGGCTGTCACATGGAAGAGGGAGCAAGGTTGTTTTCTCATGCTCTGCTGGTGGGTAGGACTCGAACCCATGGCTTCAAGTTACAAGGAAGGAGATTCTGACATATGGAAAACCTTGACAATAAGAGATGTTTGATTGTTCTTTCCAAGTAGAGGTAGGGGGGGCTAGGGATTCTTTAGCTGAGATTCCTGCACTGCCGTGGGGGGAGCTAGATTTTTTAAAAAAATTGATTTTCTTTAGGGGCATAATTTGGGTTGGTGAGGCTAGCAGGAGAAAATATTATTTTCAAAACAGCTGATCAGTGGCCAACGGATCCCAGGCTATTTGGGATCGAGTCTCTGGCGAGGATTCAGCTGCACAGGGGGTTCTTTTGGGGAGGGGGGGGGAAAGAAAATATGGTGATGAATGGAAGGAAAGGAGCAGGACTTCTGCCGCACCACGAATGGGAGCTGGGCTGGAGGATGCAGAGAAGCCAGGGGTGGTGTTGGGGGCAACCTTCCAGGGAAATCACAAAATTAAGGCCAGGGTTGGGTGTATTGGGTGAGAAACCTGGGAAAATGTGTGGGGGGGGTGTGCTGTCAGATGGGAAGCGGGATCCCCAGTTCCTCATGTGGCCAGCGCACAAAGGCAACACTCCCACCAAACATCTTCCGCCTTCGCCTCCTCCTCTCCACCTAAGCCAGCGCTGGCTTTCTGGGAGGTAATCCCCGCAGCGGCAGGGCTGGGGGGGGGGCTAGATGATGCTCTGGGGGCCCTTCCAACTTGACCATTCTATGAATTGAAGTGGGAACCGAGGAAAGGAAGGACAGGTCACGCTGGAGAACTGAGCAACACCCCAAAAAATGGGGATCAGCTAAGGTGGGAGAGGACGGTTTCCTCTGCCAAATGGCGAAGGATGGGCTGGAGAGGTGGCCGCAAATGGAGATGCGGAGAGATGCACCTGGAGCCACCAGAAAGGGGACCAATTGAGTTCATGGTGAATAATGCAGCGGCAACAACTGATTCAGCATTTTGCAGAGCAAGCAGAAAGGCACATCTCTGCCGGGGAGGCCTCTGGGAAGGAAGGCTTGCGAGGAAAGCGGCTGCGAGAGGCAGGAATTAAATGCAGCCACGCGCAACGTTAAAGAGAGGCCCGATTGGAATGATTTCAGATTAAAACAAATTAGATCAGGGAGATCTGATTACAGTAAGCAGCTCAGAATGGGCTTAGGCTGCAAAGCGCAGGAGAGGCGACAGGATCTGTAAGGCTGCAGAGAAAACAACAGATTATTGGAAGCTCATGTCCCGGAGCCCAGACTCCTGGGTTCTTCTGCATTTGTAGGAAATCAATCTTTTAGTGTGGCAGCACTTTGGAACTCCCTGCCTCTTGACATCACTGTATTCTTTTCAGCGCCTACTGAAAACATTTTTGAAGCCGCTCTAGATGCTTAGAAAGCCTTAATCTGTTTTTTGTCTGTTATTTTAACATTTCAAAAGTATTAAATTATTGTTGTTAATCTTTTTTAGCGGCAATTTTATCGGTTTATCTTTTTACAAACCGCTCCGAGGGGTTTTCAACATTCAAGTAGTGTATAAAGTATACAAAATTAAACCAGTAGTGAATCCGTCTCACCCAGGGCTCTCTCCATCATCCGCCACAGCCTGTGCCCCAGTCCACCAGAGGCAGAGCAAGGTGGGTGTGGTGGGTACAGTCTGCCCCAGGTGCCACCCCTGAGAGGGGAGTGACAAAATCCCGGCCAGGCTGGATCGCGCCCCCCGGCCTGGGCGTGGCAGAGTGCAACCCACAACTGGGCCACCATGCCGGATCGCACCCCCCCCCCGAAAGAGGGAAGGAGGCAGCCGAGCAAAAATGGAGGGGGCGGGATCAGCGCTGCGCTCCCCGTCCCGTCCCCCCCCCATGGGCGGTTGCCCCACCCCTGGTGCCAAAGAGGCTTCCTCCACCACTGCCTCCCACCTGTCTTGGACTGAAACCCCCCCTGCCCCCCCCCTCAGGCCCCAGGTGGGCAAAGGTGGTGCTCTCTCCAAGGGCTCAGAGCATAGCCTTCCTCTTAAGGGAAAGGGCGGTCAGGGGTGTCCACCGCAAACCTTTGGGACGCAGAGCATGCCCTCTGAAGCTTCTGGGATCATTCCGGGATCTCTCACCTTCCGGGTCGAGCAGCTTGGCCAGTCCCAGCTGCTGTTCGGCCGTATTGAAAGCCTGCTGGAGGTTGTAGGCGGCATTGGACTTGGTCAGCTTCTTGAAATCTATGATATCTGGCCTGGCAAAGAGAATGGGCGCAAGAGATCAGTCCGGGCACTGGGGGGTGGGGGGGCACAATCCCCTTGGGTCCCTCTGCCGCAGGGGGTGCAGCGCACCTGTGCTTGTGGATGAGCGCGTTGAAGGCCAGGCCATCCCGCCAGCTGGTGGTGAAGTTCTGGATGTTGACCTCGGGGTACCTGCGCAGGGAGGAGAGTCAGCGGGCGAAGAAGGCCGTTCTGCCCGCCCCCCACCTGGCAAGCGGCAAACGGAGGGACACCAGGCAGACCTGGAGAGGGAGGGAGACCGGAAACGGCCTTTCGCCCCCCCGCCCCCCGTTTCTAAATGCTTTATTGGTTGAAAATATTATAACAGAAACATATAATACACATTATAAGCAAAATAAACAATAAACAATTATTCATTCTTTAACTAATACTTGCTTTGTACATCCATTTGTGGTTAAATTGAACAAGACCTCCAATCTTCCCCTCGTGTTCCTGAATTAAATTCCTTAAATACGTGCTTAGACTTTACTTTCTCCATGTTATTTAACTTACTATCAATTTTATTTTATAAAATTATCCCAATTGCACATTGAAGCTTAATCAAGACCTGCCAACAGACTGATCTTTTGACAATGTTCTTTTACATAGACTCTGTATATATATCTGACTCTCTGATAAATTTTTCATCTGTAACATCTCTTAACCTTGCTGATAATCTCGCCAGTTCAGCGTACTTTCTTATCTTATTTTGCCAATCTAATTTTGAATATCCTCTCCCTTTCAGCCTTTTGTGATTAGAATTCTGGCAGTGACTGTAACATACATAAGACTCTCCTGAACTTTTTGGGGATTGCATTACCCATAATTCCTAGCAGGAGGCTTCAGGTTTCTTAAGGAAGGAGCATTTGCACATTTTCTTCAGCTCGTTATAAATCATTTTCCAAAATTGTCTGATCTTTTCACAGTTCCACCACATGTGGATCCATGTGCCTTCAGCCTCCCTGCATTTCCAAAAAAACGTTTGTCCTAGATCTAAACATTTTGGCTAGCTTGAGAGGCGTTAAATGCCACCCATGAAGCATTTTCATGCAATTTTCTTTTAAGTCATAACATGCTGTAAATTTGATGTTGTCCTTCCAGAGTCGCCCAACATTCCATTTAGATGTTCTAGCCGACATCCCTGGCCCATTACGGATTTGACTTCTTCCTCCTTCCTCCCAGTCAAGGAATAATATGCATTTTAGATAGTGTTTTACATTTATTCTGAAACAAATCTTTCAGAGGGAGACCTGGCCTTCAACCTAGCCTGGCACCCAGTCAGAGGAGGAAGGCGAATGGAAGAGACCTTCTAGCTGGGGGCACAAGGAGGATCACAAAATGGGACCCCGGGGCATCATTCAGTCCAACCCCCGCCTATGCCTATTTTTAAAAAAAATCTATGCCCCACATGAAACATATCGGGGGGGGGGAGCTGATAAATAAAGGCATGAGCCACAAAACCAGCTTCCACTCCCCCCCTCAGCCACTGGGTGGTGGTGAGCCAGGAGCTGTTGTTCAGCCTAGGCTACCTCACAGGGGTGTTGTGGAGAATAATAAATAATAATAATAATAATAATAATAATAATAATAATAATAATAATAATAATAATATATTTCTTCCCACTCTGGGCAGCTCCCAACCGAATATTAAAAACACAATACAGCATCAAACGTTAAAAATTTCCCTAAAGAATCTCCCCTGTTGCCCAGAGCTCCTTGAAGGATGAGGGGGAGGGATGTGAGAAGCAACCTCAAAAGTCTTTTTTTAATGTGCTTTGAGCTCCGATTTACTTCGTGCTGCTCCTGTTCCCTATGCTTTCGATGCTTTCTGGATTTTTCTCTTAAAGGCCACATTTCACCCAAAGGCTGCCTCTGCAGGTTTCCAATTTATTTTACTTAACAAAATCTGCATATTGCTGAATTGGGGGGTGGGGCTGGGCACCTCTCTGCGGCCTGCAGGGGATTGACAAAAAAGCAGGAGGCAGGAAAGAGAGTGAAAGAGAGTTTGTGTGGGCCCCATGGCAAGAGGGTCGGACAACTTAAAATGATGGAATATGCAGAAATGGCGAAATTTACGGCAAGATTAAGAGATAAAGGCAACAAAGACTTTAAAAACACTGGAATACATTTATATTATATTTGCAGAAGTATTGTAAAAAATGAGACTCATTAGCAGGGTTTGAGTAAACACAACCAAAAAAAAGGAATGCTAAAGATAAAGGACGATATGAAAACTAATAAGTATAATATGTGATTTTAATGGTGTGATATATAATGGTGTGAGGACTCCCCTTAAGTATGGACTCCCTTGGCTGCTCACCCGGCCGTCTTCATCTGGCACCAGAGGAGCAAGGCGTCTTTGGCGGAGCGAGTCTCCCGGTTGTCCTCCGTTTCTATTTTGATCACCTGGATCTGCAAATTTCAACGTTTTAGCATTTTAAGTTTTTGCAACATGTTGCCATTGGAGTTTCTTGTTTTATCTCTTTGCAAACCACATTCAGCTTCCTTCCTCCCTATTTTATTCAGTTTCAAAAATTTCACATATGCACTCCAAAACTTCACCTCCTGTTTCCTGCGGTGTTTCTAATTTCTCCCCCTTGCAGAACCCTGTCTTCTCTCTCGCATCACAACCACCAGACCATCACCTCTCATCCCTTCTGTGGCTCACAGTTCGAATCCTGTTCTCGTTGCTTTGAGGTTTCTTTCTTTCATTCATTCATTTTGGCAGCCAATGGCGTATAAATTATATGAACTAAAATAAATAAATCTGGGGACGTGCTATTGTTATATTACCTACCAAATCTGTATGCCACCCTTCAGTCAAAGAGCACAGGGCAGTTCGGGGTTCTTGTTCTTGTTCTTATGTATTTTGGACAGGAAGCCTGAGCCATGTTGACCCCCACCTCCCCACTTCACCCCCCCCCGGGCCCCACCTGGAAGCGCAGGATGATGGTCCAGATGAGGCCGAGCGTCAGGCGGTGGTTTCCATCCACGATGTCGTGGGAGCCCACGTTCTCCAGGTGGACGCGCTGCTCCTTCAGGAACTGCAGGGCCTTGTCCACGTTCTCCAGGGAGTGGATCCGCATTCGGCCGCGGGTGGGCTTGGGCTGACGGGGGCAAAAGCGGACGGGTGGGGGCGAGACTCTCTTCCCCCCCGAAAGCCACACACACCCCACCTCAGGCCCTTCTCCTCCCCTCACAGAACTCAAAATCAGAATCTGCTCTGAGCGCCAGAAACTCTGGAGCCGGCAGTGTTAGAGCAAAGGAGGGTATGTCTCTGACCATGTGCAGAGTGCACTCTCTTTTGCAACACAGAATGTATCCCACATCACGTCCTTCTCCTCCCCCCACAGAGCAAAACCCCAGAGCCTGCTCTGAATGAAAGAAACTCAGAACGAAGAGGGAAACGCCTCTGACCATGTGCAGAATGCATTCTGTATCACGAATGTATCTCACATCAGGCCCTTCTCTTGCCCCCACAGAGCAAAACCTCAGAAACCCTGGAGCCAGTGGCGTCGGAGCGAAGAAGGAAACGCCCCTGACCGTGTGCAGAGTGCGTGCATCAGCGCAACTCAGAAATCCACAGGTCTGGCCCCACGTTTTCCTCTTTTGAAGCAAACTCCTGCTCCAGACGGAGCCCCCCAAGACGCTCCCCCCTCCTCTTGCCCCTCCTCACCAGCTGCTCCCCGGACAGCACCTCCAGCAGCTTGGTCAGCATGAATCCGTCCCGCAGGTCAGTGTAGAGATCGCTGATCCGGCAGGAGGCCTGGCTCAGGTGCGAGTTGACCCACTTGGTGAAGGTCTTCTTCTGCACGGCTTCACGCTCGTCTGGCAGGAAGAGGGGGTCAAGCTCAGTAGGCGGAGCCCCCCAGGGTCCCCCCTCTGCCCCCAGGGAACCCACCCCAAAAGCACCCAGAGGGTTCTGTCCAGCGCCCACCAGCGCTGCCAGCTGCAGAGCCACAGAACCTGGAAGGGACCCGAGTCAAAAAGGCTACGTGAATGTCTTGAACTAGCAAAACCAACAGAATCCATCTGAAATCATTGGATGGGATGTTTTTAAAAATAACATGATGAAATACGTTTCCAACGATGACTCTTGGTTGAGCATAGACGAAATTCCACAGAGTTAAGAGAATGGTCTTTCGTAGAACAAGAACAGAGGCAGGAATTTTTAGAAATGAGAAATTATGAACCGCATAGAGCAGGGGCCAGCAAACTTTTTCAGCAGGGGGCCGGTCCACTGTCCCTCAGACCTTGGGGGGGGGGGCGGACTATATTTTGGGGTGTGTGTGTGAAATGAATGAATTCCTATGCCCCAAACAAAGAACCCAGAGATGCATTTTCAATAAAAGCAGACATTCTACTCATGTAAAAACACGCTGATTCCCAAACCATCCACAGGCCAGATTTAGAAGGTGATTGGGCCGGATCCGGCCCCCGGGCCTTAGTTTGCCTACCTATAGAGGTAGAAGGAAGTCATTAACAAGTCAGGGAATAAAACCAGAGATTAGGCCTAGGTAAGAAACTAAGAGTAGCGAGGAAAAATCAATAAAAAGACCTCTTACTGGAAATATATGTTTATAATAATGTCGATGAAGGTCTGTATTTCTTAAAAAACTGTATGTCTTGATTAAGATTTTTCATTTAACTTTATTTTCTATTTTTTCTTCTATTTTTTTCCTATTTCCCCCTTCTTTTCTTTTATAACAGAAAAATGTGTTTGATTTGTATAATTTTAAATGTGTAAATAAAGAAAATAAAAATAAGAAGAAGAACTTGGAAGGGACCCAAGCGGTCATCTAGCCCAACCCCCAGCAAGGGGCTGTCTCCCATGACGTGCAGGGGCCGATTCCTAACCCCAACCTCCAGCGCCACCAGCATAGCGAGCTGAAAGCTGACTCGGCTTTCATTTCAAAATTGCTCTTTGAAATGAGCCCCACAAGCAATTTTCAAAGCAGGGGAGAGGGGGGCTCCTGAGTGCCAGAGGGGCTCAGGGTTGGCAGAGTAAGGGCGGGCAGGGGGGGGCAGGAGCCCCTCACTCTTCAGAGGCTACCGGGGAGACAGGAGGGACAGGGAGACCCCTTGGCGCTGGAGGAATCGCCAAGAGGATTCTGCTCTCCCTTCACCCCCCAGGCAAGCTGGCCTGCTGCCCCCCAAGCAAAGTCAGCACCAAAGTCAGATTCAGCTGCCAGCCCCATTGGCACGCTAGATCGGGAACGCATCTTGCGGAATTAATTAAGCAGCCTTGATTGGATTTGGAATTAATGTGCAATTAATTGCTCCCATTTTGAATTTCACCACGCTGTTATCTTCCTTAGCGGGTTGTGTGAGGTGCTCCTCTGAATAATGTGCTTTGTAGGGCAGGGCAGCAGTCGCTGGCGATGAGTTTAGGGAGCTGAGAGGGTGGGGGCCTAAGCAGTTTTTTAGTAGCCCTGACTCCAACAAAGCTGGCCTCCCTGCTCCCTGCAGCTGGGCCTCCATCTCTTACTGAGCAATCCTGCGGGATCGGGGGGGGGGGTCAGACCACATCCCTGTGCATTGCAGGGGTTGGACTAGATGTCCACTGGGGTCCCTTCCCACGCTGGGCATCTGAAAGCCCAGCCTAGCTCACCCATGTTGTGCCTGCCGCCTGCAATTCAGCCTCCCCTTGTCCAGCCCTTTATACCCTTGCAGGCCGGCAAGAGCCACGCGAGACGTACCGGCCAAGGCCTTGATCCGCGAGCACTCAAAGAGCTTGGCTGTGGCCGTGGCCTCATCCCAGGGCCGGTGCTGGTGGTGGTGCTCAGTGCTCTCCCACCGGGTGTTGTTGTTCTGCTGCTGCTGCTGCTGCTGCTGAGCCTCCAGGTTGTCCAGCTTGGCTGGCGTGACGTTTGCCATCTTGCCCCTGGCGCCGGGAGGAAGGCTCCTTCAGGGATCTGTGCAGAAGGACCTCATGGGCACCTGGAGCCCCAGCCAGCCCTCCTGGGGAGATGGCACAGGAGACCAGCTGAGAGGACGCAATGCAAAGGCAGATTTTGAGAGTCAAGGAGAGGACAGTTCTGAAACGCCAGGCAGGTGCTGCCAGTCAGTGTAAGCAACAGTGAGCCAGATGGAGCCTCAAGGGCCTAACTCTGTACAAAGCAGCTCCTCCCAGCACCTCATGAGACGTAAATCCTGCTTTTTAACTAATAAGTTAAAGTATTGCTCTGCTGCTGTAGGTCAGGCAGAGGGACACTCAGCCCTCCAGATGTTCCTGGCCTACAACTCCCATGAGCCCTAGCTAACAGGACCTGTGGTCAGGGATGCCGGGAATTGTAGTCCCCAAACATCTGGAGGGCCGAGTTTGCCTCTGCCTGCTGTTGGTATTTCCTCCTTGGCGCCTGGGTGGGCGTATTTTAATGAACTGGAGAAACTGAAGCGGGTGGAAGAGTTTTAAGAGAGAGGAGTACATGAACATAATAGGATTTTGCTTAACTTTTAGTTGTTATTTTGTTGATACTCTTTTATTGATTATGTTTGTGATAGGAATTTTATGGTCTTCGATATATGGTAATGTTCATAAGTGTACCAACCAAGCACATACATAGATCAGCACAGGAAGGCCAACCTGGAACCATTTTGATTCCTAAACTGAGCAAATGTTTTCTCTGCAAGGTCAAAATGGAAAAGCCTCCCCACTGTCTTTTCCTTCACAAATCCTGTCTTAAGGGTATGTCTGTGTTTGAATAGGGGGTGAGCCTGTGACCTGGCCAGGAACTAAGTATTTATCATTACAAAAGAATGGCCAGGCTCCCCAGGAAATCCAATCAAGTAACCTGCCAGACAGGAGATAAACAACAACAGGAGAAAAACAATATTCAAATTTCTGTTTTAGACCGCCTTTTCTGTGATGTATCTGAAGGGTGGTCTTAGATTACACCCCTTCTGTGATGTATGTATGATGTTTCTGGGGGTGGGCTTGATCTACAGGGAGGCAATTTCAAAAGTCTTTATAAGGCCTTGCACACCATTTTTCTGGGTCCCTCCTCTCTCCTGCAGGTGAGGGGAGCACCCTGTTGCAACAAATCAATAAAGGCCAAGCCTACAGGCTGCTGTTTTGCTCCAAGTAATCCTGGTTGGTGTCTTTGTTTTTGTCCAAGGGAGCCCTCGGATTTTTCCATTAACATGTTTTATGCAGGACTATTTTTTCTAGAAAAAGAGGAACCAGAACTCACCATGAACACCTCCCTTGTTCTCTTAGAATGGCAACGGCAGGAGAGGTGCCGGAACAGGGAGTTTTGGCTGAAAAAAAGCCCTGGTTTTATGGATGATTTGTTAATCATATAATATGACGCATGCAATAGCTGTGATGCTCTGTTCTGGTTACTTGTAAGTCGCTTTGGGATTTGTTTGAATGAAAACCAGCATAGAAATAGAAGAAATGAAATGAGGGGGGGGAGGTTTTGCCCCAGAAAGTGGACGGTCGCCCGTTACTATTTCCCAAGGGTTCTGCAGGGCTGGTTCTTTAACATGGGGTGCTGTCTGCAGGGAACCCTCCCTGCTCCCTTGCTTGGGGCTGAGAAGGCCTGCTTCCTCCCTCGCCCTCCTGGCAAGTCGGGGTCTGGATTTGCCCATCCCCTTTTGGCTCCCAGCCAGAGAAGGTGAGGGAGGAGGCTGGACAGTCTGCATCACTGGCCAGGAGCCAGCGCTCAGATGGAGATGCAGGGGAACCCCAGAAGAGACTGGAGGGATACTTCATGGGGGGCACCCAGGAATCCAAAGAAAGAAAAGCGGGAGGCGTCCAAGGAAACTGGTGTGGCTGCATAAGCAGCTTACAGATGAGCTGAGAGTTAAGAAGGGCCTGTACACTATAAGAAATGGAAGAAAGGGGAAATCACAAAGGAGGAATATTCACAAGCTGCAGGGAGAAGGTTAGGCTGGCTAAAGCTCAGAATGAGCCCAGGCTTGCAAGGGAGGTATAAAATAATAATACTGTACAGTCATACCTCAGGATAAATACGCTTCGGGATGAATATTTCCGGGTTGCGCTCTGCGGCAACCCAGAAGTAACGGAGAGCATTACTTCCGGGTTTCACCGCGTGGGCATGCGCAGACGCTCAAAATGACGTCACGCGAATGCGCTGAAACGCGACCTGCGAACGCACAGACACGGGTTACGTTCGCTTCAGGATGCAAACAGGGCTCTGGAACGGATCCCGTTCGCATCCCGAGGTACCACTGTAAAGGTTTCTTCACTATGTCCGAAGTAAGAGGAAGAGCAGGCAAGTGGGAGGTCCTCTCTGTGGGGAAGACTGAGAAATGCTCTTGGATGACAGAGAAAGGGGAGAACTGCTCAACACCTACTTTGCCTCTGTCTTCATCCCAAAAGAAAGCGATACCCAGCCTGGGGATGACAGAATAAATGTTGTAAGGAGGGAGCTGCAGCCCAAGACAGGAAAATAGATAGTAAGGGAACACCTAGATACTCGTTTGTTGTTGTTTAGTCATTTAGTCATGTCCGACTCTTCGTGACCCCAATGAATTCAAGTCTCCAGGGCCTGATGATCTGCATCCAAGCTTACTAAAGGAGCTTGTGGGTGGAATTTCAGAGCCTTTGTCTGTGATCTTTGAGAATTCTTGGAGAACAGGTGCACAGACGAGAGGCGGGCAAATGTTGTCCCCATCTTCAAAAGGGGGGGCAAGGAAAACCCAGGCAACTACTGACCGGTGAGCTTGACATCAATACCGGGGAAGGTCCGAGAACAGATAATACAACGATTGGTCTGTGAGTGTTTAGAAAAGGATGCTGTGATTACTAAAACTCAGCATGGGTTTCTCAAAAATAAGTCATGCCAGACGAATCTCATTATTATTTTTTGGATGGAATTACAAACTTGGTGGACCAGGGAAATGCTGTGGACATAGTGTATCTTGATTTCAGTAAGGCTTTTGACAAAGTCCCCCATGATATTTTCGTGAGGAAGCTGGTAAAATGTGGGCTGAATGAGGCAACTGTTAGGTGACTTTGTATCTGGTTGACTGACTGAACCCAAAGAGGACTCCAGAATGGTTCCTCATCATCCTGGGGAAAAGAGACCAGTGGGGGCTGCAGGGTTCTGCCCTGAGCCCGTTGTTGTTCAACACCTTTATAAATGACTTGGATGAAAGAATTGAGGGGATGCTCATCAAATTTGCAGATGACGCCAAACTGGGAGGGGTAGCTAATGCCGGGGAAGACAGGATCAGAATTCAAAATGACCTTAACAGATTGGAGAACTGGAGTCACTTGGAAGTTACAAATAGGCTTGAGATTATAATAATAATGGGTTGTAAAACACTAAGGACTAGATATAATAAAAGAGAAGAAGACAGTAAATAAAAGGAGTTAATTTTATTAGAAATAAGATCTTGGAGAACTGTTACAAGGTGATATAATGAAATTCAGTTGGGGGGATTTGAGGAAGTGTTTTAACAATGAAAGTTAAATTAGGTAATAGAAGTAATAATTGTTTTTATGTTTTTCTTTGTTGTATTGCAAAGTGTTTTCTTTAGTTGTTTGTTATGCAGTGTTATTCTTTTTGTTATAAATCTGGAAAAGCAATATATTTTTTTAAAAAAACCTCCTCAAAACAGATTGGAGAACTGAGTACAAGCCAACAAAATTAATTTCCATAGGGACAAATGTCAGGTTCTGCAGTTAGGCAGGAAGAACCAGATGCACCAGTATAGTGTGGGGGACACCTGGCTTGCTAGCAGGACATGTGGAAAGGATCTCTGGGTCTTGGTGGACCACAAGCACAACATCCTTCTGGACCATCTAGAGGGGCGGGGAGCTGGGGGAACTGTTATACAGTGGTTCCGCTCTTTCCTCCTGGGCCGGGTCCAGAAAGTGGTGTTGGGGGATGAGTGTTCAGACCTGTGGGCCCTCACTTGTGGGGTGCCTCAGGGTTCCGTCCTCTCCCCCATGCTTTTCAATATCTACATGAAGCCACTGGGAGAGATCATCAGTGGGTTTGGGCTGGGTGTTCATCAGTATGCAGATGATATCTAGCTCTACCTCTCTTTCAAATCAGAATAATTGAAGGCGGTGAAGGTCCTGTGTGAGTGCCTGGAGGCAGTTGGAGGATGGATGGCAGCTAACAGATTGAGGATGAATCCTGACAAGACAGAAGTACTATTTTGTGGGAACAGGAGGAGGGCAGGTGTGGAGGACTCCCTGGTCCTGAATGGGGTAACTGCCCCTGAAGGACCAGGTGCAGAGCCTGGGAGTCATTTTGGACTCACAGCTGTCCATGGAGGCACAGGTCAGTTCTGTGTACAGGACAGCTGTTTACCAGCTCCATCTTGTATGCAGGCTGAGACTCTATCTGGCCACGGACTGTCTCGCCAGAGTAGTGCATGCTCTGGTTATCTCCCGCTTGGAGTACTGCCACATGCTCTACGTAGGGCTACCTTTGAAGGTGACCCAGAAACTACAACTAATCCAGAATGCGGCAGCTAGACTGGTGACTGGGAGCGGCCACCAAGACCACATAACACCGGTCTTGAAAGATCTACACTGGTTCCCAGTACATTTCTGAGCAAAACACAAAGTGTTGGTGCTGACCTTTAAAGCCCTAAACGGCCTCGGTCCAGGATACCTGAAGGAGCGTCTCCACCCCCATCGTTCTACCCGGACACTGAGGTCCAGCGCGAAGGGCCTTCTGGCGGTTCCCTCACTGCAAGAAGCCAAGTTACAGGGAACCAGGCAAAGGGCCTTCTCAGTAGTGGCACCCGCCCTATGGAACGCCCTCCCACCAAGTGTCAAAGAGAAGAACAACTACCAGACTTTTAGAAGACATCTGAAGGCAGCCCTGTTTAGGGAAGCTTTTAATGTTTAACAGACCACTGTATTTTAATACTTTGTTGGAAGCCGCCCAGAGCAGCTGGGGAAACCCAGCCAAATGGCCGGGGTATAAATAAATTATTATTATTATTATTATTATTATTATTATTATTATTATTATTAGTCAACAGATTCCCTGTCACTTTTGTTATCCCCATTTTTTTTAAAAAAAGTATTCGCCCAGGACGATATCTATTTTTACCTCCCCACCCCCATTTTATGTTGTTATTTCTATGTATATCATGCTATGGCCACACGGCTAATGCAATAAAATCAGTGTGATGCGGCAGCGAAAAAAGGCTAAGGCTATTCTAGGCTGCCTCAACAAAAGTAGAGGGTCCAGATCAAGGGGAGTCAGAGTCCGACTCTTCTGCCTTAGCCAGACCACACCTGGAATACTGTGCCTAGCATAAGGGAAGCCTCAAAGGCAACAGTGGTGACTCTGGCCAGAGGCCCACCTAGTCCAGCAACCTCTTCTCACCTGCAAGGAAGATCCAAGCACATGATCCCTCTCCCACAGTTTCCAGCAACTGGGATCCAGAGGCAGGAGGAGAAGGAAATGGGATCCCTCCTGGCAAGTGAGGAGCAGGGCAGAGAGAGCCCTTCACTACAGTCTGAAGCTGGTCTAAAGTCGTAAAGAATCATAATTTGCCCCAGGACTCCCAGTCATACTGCCAATTAATTAGCAAAATTTCTATACAGTGCTGTTTGATTGTACATTACATTATATACTGCTTGATTGTACATTAAGCTGTTTCCCCCCAAAAAAATTATATTGTATTGTATTGTATTGTATTATACACATACACACAAACTACAATTGCCCATTGAAAAGCCAATTGTAACAGCTCCAGGCATCTTGGGTGAAGGGGAAATGGCCTGGCCTGTCTTCAAGCAGACCCGATATGCTTTGGACTACAACTCCCATCATGCAGGGCCTGCACTGACTGAGGCTGATGGGAATTGTAGTCCAAAGAATCTGGAGGGCCCCCCTCCCCAGGTTGACCAAAGTCCAGATCTAATGGTGTTGACTGCAGTTAATAACTTATCTAACCAAACAGTTGATGCAAGTAAATAATTGTAAGAACAGGAAAGTATTGACATAGCCCAGGGGGAGGCAGCTCTCCCCATCAAGTAAAACAATAGAAATGCTTAAACTGACTGACCAATCATGTTGGTTCTGCCCCCCCCCCCACAAAAATCCTGGCTCCGCCCATGAGAAGAGCCTGCCTGCTGGATCAGGCCCCTTACTCCCGGATCCTGTACTCACAGTGGCCAACCAGATCCCTGTGGGAAATTGGCGGGTAGGATGCAGCCTGCTCACCCATTTAGCAATTAAAAACCCCATATAGTTCCGGAATAATAGAAAGTCCAGCTACTTAGCCCTGCTATTTTCAGGAACTTAAAGCTCAGCTTTATCAAACGCTGAAGTCTCAGAATTGTTTGGGCCCAAGAGGGAGGGCTGGGCCAGGATCCCCTTGCACGACCCTTGGGGAGCCCCCCAGAATGGCAGCAGAGGAGCCCCCCAGTGGGGCTTGGGCTTCTTGGGGGCACATGAACAATCCCTAGACAGGGCGGGCAGAGCCGCAGAGAAGGGGGGCAAGAGGGAAGGGCAGCTTGTCTCCCCCCCTTCCGCAGCGCTGCAGACGCGCCTCCATCCCGGCACCATCTTTGGGCACTGACCCCAGGACTGCAGGTGCTGCGGGGCCCCGATCCTGCTGGGGTGGAGCGGGGGGGGGCGAGGATTGAGCAGGCCCTTCCTCCGGCCTTGCCCTTCTGCCGGGCAGGGATGGAGAGGCATCCGCTGAGCATTCCTGGCCACAGCTTTTGGGGGACCCCGGTGCCTTTCCGAGGAGCGAGGACATGCCCCCCAGCGCGCGCTGGTCCAGCCGGGCAGCCTCTCCTCCGCCGCCGGGAGCAGAAAACTGGGGGGTGGGGTGGGGTGGGGGGGAGAGCCTGCAGCCCCTGCCTTCCCTGGAGCAGACCAAAACCATCACACCATGGACAGCTCCCTAAGCAAGACCCTTTCCAGCCACAAACGTAGGACCAGACCCCACTCCGTCCCCAAAGATAAGGCCGCCCCCCCCCCAGCCCCCGAAACAGAGCGATTTGGGGATGGCGGGGTCGGGTGTCTAACTCCTTTTCTGGATCCCCTTGGCATGGAAGCGCTTTGCATGACCAGGACCCCCCGCGACTTACCTCCCCAGGTGCCCCGACGGCGCGGAGAAGCGTCCCACGGTCTCGCCCCGCCCGGTGGCCGGTGGTGTGCTCAGTGGCTGCGGGAGGCGAGCGGAGGCCGGCGGCGGAGGCCCCCGGCGCAGCCCCGCAGCATCATCCGCCGCCGCCGCCGCAGCCAATCCCGGGGCTCCGCTCCGTCCCGGTCCCGCGCCCGCTTCGCCCCGCCGCTGCCCGGAGCGCTTTCCAGGAAGGCAGGCAGGCAGGGAGACGGGCGCGCGTGCGGGCGCGGACCCAAGGATGCTGGCGGGGGGCGCGCGCCCCGGGGGGGGGGGAGCAAGGCACAAAGGAGGGCGCGCCGGGCTGGGGGCTCCGGCGGCGGCGGCGAGGAGGTCACCTTGGGCCCGTCCTTCGGCTCGCCGGCCGAGCGGCTCCCGCTCCCTCCAGCCGGGCACCGGCGCGCATCGCGGCCCCTCCTCCCGGAGTGGGGGGGGGGGAGAAGGGGGTCTTGGATGGAGAGAGGGCCGGCGGGGAGGGCGGAGTGTCTGATTCAGCCGGGGATCCTCCTCGGCGCTGGCGGAGAGGCAGGTACCGGAGGCTCCTCGCTGGGAGGGGGCGGCTGCTGGGGGTCTTTGTCGGAGTGGTTTACGACCAGGGAGCCCGGGAGGCCCTTTGGCGAGCAGGGGACAGCGGAGGAGGGCGCGCCCGCCGCCGAGAGGCCGGCGCCCAGCCCCGCCAGCCGCGCCTGGCACGCTTCACACGAGCGCGGAACCCGCAAGCTGGCGCCAGGCGCCCCACCCACCGGCGCCCGGCTCGCTTTGCATGGTGGGCCGGATCTCCCAGCAGCCCTCGCGGGGGCTCCCGCTCCCCCCTCACCCCCGCATTTGGGGGGCGAGCAGAGGGTCGCCAACCTCCCCCCTCCAGCTGCGCTCCTGTGCTTTGCGCTCCGGCTCGTGCTTCTCCGCCTTGCCCGGCATTCCTTATGAAAGCCGTCTGAAGGCACAGGAGCAGCGGCGAGGCAGGAAGCCGGCCGGGGGCTTGTTTGAGGAAGCCCCCTTTCCTCCCGTGGCGCCCGTCGAGGGAGCCCCGGCTGAGCGAGCGAGCGAGCGAGCGACGCGCCGCCCCCGGCCTCTCCCGTCCTGCCTTCCCGGGCGGAGCTCCGGGCGGAAGGGCTGGCCGCTGGCGGGCGGAGGCGGGCGGCCGACGGGCGGAGAAGGGAAGGAAGGAGTCCGGCATGGCCGCAGCCTGCAAAAGGATCGCCATCTTCGGCGCCACCGGCATGACCGGCCTGGCCACCCTGGCGCAAGCCGTCGAGGCTGGTGAGAGGGGGGGCGGGGAGGGCGGCGGAGAGAGGGGACCCCGTCCCTGCACAGCCCCCCAGCCTGGCGACGTGGCCCTGCTGCCGCCCCTCGGGGCGCCCGTGGGGGACCCTGCCGCCCACGGCCCCGCTGGTCGGAGCGCAGCTGCAGCCCCCTCGCGCCGGGGCGGCTTTCCTGGCCGGGGCCCCCCAACCGGTGGTTAATAGTTTCCCAATTGCTGCGCCGCTTTCGTCCTCCTGGCGAGAGCCCGGCAGGGGAGGCTTTGTCAGAGAGAGAGAGAGAGAGAGAGAGAGAGAGAGAGAGAGAGAGAGAGAGAGAGAAGCTCCCTCCTGGCTGAGATGCGAGGCTGGGTGGCTTGGACCCATTTCAGTGCCTAATAAGCAAGGAAAGGTGCCTCTGTGCTCCCGCAACTGGGATAAAGACCCCAGGATCTAATCCTTTCCTTGCTGCATTTATGTCCCCGCTTACTCCTCCAAGGAGCTCAGTGTGGTGTGCAGGATTCTCCCAGCCCTCATTTAATCCCCACAACAAGCCTGTGAGGTAGGCGAAGGCTGAGAGAGGCAGGGGCTGGATGCCAGTTGAGCAGGAGGTGGGAGGGAGTTGAACTCTGGTATCTCCCAGGTCCTCGTCTGACACACTAACCGCTAGGCCACACTGCTTCCCAGTATTCTTAATAGAATTATTTTCTCTCCCCGCCTCCTTAACCAGCCAGCTGTTCCCTCCCACCTTGTGCACTGAGAGATAAAGGGGTGGGGTTGTTATCAGAAGTGGCCAGGAGACGGTTGCTGCTGTTGGTGTTACTGGAGGGCCGGGAGGAGGAGCAGATTCGGCCCCTGCCACAAGAGGAGCCTGGGCCTTTGCGGGCGAACTTTTGGGTCCAGGCAAGGCTGAGCTCCTTTGTGCAGCAACGACAACCCTGCAGAGCTGAGCGGGATGGGAAGGCCTTGTGTCCTGGGCCAGGAGAGTGTCCAGCTTAAGTCCCTTCCTTTGGCCACCTGGGCTGACCAACTGGGCCACCGCCACTGCTTTGCTCTTTTGGCCTTCAGGGGCCGCACGGCCCAAAAGGACCCAAAAGAACTTGGGGTTCTGCCGAAGCTCCCTTTGCAGCTCAGCAACAGCCCACACAGCAGCAGCAGGTGGGTGGGGAGACCTTGCCCGGACTTGATCGGATCTTGCTCCACCTGAGATTCTCCTGACAGAAACCCTCAGGCAGGTCTCACTCTCAACCTCTGGGTGGGTGCCAAGAGGTCCAGCTGCCGCAGTGCCAACACTTGTGCCAGGACAGCCAGGGAAGCTCCTCTGGCCAGCCTGGGTTGCCACATTTGTGGGAACTATTTTGGGGAGGAACGCATCTCCGAGAAGGTAATGCTTGGGGTGATCAGGTGGCCCAAGAATCATAGAATGGTAGAGTCGCAAGGGGCCCCAGGGTCATCTAGCCCAACCCTGTGCAATGCAGGAATCTCCGTGACATGTGGCCACCCAACCTTTGCTTAAAAACCTCCAGGGAAGGAGAGTCCACAACTTCTGCCGGGAGTCTGTTCTGCTGTCAGCTCTTCCTGTCAGAAAGTTCTTCCTGATGTTGAGTTGGAATCTTCCTGCCTGACATTTGAGTCATTGGTTTCGCTCCTCCCCTCCAGTGCTGGAGAAAACAAGCTCCTCTCCATCCCCAAGCCCTCAACTATTCCTCACAAATAGGACTTAGTTTCCAAATAATAATAATAATAATAATAATAATTTATTATTTATACCCTGCCCATCTGGCTGAGTTTCCCCAGCCACTCTGGGCGGCTCCCAATCAAGTGCTAAAACAATACAGCATTAAGTATTAAAAGCTTCCCTAAACAGGGCTGCCTTCAGATGTCTTTTAAAGATAGGATAGCTGCTTGTTTCCTTTACATCTGGTGGGAGGGTGTTCCACAGGGCAGGCGCCACTACCGAGAAGGCCCTCTGCCTGGTTCCCTGTAGCTTTGCTTCTCGCAATGAGGGAACCGCCAGAAGGCCCTCGGCGCTGGACCTCAGCGTCCGGGCAGAATGATGGGGGAGGAGACGCTCCTTCAGATATACTGGACCGAGGCCGTTTAGGGCTTTAAAGGTCAGCACCAACACTTTGAATTGTGCTCGGAAACATACTGGGAGCCAATGTAGGTCTTTCAGGACCAGTGTTATGTTGTTCCAGCGGCCGCTCCCAGTCACCAGTCTAGCTGCCACATTCTGGATTAGCTGTAGTTTCCGAGTCACCTTCAAAGGTAGCCCCACGTAGAGCGCATTGCAGTAGTCCAAGCGGGAGATAACTAGAGCACGCACCACTCTGGCGAGACAGTCCGCGGGCAGGGAGGGTCTCAGCCTGCATACCAGGTGGAGTTGGTAGACAGCTGCCCTGGACACAGAATTAACCTGCATCTCCATGGACAGCTGTGAGTCCAGAATGACTCCCAGGCTGCACACCTGGTCCTTCAGGGACACAGTTGCCCCATTCACGACCAGGGAATCTCCCCCACCCGCCCGCCCCCTGTCCCCCAAAAACAGTACTTCTGTCTTGTCAGGATTCAACCTCAATCTATTAGCCACCATCCATCCTCCAACTGCCTCCAGGCACTCACACAGGACCTTCACCACCTTCACTGGTTCTGATTTAAAAGAGAGGTAGAGCTAGATATCATCTGCATACTGATGAACACCCAGCCCAAACCCCTTGATGATCTCTCCCAGAGGCTTCATATAGATATTAAAAAGCATGGGGGGGGGACAGAACCCTGAGGCACCCCACAAGTGAGGGCCCAGAGGTCTGAACACTCACCCCCCACCACCACTTTCCAAACCCTTCATCCTCTTGCTTACCCTCATGGGGCCATTGAAAGGGACCTCTAGTAACATCCAGTCCAACCCCCAGAAGTGCAGGAATCACAGCCACAAATCCCTGACGGAGGGCCATCCAGCCCTCGGAAAGTTCTTCCCTTGGTTCAGATTCCGTCCTGCCTCCCTCACCTCCCTCCTTCCTGTTCCCTTTCCCACTTCCCCTTGGGAGCTCTGCCCCACCAGCACAGCCTGTGGGGTCACCCTGGGGCAAGGGCCCCGGCCTTCCTCTTTGGCCTGGCGCAGCACGGGCCGCAGGATTCGGCCTTTGCCCTCGGCTGCTTACCAAAATGCTGACACACAAATAACAATGGCTCTTTGCAATCAATAGTCCTGGGGACCAAGGAGAGGCGAGGCAGGGACTCCCGACTGTGACACCGCTGTTGAAAGGAGAAAATTCTCAGATAATAAATAAGAGGATTAGCTGAAAGAAAGTTGAGAGGTGGTGTGTGGAAAGAGGGGCCAAAATGCAACTGGGAAAACCTGTCTGAAGAGCATTGTGCGAAGGAAGCCTGGGGGAAGATGCCAGCATGGTTAAATAGCAAAGTCAAGGAAGTAGGACCAAGCAGAGCAATAAGGACATACTACTTTAAAAATAGCACATGCAATATTAAAACTAGATGCATAGGTGCAATATTTGTTTTTTGTTTTACAATCTATGGACCAGTTCCCAACCAGAGGTTTTCTAGCTAAGCAAGAAGGGATTTGAGGAGCGAATAGCTTAAAGGTGGGGCTTGTGGTTCTTTTTGACTGTCTGTTTAAATCCCCGGCTGCTGCCTTCCTGCTTTTAGTGTGACTACCGGGGGGGGGGGGGTGGCACCAAGTACCAAAAGGCACAAGGAGCAGTGCAGGGGAGGGGCAGAGAAAACGCTTCTGCTGATTCAAAGAGGCTATAGCTCAGTCTCTCCTGGGGGCGTTTAAAAGAAAAGTGGACAAGGAACGAAATGGAGGGTGGACCTAGTGGCATAGCGTCAGTTTCTGGTGCCCGGGGGGGGGGGCTGGTGCCGAGCAGGGGGGGCGTGTGTGTGCAGGGCAGGGGAGGCACCAGCCCACCCCTTGCCGCCAGAGTGACCCCATCCCCATGGGAGCAAAACGGGGCCACCCTGAACTGCCTGCCAGGCCATATACAGGGAGCTCGGCTTGCCAACATGGCCATTGGGGGCATGGGCATAGCCAGGATTTTTGTTGGGGGGGCAGAACCAACTACGCTACACCCCTGGAGAGAGCAACTTCCTGCCTGAGCAGTTCAGAAGCAGAGTCTGTCCCTGGAAGGCAGAAAAAGGGAAATGAGAGGCAGAAAGAGGAGAATCGCCTCTTCCTTTCTCCTGCATCTTGAACTGGATCAGCTGAGGGCAGGCAGAAGTGGAGGAGGCTGCCTTGCCAGGGCTCCCTGCCAGAGAGGGAGGCTGCAGTGCTGCTGGAAGGAGAGAGGGCTCTGGTGCTCGAATCCTGCAGTGCCAGATTTGCATATAAGCTAAACAAGCTCTAGCTTAGGGCCCCACTCTCTTGGGAGCCCATAAGAAATTTAAGGGGGGGCTGGGTGTAGATTTCCAAAATATAAGTTAAAAAAACAAATCAAATAAAACCTACATACAGCAACTGTGTGTTGTGTTGGCTACTAGGGTGCAAGTCCTGGGCCCTGCCTGCTCGCCTGCTCCCTCAAATATCCCTGGTTTGCTCCTTTCTATATATGGGGTGCCCACATTCCGCATGGACTGTTTGCAGGGCAACGTGCGCAAATGGCTTGAGATACCTATGAGGTCCATCAATGACCATCTAGCATATAACGGTATTCAACACACACAAAAGTGATGATTTGTTGTTGACAAAGGACAGCTGGACATACCAGGGTTTCCATTGCCTTCAGGAGCTGAGGGCCACATCAAACCTAAACCCGGCCCTGCTTGCAGGTGCTCCAGAGGCCCCCCCTGTGAGAACAGGAGGCAGGACTGGGGGAGGGGGCACTGGCCTGATTCTGCAGAACTGGGTTTCATTTCATTTCACTTTTAATTTGTATACCGACTTTCTATTTTACAATACCCAAGGTGGTTTACAAACTTCAGAAACAAAGAATGTACACCTTATAACCAGCTAATCAAATACAAAAATGCAATAATAAAACATAATTTTAACCAACTTATATAAAAAAGTAATATTCAACAATCCATTAGAATAGTATAGAAGCTAGTATATAAGCTTATAAAAATTAAACAGAAATTCACTCTTAACAGTTACAACAAATAATTTCTAAACTAAAAAAATTGTCCAGTAGCACCTTAGAGACCAACTAAGTTTGTTCTTCAGATGAGCTTTTGTGTGCACGGACACTTCTTCAGAGACAGAAGGTGCTACTGGACATTTTTCTATCTTTTATATATATTTCTACTGCGCCAGACCAACACGGCTGCCTATCTGAATTTCTAAACTATAATCAGTAAAAACAATGGCAAGTTGCAGTGCATAAAATAATGCAATACAAATTGAGAAGCAGAGACTGGGGGCGGGGGGGGGGGGCAAGGCAAGTGGAAGAGGCCTTGCCTGGCGAAGTCTCTCCCCTTGGACTGAGTGTGGTGCTGATAAGACCAAGGTGGCTGGTTCAGTCCTTGTATGCTTACCAGGGGATTAGAGGAGCCCAGACGTATTCAGCTGCTTGACCGCAATCGACAGGTAGATTGTGGGTGTGTTCCAGGTCGATTGCGGCAATTAAAAAAGTGATCACCTGGGTTCTCCTGATGGATCACTGCCCTATGTCGTGTCACCGCTGCAGCTGAGAAAGCTTGTATTCCCAGGGGCGGGGTGAGAGTGGGGGAATCGGGGAGGGCGGTTGGGCATGAGCGATTTTATGAACCTCCCCCAAAAGCTGAACAGGTTTTGCCAATCCTTCCCCAAAAAAGCTCAGCAACTCCCCACAAAAACCTTGGCGATGGGTAGATCACTGCCAGTTTTATTACACTGAAAGTAGAAGACAGTCTCTAGAGAGTTGGACGTGCCTGGACTGGACGCTCCGCAGGGTCTCCTCCGACTCTACAGTTCTCTGATTCTACGACTTTCCTTCTGTTCCTCCTTCCCGCTGCCCCTCCAGAGCTGGACAGTGGAGGCCGGGAGTCCTGGGCTTCTCCTGCCCACTTCCTGGCTGCCTCCGACCCCCGGGCCTCATCCTGCCTCTCTTTCCAGGCTACCAGGTGACGGTGCTGGTGCGGGACCCGGTCCGGCTGCCGCCGGAGCCCCACCCGGCGCAGGTGGTGGTGGGGGACGTCTTGAACCCGGCGGACGTCGACCGAGCCGTGAAGGGGCAGGACGCCGTGATCGTCATCCTGGGCACCCGCAATGACCTCAGTAGGCAAAGCTGCCCCCTCCCTCCCCCCGCCAGCCCTGCCCCCTCCCGTGACCCTTGGCTGATCTTTCTCCTCCTTCTCTCTCCCTCCCGCCAGGTCCTACCACCATGATGTCTGAAGGCACCCGGAACATTGTGGCGGCCATGAAATCCCACGGCATCCGCAAAGTCGTGGTTTGTCTCTCAGGTCAGCTGCTCCAGGCAGGACTTCTCTAAGCCAACAGGGCTGTTCTTTCTGTGTAGAGTAAGCTGAGCAAGATTGTCTTCCATGAACATGGTCTTAACAGTGAGTCCATAAGTGACTGTGGAGGCCAATTCTGTATCCCCACGTCCTTCCACAGTGGAGATATTGGTTTCCGGGAAGGAGTTGATCCCAGTGAAGGTTTGCCAAGTGTGCCTTCCTCTTTGCATGTTTCTCCCTTGTGTCCTGAGTTCGAGTGTCTTTAAAGCCCAGGACACCTTTGGTCAAGGCTGTTCTCCAACTGGAGCGCTCACAGGCACCAGTGTTTCCCAATTGTCGGTGTTTATACTACATTTTTAAAGATTTGCCTTGAGAGAGTCTTTAAACCTCTTTTGTTGACCACCAGCATTACACTTTCCATTTTTAAGTTCGGAATAGAGTATTTGCTTTGGAAGACGATCATCAGGCATCCGCACAACATGACCAGTCCAATGAAGTGGATGATGAAGAATCATTGCTTCCACACTGGTGATCTTTGCTTCTTCCAGTATACTGGTATTAGTTTGCCTGTCTTCCCAAGTGATGTGTAAAAATTTTCGGAGACCCTGTGGATGGAATCTTTTGAGGAGTTGGAGATGGGGCCCAAAATATTACAAATACCAATAGGATGTTTCTTTATCTCCTGGCTTTTTCCTGGATTAGTGGCTTATGCAAATTAAAACAACAGAGAGGAGATACAGGAGGTTAAGCATGCATAAAAGGCAATTGTTAAAAAGGAATTAAAGCAATATTTATAAAACCAAATTTTAAAATACAGGCAACCATCCCCTCCCACTTTTGCATGTGACCACACAGGAAATTGATCAAATCAAATGGTGGGAGAGAGCTGGAAAGAGGCCATCAGTGAGCCAAAGGTCCAGAAATAAAGGTTTAAAAGAAAAAAGAAATAATGGGCTCCGAAATGGCCCCTGGGATGCTGCTGTCTCACTGCCTCACTCAGCAGCTGTTGGGTGGGAAGCTGGCTTGCCGTGGCCTCGCCCTTTCCGGAGCTCTGGAGGCAAAGGTATTTCTGATACCTCTTATATCACCCTCGTCCCACACTCTGATGAGGCTCCCCACGCAGGTGCATGGTGCTTAGGGGGGGGGGGCCTGGAACGCAGCGCCTGCGTAAGGAGGAGATCTTGGGGCGCCTTTCTCCGCTGCAGGGAAAATGCCCTAAGACAGCTTGGCATGGTCTTCCTGTGACACTTTGGGCTAGTGGGCCATAGAGAGGAGAGCCTAATAGTTAGAGCGATGCGCCGTTGCCAGCAGCTTGCAACTCTTCAATGAGAGCTGAAGTGGGAATGGGGTGCAAGGGGCAGGAGGCAGGGCCAGCAGTTTAGTCGCAATACATTGAAATATGCTGTGGTGGCTGTGTTGAAGGTTGGGGCTCCCCAACAGTGGCCAGGTGGTCTGTAGACAGACAGTTAACCAGCATCTAGCACAGCTCACTACAAGAGGCAGAAAAACCTTCACCAAGACCAGTGTTGCAGTTTGGGAACGGCTGGGTTAGGGTCTCTTAAGATCCCCATGAAGATTCCCAAAGCATAGAGTATTACTTCGATTTTCAAAGCCTCTTCCAAATTCTTACCATCCCACCTCTGCCCTTCTTCACATTCTGCAGATGACTCTGGCCAGGTGGGGCTTGGACCTAGGTGCCCAAGATCAGGCCTCTGCCCCGCAGCTCTTGAGCCTTCCTTGATGGGGGGTTTGGGGTGGGGAGCACCCTTGGCCTCTGCCCCCCGCCCTGGGAGAGAGACGGGTGGGGCGCCTGCTGCAGGGTCTGATCCTGCCGCCCAGCTCTCCACTCTCCTTTTCTGGCCTTGCTTGCAGCCTTCCTGATGTGGGACCTGGACAAGGTGCCGGCCAAGCTGCGCCCAGTGACCGAGGACCACATCCGCATGCAGCAGATCCTCAAGGAGTCGGGGCTGGACTGCGTCTATGTCATGCCCCCCCATATCGCGGGTGCGTCTCTGGGCTGTGGGGAGGGGGTCGGAGGGAGGGCTCTGCAGTGGGTGGAGAGCAGATCTTCCTCCTTGGCGTGGGCGGGTGTCTGTCTAAGACACACCTCTGCTCACTGGCATTTCACAATCTCTGCTCACTGGCATCTCACAATCCCCCCAACAACCCTGCGAGGCAGGCTCAGCTGAGAGATGCAGCCACTGGGCCCCAAGGTCACCCACTGAGCTCTGTTCGCGGCCGAGGGGGGGAAGTTGAACCCTCCTCTCCCAGGTCCTGGTCCGCACTCTAACCGCTGCACCACCTGGTTCTGTGTTCCCAACCAAGGAAAGTTGACCCCCTCAATGATTTTAAAAACCAGGGAAACCCTGAAAAACATGGCAGCACAGGACACGGATGAAATCCCAGACACCATTACCGTTTAAACTACACGCCTGTTTTTATTCATCAAAGAAGCTAGGAAGGCGCAGGAGGGGAGGGAGAATTTGCGTTGGGGGGGATTTCTGCCTCAGCTGTTGGGTCTTTTAGGGGAGATCCCTCACAGGCTGCCTTCCCTGGGCCAGCTCACCTGGGCTGTCTTCCTCCGCCTCCTCCTCCAGGTGACCAGCCGCTCACCGGCGACTACACCGTGACCGTGGACACGTCCAGCGGCTCCAGAGTCATCTCCAAGCACGACCTTGGGCATTTCTTCCTCAAGTGCCTGGCCACCTCCGAGTACGACGGGAAGAACGTCTACCTCTCCAGGCACTACCCCAAGGAATGAGGCCGGCCGGCCACCATTGCCCTGTCGGCCTCTCTCTGTCTCACCGGAGGTCAATGATGAAGCCTCGTCCCATTGACAAAAGGGAAATTCTCCATCGCTGATGCCGCCCCCTCCATCCGCCCCTCTCTGCCTCGTGTGCTATAATGAGTGCCTTTCTCCCCTTAACATGAGCCATGGGGGGTGAGCTGCCCACCCAGCGCCCTCCGTGCCACAAAGGCGCCTTGACTGGTGTTGCTGCATGCCTGTGTTTTCCTGTGTTCACCAGCGGCTGTGCTTGTCCTGCTCTCCCCCGCCAGTGTCCTTGTGCAGTGATTTGAGCCGCTGTGTTCTCCCCATCACATCCCAAGAGAAGGGAGCAAGGCGAGGGGGTCCCTGGGGAATGAGGCGCTGCTTGCTTGGTCCAAGAAGTCTCTTATTGGGGTCAGAAATATGTCAGCTTCAGGAGTACACAGAACTATTGGGCAGAATAGCAGCCTGAGTGGCCAGGACCCATCGGAAGGGAGTGAGGTTTTTGTATTGTAAGACATTATTTAGCTGAAAAGGGATTGATAGATGTATTAAATGGTAAGATTACTAGCCATTACGGAGCGGTCTGGAATGGGAGTGGCTAAATCATAAAGTATTTGCATTAATGTTAATGGGTAACCTTGCTCTCTCTCTATGGCTGTGGAACCTCCTTCCCTCTTCCTTGCTGAAGAGTTCTGTGTAACGGGAAAGCTTACATACTTGTTAAGAAAAGTTAATCAAATAAAAAGTATATTTTGACCTATTTCAATCCTTCGGGTCCTGATGTCACCACCTGAGAGTTGTCTGGATGCAACTCTGGTTGAGCACCCTGTTCTCAAAGCAGCCGGCCCCATGGCAGGAGCTGAGCACAAGGGCAGTTGTCAGCAGCTACAGGGGTCCCTTGGTTCTCAAACACCTTAGTTCTCAAACAACTTGGAACCCAAACACTGCAAACCTGGAAGTAGGTGTTCCGGTTTGCAAACTTTTTTTGGAAGCTAAACGTGCTCCATTTTGAGTGTTACGCTTCTGATTTGAGTGTTATGCTGAGGTCTCTCTGTTTTTGCTATTTATTTTGTGTTTTTGTATTTGCTGCTCTTTTTGTTTTGTTTTTGTGACTGTGTGGAACCCAGGTCAGCTACTGATTGATTGATTGATTGATTGATTGACTGCAGTACATTGTTTATTGCTTTCATTTTGTGGGCCAATGGTCTTGTTAGATGGTAAAATTCATGTTAAATTTCTGTTTTAGGGGTGGTTTTTAGAAGTCTGGAACAGATTAATCTGTTTTGCATGACTTTCTATGGGAAAGCACGACTTGGTTTTATAATAATAATAATAATTTATTATTTGTACTCCGCCCATCTGGCTGGGTTTCCCCAGCCACTCTGGGCGGCTTCCATAGAAACCAAAAATACGCTAAAATATCACAGATTAAAAACTTCCCTGAACAGGGCTGCCTTAAGATGTCTTCTGAATGTCAGGTAGTAATTTATCGCTTTGACACCTGGTAGGAGGGCGTTCCACACGGCAGGCGCCACTACCGAGATGGCCCTCTGCCTGGTTCCCTGTAGCTTTGCTTCTCGCAATGAGGGAACCGCCAGAAGGCCCTCGGCGCTGGACCTCAATGTCCGGGCAGAACGATGGGGGAGGAGACGCTCCTTCAGGTATACTGGGCCGAGGCCGTTTAGGGCTTTAAAGGTCAACACCAGTACTTTGAATTGTGCTCGGAAACGTACTGGGAGCCAATGTAGGCCTTTCAAGACCGGCGTTATATGGTCTCGGCGGCCGTCCCCAGTTCCAAGCGTTTTGGAACGCTTTGGTTTTAGAACGGACTTCTGGAATGGATTAAGTTTGAGAACCAAGGTGCCACTGTAGAAAGTATTTGGGAGAATGAACTTAGCATTGCAGGGCACTGGGCTAGATGCCCCTTTGGGTTTCTTCCAGCTCAAGAATCCTACCATTCTTCCTCCCCATCTGACCCTCTTCTTCCTGGTCAAGCATGTCTCTTGGCCATTACCCAGAGGAGGGGTGGGCAGATGTCAGAGCTGCCTCCAGGTCCCAGCTCACAGAGGACCAACGCTAGTCAGTAATAATGTACAAAAGTCTTTATTGAAGTTCAGTTTCCATTTACAAGCCGCAGCGTGCAGCTCTACGTCTTAGAACCTAGATCGGCGAAGCTCCGTCTGAGTCTCCACCCCCTGTACACCAATTTAAGACTCTAGCCTTACTCCACCTCTTCCGTCGCTCCTTTCTCCTCTGGGTCCTTCTGCCCCCCTGGGTCTCCTCCTTTCTGGACTCTTCTGACGCTGACCCCCCTGACTCTTGTCCCTCCTTCCGGCGGGCTTTAGGACCTGGCTCCCTATCCGGGCTACCTGCTGTGCTGCTCGCCTGTACATTTGAACTTGGCGCGCGCGCCCAGCCTCCAACCTTCCTCTTGACCGTTTCCCCGCTCTCCGATGGAGGCGTGGCCAATCCTGACTCATCTCCTCCCGCTGGTGGTGAGCAGCCTGATCCCGATACCTGGGACTCCTCCCCCCCACTGCGCTCTGGTGGGGAAGCTGGTCCTGATTTCCAACTGCTGCTCTCTGAGTCCCCTCTGGCCCCTTCTTCCTGGGGTGTCCCCCTAGGCACCCCCCTTGCTCTGACCATGGGAGCCCCTTTCTGTGAATCTTCCGATTCGCTGGAAAGACTCAGAGACCTTGGACCACTGTCATCGCTTACGTTTCCTTCGGATTCCTCCCCCTCGCTCTCCATTTCCTCCCTTTCTTGTGCCTCTGCTCCTGAGCCCCTGACATCCATCCCCCCCTCGAAGCCCCCCCTTCCCCCTCCCCTCCTTCAGGTGTGGGTACTGGGTGCTCCATCGTTGTGGGGGTGAGTGCCGGATACAGTTCGTCCCCCGTGGCGTGCATCCAGCCGTATAAGTCCGGATCGTCCTGTATGTTCTCGCCGACGTCGATCTCCTCTGCTTCCATCTCTTTGCCTCCGTGCTCGAACCCAAGGTCCTCTCCCAACACGTCCATGTCCGTCTCTCCCCCGGTCTCCTCGGGGGATGTTGCCTTCCAAGGACCCTCCAGCCACTTCCTGCGCCACTGCTCCTCCGGTCGATCGTCCCACCAATAAGAGCGGTCTGAGGCAGACCCCGAGGGTGATCCCTCCGGGGAACGTGTGTCTGGTGCCGGTTCCTCGTCCGAGGCGAACCCCAGGAACGTGCTGGCTGAAAGTGTGGGTGTGAAAAGATATTCGTCGAAATAGTCTGCCGGCATAGGTCTGTGTGGGAAGAGTGCGTGGAACTCGTACTTGAGGTAGTGCTCCTCCACCTCATAGTACGGCACCCAGCTGTTGGCGCTTGCCGGCGTACCTTCCCTGGCGAGGAGATACTCAACCCCCTCTTCCCCCCATCTCGAGTCTAAAATCTCTGTGACCTCGTTGATGGGCTCCCCCCTTGGCGACCCCCCCTCTGTGGGCGTTTCCCTGAGCGGGTCTGGTGCCGTCCCTGGCTCCTGAAATCTGTGAGGTGCCTTGTAGGGCATGAGTACTGATCTATGGAAGACCAGGTGCATTCTGGATCCCTCCGGAAGTGTCAACCGGAAGGCCACTGGATTGACCTGTGCCTCGACTTGGTAAGGCCCTAGCTGCTTATGTCCGAGCTTCTTCTTTGCTAACGATCTGGCCGGCACTGTCTGGGCTGCTAACCAAACCCAGTCTCCCACCTGTATGTCTTCCCCAACCCTCCTATGTCTAGGTTCTAGTTCTAGCTGCCTTTGCTAGTTCTAGCTGCCTTCGGAGCTGTTCGTGGACCTCCTGCAACTCTGACGCGAAGGCGTCCGCCGCCTGTGGCTCCCCCTCCCCCACTCTCTCCAATCCCGGGAAGGTTCTGGGATGCCTCCCATTGTTGGCGAAGAACGGCGTCACCCCCGTGGACACGTGCTTCGTGTTGTTGTAGGCGAACTCGGCGAGCGGCAGGTAGTCCACCCATGTCGTAGGCTGCTGATTCGTGTAGCATCTCAGGTACTGCTGCAGGATGGCGTTGACCCGCTCCGCTTGTCCGTTGGTCTGCGGGTGTCTCGCCGACGCTAGGTTGATCTTGACGTTCAGGATGCCCATCAGCTTCTGCCAGAAGTTCGAGATGAACTGGCACCCCCGGTCGGACAGGATAGACCGTGGTAGACCGTGAACCTTGAACACGTGGTCTATGAACAGTTTGGCGGTCTGTTCCGCTGTGGCCACCTTCGCGCACGGAATGAAGTGGGCCATTTTGGTGAACATGTCCACCACCACTAGAACTGCTGTCTTGCCCCGCGAGCTGGGTAGATCCGTGACAAAGTCCAGGGCCACCCTCTCCCACGGATCGAGCGGTGTCTGCAGCGGTTCCAGCAGTCCCGCCAGCGGTTTGTGCACTGGCTTGGCCCTTTGGCAGGTGTCGCACCTCGAGACGTAATCCGCGACTTCCCTCCGCATCTTGGGCCACCAAAAGTCTCTGGCTACTAATTCTACAGTCTTCTCTTTGCCAAAGTGCCCGGCGGTGGGTGCGTCGTGCAACTGCTGCAGTACCTTCGCGCGTAGGTCGTCTCCCGGTATGTAGAGGGCCCCTTTGCGGATGAGCAATCCGTCGCGTATCTGGAACTCGTCGTCCTTCGCCGTGCCACTGTGCACCTCCTCCATCTTGGCTTGTGTGAAGGAGTCCTTCTGCAGCGCTCGACGTACAGCATCCAGGTCCACGGTTGCCGAAGCGCACGCCCACGCTTTTGGTGCGAAAATGTGCTTGGCCGCTGCCGGTGCCGCCTCCTTGAGGTATTGCGGCTTCCTGGGCAGTGCATCCGCCATGACATTGTTGTTGCCTGGGATGTACTCTATCCTGAAGTCGAAGTCCGCAAAGAACTCCGCCCAGCGTATGTGCCTCTGGTTCAGGAACCTTGCCGTGCGCCAGTACTCCAGGTTTTTATGGTCTGTGCGGACCTGCACTGTGTGTTTGGCTCCGATAAGGAAGTGCCGCCACGCCTTGAATGCTGCATGAATGGCCAGCAACTCCCTGTCCCAGATGGTGTAGTTCTGCTCCGACTTGCTGAGCTTCCTGGAGTAGAAGGCGCACGGCCTCCAGTCCCCATGCGGGTCTTGCTGCAATAGGACTGCTCCCACGGCCCTGTCTGAGGCGTCCGTTTCAACCCTTATCGGTCTGCTGGGATTCACGTGCAGTAGCTGCTCTTCGGACGAGAAGAGACGCTTGAGTTTCTGAAAGGACTGCTCCGCCTGCTCCGTCCAGATGAACTTCTTCTTCTTGGAGCTGAGCGTGTCGGTAATGGCCGCCGTCTGCATAGCGAACCCCTTGATGAACTTGCGATAAAAGTTTGCAAAGCCGACAAACCGCTGGACCTCCTTCCGATTGCGTGGGCTCTTCCAGTCCAACACTGAGCGAACCTTGGCGCTGTCCATGGCGAGCCCCTTGTCCGATAATTTGTAGCCCAGGAAATCCACCTCCGTCATGTCGAACTGGCACTTCTCCAGCTTGGCGTACAGTCTGTGCTCCTGTAGTCTCTGCAGAACTTCCTTGACGTCCCTCTCGTGAGCCTCCTGCGATTCTGAGAATATCAGGATGTCGTCCAGGAAGCAGACGCACTTTTTGTAGAGGAGTCCCGCTAACACGTGATGCATGAAGGCTTGAAAACAGTGGGAGCCATTTTGTAATCCAAACGGCATAACTCTGTATTCATAGGTGCCCAGGGGCGTGAACATGGCCGTCTTCCACTCGTCGCCCTCCCGTATGCGAATAAGGTTGTACGCCCCTCGCAGATCCAGCTTGGTGAAAACGCGTCCTTTTCTCACCGTCGCGAGCAGGTCGTCGATTTTGGGCATGGGGAAGGCCGTGGGCTTGGTTTTCGAGTTTAAAATTCTATAATCCACCACAAGCCTTTTTTGGGGCGTGTCTTTTTTCTTCACGAAGAATACGGGACTGCCCCCCACTGCCTTGGACTCCCGGATGAAACCGCGCTTCAAGTTGTGATCTATGAACTCCCTGAGTTCCTGCAGTTCGTCTTCAGACATGGAATACAGTTTCCCGGTCGGCAGCGTCGCCCCCGGCAGGAGGTCAATCTTGCAGTCATAGGACCTGTGGGGAGGTAGCTTGTCCGCTTCCTTCTCGCAGAAAACCTCCAAAAACGCTGCGTACTTGTGGGGCACTGCTTGCAGCGTGCCTAATTGTAGCTGCGGGTCATCCTCTTCCCCTTCCGGGCTAGGCAGAATGCAGTGTTCTGCACAGTAGGAGGAGCCGAAAGTCAGTTGGCGCTGGTACCAAGCCAATGCTGGGCTGTGCCTGTGCAGCCAACTCATGCCCAATACTACAGGCGTGTCCGACAATTGGGTGACATTGAAGCTGATGACTTCCCGGTGATTTCCAATTTGCATCACCATCGGCGGCGTTTGCTTTACCACCTGCCCCCCCCCCAGCAATTCCCTGCCATCCACCGTGACAACCTTCAGGGGCAGCGTGGCTGGCAGGAGCGCTATGCTGTGTTGCTTAATGAAATCCAGTCCTATAAAGTCTGCGTTACTACCAGAGTCAATGGTAATGGGCACTTCCATTGTGAGTCCATTGGGTAGCTGGAGCGATGCAGTGAGTTGCACCACTGGTTTGGGCGGGAGAGGGTCTGTGGGCTGCAAAATTTCTGGGGACTGCTTCACTGACTCGTCTGGCTGGGCCCCAGTGCCTCTGCTTCCAGCCAGACTTTGCCGTTTCCCTGCTGCGGTTCTCTCTGCTGATTTGCCTCTGTTACTGTTGCTGAGGCTGCAGTGTGCTTGTGGAGCCTCTGGGGGCACTCTTTCGCCATGTGCTGAGCACTGTCGCAGATGTAGCACTTCCTGTTCCCTCTAGGAGGCTTCGCTTTGACTGCTCCCGGTGTTAGGGCTCTGGTTGCTGATTGAGCCCTTGCACCACCTATCTCCATCGGTTCCTCTCCCCCTCCCAGCGGAGGCGTGGATTGAGCGCGCGCTGCATCCCTGGGAAAGAAGGGAGTTGCTCTCGCTGGCGTGCGTCCCCAACGCCCTTCGTCTTTGCTCCAAGGACGTTCCTCCAGACGCACCCCAATCGTCAGCGCCCTCTGGACCACTTCTTGAGTGTTTTGGGGTCGTTCCCCCCTTGCAATTTCGTCTTTCACAGCTCCATTCAACCCTTCCCAGAAAAGGTCTCTGACTGCAGCTGAATCTTTCTCCCATCCCAGCGCATTGACCAATGCAAAAAAGTGGGAATGATACTGCCTTACAGTGGCTCTCCCTTGTTTCAGTCCATGTATCTCTTTTCTGGCGATATCAACGTCTATTGTTGATAAAAAACACTCATCCATCGCTTTAATGAAGGCATGCGCACTTTGGAGTGCTGGATCCTTATCTCTCCACAGATTGCGCAGCCACGCTTTAGCTTCTCCATGCAAATGAGTTAATATAAATCCCACTTTCTCCTGCTCATCTCTAAAGTCTTTCTCCAGCAACTGCAGCGCAAACACCACGTCTGCTTGGAAGTTAGGGTACTGCTGCAGACTCCCATCGAAATGTGACACAAGGCTGCCTCCTCTCTTTCCCAGCCCAATCCCCTCTGGTTTGGGTCCCGGTAGCCCCTGCTTAGTCAATATATCCAACCTGGTTTGCAGATCCCTGCAGGTGGCAGCTGCTTCGTCTTCCCTCTTCCTGGATGCTAGTATCTCCATGTTAAGTTGCGTCACTGCCTTTTGCAGGGCTGCCATTTGCTCTTCGGTAGTCATCCTGTCCAGTTTTTGTGAGCTCGCGAAGCACCAATCTTCGCCCCTCGCTGCGTCCACTCACGTTGCGAGGTTTTTGGTGTGTGTGTGAGACGGAGCTTACTGTCAGAGCTGCCTCTAGGTCCCAGCTCACAGAGGACCAACGCTAGTCAGTAATAATGTACAAAAGTCTTTATTGAGGTTCAGTTTCCATTTCCAAGCCGCAGCGTGCAGCTCTACGTCTTAGAACCTAGATCGGCGAAGCTCCGTCTGAGTCTCCACCCCCTGTACACCAATTTAAGACTCTAGCCTTACTCCACCTTTTCCGTTGCTCCTTTCTCCTCTGGGTCCTTCTGCCCCCCTGGGTCTCCTCCTTTCTGGACTCTTCTGACGCTGACCCCCTGACTCTTGTCCCTCCTTCCGGCGGGCTTTAGGACCTGGCTCCCTACCCGGGCTACCTGCTGTGCCACTCGCCTGTACATTTGAACTTGGCGCGCGCGCGCCCAGCTTCCAACCTTCCTCTCGACCGTTTCCTCGCTCTCCGATGGAGGCGTGGCCAATCCTGACTCATCTCCTCCCGCTGGCGGTGAGCTGCCTGATCCCGATACCTGGGACTCCTCCCCCCCACTGCCCTCTGGTGGGGAAGCTGGTCCTGATTTCCAACTGCTGCTCTCTGAGTCCCCTCTGGCCCCTTCTTCCTGGGGTGTCCCCCTAGGCACCCCCCTTGCTCTGACCATGGGAGCCCCTTTCTGTGAATCTTCCGATTCGCTGGAAAGACTCAGAGACCTCGGACCACTGTCATCGCTTACGTTTCCTTCGGATTCCTCCCCCTCGCTCTCCATTTCCTCCCTTTCTTGTGCCTCTGCTCCTGAGCCCCTGACAGCAGAGTTTGGGGAGGTGGGTGGGCTGCCCGCCCTGGAGGATCCCCTGCCTTTCGACTGGATCCACATGATAAGTACACACAGGGGCACCTGAGGTCCCAGGACTGGGGCTTGGGGGGGGGAGGGAGAGAGACTTCCTTCTTTCCTGCCTGGGCCGTGGGGTGAGTGATTTGGACCCAGCCATTTTCCTCCCTTCCTCTCCTCTCTATCTCTACACCGGGCACTTTCATGCTCTGCTGTCACAAGGGCCAAGAAAGGACAGCCTAGCTGTGCCCGCATCCCTTCTTCTTACAGGTTTGGGCTGAAGACCCGGGAAGGCTAAACTGAGTCCCTGAGCTCGGAGACACTTTATCCCATGAATGAAGGGGCTGGTTTCTGCCAGCAGGTGCCTAGAATCAACTGTAGAGCTGAAGGCTGCAACCTTCTGCAGTACACAGAGGTGTAAGGGGGAAAGTGTGCAGGTTGGGTTTCAATACAGTGGTACCTCGGGTTACATACGCTTCAGGTTACAGACTCCGCTAACCCAGAAATAGTGTTGTTGTTTAGTCGTTTAGTCGTGTCCGACTCTTCGTGACCCCCTGGACCAGAGCACGCCAAGCACTCCTGTCCTCCACTGCCTCCCGCAGTTTGGCCAGACTCATGTTTATAGCTTCAAGAACACTGTCCAACAATCGCGTCCTCTGTCGTCCCCTTCTCCTTGGGCCCTTACAGACTCCGCTAACCCAGTAATAGTACCTTGGGTTAAAAACTTTGCTTCAGGATGAGAACAGAATTCGAGCTCCGGCGGTGTGGCAGCAGCAGGAGGCCCCATTAGCTAAAGTGGTGCTTCAGGTTAAGAACAGTTTCAGGTTAAGAACGGACCTCCAGAATGAATTAAGTACTTAACCCGAGGTACCACTGTACGTGTTTTGGCCATTGTCTTTATTCAACCCCAAATGCACAGACTTTTTGATCAAACGCAATTCGCCTCTCATGGTGGAGATTTAATTTAATTTGCACTGTGGTAAGCTGTCTCCACTTTTTATTATGGTCATTCCTATCCCACGGCCCCTCTGGAATTCCAAGCAGCCTGTTAAACTTGTGGAACTCCCTGCTGCTAGATTCCCCCTGACCTCACAGGCAGGGCCCAATTTAGATTTGCTGAGGCCCTAAGCTACTGAAGGGAATGGGGCCCTTTATATGTCCAGCTGTCCTTTGCCAATCACAAATAGTTGCTGGTTTTGGTGTTGAATATATGCTAGATGGTCATTGATGGACCTCATGGGTATCTCAAGCCCTTTGCCCATGTTGCCCTGCAACCAGTCCATGCAGAATGTAGGCACCCTATATATAGAAAGGAGCAAACCAGGGATATTTTAGGGAACAGGCGAGCAGACGGGGCCCATGACTTACATCCTAGGAGCCTACACAACACAAAACAGGTTGATGTAAGTAGGTTTTATTTTATTTGTTTTTTATAGAAATTTTGGAAATGTACACCCAGGTTTTTTCCTCCCTTTAAATTTTTTGGGGGTTCCCAAGAAAATGGGGCCCTAAGCTAGAGCTTCTTTAGCTTATACGTAAATCCGGCACTGCTCACAGGGCTCCAAAGAACCCAGGCGTCCGGGTGGCGTAGGCGCTGGACTTGAGACCTAGGAGGGAGGCTGCGGTGCCACCTGGTGGCCAAAGCGAAGCAGCGCCGCTGGAGCGCAAGGGGCGGTACCTGAACCTTGCCAGGTGAGGGTCTCTCCCCGGCCAATGAGAGAGCCTGCTTCCCGACCAGCCCACCAATGGGCGCGGAGCTGGCCCCGCCGCTGCTGGGAACGCCGATCTCCGGGGATCCGAAGCCAGAAGCGTGCCGCGTTTTCTGCTGGCGCTCCCGCAGCTCCGCAAAGGCTCCTCTCGGCGGCCCCGGCCAGGTAAGCAGCCCCTTCTTCTCCTCCTGTGCCAAGAGCGGGGGGATCTGCAACCTTTGGCTCGCGGACTCCGGGGCAAGATGACCTTGGCGAGGAGACCCCCGAAAGGGCTCGCCTCGCAGCCCCGGAGTGCGCCCGTGGTTTCCCAGCCCTTAATCCGGGGTAGTTCTCTAGTCCGCGGTGAGGCTCGCGGACTTCTTTCCCCAGCCAGCCCCTCTCCCTCCCCGCTCCCCAATTTTCCCTCTGGAGGGAGAACAGCGGCTCCTTTGCGCGCCCGGCACCCATCCTGCTATCTGGAGTTGCGCGTCCATTTCCTGGCCGCGGAGGGGGGAGGTGGCGAAAAGTCCGGCCTGGGCGCTTGAATGGCTCGGGGGTGAGTCATGGCCAGAGGCTCGGGAGCGGGCAGGGGAGGGGCATTCTCCAATGGAGAGGGAACCCTGGGCAGCCACCTGGCAATGGGGCGGGGGCACAGTTTAGGCCTGCAGGAATTGGCCCCCTTTTGGAGTCCTTTAGGAACCGGAGCAACCCATCCAGACGCCACTTCGAAACCTCTGCTCCTTTCGGGACCTGCCTAGTCACAAAAACAGGAGTTTCAAGAAACTGAGGGCAAGGTCTCCACTCAGTCTGAGCCCCAAATAAGAAACCAGACCCTAAGCCTCAAAAAAAACAAACCCCTTCCCCTCCAGGGATCACATCCATTCAACACTGTGCCAGCCGCACGCAAGGGGTGAACACTGGGCTCTCCTGGTCTGTGCCTCCAGTTTCCTTGGTGGGGGCAGGAAGGTGCAAGATTGTGGAGAAAATGGGGACTGCAGTAAAAAGTTGAAATTTGTTGACCTCCAGTGAAGCTCAATGTTGGAGGATTCAGGACAGATAAAAGTAAGGGCGTCTTCACATAGCCCAGAATTTGGAACTCCTTGCCACTGGAGCTAGAGATGGCCATCAACTCAGATGGCTTTCAAAGAGGATTGGACAAACTCATGGAGGAGGGGGGGCTTCTGAGGGCTACTAGCCAGGATGGCTGCGTGCTCTGACCCTCCACTGCTGGAGGCCGTAAATGCCTCTTGAGTGCCACTTGCTGGGGGAAATCCAAAGGGGGGGGTCACTGTTGCACTTATGGTCTTCTTATGGGCTTCTTTCCATTGGGCATCTGGGGGGCCACCGTGAGAACAAGAAAAGAACATGATTGTTGGATCAGGCCAACTATCCCAGGACCCCATTCTCACAGCCTGGGCATCTAGATAGACTGCCTCTGGGCCTGGAGGTTCCATCAGAACATAAGAAGAACGTGCCCTCTGGATCAGTCCAAGGGCCCATCTAGCCCAGCATCCTGTTCTCACAGTGGCCAACTAGGTGCCTTTTCTGGGAAACTGGCAGGCCGGATCCGAGCGTGAGAGCAGCTCTGCCCTTCTGCGGTTTCCAGCAGCTGGCATTCAGAAGCATTGCTGCCTCCATCGTGGCTGGTAGCAGCGCTGGGAGAGCCACCCCTTCTGCTTAGGGCCCTCTCTGGCTACGAGAGCCACCACTAGGCCCAGGCGCCACCTCTGTGCTGTGGCCAGTGTGGTTTGCCTCCCCGTCTGGTGAGCCCTGACCTTGCTTGGCTCCATCCTGACCTGTGCCTTCTTCCTCCCTCTCCAGGGAGACAATGGCTCCCAGCAGCTTGAGATGCCAGCGCCTCAAGCCGGATGGGGCTTCTGCCAGGAGCCAGCACCGCTGCTGCCACATCCCAGACCACAAGCGCCGCTCTTTCCTGCGCGCGGCACAGGGGAAATACGCCACGCTGACCACGCCCTACGTGCGAGACTTGCACAAGAGCGTCCTCCTCAAGAACACCATCCTGCACCTCCAAGACCCCGGCCGAGGGAGCCAGGAAACGGGGCTCGGGCTGGCAGCACCCCAGGGTGCCCCACCTTGGCAAGAGACAAGCCAGGGTCCCCCAGCAGAGAGCGAAGGCGCAGTGTCTCTGCCGGCGCAGCCAGCAGAAGAGCCTCCGAGTGCCGTGGGCAATGGCCAGGCGAGAGCAGCGGACATGGGCATCAGCATGTGGGCACCGCCTGCCTTCTCCAGCCCCTGCCAAGATGCAGGACAGGTGGCCTGTGAAGACAGCCTGCCCGACCCGCTCCTGGATTCCTTCCTCTGCACTGCTGGTGAAGTCCTGTGTTTTTGGGAGAGTCTGCAGCAACAGGAAGGTGGCAGTGGCCCCTGCCTGTCCCTGGCTGGCCCCAGAACCGATCCGCCCTGGCCCTCTGGAAGTGCAGCTGCCAGCCCAGGGCAGGAGGCTGGTGCCTGGGGTGCCCTCTGCCCTGAGGAGCAGCCCCGTGACCCCTTGTTTGACAGCTTTGAGGTCTTGGCCTCCAGCTACGCGAGCGACGTCCCTACAGAGGATTTCTTGGCAGACATCGACATGTCAGAGTTTGAGAGCGTCCTGTGGGGCTCGCCGAGCAACGGGCAGCCCACAGTTATCAACATGGGAGGCCAGGCTGCCGCTGAGAATGCCCCCCAGGCTGAAGCATCCCCTCTTCCCGGTCAGGATGCAAGCAGCAGGACGGGGAGCCTCGACCATTACGTGGAGCTCCTTCTGCGCTCCTGAAATGCTCCGCTCCGGATCCCTTGGATTTCAAGGTTCTGCCGTCATTAAGGTTTACAGGTCAATTGACCATAACTTGCCAAAGAAAAGGGACGGTGGGTTTTGAAGGACTAAATCAACTAGCTTTAAACCTTGCAATACCGGCATTTTTCATTCTACTTGAAAGGGTGCAAACAAGTGACTAAACTCTCATTTGCTGCAAGTGCAATAAATCCTGTCTATTAGAGTAGTGGAAATGTTTGTCATTGGCTCTGGGAATGTCCTCAGCACCCCCAGGCCTGAGAGTTAACTCTTTATGGACAAAGTGTGCCCTTTCAGCAACTCCCCAGGTCTGAGCCCTGCCAGGTGGTAGCAGCAACCGTGGGCACAACCGGAAGCTTCTCCTACATGGAAGGCGTTCTTGCTCTTCAAGCCCCTCCTGCTTCTAGGAGGCCACGGGGTGGGGATCTGTTGAGCCCATCCCTCGCCTTAACAGCCTCTTCCTCTGACACGTCTGGCCTGCCCATCTCTGGCTCCTGCCTCATGGGCACCGCCAAACCCCCCAAATCGCCAGCCCCCTCTCCTGCCTCCTCCCCCCACTGTCAGAGCCCTGACAGGTTGACTCTCAGGAGCTGGGAGGGAGCAGGGCAGGCGTTGGCTCAGGTGGGCTGGGGTGGCTTCTGCCTAGTTCAGGGACTGGGAACTTCAGGCCTGCCAGACATTGTTGGACTCCAACTCCCAGCATTCCCTGACCATTAGCTGTGCTAGCTGTGGCTGATGGGAGTTGGAGTCCAACTCTCTTTCTGTACTCAAGCCCATTTTCCCTGAAGCAAAGTTGCTGCTGCCACCCCTGGTGGGCATCTTTTGCCAGCCTTGCCTTTTGCTGGCTCAGTTCGGGGGACGGGGACTCCTTTGCTACCTCTTCCAAGCATGTGGCCCGTTGGCTGAAGCAGCCCCGGAATTGCGTCTTGACTACCTCTTCAAGCTGGGGCTGCCGCTGCCGCTGCCGCCGCCGCCGCCACCTTCTGTCTTTGGCCAGACCTGCTTGGTGGTTCCCCAAACACATGCGCATTGTGGTCGTCTGCCCTGGAAATGTCCTGCTGATGTGCCAAGGCAGGTGCTCCTCTGTTGCAGAGCCTCTCGCCAGAGCCATTCTTCTTGGGATCTTGAATTTGGGGAGTACCTGTGACCTGCGAATCTCTGCATTTCTCTGGCCAGCCCAGAAAGAAACTTATTGGGCCACATTCCTCATTCCTGCCTTGGCAGACATTTGGACCATTTGCCACCCTCTGACAGTGCCCTTGAGGGGACAGCTTTGGCTCGCTAGTCCTGTTCCAATGAGCATGATGCAAATTAAAATCTCTCGTGGACTGGGAACCCCAACGTGAACTGGCAACACCAGGCTGCAAATGTCCCTTCTAGACTTCTGAATACCTGCCTTCGATGAATACTTGAAAAGACAAGTTGTGTTGCTTTGATAGAATCACAGAATTGTCGGGTTGGAAGGGACCCTGAGGGTCATCTAGCCCAACCCCGCTGCAGTGCAGATATCACAATATTGCATTCCTTCTTTAAAACCTAACCAAAAAGATTAAGCTCTCAGGTCAGTGCTGATGTCTGTAACAAGTTATTTATAAATGTAATAAATTATTGCCTGATATGTTAAAGGGGAGGGCACAGGACTGGGGTGTGTGCTCCTGGGCAATTTCCAGGGTGAGATGCCTCTCCTCCCATCCCCAGCTGGGAATATGAGGAGCAGCCTGGCTTTCTCTCATATGCCGCCTTAAGGACAAACACATTCTGGCATCAGCTGTAGGCCCTCTAGACCAGGCTTCCTCAACCTTGGCCCTCCAGATGTTTTGAGACTACAGTTCCCATCATCCCTGACCACTGGTCCTGCTAGCTAGGGATCATGGGAGTTGTAGGCCAAAACCATCTGGAGGGCCGTGGTTGAAGAAGCCTGCTCTAGATATTGCAGGACTACAACTCCCATAATCCCTAGTCATTGACTGTGCTTGCTAGGGTTGATGGGAGAGGTGGTTTAACAACATCTGGAGGGCCAAAAGTGCTTTAAAATGCATTCACTTCTATGGTGCCAGAAGACTTTATACTGCTAGTTCTTTGGAAAATTCTCTTAAGTGCAATACGTATAATACAAGGCACCTCTGGATTATCCTAGTGCCTAAATTCGTGCCCTGAATGTGCCAGAAAGAGAGAGAGATTCTGCATACAGGCTCCGGAAATCTCCTCTAGCTCCAGACTCGACGTCCTTCACCCTCCTGGTCCCTGGCATGTTTTAGCAATGAAAGAGGTTCTGGCCCCAGAGCCAAGGTCTATGCAAGTAACATTTTTGAAAGTTCCTGTTTTTGTCTGCAGATAAATTGCTTTCCCCCAGTAATCTTGTTGTGGCTCTCTTTCCTGGAGTCCTTGAGAGAGACCTTGGCAGGCTGGGTGGCAGAAGGCTTTCTGTAGAGCAGCTGCTTTCCTCCTCCCCCAAAGCACCTCCAGCCAAGGAAGGCGGGGGGGGGGGCAAGGAGAGCCTGGCCCTGCCTGTGGCTCAGAGCGTTTGCTGCCACTGAGCACCTCCGGGACCTTGCCCTGCACCTTCGCCCAAAGCCAGCCAGCGCAGGAACCTGGGAGGCGTCTGCTGGCTCAGGCCAAAGTCCAGCATCCCCCTTTCCCAGAGGCTCATGATGGAAGTGGAGGAGCAGGACCTGAGGGCAGTGGGGACTCTCCCCTCCTGCCATTTCCAGCAGATGGGATTCAGAGTTGGGGCTTGGAGGCTTCATCTTTCAGATGCCGTGGGGCAGGAGCAGAGCTCTCCTTCTGTGGGACAGTGGTGGTTTTTTTTAATTTATTTTTTCGTTTGCAGAAACATACATAAAAGCAAACAAACAAAAAAGGCATACATAAAAAATAAAACAATCTTACAATGATTATTCTTAGACTGATATAGATCTTGACTTGTATATAATGAAATTTACAAATCTAAGATTTATATACTCTTGTAGTTATACAATATCTAAGAAAAAAGAAAGAAAAAACTGTCAAAATGACAACTTAGACAATGAAAATACCTATCTATTGTAAAGTAATACTTAATATAATTCAAACCAATAATAGTGTTTTTTGTACATTATAACCTTCGATTTGGATTGAATCCCTTTTCAATTTATTATGTTGTTGACTTCATTATAGTTTCAGTTCGAGTATTCCTATTTTTTGCCCTGTATTTAATTGTTTATCCTCATCTTGGAATGAAGAGGAAAATATTTTACTACCTGTGAAATTATTCAAGACACAGCCAAGTTTTATTATTGAAGCCTTGTTTTGTTAAGTAATTATTAAAACATTCCCTTACTTTTTTAAACTTTGTCTGTTGATTGATTTCTTGTTAACTCCATCATTTTTTCTGTGGGACAGGCTGGAGGGGGAGGAAACACCTGAGGACAGAAAGGGGGGCTGTGTGCCCCTGACAGTTAACTCCAGTCACAAACGACTCTGGGGTTGTGGCGCTCATCTCGCTTTACAGGCTGAGGGAGCCGGCATTTGTCTGCTCTGCAAACAGTTTTTCTGGGTCATGTGGGCAGCATGACTAAGCCGCTTCTGGCACAACGGAACACTGACACCAGAGCAGCGCACGGAAACACCATTACCTTCCCGCCGGAGTGGTACCTATTTATCTACTTGCACTGGAATGCTTCTGAACTGCTAGGTTGGCAGGAGGTGAAGGTAGTTGACACAAATGCAGCTTGTGTCTTGAGAGACTGAAATTCCTACCTCTGCTCAAGGTGAGGACCTGAGTTTTCTCTGTTATTGTTGTTTAGTCGTTTAGTTGTGTCCGACTCTTCGTGACCCCCTGGACCAGAGCACGCTAGGCACTCCTGCCTTCCACTGCCTCCCGCAGTTTGGCCAGACTCATGTTTGTAGCTTCGAGAACACTGTCCCACCATCTCGTCCTCTGTCATCCCCTTCTCCTTGTGCCCTCCATCTTTCCCAACATCAAGGAGTCTTCTCTTCTCCTGAGGTGGCCAAAGTCTTGGAGCCTCAGCCTCAGGATCTGTCCTTCCAGTGAGCACTCAGGGCTGATTTCCTTCAGAATGGAGAGGTTTGATCTTCTTGCAGTCCATGGGATTCTCAAGAGTCTCATCCAGCACCAGAATTCAAAAGCATCAATTCTTTGGCGATCAGCCTTCTTGATGGTCCAGCTCTCACTTCCATACATCACTACTGGGAAAACCATGGCTTTAACTATACGGACCTTTGTTGGCATGGTGATGTCTCTGCTTTTTAAGATACTGTCTAGGATTGCCATCGCCTTTCTCCCAAGAGTTTTCTCTGGCAGCTGCAACATACCAGGCTTTCTTAACAGCAACACTTTCCAGTTATTCCATGAAAACAACTAGGCTCAAAAAATTGGAACAACTTTTATTAGATTTAGATAACAACAAACTAGTCCTACTTGGAGATTTAAACGCAGTGCCGACACCAGAATTAGATAGAAACACAAGGAAAAAAAATTTAAACCAAGGGAAATTACCAAAATCGTTCAATGATTTGGAAGAAAATCTGGACTTAATAGATATATGGAGATATAGAAACCCCACAACGAAACAATTTACCCACTTCTCTGAACCACACCAGAGTTGGAGCAGACTGGATCAAATATGGATCTCAAGAGAATTAGTAATAAGAACGGAGAGATTTGAAATTTTACCCAGAACTTTATCGGATCACAGCCCAATAACATTACAATTAAAATGGAAGACCCAAGGTCTGTACAGATGGAGAATGAATGACTACCTATTTGAAAAAGAAGAAGTGATCGAAAAAGCAAAAACCACTATAAAAGATTATTTTGCTTTAAATATTAACAAAGAGACTGGAATAGATACAGTATGGGATGCCAGTAAGGCAGTGTTAAGAGGTCTCCTGATACAACAAAACTCCCAAAGAAAAAAGGCTAAGGAAAGAAAAAAAGAAGAATTAATCCTTCAACTGAAAGAATGTGACAAAAATATGATAAAAAATCCAAAAGATGATTGCCATAAACAACAATATAAAATGCTCCAAATACAATATTCAACATTAATAAGCCAAGAGGTTGAATGGGGAATAAAGTTAATGAAACAAAAGTTCTTCGAATCGGCAAATAAAATTGGAAAATTTCTGGCGTGGCAGCTGAGGAAAAGAAGAAAATGTAGCATCATAAACAAAATAAAAGTAGATGAGCAAGTTTTGGAAGATCCTAAAGTAATAAAAAAGCACTTCCTTAAATTTTATATGAACTTATACAAAAGGGAAGAAGAAGATTTAACGAACATTATAAAATACCTAGAAGAAAATAGTCCAAAAAAAATAACAGAAGAAGAAAGAACCGCCTTAAACAGACCTATAAAAATAGAGGAAATTCGAGAAGCGATTAAGAGGATGAAATTAGGAAAAGCCCCAGGACCAGATGGTTTATCAGCTAAATATTACAAGGTCCTAGAGGAATATATAACACCAGTACTATGTGACGTTATGAATGAAATATTAAGAGGAGGAAAAATGCCAACATCCTGGAAAGAAGCCTACATTACTTTGATCCCGAAACCAGATTCAGATAAACTTAATATTAAGAATTACAGACCGATTTCACTACTGAACAATGATTATAAAATCTTTGCAGACATAATGGCACATAGACTTAAAAAATGTTTAATTAACCTTATACACAATGATCAGGCCGGCTTCCTTCCTAATAGACAAATAAAAGACAACATCAGACACACAATAGACATTATTGAATATCTAGAATGTCATAACGAAATCCCTGCCGCTTTAATGTTCGTCGACGCCGAGAAGGCTTTCGATAATGTCTCCTGGGGTTTTCTAATAAAATGTCTGGAAAAAACAGGGATAGAGGGCACATTCCTAGAAGGAGTTAGAGCAATATACACACAACAAAGAGCCAGATTAATTATAAATAACAACCTGACAGAACAGTTTGAAATAGCAAAAGGTACTCGACAGGGGTGCCCTCTATCACCGCTGCTGTTTATCATAGTCTTAGAGACAATTACAAATAAGATAAGGAAAACCCCAGAGATCCGTGGTATAAAAATCGGCGCGAATGAACATAAATTGAAAACATATGCAGATGACCTTATGTTGTCATTGGAAGAACCAAAGGAGAGCATCGGCAAAGTTATAAAATTACTAGAAGAATTTGGAAAACTATCGGGATTTAAATTGAACAAAGAAAAAACCAAAATAATCTCTAAAAATATGAAAGAAGACATCATAAATGAGCTTGAAAGACAAACTGGAATTAAAATAACCAAAAAAGTAAAATACCTTGGAATTTGGATGACTATGAAAAATATAAATTTGATGGAAAATAATTATAAGAAAACATGGAAAGAGATAATGAAGGACTTGGACACATGGAGCAGATTACATCTCTCGTGGATGGGCAGAATGGCGGCAATTAAAATGAGTTTATTACCCAAATTACTCTTCTTATTCCAGAACATTCCAATAATTAGGGGAATTGCAATATTTAAAGAATGGCAAAGACTACTTTCCAAATTTATTTGGCAGGGAAAAAGACCCAGAATTAAATTTAAACTACTTACAGACCAAAGAGATAGGGGGGGTCTTGCGGTCCCAAATCTGAGGTTATACTATGAGGCCGCATGTCTTTGTTGGGTAAAAGACTGGATCGTTATTAAAAATAGAGAGATGTTAGATCTAGAGGGGTTTAATTTAAGATTCGGTTGGCACGCTTATCTATGGCGAGATAAGGGAAGGGTTCATAAAGGTTTTTCTAACCATATTTTCAGAGGGCCACTACTGGAAGTCTGGGAAAGGAATAAAAAATTGCTGGAGCAGAAGACACCCTGGTGGCTATCACCAATTGATATTTTAACAATTAAAAAATTAAACATTGAGGGGGAACGATGGACGTATGAGGACTTACTAACTAAAACAGAATCCGGGTGGAGGATCAGACCATACGAAGAAATAAAAAATAAGTTGACTGGTTGGATTCAATATCATCAAATAAATTCAATGTGGACGGAAGACAAAAAGATTGGAATAAATGAGAAAAAATCTAGATTCCAGATTGAAATAATAGAAAGTAAAACAAAATTATTATCAAAAATGTATAACCAGTTGCTCGAGTGGGACACCAAGGATGAGGAAGTAAAGGAGGTGATGGTGAGGTGGGCGGTAGATCTAGGGTATAATATAGAGTTTGATAAATGGAAGGCTTTATGGTGTAAAGATATGAACTTTTCGGCATGCACGACACTTAAGGAAAATATGTACAAGATGATGTACAGATGGTACATAACGCCGATAAAATTGTATAAAATTTATAGAACAGGCGACAAACTGTGTTGGAAATGTAAGAGTAAAGAGGGCGAATTTATTCACATGTGGTGGACGTGCGAGATTCTCAAAAAATTCTGGGAATCTATCTATAATGAATTAAAAAAAATTCTCAAATATACATTTCTTAAAAAACCTGAAACCTTCCTGCTGGGGATAATTGGCAAAGATATTAAAGAAGAAGATAGAACCCTTCTTCAATACGCAACAGCGGCCGCTAGAACCCTCATAGCACAGTACTGGAAAACAGCAAAAACCCCAACATTAAAGGAGTGGCAATTTAAATTAATGGATTATTTAGAATTGGCAAAATTGACTCAGAAAATAAGAAATCAAAAACGTACAAAATTTAGTAATGAATGGGATAAATTTAGAATATATATGGAAATAGAGACAAAGGGAAAATCAAAATGTTAATCAGAAATATAGATGTATCAAAAAAAAAAAAATTCACAGTAGGCATGAGATAACGCTTACTATGTTATAAATTTTATTTTGGAATAGATACAGCAGAAAGATAATTAAGATAACATTATCCGAAATCGAGATAAAGGGAAGTCGATCAATGTTGTTGTAAAATTAATGTAAGTTGTGTTGTTCATGTTGTACGTATTTTATGTTCTTTTTCTTTTCTTTTTTTCTTTTCTTTTTATGTTTATTTCATTTACTTTTGTCTGTTGTATGTCTGTGAAATATATTTATGCAAAACTTAATAAAATAAAAAAAAAAGAAAGAAAACAACTAGGCTCAATGTGAACAGAAGGGGTCTCAGACTCCGCCAGCCAAGCCCTGAATTATATGCAGGAACAGCAGTACCTCTGAGCACTTGCAGAATGCCCCTTTCACTCTGGAGGTGTCACCCAACCACCACATGCACGTTTTGTGGGTAAAAGGGCTTTTGCAGGCAGGCTGACTGCCAGGACATTTCCTGGATCCTAGGCAAGCAAACCATTCAGTTTCATTTCTTAACTTGCCTTTACGTCACGTGCTTTTTTCCGCTCGTGATCCTCTGGGTGTTGCCAAAGCTTCCTGGCCCGCCTGAGAGCTCTGCAATGAGAGGGGAAGAAATTGCCCGCTCCTGAGCGTCCCAAGCGAGAGGGGGCAGAACAAAAGCCACGTTGATGAACACCGTCTCTCGGCATTGAAGGATCTGCCACAGAATGTATCAAAAGCACTGTTTCCAATCTGTCGTAGAGTCATATTTGTGTATTTTTCAGAACAGCCTTCTTCAAACTGGTGCCCTTCAGGATTTTTTGGACTACAGTGGTACTTGGTTCTCAAACGCCTTGGTTCCCAAACACCCCAAACCCAAAAGTAAGTGTTCTGGTTTTCGAACGTTTTTCAAAAGCCAAACGTCCGATGCGGCTGTTGGCTATTGTTTTGGGCGCCTGCACCAATCCGAAGCTGTGCCTTGGTTTTTGAACATTTCGGAAGTCAGACAGTCTTCCGGAATGGATTAAGTTTGAGAGCCAAGATACCACTGCATCTGGCGCTTTTGGTTTTGCTATTTATTTTGTTATTTTGTGTCAGGGGCTCAGGAGCAGAGGCACAGGAGAGGGAGGAAATGGAGAGCGAAGGGGAGGAATCCGAAGGGAACGTAAGCGATGACAGTGGTCCGAGGTCTCTGAGTCTTTCCAGCGAATCGGAAGACTCACAGAAAGGGGCTCCCATGGTCAGAGCAAGGGGGTTGCCTAGGGGAACACCCCAGGAAGAAGGGACCAGAGGGGACTCAGAGAGCAGCAGTTGGAAATCAGGACCAGCTTCCCCACCAGAGAGCAGTAAGGGGGAGGAGTCCCAGGTATCGGGATCAGGCTGCTCACCGCCAGCGGGAGGAGATGAGTCAGGATTGGCCACGCCTCCATCGGAGAGCGGGGAAACGGTCAAGAGGAAGGTTGGAAACTGGGCGCGCGCGCCAAGTTCAAATGTACAGGCGAGCGGCACAGTGGGTAGCCCGGGTAGGGAGCCAGGTCCTAAAGCCCGCCGAAAGGAGGGACAGGAGTCCGGGGGATCAGCGTCAGAAGAGTCCAGGAAGGAGGAGACACAGGGGGGCAGAAGGACCCAGAGGAGAAAGGAGAGACGGAAGAGGTGGAGTAAGGCTAGAGTCTTAAATTGGTGTACAGGGGGTGGAGACTCAGACGGGGCTTCGCCGATCTAGCGTCTAGACGTAGGGCTGCACGCTGCGGCTTGTAAATGGAAGCTGAACCTCAATAAAGACTTTTGTACATTACTACCGGCTAGCGTTGGTCCTCTGTGAGCTGGGACCTGGAGGCAGCTCTGACATTTTGTTTTTGAGGCTTTTTCGGTTAATTTGCTTTTGTGACTGTGTGGAACCCAGTTCAGCTGATTGATTGATTGATTGATTGATTGGCCTTGCAGACAACTTAATTGTCCAGAAAGTGGGAGAAGCAACAAGAGGAACAGCCATTTTAGATCTGGTCCTAACCAATGTTGATGACCTGGTTAGTGAGGTGGAAGTGGAAGGATCATTAGGCGCGCGTGATCATGCTCTTCTGAAGTTTACTATACAGCGGAAAGGAGCAGCCAAGCATACTAGGACTCAATTTCTTGACTTTAAGAAAGCCGACTTCATAAAACTTAGGGAAGTGCTGGGTGAGATCCCATGGACAGTAATACTAAAAGGAAAGGGAGTTCATGATGGCTGGGAGTTTGTTAAGAGGGAGATAGTAAAAGCACAACTTCAGGCAATACCAATGAGACGGAAACATGGAAGGTGCCTAAAGAAACCAGGGTGGCTATCTAAAGAACTTTTAACTGAGTTAAGATTAAAAAAGGATGTGTACAAAAAATGGAAAAGGGGGGAAACCACCAAAGAGGAATTCAAACAAATAGCCAGCACGTGTAGACAGAAAAAGCTAAAGTCAGAAAAGCTAAAGCACAGAATGAACTCAGGCTTGCTAGAGAGGTTAAAAGCAACAAAAAAGGCTTTTATGGGTATGTTAGTAGCAAAAGGAAGAACAAAGAAACAGTGGGGTCACTCAGAGGAGAAGGTGGTGAAATGCAAACAGGGGACACAGAAAGGGCTGAACTCCTCAATGCCTTCTTTGCCTCAGTCTTCTCCGATAAGGAAAACAATGCCCGACCTGAAGAATTTGGAGCAAATGATTCAGCAGAGGAAACACAGCCCAGAATAACTAAGGAGATAGTACAAGAATACTTGGCTAGTTTAGATGTATTCAAGTCTCCAGGGCCAGATGAACTGCATCCAAGAGTATTAAAAGAACTGGCAGATGTGATCTCAGAACCACTGGCAGTCATCTTTGAGAATTCCTGGAGAACAGGCGAAGTCCCGGCAGACTGGAGGAGGGCAAATGTTGTCCCTATTTTCAAAAAGGGGAAAAGAGAGGACCCCAATAATTACCGCCCAGTCAGTCTGACATCAATACCAGGGAAGATTCTGGAGCAGATCATTAAGCAAACAGTCTGTGAGCACCTAGAAAGGAATGCTGTGATCACCAATAGTCAGCATGGATTTCTGAAAAATAAGTCATGTCAGACTAACCTGATCTCGTTTTTTGACAGAATTACAAGCCTGGTAGATGAAGGGAACACAGTGGATGTAGCCTACCTTGATTTCAGCAAGGCATTTGACAAGGTGCCCCATGATATTCTTGTAAAGAAGCTGGTAAAATGCGGTCTTGACTATGCTACCACTCAGTGGATTTGTAACTGGCTGACTGACCGAACCCAAAGGGTGCTCATCAATGGTTCCTCTTCATCCTGGAGAAGAGTGACTAGTGGGGTGCCACAGGGTTCTGTCTTGGGCCCGGTCTTATTCAACATCTTTATCAACGACTTGGATGATGGACTCAAGGGCATCCTGATCAAATTTGCAGATGACACCAAACTGGGAGGGGTGGCTAACACCCCAGAGGACAGGATCACACTTCAAAACGACCTTGACAGATTAGAGAACTGGGCCAAAACAAACAAGATGAATTTTAACAGGGAGAAATGTAAAGTATTGCACTTGGGCAAAAAAAAGGCACAAATACAAGATGGGTGACACCTGGCTTGAGAGCAGTACATGTGAAAAGGATCTAGGAGTCTTGGTTGACCACAAACTTGACATCAGCCAACAGTGTGACGCGGCAGCTAAAAAAGCCAATGCAATTCTGGGCTGCATCAATAGGAGTATAGCATCTAGATCAAGGGAAGTAATAGTGCCACTGTATTCTGCTCTGGTCAGACCTCACCTGGAGTACTGTGTCCAGTTCTGGGCACCACAGTTCAAGAAGGACACTGACAAACTGGAACGTGTCCAGAGGAGGGTAACCAAAATGGTCAAAGGCCTGGAAACGATGCCTTATGAGGAACGGCTAAGGGAGCTGGGCATGTTTAGCCTGGAGAAGAGGAGGTTAAGGGGTGATATGATAGCCATGTTCAAATATATCAAAGGATGTCACCTAGAGGAGGGAGAAAGGTTGTTTTCTGCTGCTCCAGAGAAGCGGACACGGAGCAATGGATCCAAACTACAAGAAAGAAGATTCCACCTAAACATTAGGAAGAACTTCCTGGCAGTAAGAGCTGTTTGACAGTGGAATTTGCTGCCAAGGAGTGTGGTGGAGTCTCCTTCTTTGGAGGTCTTGAAGCAGAGGCTTGACAACCATATGTCAGGAGTGCTGTGATGGTGTTTCCTGCTTGGCAGGGGGTTGGACTCGATGGCCCTTGTGGTCTCTTCCAACTCTATGATTCTATGATTCTATGATTGATTGATTGATTGATTGTGTGACTGTGGAAATGGATAAAAGTCCCCCCTCCAAACAATGACTATCATCAGAGCAAGGAATATTTTTTAAAAAATAATTTTCACCGTCTACAATACTGTCTTCTTTATTTTATAGTACAGGACATTGATTATTGCTTTCATTTTATGGATCTATGGTCTCGTTAGAGAGGAAAATTAATGTTAAATTGCTGTTTTAGGGGTTGTTTTTAGAAGTCTGGAATGGATTAATCCGTTTTGCATTATTTTCTATGGGAAAGCACGCCTTGGTTTTGGAACGAACTTCCGGAACGGATTAAGTTTGAGAACCGAGGTACCACTGTACAGCCTCCCACTGTCTCCCTGTCTCAGCATTGTATGGCTTATGCTAGATGGGACAGCAAGTAGCAACGAAGCCGGGGGGGGGGGGAGGAGGGAAAACTGGTTAGGAGAGGATGATTTAGATCAGTGGTTCCCCATTAAGGGTCCGGGCACCCCTGGGGGTCTGCAGAACGCACCCAGGGGGGTCCAAGGCCCCATCCCTTGCCTCCCCCCCCAACTAACTGTCATCCGCCTTCCCTTCAAGGAACGCAGGCAGAGCAGCTTTTCTTAGTCAGCAGGGAAGCAGCAGCAGCCACAGAGGACAAGCATTTTTGCTGGCTGCCCCCCTGAAGGGGGCTTGATGCCCCGTCCCCTCCCAAACCATGGAGGTGACTCCGCTTTCTCTCCTCCTCCCCCCACCTGCCTGATCTCCCCGCTACTGCTTCCTTCAGCCCCACGCCTGGTCCCTAACTTCAGACATTGTAATATATCAGAACATTGTGATGTTTAGCTGCTGATATATCACAATGTTGAAAGCCAGATATCGCTCAGCCCTAGGCTTTTTTAATACCTACCTAAAATCCTTTGCTTATTAGGGCTGCCCCACATTGCTTTGCAGAAGTAACTACCATAGAGTTATCAAAATTTTGAAAAGTAGAGGGTCTGTGGCTTGGCTTTTGCAAAATAGGGGGTCCTCAGTAATTAGTCTTTGTCCATGGAGTTTTCTTGGCAGGGATACTGGAGTGGCTTGCTGGTTCCTGCTCCAGGTGGATCACGTTTGGTTAAAACTCTCCACTATGACTTGTCCGTTTTTGGTGGCCCTGCACGGCATGGCTCATAGCTTCTCTGAGTTATTCAAGCCCCTTCGCCATGGCAAGGCATGGTTGGACAGTGTTCTCAAAGCGACCAGCATGAGTTTGACCAAACTGCGGGAGGCAGTGGAAGACAGGAGTGCCTGGCCTGCTCTGGTCCATGGGGTCACGAAGAGGCGGACACGACTAAACAATAGCAATTAGTTAATTGGGAATCACTGATTTAGATGCTTCAGGTCACATTTGCTTGTTTACTTTTGTTTAGCAGAAGGTGACATGGACATTAATCATGTCAGGAACTCTGCCTGTGTGCTTTTATAAAGCCCTATGACAAAAGCTCCCCCCCCCAATGTTTGGCTTTTTAAGGGGGCTCCTGTCCTCTTAGCTGGCTGCTACTTCTTTGCTGCAAACGGTGGAATGGGCTAGAAAGTTTGGGAGGTGGGAGTTCAGTCTGCGGCACCCCTTCTCAGCTGGAAAACCCCATGGCAGATCTTGGCCCCAGCCACAGAATTGTAGAGTTGGAAGGGGTCCCCCAAGAGTCATCTAGTCCAGCCCCCCGGACTAAAAAGGAAGTGGGCAGCCGGTATGCCCGGAGCTCTTTCAAACCCACAAAAAGGTCATAACCAAACCCTTTGGGTCGCTCAATCTTCAGTAGGTCCTAAGGAGCTGATGGGAGGTGGAGCACAGCTGCAGGGCCGTCTGGAGGACCTTGGGGGCTCCCTGCCCCTGGAAGAGAAGGTTGGATTTGTTCAAGGACAAGAGGTGTCCTTGGCTTGGCGGCTTGGCGCTGCTCCACAGTCTGGGTTTCCTTTAGGGTGCCTCGAGGCATGTGCAGAGTTTCTTCCAGGCGTGTTCAGAGTTGCTTTTAGTTGCAGTTTAGAGCTTTTAAGGGATTTTGGGGCACAGTTGGCGCTTCTTTCCATAACTCCTCACTTTGCTTTGCGTTCCAATTCATTCTTGGTTTGGGGGCACTATTTTTTATTATTAAACTTAAAATTTGTTTTTTTATTTGTGAACTGAATAGATGTTTATTCCTGAGCCATCAGCTTCTGCTTCTTCGGTTTCTTCTTCTTTAGAGCGACTTCCTCTTCTGGCTTAGGTCCTTCTCTGTGAATGTGCTCAGTTACAGTCAGGAGAGCTGCTCCCAGACCCTTGAGTTCAGCATTGCTCTTGTAAGCATGTGCAGGAGGAACTCGGCACTCTCTTTTGTCCGACGCCCACTGCTTGGCCCGGCACACTGTACCCACGGAAGGGAACACACTGCTTTGCGAGGGTCACATCCTTCAAGTGCTTGCATGGCCTGGCAGCCCGGGCAGCCTCACGTGTTTGGACCCCCTTGACTTGCATGACTTTGCGGGGTTCTCCGGATCAAGTGAGTAGCGGACCATGGTCAGAGCTTTCCTTTACAGCCACAGCTGCCGCCGGGGGGGGGGGGAGGCGCTATTTTTAAGCTGGAAATATTGAGTTCATAAAATTTATTCTCGCCTTGACTGTCAAACAAGATCCTTCACATGGTTCTACAAAGGGATAATTTTATAGCTTTATCTTTTAAGGGAAAAATGAGGAGGGGACATTTCGGCCGCCGTTTCAAAAGCTGCTTCCCGCCCCTTCCTCTCCGCGCTCGTCTGAACGCCTCGCATCCGGAGCGACTGCGGAGCGGCTCCTCCGCGCCGCAGCCAATCAGCGCAGGGGGGCGGGGACTCCGGCTTGTTTGTTCCATCCCGCCCCGCCCCTTCCTTCCCCGCAACGATGAGTCCTCCCGGCGCCGCCCCCTTGTATGCAGATGAGGCGGCCTGGCGTGCTCTGCCATTGGCCGGCGCCGGCGCCTCCGCCCCCGCAGGGCGAACGTCTCCTTCCCTCCCGGCAGCGGCGGCGGGATTCCAGCCCGGAGCGCGGAGGGGAAGCATGCTGGCGCCTGATTGGCTGCGCGCCGCGTTCCAGACCCCGCTGATTGGCCCCTGAAGAGCCGGGTATGTAAATCGGGGGTCTCGGGGGTCCCTCGCGGGGCCGCCGCGCCGGAGGATCCCGGCTGGATCCTGGGACTGCGCCGCCCGCCGCCTCGCCATGAGTCACTCTCCGCTCCCGCGACGGGGAGGAAGCTGCGCGCGCCCCCGCCCGGACGGACACCCGCGGGGGCTTCCCAAAATGCGGGGGCCGGGCGAGAATTGCCCGATCCCGCCCCAGAGAGTTGGGGGGGGGGGCGGTTGCTTGGGAGGAGGGATCTCCAAGAGCGGGGGGAAGGGGCTCCGGATCTCGCCCTCCTCCGGGGCAGCTGGATCCCGGAGCCCAGCTGGGCGGAGCGCAGCGTGCCGAGCGGCCGGATCCAGAACGGAAGCCCTGCCGGGTGGGGCCTGGGCGCCGCGACCCCCACCCATCCCGGCCGCGGGAGGAGGATCCCCCCGCCAACCCCGCCCCCACCGCAACTGCGGGGAAGGATCCGACCCTCCTGGCAAGCTGGAGATCCTGCCCGGCTCACAGCTTCACTCAGACCTTTCTTCTTAATGGGCGTCGTATGTAAGCTTTACTCCAGAGTAGCCCCGTTGACGTTACCGGACCTCACTTGGCCGTCTTCATTAAACGTCAGTGGGTCTCCTCTGAGTAGGGCTAGCATCGGATCCACCCCATAAACTGCGAAGGGGGCGGGGCGCGGCGCTTCTTTGAATCAGAGCCTTGGATATTTTCACGCCGAAACCAAAAATAGTGTTGCCAGTGGGGTGCAGTGGTGAAGAGGGATAAGACTCGTAATCTGGGGAACCGGGTTCGCGTCTCCGCTCCTCCACCTGCAGCTGCTGGGTGACCTTGGGCCAGTCCCACTTCTCTGAAGTCTCTCAGCCCCACTCACCCCACAGAGTGTTTGTTGTGGGGGGGGGGAAGGGAAAGGAGAATGTGATCCGCTTTGAGACTCCTTAAAGGGAGTGAAAGGCAGGATATCAAATCCAAACTCTTGCACTGCTGTTGTTTTAGGGGGGCGGGCAGGCAAAATCAACAACCAGCTTCCAAATAGCCTCACAGCTGGGGTGTGTGTGTGTGTGTGTGTTTAATTATTTCATTTCCTAATTTAATCCCCGCTTTTCAGGCCTCTTGAAGCATCTCACACAGACATTTTATTTTTAAAAATTCTAGATTGGTACAGATACGTAAACAATAAATGACATTTTCAAAAAACCAGCCCTGTAAAAAATGCAGTGATATGGACTACAGCTGGAATATGGGGTATGCAGGACTCTCCCCAGAGCCCTGGGATCCTCCAGATACTTTTCCTACCCATCAGCCCCTCTGTCATGCTGCTGGGCTGGTGGGGGCTGATGGGAGTTGTAGTCCAGAGCATCAGGAAGGCACTGGCTAGCAAAGGCTGATCTGGACAAGGCTCTCAAAGTGGCCTCTGCAGTGGGAGTTAAGAGGGTGGCGGGGGGCACTGGAGGGGTAACAGACTCTGCCATCGCTGGACCCAGTTCACTGGTTTTGCTGAATCCATTATACCCGCCATTTTTGGGCTACAACTCCCATCATCCCTGACCATGGATCCTGATAGCTGGGAATGATGGGAGTTGTAGTCCAGCAACAGCTGGGGACCCAAACTTGAGAAAGGCTGTTGCTAAATAGTTTCAGTTTCTGAATAGACGTGCAATTGATTGTTACTGCTTTGACTTCTATTGTGTTATTTATTATCTTCCTTGGTGCAAACCTCTCTTCTGGCTCATGCTTCTGAGAGGGTAGGGGCACTGGGGGTGGGTTCATCAAACCAATGGGGCAGGACCCCTCTCCAAACAAAATTGGGAACCACTGGCCTAGAGTCTGGGCGCCTCTCTAGTGAGGCTCCTCCTGCTCCAGTTTTTGCCTGGTGTGTGTGTGGGGGGGGGAAGGCTTTGCACTGGAAGGGACAGGGCCTCCCTCCCCAGGTGGGCAGGGTTTCAAGGGGAGGGGCTGCTGCTGCTGCTGCTGCCACCCTGGGGTGACTGTGCCAGCTGCTGCCTTGGGCTGCTTGGGCCTCGCGTATTCCCTACAGAGTCCCCCTGACCCCCTCTTCTCTTCCCTTCCCCAGAAAGATGCTGGCCAAGGGCACAAAGCGGAAGCGGATCGAGGGGGACGAGGGCGCCCCCTCCACGGCCCCCACCAGCTCCCTCTTCAGCCTCTCGGTCTCCAAGCTGCACCAGAGCCTCCAGCACGTCGAGCCCAACCTGCGGCACCTGGTGCTTGTGGCAAACACCCTGCGGCGCATCCAGGATGAGATGCAGCCGGCCGCGGGGGCCCTCTTCCAGCAGCCGGACCCTCCTGCGGCCCCCGCTGGCAGCTCCGTCTGCAGGGAGAGCTCTGGGGGCGCCCTGCCCTGTGCCCTCCAGGACCCTGGCAGGAGGCTGCCTCCGCCCCCGCCTTCTCTCACCCCCCACGCGGACGAGCTGCTCCTCTCCAGCATGGACCTCTCAGTCTTCTCCACCATCCTGGAGGACCTCAGCGGCCTGGAAGGGTTTGGGGACGCCGTGCACCCCTCCGCCGCTCAGCCCGAGGGCCCCCCGCTCTGCTCGGAGCCGGAACGGACTTTGCAGCCGTGCTCCTCTGCCCCGCTGGACACCCTGGGCCCCAGCACCTACCTCCTGGAGGACGGCCTGGAGGGCATCTTTGAAGACATTGACACCTCCATGTATGACTGTGAGCTCTGGTCGCCCACCAGTCTCCCCAGCTTCAAGGAGGCCTTTCCCAGCTCGGAGGACGAGCGGCCAGGCTTGGCGGACCTCGATTATCTCATGGACATGCTGGTGGAGGCTCAGGAGCTGTGACCTGGGCGGGGGGGAAGGGGGGAGTGGACGTTCCTGTAGGAGCCGAGTTTCACCTTGGGATGGAGGCACCTCTGGTGGGTGGGTCGTGAGTGGGCAACGGAGCGAAGTGGGGGCGTTGCAGTTAGCACCAGGCTGTATTCAGCTCAAGAGTTTTCCTCCAAGTAGACCTATGCTGACTGCATTGAAACAGCCAGAGCCTTGCGTGAAGATGCAAAACGGCCCCATTTACATCTTCCGAGAAGCTGTTTCCTCAACTTCCTGTATGAGATAATCCCACAAAGGAAGGGGCTCTCCGGCCCCCTTGACATTCCTGGAGGTCAGAGTCCTGCTTTCCGTGAGAATCTGGGCACCTTCGAGAGGCTCAAACAGATTACAGTGGTACCTCGGTTTAAGAACAGTCCTGTTTACGAACAATTTGGTTTACAAACTCCACAAAACTGGAAGTAGTGTCTCGGTTTGCAAACTTTACCTTGGTCTAAGAATGGAATCTGAATGGTGGAAGGGCACTGGAGGCAGGAGGCCTCATTAGGCAAAGTGCGCCTCGGTTTAAGAACGGTTTCAGTTTAAGAACAAACTTCCGGAATGGATTAAGTTCGGAAACTGATGTCCCACTGTATCTGATACGACAAGGTTCTGCAACAGCTTTTTAAGGCAGGAATGGCTCTGCTGCTTCCCAGGGGCAGGGGGGTGGGATTTTCCATTTGTGGGGAGCTACCCCCCCAAAAAAACCCCCAATGGGCCATATTTTGACTGAGGTGTTGACCGACTTGTTTGCAAAGAAGCAGCACCTGAGTCTCGGTCGTCCTGAAGGGCCTGTTTGCTGAGCTGGCCCCGCCTTCTCCATTTCCTCCTCCACCCTGGCTGACTCCTCTGGGTGGCAAGGGCAAGAAAGCAGGAGCAGGTGCTCCCTTGCATGTCTGGTGTATTGAGAGCTGCCCTCAGCGGCAAACGGTTGTGAGTCTGGGAGGGTAATTTATTGTCTGAGTGCCGAGGACTTGAGCTTGGCAGTCCCATGTACTGTTTATGTGTCATATCACTTTTTAAATGACCAAATTTATCTTTCTCTGTGTGTGTGCGTTTCACTTGGGGGACCTGAAAAGGTAGAGCCGTAGAAGGAAGGGACCCCTGGGGGTCATCCAGTCTAACCCCCTGCAATCCCTGACCAGTGGTCCTCCAGCCTCTGCTTGGAAGACTCCTATGAAGGAAAGGCCAGCGCCTTCCAAGGGAGACCTCCAGAAAGGGCTTCCTAATGTTCAGCTGGAATCTCCTTTATTGCAATTGGAAGCCGTTGGCTCCTGTCCCGCCCTCGGGCAGCAGAAAACAAGCCGGCTCCATCTTCCATGGGGCAGCTGGAAGGGGTCTGAGGGTCATCTAGTCCAACCCCCTGCAATGCAGGAATTGCAGCTTGCTGTCTCCTTCATGGCTCAGGGGCAGAGGTGCTACATCTGAGCAGTGAAGATCCCAAGGTGTTGCCTTCATTCGTGGTCTGGCAAGAAAACTGGGTGGGGTGTGCTGGCTATCCTTTGATGGGGGGGGGGGACAGCTGATTGGAAATTTGCTCCAGAATTACTTGACTATCATGTGATTCTCGTAAGTCTTTCAGACTAGATCTATCCCCTGAAAGCCACTGGTTGAAGGGGAGGGGCGCAACTAGCAGACGGGAAACCACAGTGGCAGGATGCAGGTAGGTGGCATATTTCAAACCACATTGATACTGATTTAAATTTAATAATGTCAGAAAATCCCTGCTGGGTCAGACCAAGCTCAGTGCCAACTCCCCCCCCCCATATGTCTTTTGCACCATTGCCAGCCAGCTGCCACCAGGAAGCCCCCACTCAACCAAGGCTACAAACACAGCATTTGCCCGCAACGTCTGGCACTTGCAGGTATATCACCCCTGTATGTGGAGGCTCTGTTCAGTTGGCATGGGGGGTGAGGCAAAAGCTGGGTAAAGAGAACTTTAGCTCCTTCTCCCATCATACTAAATGTCTTTTTCCAAAAGAGCCCTGAGCGGTTTTGGGGAAGGGGGCCCTCAAAGGCACACGCCTGGCCCATTTGTAGGCAACACACACAACACCGCTGATTTGTGTCTGTGGGAAAGTGCCTTGCAAGCAGGCAGAGACCACGTTGAGCACAGAAGTCCTGGTTCGTTAGACAACCACCGCCATTTGCTCATCAAGGTGAGGGGGAAATGCGTGATTCAGCCCAGAGAAGCCCCCTCCTTGTGCTCTCTGCATCCAGGGAATCTCCTTATGGGGCCAAACGCAAGCCTGTGGGGTGCTCTTCATTTTTTGCCTGGGCTGGTGTAATGCAGGCGGCAGGAATTCACAGTCAGCATTTTATGTTTTGTGTATCATTGTGTCTGTTGCATTTCTATCCCACTTTTTTCTCCAAGGGACTTAAGGGGGGGACATGTGGCTTTCCCCCTCCTCATTTAACCCCCCAAAACAGCCCTGGGAGGTAGGTGTGGCTGTGACACAGCACCTGGCCCAAGGTCACCCAGTGAGATTCAAACCCTTGTCTCCCAGGTTCTGCTACTCTGGCACTCTGACCATTATGCCACCCTCTTTCTTTAATCATTCCTATCCTGCATTCAAAATTGCACTCCCCCCCCAGTCTTGCATCCTGTTATCGGCGGCTCAATGCTACCACGAATCAAGATCGACTGTCTCTGGGCCTGGAGGTTCCATAAGAAGACATCTGAAGGCAGCCTTGTTTAGAGAAGTTTTTAATGTTTGAAGTTTTTATTCTTCTGTTTGGAACTGCCCAACGTAGCTGGGGAAACCCAGCCAGATGGGTGGGGTATACATAATAAAACTATTATTATAAGAACAGCCTGTGGGATCAGGTCAGTGGTCCACCTAGTCCAGCATCCTGTTTCCACAGTGGCCGACCAGACTCCCATGATGGGAAACCTGCAAGCAGGATTCGAACACTAGAGCAGCTCTCCTGACTCTCGCAACGGGTTCAGAAGTGCTGCCTCTGACCACGAAGGCAGCGCATGGCCATGTAACCACTGGTAGTGCTCTCCTCCATGAGAGCTCCTCCTTCGATAGCTGGAAATAATACCACAGCAATTAAGAACCATTATCATCAGCCATCAAAAGCCAGGGGATAAGGGAGTTTCTGAAGTCCTCCAAAGGGTTTGGTGGGTTCCCCCAGGGAGGGACTCCTGGGGTGTGCAAAGAAAGGGAAAGTCTCTTTCCGCCCCAGACTTTGCTTTCTAACCATGCACTTACCCTCTGCGCCTCTGGGGGGCTCTCCCAATATATGGGGCTGCAGCTGAAGGTGGTTTCACGCTCGTATCCCCGCTGGCGCTGGGAGATGGAGACCAGGGAACGAGGAAGCCTCTCGGCCCTTCCAGGGACAGGTCCCGATTCTGTGGACGGAAAGAGGACGTGGTGGGGGTTGGAGGGGCCATAACTGCTGTCCTGGGCGAGGGGTTTTAGCACGCAGTCAGATGAGTCCTGGCGTGGGGGGCGGGCGGGCGGGGAGTGTCCACTTCTCAAGGGGTAATAATACTAATAATTTATTATTTATACCCCAGCCACTCTGGGCGGCTTCCAACAAAATAATAAATACAATAATTTATCAAATTTTAAAAGCTTCCCTAAACAGAGCTGCCTGTTTGTGAAGATGAGGCTCCCCGTCCTTTCGAGATTGTGTGGCAGGTGGAGACTTCAGCACTGAACGGCAAGGAGCCGTACCTGGGGCAGGTGTTTTGAAGTCTGGGGCTGGGCAGGAAGCGGAGGGAGGAAATGATGCGTCGACTCTGCTGGCCTGACTCATGTCCCTTGGCATCTGCCCCCCCCCACCCCATGGGTCCTGCCCCATTGCCCTAGATTCCGCCTGCCTTAATCGCCCGCTGGTTTGGGGGCAGGCAGGCAGAGCGTCGGGACGGAGGCGGGACCTGGAAACAAGGAAAAGGAAGGCGCCTTCATACACCTGGCAGAGCGGGCTCAGCGGCTGCCCAACTTCTCAGACCCCTTTTCCAGTGCCCCTGCTGCTCCATCCCGCCCCCTCCTTGGGGCACCTGAAAGATGAATGTGCTAGGGGAGGCGTTCTCAAAGTGAGTGCTAGTGGCTCTTGGGGGGCGGTGGGATTCCCTGGGGGGATGCTAAGAGGCAAGGGGGGCAGAGGGGGAGCTGGAGGTGTACATTCATTCATCAAGGCGGCTTACAACCTGCCAAGATTTACATAATTACCAACATAACAAAAGTCATAAACAATAAATAAAACACACCAAAAAGTACACAACCAAATGGAAAACAAATTCCACATAAATTATAAAATCTAAAACTAAGAATACAGCATTCATATCAATCACAATTTAAAATGACATACATAAAAAATAAAAGCAATTTGAAAAGGATCTAGGAGTCTTGGTTGACCACAAACTTGACATGAGCCAACAGTGTGACGCGGCAGCTAAAAAAGCCAATGCAATTCTGGGCTGCATCAATAGGAGTATAGCATCTAGATCAAGGGAAGTATTAGTGCCACTGTATTCTGCTCTGGTCAGACATCACCTGGAGTACTGTGTCCAGTTCTGGGCACCACAGTTCAAGAAGGACACTGACAAACTGGAACGTGTCCAGAGGAGGGCAACCAAAATGGTCAAAGGCCTGGAAACGATGCCTTATGAGGAACGGCTAAGGGAGCTGGGCATGTTTAGCCTGGAGAAGAGGAGGTTAAGGGGTGATATGCTAGCCAGATTTAAATATATAAAAGGATGTCACATGGAGGAGGGGGAAAGGTTGTTTTCTGCTGCTCCAGAGAAGCGGGCACGGAGCAATGGATCCAAACTACTGTACAAGAAAGAAGATTCCACCTAAACATTAGGAAGAACTTCCTGACAGTAAGAGCTGTTTGACAGTGGAATTTGCTGCCAAGGAGTGTGGTGGAGTCTCCTTCTTTGGAGGTCTTTAAGCAGAGGCTTGACAACCATATGTCAGGAGTGCTGTGATGGTGTTTCCTGCTTGGCAGGGGGTTGGACTCGATGGCCCTTGTGGTCTCTTCCAACTCTATGATTCTATGATTCTATGAAAACAAAAACGGAGCCCTCTCTGCCCAGCCTCTCATACTTTGCAAAGATGGCATCACCAGATCAAGACAATTCGTTTGGTGTAATTAATTAAAGTAAATAGGTTCAACTGGATTTTGAATAAATCAGTTTGTTTCGAGTATTGTTCCGATGGTCTTCTTTCGTGCTATGGACCTGTTAAAAGCTCAGAGCCTCTTCCAGGAGCAAGAGGGGCCCCTGTTTCTTCCAGAGCTCCTCGGGAGTAGAGGAATGGAGGAGTAATAACAGAAGGGCAGCCAGAGAGAGAGGCAGGGCGGGCGGAAACCGGAGGGATGGGATGCCAAGCTCCGGAACGGCGTCTGCGGAACAGCCACAAGAGGGCAGTCCTGGATCAGGGCTGAGCCCTCCCTGGCCGCCTGCACTCGATCTGGACTAGAAGGAGCAGGGCATTTTTTCCTAAAAAAATAAAAATGTTTAGGGGTACTCTCATTTTGACTAAAAAAACCACACCGCCATTTTATAGTTCAAATCGGGAAACATAAATACTTTGGACAAAAATACAAAGATTCACAAAATGTTTAGGAGTCTGCGTCCCCCCCAGGAAAACAAAGCACCGAGAAGGAGCATCACTTCCTTCACATCCGATAAAAGAAAGTCCTTCTTCATGCGGTGCAGAGTTAAACCACGGAACTCACTCCCGCAGGAGTCGGAGGCAGCCCTGCTTCCCCAGACCAGTTGCTCGGAATTGCAGCAGCTGAGAGCTGGTCCAGCTTGCTGGGTCCCAGGGAGGTATCTGGTTGGCCACTGTGAGAGCAGGAGGCGGGACTAGCTGGGCCAGGGGCCTGATCCTGCAGGCTCTTCTTAGCTCTTCAAAGGGCTCTGCAAGTGAACAAGGGGACATGATCCATCTCTCTCGAGCACACGTCATAGTCAGTGGCGTAGCGTGGGTTGTCAGCACCCAGGGCAAGGCAAGTAATTTGTGCCCCCTAACCCGTGGATTTGCGCCCCCTAACCCTAACCCCCAGATGTTGCGCCCGGTGCAACCGCCCCCCCCCTGCACCCCCCACGCTACGCCACTGGTCATAGTGGTGTAGAGGCCAAGTCAGATTCATAGAGTTGCTGAGCTGCAAGTACCAGGAGGCTCATCTGGCCCAACACCTGCAGGGCGCAATCTGAAGGCAGCGCCTTGAGGGACGTGTGAATGTTTGATGTTCTATTGTGTTTTCAATGGTCTGTTGGAAGCTGCCCAGAGTGGCTGGGGAGGCCCAGCCAGATGGATGGGGTATAAGTAATCAATGATTTATTATGATTATGATTATGATTATGATCCAACATGGGGCTTGAAGTATATTAATAGTGTTAGTGATATTTTAGGGGGCAGACAAGCAGGCAGGGCCCATGACTTACATCATAGGCACCTACACGACACAAAACACTGTTGCTGGATGTAGGTTTTATTTTATTTGTTTTTTATCGTATATTTTGGAAACGTACATCCAGGTTTTTTTCCTTATTTTTGGGGGGGGCCCCCAAGAGAGTGGGGCCCTAAGCTATAGCTTGTTTAGCTTATACATAAATCCAGCACTGCTAATAACCACCCGTTGTGGGAGACGGTCATGCTTTTCCTAGATATAGGTAGGTAGCCATGTCTTGTCTGCCGTAGTCAAAACAAAATAAAAAAATTCCTTCAGGTAGCGCCTTTGAGACCAACTAAGTTTGTTATTGGTATGAGCTTTTGTGTGCATGCACACTTCTAACAGAAAGAACCAAATGCCTCTTGGCTTTCTGAAACTGTGTAGGACAGGTCATCACAAGCAGAGTAAATGGATCAAAACTTTCACCCATGTGCTTGGGGGTTGTTGCCAGGATGAGGCAGGCGGGATTTAGGCCTTTTGGGACCAGAAGAGAGAAGGTTGCAAGACATGTTGGGAGGGTCTAAGTTACCCCACAAAGCCATGACTGCTGCTGCTTCCCAGCATTGAGAGCGCCTGGGATGCCCTTGCAAATGGAAATCCATGAATGCCTGAGGAGGCCGTGGTGGATGGCTTTAAAAGAGGATGAAACAAATTCATGGAGGAGGAGGAGAAGGCCATTGAGGGCTTTATGTTGAGTACTGACGCCTATTTATCTAGGAAAAAAGCACTGGCTCTGTCATGCTTCTGCATCCTAGAGGCTGGAGACCGGAGGAGGGGAGAGCAGCTCTTGTGCTCGGATCCTGCTTGGTGCATTCCCACAAGAGGCTTCTGGTCGGTCCCTGGGAGAAGAGGAGGCTGGACCGGAAGGGCCATTGGCCTGATCCAGCAGGATCCTCTTGCCTTCTCCTGCGGGGCGGGTGGGCGTGGTCCCTGGCTCTCCCCGTCACCTCAAGGAAGTCCCCTCTCTGATGAGGACATCCGGTGTTTATTCTGGGTCCTCCTGGTGCTTGACCTGCTGCCATGAAAGGGGGGTGGGCGGATGCAAGGAGCGCCGGAGTCTTAGTCCAAACAGGGCTCAAATATAGCTCTGGCTCCCTGTGCTATCTTGGGAACAGGCTTACTTTTCACCCTTGGCCCGGAGAGTCCAGGGGCCTCTTCCTGCGCTCTGCTCCCAATTGCGGACACGGACTCAGCCCCCTCCAAGTCCTGGAGCTGTCCAGGGGGTGCCTTGTGCTGGAGAAATCACTGCTGTGGGGAGGCCAGGCCCAGCCCGTGGGGTGCAAGGTGGCCTGCATTCCACAGAACGCACCTTTTTCTGTGGTTCCCTTGCTGACTAGCTGCGATTCCTGCATTGCAAGGCCTAGATGACCCTGGGGGTCACAGAGATTCTGGGACTAGCGTACAGTGGCCACCCCTTCCCAAATAATCCAATCTTGCACTGTGGCTAGTCCGTAGTTCTGCCAATGTCCATTTCTGGCAATTGAGATGGGCTGTAAAATGCTACACAAGAACAGAAACAGAGGCTGGTGGATCAGGCCGGAGGCCCCTGGAGTCCACTATCCTCTTCTCACAGCAGCCCACCAGATGCCCCAGTGGGAAGAAGCCCACAAGCAGAATCCTGCCCACCTGGGATTGCCAGCAACTGGTAGTGGAGCGTCACTGCAGCCTTCTCCTCCATGAGTGATTGAATGAAATGTTGCATTTATATCCCACCTTTCCTCCTTGTACAGCATACATTATTTCCCCCTCCCCATTTTATCCTCACAACACCCCTGCGAGGTAGGTCAGGCTAAGAGTGAGCGACTGGCCCAAGGTCACCCAGTGAGCTTCATGGCTGAGTGGGGATTTAAACCCAGGTCTCCCAGGACCTCATCTGACATACTCCTCCTCCTCCTCCTCCTCCTCCTCCTCCTCCTCCTCCTCCTCTTCTTCTTCTTTGGCAATCCCGCATAGCTGAGTAAGATTGTCTTCCATAAACACAGTTTTAACAGTGAGTCCGTAAGTGACTTTGGAGGCCAATTCTGGATCTCCACGTCCTTCCACAGTGGGGACATTGGTTTCTGGACGGGAGTTGATCACGGTGTGGATTTGCCAAGTGTGGCTTCCTCCTAGCACGTTTCTCCCTTGCGCCCTGAGTTCGAGCGTCTTCAAAGCCCAGGACACCTTTGGGAAAGGCTGTTCTTCAATTGGAGCGCTCGCAGGCCAGTGTTTCCCAATTGTTGCTGTTTATACTACATTTTTAAAGCACCACACAGACTCTCTCCTTTACTGAATACCAAAAGTTCAGTTTCTGATGCATGTTTGTGACTTCTGAATTTTTAAAGTATTAGAAGTTCATTTGCTTTTAGAAAAATTCATGGAGTAATCAGGTCGTGTATCCACAGCAGTGAGCAGAGGAGGAATGAGGCTGGGAGGAGCGCAGAGAGAAGAAAGGTCATGGTGCTTCTGCAGCAACACAACCGGGTGCCTCCTCTGCCCCGGCTGCAACAAAGCATCTCTCCCCTATCGGTCTCTACAGTCACAGCAAGCGCCACAACTCTCCACTGGTTTGACTTCACCCCCAAAGGCACACTCCTCCATTTGGGGGTATCTGGTTGGCCACTGTGAGAACAGGGTGCTGAGAACATTGGCCTGGTCCACAGAATCATGGAATTGTAGAATTGGAAGGCGTCCCGAGGGACATCTAGTCCAGCCCCCTGCAATGCAGGAATCTCAGCTAAAGCATCCAAGATCTGCTTCAGAACCTCCAAGGAAGGAGAGCCCATCAGCCAGCAGGCTCTCCTGATGTTCTTGTCTCTTCGCAAAGCTCTTTGAGGTTTCTTCTTACAGTCAAGCGATGTCTACATTTCTAAATCAAATAAATAACTTGCCCAAACCTCTGGGGCTGGACTGTTGTTCCACTGGGTGGCCCAGGAGTCTGGGTCTCAGGGAGGTCTTTGCAGGGGACAAAGAGGCCGGCGCTCGGACGGCTTCCTCTGGCTCACTGCCCTCCCATCTGAGCGGCCCGTCCAGGGGCAGACGGGACATGGGGGGCCTCCCTTTTGTCTGTGCCGGGTGTCCACTAAGTCCAACAATGCGGGGATGCTTTTCAGAGGCTGCCCAAACTGCTGATGGTGGCCTTGCGCTAATCCTGCTGGCTGGCTCCCTTTGCATGCCTCGGTGTGTGTTGGGGGGCTGGGCTGGGGGGCTGGGCGGCATTTCGCTGTGCTTGGCAGCTCTGCACGGCATTGCCCCCCCGCCCCAGAGCTGTGGGTGCTTCCCTGTGGGACGAAGCTTGGGAATCTGGAGAGCAGGGCAGAGATGTGCGAGTGCTTTGCCCGGGTGTTTGGGGTCTCCTGGTCCCCAGCAGCCAGTTATGGTAAGGTGGAATTGCGGGGGGGGGGGAGGTAACAGACTTGGGAGAAGGGAAAGCGGGGGGCTGCTCCCCTGGAGTTGCCCCTGCCTGCTGCCCCTGAATGCCTCCTTCAGGCTGGGCTCAGAGGCAACAACTGGCCTGAAAGGAAGGCGAGGGGCTCTTTGTGTGTGTTGGGTGGGGTGGATTTTGGTGTCTCCTATATAATAATAATAATAATAATAATAATTTATTATTTATACTCCACCCATCTGGCTGGGTTTCCCCAGCCACTCCTATTCAACTTACATGAAGGACGTGTCTTGACCCACAAAGGAGCTGGGCGTTTTTGGAGCCTGCAAAGTGGCTGTTGTAGGAAATGTATATGGGGTGGGGCTGAAGTAATAATAATTTATTTCATTTATTACCATCCCTTCACCAGGAGCTCTCAGGGTGGGTTACAGCAGTTTAAAATTCAGAATTAAAAGCAGTTAAAACAAACTATTTCCAGCTCAGCTGGTTCTAATAAGAACTGTAACTTTCAAGACTTTCCATTTTTCCTTCTCCCTCCCTGTCCCTCTTTTCTTATCTGCTATAACAACTCTTCTGTGTCGATCAAAGCTTTAACTTCCTTGTCAGGTGGGGTGGGGGGAGGAAAATCTGCTGGAAACAACCCTCCTTCCTGGTCTCAGGAAAGGGGGATCCCGAGGGCAGGGCGCCTGACTGGCTCCTAGGAGGTCCCGAGTTCAGTTTCCGAAGGGCAGCACGCAGGTGGGGCTGGCTGGAGAGATCTCCTGGACAGCTGCTGCCAGTCAGTGATGGGTGTTATCTGGCATGGCATAAGGCACCTCCAGTCGCCATGCCAAATGGGGGAGCAACCCCCTGCTGCTCCCAGGGCTTGAGGAGGGGGCGGGTTGGGGGCATCCTGAAGGGCGAGGGGATGGGCTCCTGCTGCAGGGCTCGCTCTCCGGCAGAGCCCAGCCCCAAAGGGCTGTTGGGAGGGGACTGGCATCAAGCCCAGTGGCCCCCGCCGTGGCGCGGGCTCTCTGCACCTGCTCAGGCACCCCTCGGCCGCACGTGGAGACGGGCAAATGAGAGGGCGAAGCGGGGGAACCTTCCACGCTGAGAAGCAGCCCACTCGGGGGGAGGGGCGCCCCTTCATATTTCTCCACGGTGGGTGGGGGCAAAGCGCCTTCAAAGAGCAACCGGGACCCGGCCCGCCGTTCCGTTTGCAGCGGCCCCCGTCCCGCCGCTGCCTCTGTCCTGCCTGGCGCGTGGAGAGGGCGCCTCTGAGCGCGTGCAGAGCGCCGCGACGGCCCCTCCGCCGGGCCGCGCTCTCGGGGGCGGCTTCTTGCGCGGCGGGGGCGGCGGGCCCTCCCCGGGCGGGGCCGGGACTGCCTTGACCCTCCTCCCGCCCGGCCCCGGCCCAGCTGGGCGCCCACGGGCTGGAGGGCCGGCCGGAGCCGCCCCCTTCCTGCTGCCCGGCAGCGCCCCGGCCCGCGCCCGCCCCGACCGGCCCAGGCGAGCGCAGCGCCGGAGCGGGAGCGGGAGCCGGAGCCGGAGCGGAGCCGGAGCCGGAGCCGGAGCCGGAGCGGGTAAGCAGCAGCAGCAGCAGCAGCAGCCGCGCCTTCGTTCTCTTGGGGAAGCCTCTCCGCCAAGCGGGCGCCCCGGAGCCCCCGCTTCCTCCAGGCTCAGCCCCGGAGCGGGATTCGAACCGGCAGCCCCAGGAGCCTGGCTGGACGTCCGGAGAGGCCGGGGTGGGGGCTGCGATGGCGGGGCTGCTGTTCCTAACATCTCACCCCTCGGAAGCCACTCTCTTGCGGGGGGTATCCGGGTGTCGCGCCGGCTCTGCCCCTTTCTAGCCCCCTCTTATTCCGCTCCCGCCTCTCTAAATCATCCCAAGCTGCAGGGACACTTTTCAGGCTGGGACTTAGTACCCTCTGAGCAGGAGGTCTGTCACCTCTTGGGGGTACTGCTCCCTGTCCTCCCCCCCCCCCCACACGCTGGTCTTGCACAGGATTGGTTTCAGGCAGTGCCTTTCTATATGCCCAGCGATCGGGGGGGGGGGGTTTCTTCTCTAAAGCAGCAGTTGCTCTCCTTGGGCAAGAGGGCAGAGCCCCGGCAAGGACCGGTCAGAGATAGGGGCGCTGGCTTGGCCTGCCCGACTAGGAGGTGGTTTGGCTGGCTGGCTAGTACAGCCCAAAGAGGGTCCTTCCGGCAGTGGGGAGCTTGTCCTGTGATGGGGCAGGGAGTTGCTTGGCCTGGTCTGATCCTCCCCATAATTGGGGTGCTCTCTGCTCTCCCCTTGGAAGGATGGAGAGGGGGCTGGGTGTGCTTTCACCTCCATTTGAAGCCTGGCTCTTAGATTCCTACTGAAGCTCATTTAGTGTTGTTTTTTAAATACAGTAAAAACTCCTAAAAAGAAATCAGAGCAATTTACAACCATTGTACAGAAAACAATATAAACATGTTATAATCAGAGATCAGCTAGCTATTGTGGAAAACTGTGTTCCTGTTTGCCTGGTGAGATAGAACTGTTTTCAGTAGCATTACAAAATCCAAACGAAGGTGCCTTCTGAATCTCTAGTGGCAGAGTGTTCCACAGGATTGGGCTGAAAGGCTCAGTTTTTCATTGTTGTCAAATGCTCCTCACCAACTCAGGGAATAACTGATGGCGGTCCTGCAGATGATCTCAGTGATGGAGCCAGGATTGGTCCCTGAGCAATTTAGGCCTAAATTGTTCAGTTCATCGTAACTTAATAGGAGGTCTTTGAACTTGGTTCAGTAGGAGATGGGGAGCCAGTGCAGCTGTTTTAACAATGTCCTTGTCCAGAGGCTCCCGTCAGCAATCTGGCTGCAGCATTCTGCACCAGGAGCTTCTGAACCAGTCCCCAGGGAATTGGCAATTCCTTGTAGCTGAGTAAGATTGTCTTCCATAAACACAGTTTTAACAATGAGTCCTTAAGTGACTGTGGAGGCCAGTTCTGGATCCACACGTCCTTCCACAGTGGGGACATTGGTTTCCGGACGGGAGTTGATCACGGTGTGGATTTGCCAAGCGTGCCTTCCTCTTAGCACGTCTCACCCTCGCTTCCTAAGTTCGAGTGTCTTCAAATCCCAAGACACCTTGGGTCAAGGCTGTTCTCCAACTGGAGTGCTTGCAGGCCAGTGTTTCCCAATTGTTGGTGTTTATACTACATTTTTAAAGATTTACCTTGAGACAGTCTTTAATAATAATAATAATAATAATAATAATAATAATAATAATAATAATAATATTTATATCCCACCCTCTCCAGCCAAAGCCGTGCTCAGAGTGGCTAACAACAATAAAAGTAACACAACCTCTTTTGTTGACCGCCAGCATTATGCTTTCCATTTTTAAGTTTGGAATAGAGTAGTTGCTTTGGAAGACGATCATCAGGCATCCACACAACATGACCAGTCCAATTAAGTTGATGTTGAAGAATCGTTGCTTCCACACTGGTGATCTTTGCTTCTTCCAGTACCCTGGTATTAGTTCACCTGTCTTCCCAAGTGATGTGTAGAATTTTTTGGAGACCCTGTTGATGGAATCTTTTGAGGAGTGGAGATGGTGTTTATAAGTGGTCCATGTTTCACAAGCATACAGTAAAATTGGTAGTACAATAGCTTTGTAAACAAGCATTTTGGTTTCCCTGCAAATGTCCTGGTCCTCAATCACTCTGCACTTCAATTGGGAGAAAGCTGCACTCGCAGAGCTCAGGTGATGCTGGATTTCAGAGAGGAGAGTCCCCCACGACACAGGTGCCAGGGGGCCAAGGACCCCTCACTCAGTGCTACTCTCTGGCTCCGACCCTGGGGAGACAGACAGAAGTGCTGCCATATGGCCCCTCCAATACCCACCCCACTGAGCTGGTCTCCCTCTCCCTGCCCCTTTCGCAACACAGGTCCTCCATCAGGGTGACCAAGCTGTTTCAGTACGGACCCATGGTTGTGGGTCCAGATGCCCTGGTCTCAAATGCAAACAGTTTGTTGGGGTGTGGAGGCTGTGTGAATTTGTGGCTATTTGAGGTTGCTGCTTCCTGAAGCCGTCCAGGTGATTCTTTCCCAGGGAAATTTTGGAAGGAAAGGAGAGCAGGCAGCCTTTGCTCTAGTTTGGGGACTTATCCTGAGCCAGACAGCTGCTCCATGCAACTCAGTATTGGCTACTCTGACTGGCAGCTGTTCCCTGAGATTTCGGGCAGGGGATGTTATCAGCCTTACTTGCACGCTCCACGGCTGAGCTACGACCCTTGCTGGGTGGGTGGTGGGTGGGGTGGACTGGATGACCCTTTGAGTCACTTCCAACACCAGCATTCTAAGATTCCCAGCGCATGCCTGTGCACCCTAGGAGACTGGGCTGGGTTTGGGCGGCTGCAGGCTCAGCCCCTTGGGGTTCAGCTAAGCCTTTCTGCTCAGCTTGTGGGGAAGCAGTCTTCCTTCTGGCTTGGCAGGCCTCCTGGGCCAAGGGGGGGCAGTGAGTGGGATTGGCTGCTGAGAGATTGCTCCTCCTGCACGTTGCAGCGCCTGTGCCAACCCACAAATAAAGGGTTGGGAAATGCCAGGATGGTCCCGGGCAGGGCAGGCCCATGTCCCCATATGGAGGCCTTGCAGAAGAGGCCTGCTGGGGGGGGGGTTGCATGTGGAGCAGGGAGTGCAGCCTCCTTGGGGGTCACAGGAGTGGGGACTTCCCCGGCGGAGTCTGGCTTGGCTCACCTTTTCTTTTTTGGTAAACTTTAAAAAAATTCATTTTATGATGTGGATAAAAACAGAGAGGGCAAATGAAAATTAAAAGATGGAAAGTGAAGCTCTTTCCCACACCATCATTAGAAGGAGCCTTGGTCCATTCAGCCCACTGCTCTCTACACTGGCTGGCAGCAACGTGCCAGGGTTTCAAACTCAGGTCTGACCTGGGGGAGGGGGTGGAGTGCCTTCTGCATGGAAAGCAGCCCCCCCCCAGCTCTGTGACCCTTCCCCAAATCGCTGCTGTTTTCTGCTCTGCTTTGCTTCATCTGGAGTTCCTCTGCTCCTCTCTGTCTTTCTAAGTCTGTGCTTTGGGATTTTCTTGGAAACCAGGAGCTGCAGAGCATTTCCCCTGCATACCGCACGGAAGGAGAGCTCCCTTCCCAGCCCCGGTTCCTCCTTCCCCGGCCCCCCCAGCATTAAATTTAGCATCCTGGCAGTGAGTTGATGGGACAACAAAGGAGAAGGAGCTCCGTGTCTGTGCCCTTGTCTGACCTCAGCGCAGAGTTAACTGTGGAACTCCCTCCTGCAGGAGGCTGGGTGGCCCCCAACCTGGATGGCTTTAAAAAGGGACGGGACAAATTCATGGAGGAGGAGGGGGGGCTGTTGCCTAGCCAGGAGGGCCATGCTGTCCCTCCACGGTGGGAGGCAGCAGTGCTTCTGAAGACCATGTGCTGGAAACCACAGAGGGGAGAGTTGTTTTGGGGCTCAGGTCCTGCCTGCTGATTTCCCACGATGGGCAACCGGTCAGGCTCTGTGAGAAGAAGATGCTGGGCTAGATGGCCTCCCTTGGGCCTGATCCAGCAGCCAGGCTTTTCCTCTGTACTTCGGGAGCCTGCAGCTCCAGAAGCAGCCTAGCTAGATTCCTGGGTTCTTGGGGGTATTTGGCTGTTGTGTGAACAAGATGCAAGACTAGATGAGACCCCTTGGGCCTGATCTTTCTTATGTTCTTTGTATGCAAAGCAGAGAGAAAAATGGCAGAAACGCTTAAGGAATGGCTGGCATTCCTTCCTCTTCTCCTTGTCCCTGGGCCAGACCAGTCAAGGGAGCCAGCAAGGCCACATGAGGGAGACGACTAAGGCCTTCAGGTGACCAAGGCCTCTCCTAAGATGTGACAATTCATAGAATCATGGAAGTGCAGAGTTGGAAGGGACCCCAAGGGTCATTTAGTCCAGCCCCTTGCAATGCAGGAATCTCAGCTCAAGCATCCTTGGCAGATGGCCAGTGAGAGGCCTTTGCTTCTTGTGTGTTGTGGCCAAGGTGAGGGAGGCTTTCTCTTTTAGTCTTGTAGCTCTTCTTGCCAGTAAAGTCTGCCTTCCACACACAGTCCCCCACCTGCTCCCTGTGTGGGGTTGGGGCAGTGTGTAAGTTGGTGGGCAGACAAGGGCCCTATGGAGCTCTGACACCTGGAAGGCAATGGACGGGACAGGAAAGTTTGACCTCACCCACAAAGGTGCACTCCATTATCTCCTGAGACAGACAGATGCCAACCAAACTTCTTCACATAACGCATGGCTGACCTGCGGAACTGCCTGCAGCAAGAGCCACAGGAGGATTTTTTTAAAAAAAGGTGTTAGACAAAGCCACATAGGAGGAGAGGTCCGTCAGTGGCTTGTGGTCATGATGGCCGCGTGGAACCTCCAGTTCCAAAGGCAGCCTACCCTCGAATGCCAGCTGCAGTGAATGGATGGGGCTTTGGCCCTCCTAGGTGGCCAGCTTTTCTGAAAGCATGTCTGGCCTGGGTGGATCCACCTGGCCAGTAGGTTTCCATTTTCTGAGGTCTTTCTGAGGCACAATTCCTCCTAAGCCAGCTTCCTGTTTCTGATGGAAGCAAACTCTCCCTGCCAACGGGACGTTTGGGTTTGAGCAGGATTTCCTGGGGTGTGAGCTGCTGTTTCCCCCTCTCCCCAAATTGCCTTGGAGGGGGGCAGAGGACGGGGAGTGTCCTCCTCTTCCTGCCCTCTGTCCAGACCTGGGTTCAACCTCGCTGACCTGCACAGTTGTCTCTCCTCCAAGTCAAGTCTGCTGCTGCCACGGTGGGGAGGCCTTTGCTAGACTGCCTTTGGGCCTGGAGGCTCCACAAGAGCATACGAAGTTCCTCCTAGATCAGGCCGGGGAGGGGGCATTAATCCAGCATCCTGCTCTCACAGTGGCTCATGAGAGGCCTGTTATGAGGAGATCACAAGCAGGATCCGAGCCCAAGAGCAATTCTCCCTTCCTGTGGTTTCCAGCAGCTGCTATGCGGACAGAAGCCTTGCTGCTTCTGACTGTGGCTCATTGCCACCCCTAGCCCTCTCCTCCACTCCACCTGGTGAGCCAGGCTGCCAAAAGTAATGTGAATTTTGGGGTCACCCCTGCTACTGCTTTATTAAGCTACCTTTCTCCTTTTAAACCCCACATTCCTCCAGTGCGCTCAAGGGAGCCTATGAGGTCCTCCCAGCCAACCCCATTCTTATCCTCACAACAGCCCTTTGAGGTTCCATTTGTAGCCTAAAGCAGCAGGAGGGTTAGAAGGTAGATCTGATAGATCTCTGGGTGGCTTGCAGAAGGAGCTCTGTCTCTTCACTGTGGAACAGCAGCAGCAACAAAATGAGGCACAGAGAGAGAGAGAGATTATAAGGCTGAGATGAAGGTTTTTGGGTTAGCTGGGATTTTTGCGTGCCAGGACTGTAGGCTCCCAGACTCAGAATTCTAAAGGTGCACCTTTTGTGCCAGGTTAGTGGATCCCCAAAGCCCAAATTGTGCCCGCTGTCCAGTCTGAAGAGGGACCACCCTCGAGCCTGGCCCCCAGGGCGGCTGTGTGGGTGCTGCTAAGGCATTCGACGCTGTAAATCGTAATGCCCTGTGGACTGTCCTTCTGAAAACTGGTGGCCCAGATAAATTTGTGAACATCCTTCAGCTCCTCCGTGATAATATGACAGCAAAATTGCAGATAACAGTGGCTCTCAAAGTGAACCATTCACTGTGGGATCAGGTGTGAAACAGGGATGTATTATTGGCCCAAGCCTATTTATTATTTTCATTGCCATGATCCTACACATTGTTGAAGGGAAACTCCCCACCGGGGTAGAAATCGTATATTGAACAGATGGAAAGCTCTTCAATCTGAGCAGGCTGAAAGCAAAGAGTAAGGTTACCATAACTTCCGTCATAGAGCTTCAGTATGCTGGTGACAACGTAGTGTGCGCACGCTCAGAGGATGACCTCCAAACCATCCTAAATATCTTCGCAGAAGCTTATGAAAAGCTTAGGTCTATTGCTCAACACTCCCAAAAGCAAAGTGCTGCACCAACAAGTACAAAGCAACCCCTCTGCAGCGCCACAAATCTAATTCAGTTCTGTAAGACTGGAAAGTGTTGATCACTTCTCCTACCTGGGCAGTTATCTTTCCACATGGGCCAACATTGATGCCAAAATCCAGCATCACCTGAGCTCTATGAGTTTGGCTTTCTCCCGATTGAAGTGCCGAGTGTTTGAGGACCGGGACAAAGCTATTGTACTACCAACCTCACTGTATGCTTGTGAAACATGGACCACTTATAAATGCCATCTCCAACTCCTCAAAAGATTCCATCAACAGGGTCTCCAAAAAATTTTACACATCACTTGGGAAGACAGGTGAACTAATACCAGTGTACTGGAAGAAGCAAAGATCACCAGTGTCAAAGCAATAATTCTTCAACATTTGTTGGATTGGTCATGTTGTGTGGATGCCTGATGATCGTCTTCCAAAGCAACTAGTCTATTCCAAACTTAAAAATGGAAAGCGTAATGCTGGTGGTCAACAAAAGAGGTTTAAAGACTCTCTCAAGGCAAATCTAAAAAAGAAGAAGTATAAACACCAACAACTGAGAAACACTGATGCCTGCGAGCGCTCCAGTTGGAGAACAGCCTTGACCAAAGGTGTCATGGGTTTTGAAGACACTCAAACTCAGGACGCAAGGGAGAAATGTGCTATGAAGGAAGGCATGCTTGGCAAATCACAACATGTTCAATTCCTGCCTTGAAACCAGTGTCCCACCATGGAATCATAGAATCATAGAATCATAGAGTTGAAAGAGACCACAAGGGCCCTCGAGTCCAACCCCCTGGCAAGCAGGAAACACCATCAGAGCACTCCTGACATATGGTTGTCAAGCCTCTGCTTAAAGACCTCCAAAGAAGGAGACTCCACCACACTCCTTGGCAGCAAATTCCACTGTCAAACAGCTCTTACTGTCAGGAAGTTCTTCCTAATGTTTAGGTGGAATCTTCTTTCTTGTAGTTTGGATCCATTGCTCCGTGTCCGCTTCTCTGGAGCAGCAGAAAACAACCTTTCTCCCTCCTCTATGTGACATCCTTTTATATATTTGAACATGGCTATCACATCACCCCTTAACCTCCTCTTCTCCAGGCTAAACATGCCCAGCTCCCTTAGCTGTTCCTCATAATGCATCGTTTCCAGTCCTTTGACCATTTTGGTTGCCCTCCTCTGGACACGTTCCAGTTTGTCAGTGTCCTTCTTGAACTGTGGTGCCCAGAACTGGACGCAGTACTCCAGGTGAGGTCTGACCAGAGCAGAATACAGTGGCACTATTACTTCCCTTGATCTAGATGCTATACTCCTATTGATGCAGCCCAGAATTGCATTGGCTTTTTTAGCTGCCGCGTCACACTGTTGGCTCATGTCAAGTTTGTGGTCAACCAAGACTCCTAGAGCCTTTTCACATGTACTGCTCTCAAGCCAGGACATGTGGATCCAGAATTGGCCTCCACAGTCACGGACTCACTGTTAAGGCCGTGTTCATGGAAGACAATCTTACTGGATTACGAGGGATCACCAAAGAAGAAGAGGCTTCTGGTTGGGGTCAGGCGGGCCGAGGTGGGATGCTGCCTGCACAAGTGCCACCTTCTTTTTGTTTCTGACTTCCTGCGTTCCTGGCAAAACCTCAGCAAAGGAAACCCAGTTCATTTCCTCAGCTAGCAGGACAGGAAGCCTGGAGCAACCTCGCCCCCCTTGGCCTTCAGACCTTCTCAGTGCCCCTGTGTGCCTTGGGGGGCATCTGGCTGTGCCCAGGGGGAGGGGAAGTGAGGACTTTGGCCCTAATGGTTAGAGTGGTGGGCTCTGGCTGGCAAGATCAGAGTTCAAATCTTTCCTCAGCCATTCACCTCACCCTTCAGGCCCATTTCTCTCCCTTTCTCCCTAGCCTACCTCATTGGGGGGTTGTGAGGATAAAGTGGGGGTAATTGGCAGCTGCCCTGAGCTCACGAGGAACACCTGGATGAGGCCAGTGGTTCATCCAGTCCATCCTCCTGTTCTCACGGTGGCCAAACACTAAGAACCGGGGAATCTAAATAGACTGCCTTTGGAGCTGGAGGTTCCATAAGAGCACAAGAAGAGCCCAGCGGATTTTATGCTAAAGGCACATTGCCTGTGACTCCAGATCTCCTTTCTGGGGCGTGGCGTCGAACAGCTGCCCCACATCTGCTAAAAAGAGAGGTTTGGGGGCTCCGCCCTTCCTGAAAGCCATGGCCGACCTGGGATGTGGGTGTCCTTTTGGTTGGCAGTGGCGCTCTGTGCACATGCTCAGAGGCACACTTGACATTGCATTTCCCAGGCCCAAAACCTTAACAAGCAGCTCTGGGGTATCTGTGTCAAAGCCGTGAGGGTGGCCCCAAAGGAGGCTACCCGGCCCCCTAAGAGGGAGAGCTGCTAGAGCCAGAGGAGGGACAGTCTCAGGTCTTGGCTGTTTCAGCCCCCCCCCCCGCAACTTGGGGGCGGAGGAGAGAGCAAGAGCGCTGGCCATCGTTTTCCTTCCCTGCGTTGTTGGCCAGAGACCATTGCTGGCTGGGACAGCCGTCTGTCTGTCTAGCAGCCATGGTGATGATGATGATAGCTTTCTCTCACCAGAGCTCCTTCCTGCCCCTGAACTCAGCAGGATGCGGCCCACGTGGGCCACGAGCTGGCCTCGTTCCAAGCAGAGCTGCTCCCAATTAAAGGCTGCTACCAGAAGAGCAAGCGGCTCTTTCCTGCCTTAATTGGATCAGGAGCTCTGGAGCCAAAGGGACGGTGACTGTGGCGGCCTTGTTTTCCCCCTCGCTGACTCTCCTGGCCTCGTTTGCTGTTTGGGCAACCGCTGAGCTCTGGACGGGAGCTGCAGAGAGGCATTGCTTCCTGTCAGGGGAGCCGCTTGTTCCTCTGGGAGGTCCACACGGACCCCCAAGCACCCCGAGGTCCATAAGAACAGAAGAAGTCACAGTGGACTTTGGAGTCTCAAATTTCAACAGCGTCCTGTGCAGCAACAAAATTTGGTGCTCCCTGCCCACCTTTTGCTCTCCATCCTAAATAATAGTTGCAGTACCCCCATGACTCTGTGCCCCCTAAATCCGCCTCTATAAGAAAAGCCTGGCTGCTGGATCAGGCCCTGCGGGGAACCTGCAAGCAGCATCCAAGTGCAGGCAGGTTCTAAGCATGCTCTTCTGATCTTATTATGGGGGGGGGGGCAGATCCAGCAAGCTGTCCTTCTCATGAGAGTCACATGCTGGGCTGCAGGATTAAGAGAAGAGAAGGGCTATTGATGACTCCTAGCCAGGATGGTCAGAGGCAGCAATGCTTCTGAATCTCACCTGCTGGAAACCTCTTTTGCTTGAAACCCTTTGAGGCATCTGGTTGGCCCCTGTGAGAACAGGACGCTTGGCCTGATCCAGCAGGTTCTTCTGATGTTCTTTTGTAACCTTGGAAGAGATCCCAAAGGGTCGGGGAGCCCAGAGGCAGCTGAAGGAGCAGCAGCAGCAGCGGCGGGGATCATCCAGCAGGGCAGGGGGAGGAGACGAGGGAAGGGCTTGAGGAAAGGGGTGCTGAGACAAGAAGGGGCTAACGGGGAGTGTAAGTGACCCCTTCTCCTTCGCAAGGATCTGAGGGCTGGGTGGGAGGTTCAGGGGAGCTTCTGCTGACTTTTTCACTTGCCATCTTCTTTGGCAATGTGCATGTTGCAGCAGCACTGCTGTTACTGGCTTGACTGGGAAACCTGAAAGAAAAACAGTGCAATTTAGAAAGGAGTATTCTCTCTCTCTCTCTCTCTCTCTCTCTCTCTCTCTCTCTCTCTCTCTCTCTCTCTCACACACACACACACACACACACACACACACACACACACACCCTTCGAGCCTGCCTTCTTAGCCCCTGGCCTGATCCAGGAGGCTGTTCTTATTTCCTTATGTTCCTGAACTCTTTAGATCGTACTTTTCAGGCAGGAATAACTCCTAGGCAGAAACGCTCTCTTCCTTTGGCCTTGAACTTCCATGGCTTGGCTTGCAGAGCACTGGGAATTGTAGTTTCCATAAGGGTGGGGCTGCTGAGTAGTTCAGCCCCCACCCCCCTTTGTGGCGTTTGCAGGGTGCCTGGTTGAGGTCCGGCTGCTGAAGCAGGATTTGCTGCAGGAAATCCTTTGGTGGAGATGCTATCTGCCTTCCGCCCCCAACGCTGACCCACGGGAGGGGCTTTCCAGGAATACAGCCTTGGAATGGCGCCTGAAAATACGTCACTTGCAGCCAAGGAGCAAAACTACGTTTTGCCTCCTCCTATCAGACCCTTTTCTCAGGGATTACTGACAGCCTTAGGTTTCAGGCGGGATCTGTGTTTCCCTGCCCCAAAGTCAGGGCGACCAGAGTGGCACACTTACCTTACAAAATAGAGGGGCACCTGCTCTCCCCCAGGAAGGAGGGGCTTTGCCTGGAGCTGGTGAGAATGGGGCATCCAGACCAGGGCCCCAAATTCTCATCCAGGCCCAGAATTGGAAGCCGGACGCTGGACAGTTTCAGGAGAGAGAAAAGAAAGTCCTTCTTCACACAGTGCCTAGTGGAGAGAGACAGTGGTGGCCCCCAACTTGGATGGCTTTAAAAGAGGATGGAGCTCTCAAGGGCTGCTAGACACAAGGCTCTGCTCTGCCCTCCACAGTTGGAGGAGGCAATGCTGCTGAATTTCAGTTGCTGGGAACCGTGTTTGAAATCAGCCAGAGGCCAGGTGCAATTTTCACCCGGCTATCGGCCACTTGTGACCAAGTGAAGATGCCTGGGCGCTGTCAGGATGGCACCTGACATCATCACCATCTGGGGATCCCTGGATCTGGACTGTTTTCACACACTAACACCCCCTCCTGTAAAATGCTATCCGTTGTATTTTATCTGCACAATCAGAATGAATTTTGGGCACCAAAATGCTTTTTCTGTGCAGCCTGAGCAGGAGCAATGAACGCCGTTATAGTGAATTGTTGTTGCTTGTCTTCTCCCATTGCTCTGCTCACAGTTGGGAAGAATATTCTGTGAATGGTCTGTGTCCTCATTAAGAAAAAGGAATCAGCCAATATATATGCAGACTACCCCTGGATCAAGGGACTTTTCTTCTTTGAAGTTCTCAGCTCAAGGTTGTCATTTGAACTAGCCGGATGTTTAACTGAGAATCACTCACTCCATCATTTGAAAACAGACTTTAGAGCTGACTTGTCCCCAAATGGCAACTAGACATTCGATTTTGGCAACTGCAGCCTTGGATCATGAGGCCATTGGGCACCCAGCTCGTATATCTGAGTTTCTGACATTCTCTGGGAACTGCAGGAGGGGAGAGTTGCTCGGATCCTGCTTGTGCATTTCCAAGAGGCATCTGACTGCCCCCCCCCCCGAGAACAGGATGCTGGACTTGGTGGGCCACTGGCCTGATCCAGCAGGCTCTTCTTTGGTTCTTGTGACAGCTAAGGTTGGGGCCAGCGGTTACCTCTGGTTTACCTCTTGCTCCAGCAGTTTTTCTGCTGCTAGATTAGGAAATTGGGCATTGCTGGTTCCCCAGGTGAAGGGGCCTCTGCTCCCCCACTTCACCATGGTTTGGCTGTAGCTCCTCCTCCCGACGGAGGCTCCTCCTTCCACCTGTGTCCAGAATCAGAGTCCTTCTCCTGGCCTGCCCCTTGGTCCGGAGAAGGAAAGGGCAGACATACCTGTGGCTGCCCATTCTTTAAAACTTAAGCCAGGCACTTTCAGGGCATGTGCTCAGTTTAGAAAGGGATGACAGGGGGAGAATGGGGGAGAGTGAGCCAGCGTAGGGGCAGACGGCCCTTTGGCCTTGTTTGTTTCTTGGTTGCACTTGGATCCCACCTTTTCCTCCAAGGAGCTCCAGGTGCCTGGACAGAGTTCCTCCCCTTCTCACTGTGTCCCCGCTGCAACCCTGCAATGTAGGCTATGCTGAGGGGGGCAGTGATTAGCCCCAAGGACACACACAGGGAACTTCATGGCCATGGGGGCTGGGATTTGAACCCTGCTCTCTTCCGGGTCCTAGTCCAATGCTCTAACCACTACGCCACGCTTGTGAGGGAGGGACAAAGTGGTGCCTGTGCTGAGGGTGGTCCTGCCCCATTTGCCCCTTCTGGATGAGGGCTGCGCTGTTCCCTCACCTAGGGTCCCAGCCCCCCCCAGGTCTCTCTCCTTTTCTTTTGCCCCCTCAATATCTTCCTTCCTCCACCCCCTCCACCCCCATTCTCTGTGCAACTCTGCCTACTGCCATATAACTGCTGGAAGGGACCCCCAAGGGCCCTGCAATGTAGGAGCCATGGCTAAAAAAACTCTGACCGATGGCCATCCAACCTCTGCTTCAAAACCTCCAGGGAAGGAGAGTCCACCACCTGCCAACAGTCCATTCAATTGTCAAGTGGATCTTGCTGGTTTTGCCTTTTGCATTCTCTCTCCCCCCCCCCGCACCTGCCCCCATATTCTTCCTTCTGTTTCTGAAATGTGCTGAATAACAGAGTGAGGAAGTGCATTCCAAGAAGGAGCTTCCCTCCATCCTGGGGGGGGGGGGCAGAGGCAGGGTGGTTTCCTTCCCTGTGTGGATGGCAGAAGCACCCCCCCTCAGGGGGAAGGGGTGCTTGGGAGGGGCTGGCTCTTGGCTCTGCTTGGCCTCCTGCTAACTCTTTGATCCTTCGCTGACACCTCTGGGACCTTAGGGTGAAGGGGGGGCTAATAAATTAACACAGCTATTCCAGGGGGTGGAGTGTCTCCCCTATGAGAAAAGGAGGCAGCATTTGGGCCTTTTTAATTTAGAGAAAAGTCAAGACAGAGGTGGCATGATAGCGGTTTACAAAATTATGCCTGGCATGGAGAAAGTGGAGACGGTGAAATTTTTCTCCCTCTGTCAAACTCTCCCCCAGGAGGCAGTGATCGCCTCCAACCTGGAAGGCCTTAAAAGAGGATTGGACAAATTCCTTGAGGAATAGAACTGTAGAATTGGAAGGGGCCCCCAAGTTCCTCTAGTCCAACCGCCTCTTGCAATGCAGGACTCTCAACTCAAGCATCCCTGAGAGATGGCCATCCAACCTCTGCTAAGAAACCTCCAAGGTTGTCAGGAGAGGACTATCCCTGGCTGCCCGACACAATGGCTCTGCTCTGACCTCCACAGCCACAGGCAGCAATGCTCCTGAATGCCATTTGCTGCAAACCACAAGAGGGGAGAGGGGTTCTCTCACTCAGATCCTGCTTGGAGATTTCCCACAGGCAACTGCTCAGCCACTGTGAGAATAGGATGCTCAACTAGACCGTCCATTAGCCTAATCCAGCAGGCTCTGCTTCTGTGGGCGAAGGGCAGCATTTAAATGGAATAAATATAATGTCCCTCTGACCCACACCTTGGCCCCAAAGTACAAGCCAGCCTGCTCAGGTGTTTTTGGAGGTGGGGTTGGGGCAAAGGGCAAAAGCCCAGAGTGTGAGAAACTTTGCTCTGGTTTCATGTTCACAGAAACAGCTTGGCTCTAGTTGCTGGTTCCTGTGCTCCTCTGCCAGCATTGGGGAGTTAAGTGATGTGCTTGCATGTGTGAAGCTGGCCAGGGAGGGGGGGCTCAAGGAGGAGGGGGGAAGAGACAGAAGGAATGGCAGAGAGGTTGACTCAAGCTTTGCACATAAGGAAGGAAGGAAGGAAGGAAGGAAGGAAGGAAGGAAGGAAGGAAGGAAGGAAGGAAGGAAGGAAGGAAGGAAGGAGTGCAGTGCCATGGAGAAGTAGCTTCAAGTGGGGTTTGAAAGAGTTGTGTGAATGGGCTTCCCTCACTTTGGCTTTGAGGTGGGCCTTCTGGAATGCCTCAGTCATTTGCAGGAAACCTTTTCTGCATTCCTGCAGGGGACCTTCAGAGTCATCTAGTCTGACCCCGCAGGCTGGCTCAGGCTCCAAAGCAGGGAGGAGAGCTCCCTGGGACATTGGGCCCTGTCTCCTGGCTGCTTTGCAGCATTCCTGGCCCAGGCCTGGCCTGCCTCTCTCTCCCCACTGCCCCTCGCTGGCCGCAACTCTGGCTTTGCTGAGCCTACAGAATGCCTGGCATTCTCCCACGCTCTGCCACGATGCACGGCTGGTGACGCTGCAGCGAGGGAGGTGGGAGAGAGAGAGACCTGAACAGGCCCCTCTTTGTCTTGGGCTCGGAGTGGGAGCAGATCTCTCTCCACTGAGTTTTGCATTCAGAGGTTGGAGGGAGCAGAGCAGGAAAGGAGGGGGCCCTAGGGGGCCCCAGGCAGAACATCTACTGCTTGCACCTGAACAGTTCTGGTCAGCTCACCTCAAAGGGGATATTGTGGAGTTGGAAGAGGCTTAGAAAAGGGCCACCAAAGCAATCAAGGAAGTGGGAAGAAGTGAAAGAAGCATCAGAACAGAAGAAGAGACTGCTGGATCAGGCCAGTGGCCCATCTAGTCCAGCAGCTTGTTCTCACAGTGGCCAACTAGCAAGTGGAATCTGAGCCCCAGAGCAGCCCTCTCCCCTTCTGAAATTTCCATCCTGGGTGGCGCTGTGGTCTCATCTACTGAGCCTCTTGGGCTTGCTGATCGGAAGGTCAGTGCTTTGAATCCCCACGATGAGGTGAGCTCCTGTTGCTGTGTCCTAGCTCCTGTCAACCTAGCAGTTCGAAAGCACACCAGTGCAAGTAGATCAATAGGTACCGCTGCAGTGGGAAGGTAAATGTCGTTTCCGTGCACTCTGGTTTCTGTCACAGTGTCCCGTTGTGCCAGAAGCGGTTTAGTCATGTTGGCTACATGACTCAGAAAGCTGTCTGTGGACAAACGCCAGCTCCCTCGGCCTGAAAGCGAGATGAGCGCCGCAACCCCATAGTTTCCTTTGTCTGGACTTAACCGTCCAGGGATCCTTTACCTTTTTACCTTTACCTCCATAGACTTTTCCTCCATGAATTTGTCTAATTCTCTTGAAAGCCACCCAAATTCTTATCTTATGCTTACGAATCCCACTTCTTCAACCAGAAGCACACATTGTGGGGTGTGAATCCAGAGCACACACCCCCCCCGTTTAATACACTGGCTGTGAGTGTGAGGACCTGCCTGGGGACTTACTCACACTAACAGTCCTTTGAACTTTCCAGGCCTAGGTCTGCCCTTTAAATCTCCATGTTTGAATGTTCTTGTTCGTGCTCTGGAGTTTCCCCTGTGGAAATCCACTCTTTACTGCTGAATCGGAGCAAAGTCTGTGGGAAACCCAAATTGGTTGGGTTTGCATTTCAGCTTTAAAGAGCATTCAGAGAGGGAGATTTGAAGTGGCAACCTGTGTCTGGACAGCACAGGGCAAAAGGCCAGTGTGGAGAAGCTCAGAGTTTGCTTTCGGCCCTGGGGCTCCTGCTGCCTTGGGTTTCTCCGTGGAGATGCCAGCCAGCGCTCCGAGGGCAGTCGCCGAGGAGGGGGAGGTGTTTGGGAACGGCTCCAGGAATGCCAGCGATGCCCGTGAGGGGTTGGCCAAGATGCTGCATCCCTTTGTTCTCTGGCCTGGGAATGTGCGGCATCGCGTCTTGACCTTTTGGGGAACGGCGTGGCGTGGGTCCTCGGAGTCTGGGCGTGGGAATGAAATGCCACCCCTCCGTGGCAGCCTGGGGTTTCACCAAGGGAGGGAGCAAGGCCGGCTGGAGTCTTCTTGGGCAGGGAAAGGAGGAACAGTGGGAGAGGAGGAGGGGGCCGTCTGTGGAAGCCTAGGGGGCCATGCCTCCCTCTCCAGAGGTGGCTTTTTCCTCTCCATCCCAGAGGCTAACGCCTGTGGGGTTGGTGCTGCTGGGTCAGCATCCTGTTCTCACTGTGGTCAAATACCCCTAGGGACCCAGGCCTCTAGATAGACTGCCTCTGGACCTGGAGGTTCCATAAAAACTTTAAAAAAGCCGGCTACTGCTTGGTGGTCCTGGATCCTCTGCTGTTGCTTGAGGCTCAGGTGGCCTCAGTGACCCGGAGTGCCTTCCATCGCCTGAGGCTCAGGTGGCCCAGCTGTGCCCCCATCTGGACAGGGAGAGCCTAGCTACTGCTGTCTATGCTTTGGTAACCTCCAGGTTGGATTACTGCAATGCCTTCTACGTAGAGCGGTTTCTGAACTTCAGCTGGCACAGAACTTGACAGCTAGGCTGCTCACTGGGACAAGACGGCTTGAGCATATGACACAGATCTTGGTCCAACTGCTCTGGCTACTGATTAATTTCCCTCCCCAATTCAGAGTGCTGGTTTGGACCTATGAAGCCTTAAATGGCTCAGGACCGCAATACCTCAAGGAATGCCTTTCCATATGAACCTACCCAGACCCTGAGATCATTTTCTGAGGCCCTCCTTCGTGTGCCTCCTCGAGAGGTCTGGAGGGTGGCAACACTAAGAACGGGGCCTTCTCTGCAGTGGCTCCCCATCTGTGGAATGCTCTCCCCAGGGAGGTTCTCCTGGCGCCTTCATTATACACCTTTAGGCACCAAGCAAAAACATTCCTCTTCTCCCCAGCCTTTGGCTGATTATCCAATACCCTTTTAAATGTGTTGTGGGAATGGGGTTATTGGTTTGTGTTTGTTTTATTATGTATTTTGTGTTATCATTTTGTATTTTTATGTTGTGAATATCCTGTAGTCTTATTAAATAATAACAAATAAAATAATAACATTTCCCCCTCCACAGCTGCACAGGGCCAGGTTCCAGAGAGCCACGTGTTCAGGACAAGGCAGCAAGCATCTGTAAGTACCTGGGCACCTGCTCCTCCTCCATCACCACTATTGCAGCCCCCACCCTCAAGCTGTGCTCCCCCTGTCTGAATTCTGGGTCAGCCCCACCAGAAACCCTCTTCAAGGAAGCCTGGGAATTGCACTCCTCTCTCAAATGGCGCTTCCAGTGCAGCTCTTTGGACTGCAGACACAACCCTGTGCCCATTTTCCAGATAGGTGGCAGGTGAATCGATGGCCCTGCCCCCAAGTCTATCTACCTGCCTGCAGTACCTGGCTGCCTGTCTACTGCATTTATATCCCACTTTGTTCTCCAAGGAGCTCAAGGCAACAGACGTGGTTCTCCCCCTCATTTAGTCCTCACAACAACCCTGTGAGGGAGGATAGGCTAAGAGGCAATGACCGGCCCAAGGCCACCCAGTGAGCTGCATGGCCCAATGGGGATTTGAACCCTGGTCCCCCAGGTCCCAGTCCGACACTCCAGCCACTGCTCCATCACTGGGTTAGGACTTGAACTCAGTCCTCCCAGGCCCAGGGTTCTCCCACTGGTTCTCTGGGCCTGGCGATCATCTCTCTGGACGTTTTGCAGGTCAGCACCCTCCCTGGTGGGCTCTTGCTGTTTTCCCACTCCTCCATGACTCCTGCCGGCAGATCTATAGGTGGGAGTGGGTGTCGTACAAAGCCGTTTGTGTGTGTTTAAGTTGTGATTCCTGCATTGCAGGGGTTGGACTAGATGACTCTTGGGGGTCCTTCCAACTCAGCAGTTCCGTGGTTCTAAGTGTAACTCAGGTGTGCTTATTTCGAGAAGTGGCTGTGTTGCTCTGTCGCAGTAAAAGCAGCAGATCTGCTTATAATCATAGAACTGCAGTTTGCAGGGCACCCCAAGGGTCATCGAGCCCAACCCCCTGCAATGCAGAATCCCACCAGACCTCTGCTTAAAAACCCAACAAAGAAGAGTCCACTACCTTCCGAGGGAGCCTGTTCCCTCGTTGCGCCTGTGTCCCTTCAGCACCTCCCCAGCCCAGACCGATTGTGCCCCTGTTACCACTGGCGTTGTCTACTACAGAGGCCAGCCCCCCCCCCGGCTGCACCCCATTCCCAGCTGGGCCTTTGGGGTCCCTGAGAGCTGGCAGAGCCACCTCCCCCACCTCCTGCTTCTCTCCTGCCTTCCAGACAGCCGGCTCCAAAGGGAATGAGCAGCCGCAGCCCCCCGCAGGCAGCCCCCCGCACCTGCCCCCCGAGGAAGGTGGTGACGCAGACCGAGCAGTAAGTCGGGAAGAGGGGGCGGGGGGGGGGCAGACAAGAAGACACGTTCTGAGGGTGGAGGAGGCAGGTAGGGCTGTGCCCCCCCCCAAGGAGGAGGGGGCAGATCACACATCTGAAGATGTGGGGTGGAAGGCAGTTTGAGTGACGCTGGGTCCCTGAGCCTGTTGCCCCTCCAAAGTGTGGCCTCTGCCGCCTCTTACATCTCCATGCAGTGCCTAGTTAAACTATGGAACTCCCTTCCACAGGTGGAGGCAGTGGTGGCCACCAACCTGGATGGCCGATTGTGCCTATTCCTGGAGGAGAGGGCTATCGAGGCCCCCTGGTCACGAGGGCTATGCCATGCCCTCCACAGTGGGAGGCAGCAATGCTTCTGAATGCCCATGTCTCGAACCTGCAGGAGGAGGGAGAGAGTGGCTCTTGCGCTCGGATCCTGCTTGTGATCTTCCCACTGGGGCATCTGGTTGCCCGCTGTGAGAACAGGATGCGGGTCTAGATGGGCCCCAGTTGGCCTGATCCAGCAGCCAGGCTCTTTGTATATTCTTCTGGAACCTCCTGCTCCAGAGGCAGTCTATCTGGATTCTTAGGTGAAAAGAGCAGGCTGGACTGGATGGGTTCTTGGCCTGATCCAGTAGCTCGTCTTATGCTCTTAGGTTATCTGAGATCACCATTAGGCGGGGCAGAGAGGGGGAAGCTGGCTCTGGACTGGCCAGTAGGGGAGGGGAGTTTAGGAGCCTTGGCCTCTTGCTCCCACCAAAGCCTCCGCCAACGTTTAAGTCAGATGGCGAAAGGAGAATTGCTGGGTGGTGTTGGGGTGTGGGTGGGTGGTTCTTCCAAGGAGGCTGGGAGGAATAAACTCCCACTAGCAAAATAGCTCCATCGTCTTCCCAAAAGAAGCAGGAGCCCCTGGGAGGAAGCTGTGGCGGTTCAGCGAACTGGTCCCCCCCTGGTCTGGTGTGCTGTGTGGACACCCTCTCGGTTCCCCCCCAGGCCCAGAAGGAGAAGCTGCATGCGGAGCTGAAGAGAGTCCTGCAGAGGAAAGGCGAGAGCCAGCGCAGCTCCGAAGAGGCCGAGGAAGAGGAGAGGGGGGAGCCCCTGGCCCCAGCCAAGATGGAGGTGCAGCTGAGCTCCATGGAGAAAACCATTGAGACCTCCGAGCTGCTGGAGATCATTGTGGAGACGGAGGCAGAAGCCGGGGTCAGCGGGATGAGCGTGGCCGGAGGGGGAAAGAGCGGCCTCTTCGTCAAGGACGTCCTGAAGGACTCGCCTGCTGCTCGGGCGCTGAGCCTCCGCGAAGGTGAGCCTCCCTGTTGGTGGAGGGAAAGAGCAGCCGCCTGGCGCAAACCAGAGTCTGGCTCCCTCCTAGCTCACTGTTGCCTGCACAGGCTGGAAGCAGCAGCCGTTTGGGGCTTCTGCTCCCAAACCTCCCTGGAGATTGAGTCTCTCTTGCATTGATGTCCCACCTTTTTCCTCCAAGCAGCTCAAGGGGGCCTGCATGGTTCTTCCCTCTTCACTTAATGCTCACAACAGCCCTGCAATGTAGGTTAGGCCCTCCAGGTCTCAGCCAGCAAACGTCATGGCTGAGTGGGGAGATTGGAACCCTGATCTCTCCTGAATCCTGGTCCTCATCTAATGCCCACAACAACAACTCTGTCTGTGAGGGAGTTTCAACACTGGTCATTCCTAGGTCCCAGTCCAATGCTCTAACCACTGCACCACACTGCCAGTGAAGGGAGGGAGGGTGGGGGGGACTGAAGAACAGGGATGGTTCTCTGCTCTGGCGAGGGCGCCTTGACCACCTTGAGCAACATAATAATAATTTTATCATTTATACCCCTTCCATCTGACTGGGTTGCCACGGCCCCTCCCTTGCCCTCTATGAGATGGGGGCAGCTTCTCTCCTTGCGCACAGCTGCTAGGAGACCTGACGGAGGGAGAGGCAAGGGAGGCAGCTGGTGCCTCTGTGCCCTGCTGGTGGACTACCCCTTCAGGACCTTGGCAGCGCTGGACGGGGCTCAGCCTTGGTACGGGTTAAGGGTGCAGCTGCTGAACAGGGACGGGAATGGTCTCTGCATGTGAGCAGGGGCATTCTTGCCAGTTGTGTCAATAATTCCAGAGCCAAAGTTTGTGTTCCTGTAAAGTTGCCCCGGACAGCGTCTCTGGAGTTTCAGGCCTTGGCCCTGTTTTCTGGCCTGCCCCTTTCCTGCAGGCCAGCTAAGGGCAGCGGGAGGGATAACACTGCAGGGCTGTGGCTCAGCTTCGACATCTTTCCCTGTCCACCCGCCTTGTAGGCGACCAGCTCCTGAGTGCCAGAGTCTATTTCGACAACATCAAGTACGAAGATGCCTTGCAGATCCTCAAGTGTGCTGAGCCGTACAAGATCTCCTTTTGCCTGAAACGGACCGTACCCAGCACTGACGTCTCCCGCAAGCCTGGAGCCACCACCTTTGAAGTGAGGGGCCCCAAAGCCAAGATGGCCAAACTGGTAGGTGGTCCTAGTATTGCTCTGTGGCGCTGGCCCGGTGACAGGGTGCGCCCCACTCTGTCTCCAGGGGTGAGAGGGTGCCTGGGGTGGCACCCAGAGTTTGACATAGATATTCTATGAACTGGTACTGAGAGGCATCACTCCCTCCAAACGGGGAAGCTGCACTTGGCCATCCTGGCTAGTAGCCATTGCTAGTCCTCTCCTCCACCGTGACTTTGTCTAATCCACAGGAGGCAAATTAAAAAATTACTTTCAAAGAGGAATGGGCCAATTCATGGAGGAGGAGGAGGAGGAGAGGGCTGTCCGAGGCTCACAGCCACAATGGCTCTGCCCTGTTTTTGAATCCCAGTTGCTGAAAGCCACAGGAGTTGCTCTTGTGGTCAGATCCTGCCTGCTAGTTTTCCACAATGGGCCTCTGGTTGGCCACTGTGTGAACAGGATACTGGACTAGATCTCCCCTTATGTTCTCTTTTAAAGCCATCCCAATTGGGAGTGAGTTCCACAGGGCTTCATTAACTATGAACCCCAAAATGTGGGATGGGATCCAGTTTGGGGGTGCAGGGTTTTCACTGCAGAACTTTGGCACAGGTTTGGAGGAGATCCAAAATTTGTGGGTTCGTAGTTAATAATCCTGTTCCACAGTTTATGCTGCAGGGAGAAGGAACCTCTTTCCCCTGTCCTGAATCATCACTGGGTGTCCACGAGAGAGGGAGGGAACCCCCCCTGTTTCTCCTTTCTCCATTCCACACACCACTTTCTGTACGTGGCTCCTTTCCCTCACCTTCTCTCTGGGCGCCTCTTGCTAAGACTCACGCAGCCCTTGCACTTCTTTCCCCAGAACATCCAGAGCCTGACATCGCTGAAGAAAAAGAAGAAGAAGAAGAAGGCGGTGGCTGCAAAGGCCAAGGACCTGCAGGTGGCGTCAGGGGCGTCCTGGAGCGGGGACTTGGCTGGTGGCAAGCTGGACGTGGCCCCCGTCGACGTGGAGTTCTCTCTGCCCAAGTTCTCCAAGCTGCGCAAGGCCAAGAGCGCAGGAGAAGTGGCCGTTTCGGAGCCCAGCCCAGACATCTCTCCTCGCCTGTCCTCCCTGGAGACCAAGCGGCGCAGGCTGAAGTTCCCCAGGCTGAAGGTTAAGGAGGCTGCGGCAGCGAGAGCCAAGGGGGCCGGGGGCTGGCTGGAGGTGGGCCTGCCCAAGGCTGCGGTGGAGGCGAAAGCAGCAGGCGGCCTCTCCCGCTTCAGCGCGCCCTTCGGCAAGGCCAAGAGGGCGGGGGCCAAGGCAGAAGGCGAGTTCCAGGCCCCGCAGGTGGAGCTCGACCTGCCCAAAGCTGGGCCCGGCAGAGAGTCCCCCAAAAGCAGAGTCCAGGCCCCCCAGTTTGGACTGCCCAAAGTCAGCGGGGTGGAGCTCCCAGAAGGGGGTCTCCAGGGCGGGCTGAAGCTGCCTGTGGCCGAAGTGGCAGCCCCCAAGGTGGACGTTGACCTGTCCTTCCCTGGGCTGGAGAGAGCCGCCCCAGAGATGACCCCTAAAGGGGAAGGCTTCAAGATCAGGGCCCCCAAGTTTGGGGTCTCTGCTGAGGAGGCGGAGCTGAAAGCACCCAGCGTCAAGGTCCCGGCTGTCGAAGTGGCCCTGGGCAAAACGGAAGAGCGGGAGGAGAAGCTGAAGGCGGGGGTGCCCCTGCCCTCCCTGGAGGTGGGGATCCCCTCGGTGGAGCTGGGGATCCCCCTGCCCAAGGGGAAGGCTGAAGTGGAGCTTCCGAAGGCCAGAGCAGAGGTCCCAGACATCTCCGTCAAGGTGCCTTTGCTCAGCCTGCCCAAGCTGGGCTCCAGAGCCCCCCTGGAGAAAGGGGAGGAAGAAGGCAGGCTGCCCCAGGTGGAGCTCAGCATGGGGAGGCATGAAAGCCCCAAGGCGAAAGCCAAAGGCCCCAAGTTCCAGCTCCCAGGGTTCGGGATTTCCTTGACGGAACGCAAGCTAGAAAGCAAAGAGGGGGCCGTCTTCCCCGAGGTGAAGGTTCCATCTCTGGACATTGCTCTCCCCAAAGTGGGGGAGGTGCAGCTTCCCAGGCCCATGGTGGAGGTGGTAGCCCCTGCCGGGAGGCCGAAGTCAGGAGAAGTTGCTGAAGGGCCCGGGTTCAAGTTCCAGGTGCCCCAGGTGTCTCTCCCAAAGTTTGACCTCTCTGCCAAGGCAGACTCCCTGCCCCAGATGCATGCCCAGGTGCCCAGGCTGGAAGGTGAGGCCGGCGTGAAGGTCAGCGTCCCCAAGGTGGACCTCTCCTTGCCAGCAATGCGGCTGCCGGACATGCAGCTGCCCAAGGCCCCCGTGCCCAGGCCAGAGTTGGATATCTCCATGGAGAAGCCGCGGGTGGAGGTGGCTGTCCCTGCCGCTCGCCTGAGCTGTCCGTCGGCGGCCGTGCCTGCACTGGACATTGACTTGCCCAAAGTTGGGCTTGAACTGGATCTGCCAAAGGTGGAGAGAGAGCTGGTGGCCTCCGAACAGCTGCCCCGGGGCCACGAGGTCAAGCTCAGGGTGCGCTCGCCCAAGGCCATGACCAGAGACTTGGAGGTGGAGATCAGTGTCCCCACGTGCCAGGGGGGCCTGCCAGAGGCAGAGCCAATGGAGAGGGTCTTGGGGGGGCCTGATGTCAGTGGGATGGTGGCCAAGATCCCCAAAGTGGACCTTTCTCTGGGGAAGGCCCTGCCGGGAGAGGAAGGAGCAGCAGAGAGCAGCCTGGCTGTGAAGGGCCAGCCTATGCTGGAAGTGGAGGGGGCCAAAGTGAAGCTGCCCTCTGTCGAAATCCCGTCCGTCAAGATCCCAGATGTGACCCTGGAGGGCGGCAAAGCCCTGGAGGCTGAGGCCAGCATCAAGGCGCCCAGATTTACGCTCCCCAAGTTCAGCATCCCTGGCCCCAAAGCCTGGAAGGCCAGCCCAGAGGCCTCAGCACCTGAGGCGGAGGGTGGCATGGAAGCCAAGCTGAAAGTGCCAAAGTTTGGGATTTCCTTTCCCAAATCGAATGTGGATGTGGAAGGGACGGCACCCAAGGCAAGGGCAACTGCAGCCCTTGAGGCTCACCGGGGGGTGGAGCTGCCAGCGGTGGATGTCACAGTGCCGGCGGTGGACGTGGACCTTGGCCTCCCTGCATGGCCCAGTGAAGAGCCTTCCGGCACCCCCTTGCCCGAGGTTGGCACTGAGGTGCCCGACATCAAGCTGAAAGTACCCAAGTTTTCGCTGCCCAAATTCCGGGGCAAAGGCAAGGAAGGGGACCTGGCATTTGAGAGCCAGGAGGGCAAGTTGAGAGGGAGCAGGGAGGCCCTGGCAGGAGACCTGGGCACAAAAGTGCCCGAAAAGGAGGCCAAAGGCCCCAAGTTCAAGATGCCCTCGTTCGGCCTCATGCGCAGGGACACAGCGGGCAGGGAAGCAGAAGCCAAGAAAGCCCCTGGCAGCCCCAGGGAGAAGCCCAAGGGGGGCCCCTTCGCCAAGATGCCCAAGCTGAAGCTCTCCTCCCCCAAGGTGGAAGCAGACCCAGGGAAGCTGGCACATCTCCAGGCCCCGCCCGAGCTGGAAGTGAAGGTTCCCCAGGTGGAGCTGCCCAGGATCGGGGCCAGGGATGAGGTGGGGCTGGCCGTGGGTGCAGAGAGCCCTACCCTCAAGGTGAAGGTGCCCTCTCTGGAGATCTCCATGCCCAGCAGCAGAGGTGAAGGGGAGAAGCCGGTGGTGGACGTCTCGGAGGCCGACCTTCGCGGATACGAGGGGGAGCTGAAGATCCCCAGGGTGGGCATTTCCACCCCCAAACTAGAGCTGGAAGTGAGTTTACCCACAGCCGGGATGGAAGAGCCCATGCTGCCAGCAGAGGCCAAGATCAAACTGCCGCAGGTGGAGCTGCCAAGGTTTGGGAGAGCGGAGGAGGGTGGGGCAGAGGTGCAGCTGCTTGGGGGGCGCAGGCTCAGCTTCGGGGAGGAAGGTGGGGAAGGGGCGGTGGACACCTCCCTCCTGGGCACCAAGATCCGCTTGCCCAGAGTGGACCTCTCCTTGCCCAAGGGGCGCCTGTCGGATACGGAGCTGCCCCTGACGGCACAGGGGGGAGAGGTGGTCCCTGAAGGGTCAGAAGCCAAGTTCCGGATGCCTTCAGTGGGGCTGCCCAAGTTCTCTGCCCCCCGAGTGAAGGCCCCTGAGGTGGAGCTGGATGTGGGCTCAGAAGCAGGGAAGGGGACACCTGCCAAAGCTGGGGGCCCGGTCATCAGGCTGGCCAAATTTGAGGGCTCCACCTCAGACAGGGAAGCGGAAGCTGAGGCGGATTTGCCCCGAGTCCCACAGCTGGAGCTGAAGGCCCCCAAACTGAGAGGCAGCACAGAGGCGCTGAGCCCTGAGGCCAAGGAAGCCGCCCGGATCAAGATGCCCTCTGTGCCCATTGGCTTTGGCCTTGCCAAGGGGGAAGCGGAGGCCCGGGGGTCCCCCGAGGAGGGCAAGTTCAAGATCAAGCTCCCGTCCCTGGGCCTCTCCAAAGTGGGTGCAGACACCCAGCCCCTCTGCCCCCCACCTGAAGGGGCGGACTTCTCCTTCAAGATGCCCCAGATTGCCCTGCCAGATGTGGGCTTCTCGGTGGACCAGGAGGGGAAGAGTGAGGCTGCCCGGCGGGAAGCAGGGAAGCTGCCAGATCTGAATGTGGAAGTGGGAGGGTTCGAGGCCAGGCTGAAGGCGCCCCAGATCAAGGTGCCAGCTGTGGAGCTGCTGGGCCCCCAGGGGGATGGCGCTCCCTCAGGCGGAGGCGAGTTGGAGGGGAAGAGAGCGGCCTTCCACGTGCCCGGCGTGGAGCTCTCGGCCCCCAGCCTCAAGGCGCATGCAGAGTACCAGGTGGAGGGGGCCCAGCTCCGCCACGGCAGCTCCCAAGAGCTGAGGGGGGGCCGAAGCGGGGAGACCCCTGAGGCGGAGGCAGGGAAGAGGTACAAGGTGAAGATCCCCAAGTTTGGGCTGTCTCTACCCAAAGGGGGAGCAGAAGGCGGGGAAGGAGGAGCCCCTGGGCACGAGGGGGAGGCCAAGGTCAAGAGGCCCACGTTTGGGCTGGGGAGGGCCAAGGGCAGAGGGGCGGAGGGGCTCCTAGAGGGGGAGGAGGCAGATGGCAGCAAGGGGGTGATGGCTAAGCTGAAGCTGAAGCCCCCCACCTTTGGGCTCTCCCTCTCACCCAAGGCCAAGGGAGGCGGTGCCGAAGTCAATGGGGAGCTGGAGGACGGCTCTCCCCTGAAGATGAAGGTGCCCAAGCTGGGCTTCTCCAAGGGGGAGGGGGGTGCCCAAGTCAATGGGGAGCAGGCGGGGGCCTCTCTGCACAATGGGGCTAAGCTGGGCAAGATCCGCCTGCCGCAGGTGGAGCTCTCCTCCCCGCCCAAGATGGCAGGAGCAGACTTGGAGCTGAACCTGGAGCTGGTACGGGCAGAGGAGGCCAAGGACGAAGCCCTGGGGGCCGGCAGGGGAGCCATGGCGGCCCTCAAGGCAGCCAAGTTCAAGTCGCCCAAGATCTCCTTCTCGGGCTTCAGGAAGCGCACTGGGGAGGAGGCTGCTGGGGCCGTGGTCTCCTCAGCTGCCCGGGTGGAGATGTCTTCTCTGGAAGCAGCTGAGATGGGCGCCAAGGGGGAGAGGTCCCCAAAGTCCCGGTTTCCCAAGGTGGCCCTGAGCCCCAAAGCTCAAGGGGGCCTGGAGGGGGGCTCCGAGCAGGGCGAGGGGAGTTTGAGGATCAAGCTGCCCTCAGTGGGCTTCTCTGGGGAGCATGAGGGGCAAGTCTTGGAGGGCAGAGTGGCGGGGGCCAGAGGAGAGGCAGGGGAGGCAACTGTGTGAGTGGGGCAGCTGCCTAGGGCCCTCCTGCACCCTGCCCCACTTCCTGTGTAATGCTTAGCACTAACCACAAGGGGGCGCCGGCCTTGGCAAAGGAGTGGGGGACGCAATCAGAGGCCCCCCCATTCGCTGGCGGCTTCCCACCTGCTTTTGCAAGCCTACCATGAAGGCGCCACCCTCCTCACAGCTGGGGGTGGTGGTTTCTTTTTGTAAAAAACCAATGTGAATAAATCCCCCCAGTGCCACCCCCTGGCCGGTCTTCCTGTCTCCCTCTCCCTGTGCCCCCACCCTGCCCCAATCAAAGTCCCAGCCAGCAGCTGCCCCCCAGGCCTTCCTCCGCCCATCTTGGGGCCTCAAGGCATGCGGGCAGAATTTGGTGGGGGCCAGGCTGGGCTCAGGGGTCTGCTTTCCTCTCCTTGCACTGGGAAGCTTGTCTACTAACTAATGGATAAAGGGTTGTTTGGAAGACTAAGCCATCTCTACCCCCCACCCTGTTTTGAAATAAAGCCAATTTAAGAATTGGGGACAAGGTGGAAGGGGAATCTAATGCATCTTTGGTTGGGAGTGTCCAGCAAGGAGATTGGAGATGGTTGCCAGTCAAAGGGTAGTTTAAGACGCAGGAAAAAAAGAGTGAAAGAGGGGGGGCAGCTTCACGGGAAATTTCCAGCCATGGCATTGGGAGCCAGAAGAGGAATCCTGGAAGAGGACACTCCAGGCTCATCTAGTCCAACCCCTGCGATTCAGGAACCCCGGTTCTTAGTCCCGCCAGCTCCCTTGAACTGGGCAACTCAGATGCCTGGAGCAGTGCCCGTTGGAGAGCAGCCTTGGGTCGCCTCTGGAGCTGGCCAGACCTTTTGGACGGCTGTTTCCATCCACCCACCTTCTGCTGGCAGGCCCGGTTGGGAGTTGTAGTCCAAAGCCCATTGAGGGGGGCTGGTTCTGGAGGGCCAGCTGAAGCCATTGTGCTCTGCCCCCCGGTCTGGCAGGGCCTCCTGGGCCAGCCCCCCTCCCCCAATATCAGGCCTGTGTGTTTCTGTGGCTCTTCTGAGTCTGAGATCCTCGAGTTGAAGGGACCCCAAGGGTCATCTAGGCCCGCCCCCTGCAATGCAGAAAGTGCAACTAAAATGTTCCCTTGTGAGGTCTGGACTAGGGGGTGTTTCAGGTGGTTTTCAAGTTGGAACTAACTTTTGGCACAAAGGGGGGGGGCTCTTTTCAGTGCCAGGATCCAGGGTGCTCTCTTCACCTGGAGCCCAATCCCTCTTCTTCACCCCTGTAAAATGGGGTCCTCCCCTCTTCTTCTTCCTGCAGGACCCCCTTGCCTTCCTCTTTGCTCAGAGTCAGAACCAACTCTCTCTCAAGGAACCCTGGAGCCAAACTCTTCCAGAGTTTTCTCTTTCTTCTCCCACTCCTCAGCATTTCCTTCATGGGGGGGGGTGTTTCGCCAGCAATCCCCAACTTTACTTGAATTTGGAAGGGGTCTGAGATAGGAACAAGGGCTAAATTGTGACTTATACCCACCCACCCACTGACCCTCTGCCTTATTTTAAACAGCCATGAATTCGTCCCAGGCCCACAAATGTAAAGTATCTCCTGAGTTCCCCCCAAGGGGGGGCACTTTCAGATGTGTCAGTGAGGGAGGGGGTGGGGGGTGCAGGGACCTCGTTCAGGTGTTTACATGCCAGGAAGGGGCAGGGCAGCAGTGGGGGGGGTGTCTTAGCTTCTCAAGCAAAGGGTGGGAAGGAATACTTTCTTCTTGCTCTTGAGATGTACAAAAATCTGTTGTCCTAACTTTTAACAACGCAGGCCTGCTGTGATGGGCTTCCCTTTTTTCCCTTGCCACTAAAAAATTCCATTTAACTGCCTCTTTGCCGATTGTTATGTTTAATTACTTTTTTTAAGGTAAAGATGTTACGCTGTATCTTTGAGACACTGTACTTACTGCTGCTTTTTTCTATTCTGGGTTTGAATAAAAATTAATCTGTGGACTAACGTTATTGCTTTTTGTGTGGTCTTTTCCTGTTGCTTGATATACAACGGACGCTTAGTTTGTCCATGGCATTTAGTAAAGGTAAAGGGATCCCTGACCATTAGGTCCAGTTGTGACCGACTTTGGGGTTGCGGCGCTCATCTCGCTTTACTGGCCGAGGGAGCCGGCATACAGCTTCCGGGTCACGTGGCCAGCAGGACTAAGCCGCTTCTGGCGAACCAGAGCAACGCACGGAAACGCCGTTTACCTTCCCGCCGGAGCAGTACCTATTCATCTCCTTGCACTTTGACGTGCTATCAAACTGCTAGGTTGGCAGGAGCAGGGACCGAGCAACGGGAGCTCACCCCATTGCGGGGATTCGAACAGCCAACCTTCTGATCAGCAAGTCCTAGGCTCTGTGGTTTAACCCACACCGCCACCCGCGTCCCTGATTCCATGGCAGTTACATCCCATGGTTTTCTCCAGGGGGCTCCAGGTGCCATATATATGGTTCTCCCCTTCCCCATTTAATCCCCACAACAGCCCTGTGAGGTGGGTGACACTGAGAGGCAGCTACTGGCCCCCCAAGGGGGATTTGAACTCTTGTCTCCCAGGTCCCCGTCCAACACTCTAACCACTGCGCCACCCTGGCTCCTGTCCCTCTGCAGTCTCCCTTCTTTCTCCCTCTCACTACCCAGACACGGCCAGGTCTGGGGCAAAGGAGATCAGGGGCGGCTGGGGGATTCAAACAAACCTCAAACATCCTGCTCTGCCTGCTGCTTCTCCATCCCATAACTCCTAAGCTCTGCAGCTCACCTTGCTTCACCTGCAGAAGAAGAGGGCCCTCTCACCTTTGCCTCTCCTACCGAGTCCCTTTCTTCTCTGAACAGCCCATGACCCCAGCCTCTAACTTCATGGCAAACTTGCCTGGTTGAATGAGCTTTGAAGACATGCTGATTCCGCAGGATTGGAAGTGTCTAACACACAGTTTAATAAACATGGGTCTGGCAACCAGTTTTGGCAACCCAACTCTAAATCAAATGTCAACACTTATGGAATCCAGGAATTTTGGGCCATTTGGCACCCACAAACTTATAAGAATGTCAGTGTGTTCAGAACACACAATGTCACCAGAGGTGGAATAAAATGCTTCCTAGGAAAATCCCTTTGACTGCTTCTGTGTTGTTTCAAAGGCAACTTCACTAACAGATAAGAACATACGATATTTATTGCTGACATATAGGAACAAAGCAACATATGCTACAATACAGAATACACAAGCAAGCGGAATACATACATTTGTATGCAATGTCTCTGAAGCATGTCTCCCCCCTCCAGCTGCTCTTTCAGCCCCCGGGGACCCCCTCTTGCTGGGACAGGGCTCTCTGCCCTGCAGCTCGCCCCTCCCACCCCCGCAGCCCCACCAGAGCTGCCCAGGGGTCCCCAAGAGAGCCAGGCGGGACTCGCCCCCCCCCCTGAGAAGAGACATCCCGGGTCCCCCGATCTGGTCCCTTCGCCCCCCATAAGCCCTCCCCTCGAAGGCTCCCCGTTCCCCCGCCCGGACGCCCCTTCCCAGCCCCAGGCAGACAGACGTGCTCCTCCTCCCGGACACGGGTTCCCCTTTCCCACGCACGCGCGCCCAGTCCCGGCTTCCGGGTCCTGCTTCTTCCCCGCCAGGCGCCCCTCCTCTCGGCCCGGGGGCCCCGCACCCTCCCAGGCCCAACCAAGGACCCCCCACCCATTCCGGGGCCAGGCGGGCCCAAGCGCGGCCTCTTCCCCGGGGAAGAGGGAGCAGCTCTGCGCCTGCGCAACGCCCGGCGCTCCTCCGCGCCCCGCTCGCCAAGGGTTAAGTGGCACCGAGTTGGCTTCCTAGAGAGGACAGGAAATGACAGCGGGGACAGCTCCCTCTACGTCACTTCCTGCAAGAGGGTCTCCTCGTGGAGAGCGGCCTCCCCTCGCCTGCGGGCCTTTGGTGGGTCTCCTCTCTGTTCCGCCTTGGGGAGAAGGGGGAGCGGGGGGGGCAGGGCTGCCCGGGGGGGGGGCCGCAGGGAAACCTGTGGAACTCCCTGCCCCAGGAGCCAGGGGCCCCCCAAACAGGGCCGGGTTGAGGTCGGAGGAAGGTAACGGGGCCCTTTCTCGGTCCAGCTGTTCTGGGGCCACAGCAGATGGTCGCTGTTTTTTGTACTGAATATCTGCAAGATGGTAATTTACGGACCTCATAGGTATCTCAAGCCATTTGCACTTAGCAAAATATGTATTTTATCAAAGTCATTGTTGAACTGAAATACAGTAAAGAAATATATTAATAGTGAAATACAATGAAGAAGTATATTAATAGTGAAATCATCAATAAGCTCTAACTTAAAATGATTTTTCTTCATAATGCAAACACATTGGCATAGGGCAATATCAAAAGTTCCTTCAGAAACACAATTTACAAAGACTCATAATCAAGTCTCTAGAAACTTGTGATAACATGAAATAATAAGAGGTGTAAATATATGAGGCAAACTACTAATAATTATAAATAGCTTTATTAATATGAAATTAAGTGTTATAACCTGTACAATGCAATTGTAGTTAATACAATGTGTTTTTATATAATATCAATGCAGTATCACCATAGTAGTCCACACCGTTCATTGGGACAGCAGACTTTTGTACCCTGTTACACTTACTACAGTATTTCTAGTAATATATCACTTTCATAAATAATACCGATACTATATATGCCTGTACATCAAAAAATTATTAAACAGGACTAATTATGTTAATGCATCTACCCAATACCCATTCAGCTGTATAATTTTATCATGATTCATTGCATACTGTGGATTCAAACAGTACACAAACATGATCTAAATTACAGTACTTTGCTTGCTTTTGCCAAAGCAAAGTCACTGATGATATCATCAAACGATAAACTGCATAGCTTGTCATTTTCTGTGCACATGATGCTGAGGTAACATAATTTATCTTGAAACTTTGTTGTTCTAAATTCATTTTTTATCCTCTTCAGCTGAGAAAAGGATCTTTCTCCATGGCAATTTGCATTCATCATACAAATGAACATTCTCAGAATTGCTTCTGCATTAGGGAATGCTGACTGGACCTGGTCATTAAGGCAGGAGAGGCCCTCCTGGAAAGGAAGCAAGCGGAGGGTGGGCGCAAAAGAGGCAACCCCCACCCTTGAGTGATGAGAGTTGCTAGGGGACCCGCTGACAAGGAGGATGGAGGCCATGGGCGTAGCCAGGATTTCGGGGGGGGGGCAGCTAAAGCACCTGCTGGCGGGTGGGGGGGAGAGAACCTAAATTAATTGTGTGTTTTCAAAGCTTTTCAATATTTTTTTAGGATCTAGTGGGGCAGCTGGATGGTGTCTCTTAAGAACTCTGAGCATCCTTAACAAACTACGGTTCCCAAGACTCTTTGGAGGAAGCCATCTTGCTTGGCAGGTGGTTAATGAATTGGTTTGAATACAACCAAAAATGCAGGATAGAACATAGTGAGCAGAGAACAGAGAGCATTACACATGGCAAAGCCCTTGCGGTTGTGCTTAGATTAAAGGTGAGTCATGGGCCTTTCTCCTCTTCCATTGCCAATTAAATAATATAAAGTGTTGGTCTGTTGATGAACTTAGGCCCAGAAATGAACTGGCAACCAAGGCAGGTATTTTAAAACAGGAATTACATGTATGCCAAAGGATTTTCGTGGGTCTTCAGTGAGGAGGGGTAGATGCCACCTGTCAGGCTCCCCCAGTGGCCAGCCAAGAAGGAGACAACAAGCAGAGTTCCTGCCGAGTCCTTTATTCAATATTTACAGAGAGAGACTTTGAAAAGCGCCTCTCCATCGCAGTAATGGCGTTGTTCTGAGTAAAGTCCCACCTGTCTCTCCTTTTCTACATCATCCCTGCGTCGGCTGATCTGTGCTTTCTGCCTCTGAGGTTCCTGTTCTCCTACTCTCAATGCACGCTGGATCCTGGGAGAAGGAGGGTCAGGAATGCTTTCTGAAGACACAGAGTCTGTCAGCTGTCTCTCCCCTGGTGCTGCTGCTTCCTCCTCCTGCTGCTCCTCTCCCAATATTTCCCAGCTTCTCCCCTCTGCAGCCTCTGAACTATGACCTTCTGCAAACCACTGTTGTCAATCTATTCTGTCCTCCTCTTCTCGGGAAGGTTCAGGAGGAGGGAAGGGGGTCTCCAGCATTCCTCTTGGGTCCAGTCCCGGACACCACCTGGAGCCTGTTGGAGAAAAGGTGGGATAGAAATGCCATTAGTAAAAGAGGGAATCCAGTTGAGAACCCAACCACTGCATTTGAGTCCAGTTTCTGAGGCGTTTTCCAGGGCAGTTCCACCTAGAGGGCATTGCAACCTTCCCATCGGATCCAGAGCAGGAAGTCCCATGGCCACATCCTGTCTGTGCCAAAGGGACGGTGGCTGGAGCTAGACATGAGCCCTGCTGCTCACCAAGCCACCTAAGCAGATATGGCTGGGTTGGGGTGAAGCTCTGGACTATGAAGTGGGGTTGGGATACAAATGACTCACTTGTCATTCACAGTTATGACTTCTTCCTCCTCCTCCTCCTCCTCTCCCCACGCTTGCTCAGGGAACATTCTTCTTCTCTTGGCTGTGTATTGATCTTATAATAGAAGAATGTGTTTGATTCGTAGGATTTGTTGTACCTTGCATTAGAACTTGGCAGAGGACCAAGGGGCTCCTTCCGATCTCTTGGAGACTTCCTGGGAACACAGATGGATGAGCAAGACTCAGCTGGCGCTGAAGCAGGAAGAGGCCATGCCATGGAAACGGGGAGCAGTGGGGGATTCTGTGAAAACTCTGTGCAGAAGATCCTGGGTGAGGAGGACACCCCTTGCTCAGAGGTGCAGAGCCAGCAGCTCAGGCAGTTCTGCTACCAGGAGGCCAAAGGACCCCGAGAGGTTTGCAGCCAACTCTACCACTTTTGCCACCAGTGGCTGAAGCCAGAAAGGCACATGAAAGCTCGGGTGTTGGACCTGGTGATCTTGGAGCAGTTCCTGGCTGTCCTTCCCCCGGAGATGGAGAGCTGGGTGAGGGAATGCGGAGCGGAGACCAGTTCCCAGGCGGTGGCCCTGGCCGAAGGTTTCCTCCTGAGTCAGGCAGAGGAGAAAAAGCAGGCAGAACGGCAGGTGAGAGAGACTTTCCTCTGGATACTCCCAAGGGGCTCCAAAGAGGAGGGAGAGTATGCCAAATTATTTACTAATGGCCCATCCTTTTTTGGAAATCTACTACTACTGCTACTGCTATTATTGTTGTTATTGTTGTTGTTGTTGTTGTTATTATTATTATTATTATTATTATTATTATTATTTTAATACCACACCCATGTGGCTGGGTTTCTTCCAGCACATAGAAAAGCATAATAAGACATCAGATGTCTTCTAAAAGTTATGCAGTTCTTTATCTCCTTATCATCTGATGGGAGAGTATTCCACAGGGTGGGTGCCACTGTTGAGAAGGTCCACTGTCTTGTTCCCTGTAATAATGATGATGGTGATGATGATGATAATTTATTGTTTATATCCCGCCTATCTGGCTGGGTTTCCTTAGCCACTCTGGGTGGCTTCTAACCAAATATTAAACATTAAAAATATCCCTAAACAGGACTGCTTTCAGATGTCTTTTAAAAGTAAGGTAGTTGCTTATTGCCTTGACATCTGATGGGAGGGCATTCCACAGGGCAGGCACCACTACCGAGAAGGTCCTCCCTGGTTCCCTGTAACTTTGCTTGTTGCAGAGAGGGAACCAGCAGAAGACCCTCAGAGCTGGACCTCAGTGTCCGGGTTGAACGAAGGGGGTGGAGACGCTCCTGTGAGTATACTGGGCCTTTGAGGCCGTTTAGGGCATTGAAGTTCAGCGCCAACACTTTGAATTGTGCTTGGAAACATTCTGGGAGCCAGGGAAGATCCTTGAGGACCAATGTTATATGGTCCTGGCAGCCAGTCCCAGATACCAGTCTAGCAGAAGCAGGAAGCAGCTTTCACCTCTGTCCCCCGAAAGTGCTTGCCTCTGTCATTCCTTCTCTAACCCTTCTCCCCATTCTCTGTTTTGAATCCTTGTTGCTCTTTCAGAGGAAGGATCTTTTGGCAGAAATGGGTCTTGATTCTTCTGAGGCAGAGAAGACTCCATTGGACGCCAGAGTGAGGCCTCTGGGTAAGGAGGAAGGAGTGTTTTCTCCCCCGTTTTGTCACATTCTCTTGGTTTTGAAACTTATCTGTGAGTTCTTTACATCTTTTGGGTGAAGACACTTGGAGTCCAGAGCTCGGGGGGGGGGGAGATGTATTTTTGCACAACCAATATATGAAATGGGTACAAATGTCCAAATGTATTCAGCAGGGGAGACTTTTACAATAGTAATTTTTATTAGTTTTCAATTACAGTCCTATAATAGCCTCATTATAACAATGCCAAATTACAATACAATTACTAATACCAATCATTCAGATACCAAATTATATAATTAAGGTGGGACTCCACCCCCGCTAATACCAATGGTTTGATGATTTTCTTTATTTCTGCATTCCGAAATCTTATTAATTTCAATTACACTCCAGTCAAGATAACAATCATTTATACAACAACTGCAATATTAATGACTTCCATTCATTTTGACACTTAAATAATATATAAAACTACAAGTGAGGCACTCCAGCTATATCCTTATTCTTCCTGTGTGTGGCAATCTTTCTGTTCATGATGTTTCTTCCTGTCCTTGTAAAATGTTCTGTCTATCTTTTCTTGGTTGTTGCTGTTCTCCATCATTCCTTGGGCAGAGCTAATATCCCACTGTGGTTTCAGAAATTCTCCATTGCTCCGTCCCATGCTTCGTTGTTTGGCAACTTTAACAGCAGCTGCAAAAATCACACGGTCCCAATAAATAACCTGGTTTTGCCACTTTTCTTCTCCACCTGGGAAGGAGAGGGATCTGTCGAACTGCAAATGATTCAGTAACGAATGTTATCAGTTCCTTCACAACTTGCAGATTGCTTACATCCCTCTATCTGGCCGAATATAAACGCAAAGTTATCCAATTAAATTAAATTCCAAGTCCTTTTAGCATTATTCAGTTCAGTCCATAAATAATAAAGGATAGGGAAGAGTCAGCTCTAATTTTCCATCGTAAACATTTTGTAAAATAGAGCTTACCTCCCTTTTTCCTTTTTTTACACACAAAGTTCCATTTGATGTTATATTCCATATCTGCAATCCAGTTTCATCCCTGCTCACCTGTACATATATAATTTGAACTAGCATTCAATGGTGGGTTGCCAAATCATAAATGTAGAGAAGAAAACTTTATATAAAGAATCTGTAGGCTTCCCTCCCCCCCATCTTTTGCACCAAATGAAGTCTTCTCTCAAATTCAACCCTTAAAGACCTTGCAGCTGTTTCAGTCCCACAGTTTATGATCTCATCCCTTCCTGCAACATCTGTACATTAGTCCAAATTGAGCTCCAATTGACAGGAAAACATCTGCTCCTTAATGGCTACGAAGGAGGGTTTTCAGCAGGCGAAGGGATTTCGCACTCATCGCCTCCCTGCCTCCCACAACCCATGCCGGAGCGAGAGCCAGGTACTGAGACGAACTGGGAATGAAGCCCGTTCGCCCTGTCCCTGGGGGAACCTGCGAGGAGAATTACCCTCAATCATCCTTGTTTTTCCTTTGCCAACGATCTCCCGCTGCCCCATTAAGGCAGAGCGGAACCGGAAGCTAGCAGGGGAGACTTGGACGAAGCTCCATCTGCACTTAGAGATGCACTGTTTCACCTCTGAGAGAAGCAGGCGCTCACGGTTTCCACTTACCTTTGTCTCTCCCAGGTGACGGAATGATGCCACCAAGACCTGCTCCTTCATCTTTTCATGGTGGTGGAGGGGAGGCAGCGGCTGTGGACCCAGATCAGGTAGGGGGAAGGAGCCTTGTGGGGAAGGAGCGCTGGGATGCAGACTGGCTGGACACAGTTGGATGCAGAGGAATGGTGGGAGGAGCCAGAGAAGAGGGAGCCGACTGGGAGGAGGAGGAGGAGGAGGAGGTGTCTGAAGCTGGAGAGGGAAGAGGGCTCAGGGAGCAGAGGGAGTCTGTGGCAGAGAGCAGCCCAGACTCCGAGGCAGAAGCTGCAGCAGGAGAGAGGAGGGATGAGGAAGGCAGAGAGGGGTTTGGCCGCTGTAGAAAACAACAGAGCCAAGTGAATGTTCTCTAAGAGGACAGCCTTTTTCCTCTTCTGTTAGGATACAGTTTGCTTTGAAGATGTAGCTGTCTATATCACAGACGAGGAGTGGGCGTTGCTGGATCCTGACCAGAGAGCTCTGCATCAGGAGGTCATGGAGGAGAATCGTGGGATGTGGGACTCTCTCAGTAAGGCTCCCTATTGGCTCATCCTATCTGTTTTGTAATGCAAGACATCTCTCTATGTGACGAGCCTCTGATATTTTGATGGGGCTCAACAGCGCCACCCACAGCACCTGGGATGCTAACACTCCCACAGCAAACCTTGGATGGATGGCTATTGATTATTTTCCCTGTGAATATTCTTCCTCCAGTTCTGCCTTTTAAAACCCTGACCAGGATGTCTGAACTGCCCAGGCCTTCTTCAATGTAGGCTTCAGAGTGATTTGGGATGTTGAAGTAGCTCCAGTCAAGTTTTTTGCCTCTGTTCTTGCTTTTGTGTCTCTCTCTGGTTGACCAAAGAGTCGACTGGCATTGGAGATGGCACAGATTCCACAACTGGACCAAACAAACTCCATCCCAGAAAAGAGCCAGGCTTTTTGAATCTCAGGCATTGAACATCAAACATTAAAAATTCCCGATACAGAGGTGCCTTCAGAAGTCCTCTAAAAGTTGCATAGTTATCTCCTTGACATCTGATGAGAGGGCGTTCCACAGGGTGGGTGCCCCTACCGAGAAGCCCCCCCGCCTCGTCCCCTGTAACATTTAAGTAAGGGCACTTGAATAATAATAATGCTGATATGACAAGTTTCTGCTGCATGCTGTGATATCAAGAATTTAAGAAAACATCCAAATTGCTTTAACGTGATGCACATCATAATTGTATTTTTTAGCCACTGAAGAAGTTTAAATTTGGCAGCTGCTACACACATTTGTTCAATACACAAAGAGTGTTTTTCAGCACACAGAAGTTCACGTTTGCCATTTTTGTTCCCCTACTCTTACATCGCCCACTACAAGGCAGCTGACTTAGACCATGCCTGTCCAGTGTCAGTGTTCCCAAATATTTCACCAGCTCTTAAAATTTGTTTAGATTTATTACTGCATATTGAACTGCGTGAAAAGGACAGTAGTGACTTTGAAAAAGTATGGGAACCATTTACAACATTCCTACAGAAACAAAACAAAAAAACATGGACTCGTTGGCAGTTTACAGTTTTATAGATAGAGAACAAGAAATTTTACAATGTGACAAAATATTATTTTATACAAATAGCAGAATGTAATATATGAGGTAATAAACCAGAAATGGAAGCTGAGGGAAGTCAACAGGGTGGGGAGAAACTGGAAAATGAATGTTATTGATAGTGGATATTTGTTACGAGAAAAAGAAAACCAATAAAAAATATTTTTAAATAATTACTGCATATTGAACAACTTAGCATATTGAATATATATCTTAATTTTGGACAGGGAACTTTCCAGCATTGGCCACCATTTAAATAATAATAAAAGTACATTTTATTCATGAAGATAGTACAGATCCATATTTAAATTTGAACAAAAAGATGTTACCAAGTTAAGCTAAAAATAGTTAAGAGAGAGAAAACATCTAATATTCAACTTGATTTGTTTATGAAAGTAGACATTTTTACAGAACAAAATGAACATTATAACATCTAACTCCCTTCAGTTCGTTCCCTGTCACAAACCTTAATGAGCATTGCTCCATAATTTTGAGCTGCACTTCTTCCCTGGACTCTAATCCGTTTGCCTCTGAGTTTCAGGTGGTGATAAATTGGAAATGAAGAACAAGGGAGAGCATAATGAATTTCACACAGTGGAGGAGCCATATCAGGATTCAGACTGTGGAGAGAGCTTCAGTCAGAGCTCCCATTCCTCTTCCCATCAAAGAAATCCCCTTGAGAAGAAGCCCTATCAGTGCTGGAATGTGGAAAGAGCTTCAGTCACAGGGCCCATCTCACTTCTCATCAAAAAATTCATACAGGGGAGAAACCATTTCAGTGCTTGGAATGTGGAAATAGCTTCACCAGGAAAGAAAATCTCACTTCCCATCAAAGAATTCATACAGGGGAGAAACCCTATCAGTGCTTGGAATGTGGAAAGAGCTTCACCAGGAAATTATATCTCAATTCCCATCAAAGAATTCATACAGGGGAGAAACCCTATCAGTGCTTGGAATGTGGAAAGAGCTTCACCTGGAAAATAAGTTTCACTTCCCATCAAAGAATTCATACAGGGGAGAAACCCTATCAGTGCTTGGAATGTGGAAAGAGCTTCACCTGGAAAATAAGTTTCACTTCCCATCAAAGAATTCATACAGGAGAGAACCCCTTTAAGTGCTTGGAATGTGGAAAGAGCTTTACTTGGAAAGAAAGTCTCACTTCCCATCAAACAGTTCATGCAAGGGAGAAACCCTTTAAGTGCTTGGAATGTGGAAAGAGCTTCAAGTGGAAAATAAGTTTCACTTCCCATCAAAGAATTCATAGAGGGGAAAACCCCTATCAGTGCCTGGAATGTGGAAAGAGCTTCACCAGGAAAGAAGGTCTCACTTCCCATCAAAGAGTTCATACAGGGGAGAAACCCTTTAAGTGCTTGGAATGTGGAAAGAGCTTCAACTGGAAACTGAGCTTAGCTTCCCATAAAATAATCCATACAGGGGAAAAACCGTATCAGTGTGTGGAATGTGGAAAGAGATTCATTAACAGCGCCAAACTCACTTCCCATCAAAGAATTCATACAGAGGAGAAACCCTATCAGTGCTTGGAATGTGGAAAGAGCTTCACCTGGAAAATAAGTTTCACTTCCCATCAACGAATTCATACAGGGCAAAACCCCTATCAGTGCCTGGAATGTGGAAAGAGCTTCACCAGGAAAGAAAGTCTCACAGCCCATCAAAAAATTCATACAGGGGAGAAACCATATCAGTGCATGGAATGTGGAAAGCGCTTCAGTCAAAGCAACAATCTCACTTCCCATCAGAGAATTCACACAGGGTAGAAACCATTTCAGTGCCAAGAGTGATTGGAGGGATTTATGAAAATCTGGTCTCATTTTTAAAGTTCTTTTAAAAACCATTTGAGCTCTTTAAAGGACTGAGAGTTGGCTAAAAAAGCTAATAGCAGGACAGGTTTGGACAGGTTTGCTTCTCTTCGAAGGAAAATATGTCTTCTACTGTGAGACAGTTAAAGAGAATTGGATTACTGCAACACAACCACTCTTCTCTGGACATCTAAATTGCTGTGTCCTCTTGGCCTCTTGTTTCTTTTTTCTTTCTTGTGGTTCCTCTCTTAAAGTAATTATTTGGTTAATTCAAATCTTAATTTGAGAAATTGGATTTTATGTTAAACAGCTTATGTGTTCTGGGTATCAGGCTGGATGGAAGAGGGAGGGCTGGAAAAATACAGGAAACAGGATCTCTTAGGAAAGAGTTATTCTGTGGCCTTGAGAAACTGATAAGGGGTTGCTGGAAAAGGGAGAGTGAGATTTTGACTATGGCAGTTAAAAAACAGTTAACACCAGGCCTGAGTAGAAGATCTTCAGAGCAAGACCCAGGGGACAGGTCCCCATCTGAATTGGTGGAACTTTTTGCTGACTTAAAAAAATACCGGACTAAAGAGATGAAGGAAAGGTTGGAGAAGCTATTAGCCCGAATTGATAGAAATAGTGAAATGGTGACAAATTTGATCACTAAAGTAGAGACACTGACAAAGAAAACAGAAGCACTTGATGTCTACATGAAAGGAAGGGAGGAAAAATCTAAAAAGCTGGAAAGGGAGACCAAAAAATGGAAATCAGAACAGGAGATGCTTAGGATTGATGTGGACGGTTTGGATGGAAATCAAGAGGCTTTTTTGGGCGCTTTGGCAGTCCTTGAGATGAGACAGAAAGCCCAGCCTCTGAGACGGAGAGGAGGGAGGAGAGCCAGGCCTTTTGAATCTCAGGCAGTGAACCCTGTAGTAACAATAATGATAATTTTGTTATTTTTACCCTGCCCATCTCCCTGGGATGCCCTAGCCACTCTGGGCAGCTTCCAAAAAATATAAAAACATAATAAAACATCAAACATTAAAAAATTCCCGATACAGAGGTGCCTTCAGAATTCCTCGAAAAGTTGCATAGTTATCTCCTTGACATCTGATGGGAGGGCGTTCCACAGGGTGGGTGCCCCTACCGAGAAGGCCCCCTGCCTTCTTGCAGTAATGTAACTTCTTGCAGTAATGTAACATTTAAGTAAGGGCACTTGAGTAATAATAATGCCGATATGACAAGTTTCTGCTGCATGCTGTGATATCAAGAATTTAAGAAAACATCCAAATTGCTGTAACGTGATGCACATCATAATTATATTTTTTAGCCACTGAAGAAGTTTAATCTGGCAGCTGCTACACACATTTGTTCAATACAAAGTGTTTTTCAGCACACAGAAGTCCATATGCTTTCCATTTTTGTTCCCCTACTCTTACATCGCCCACTACAAGGCAGCTGACTAAGACCATGCCTGTCCAGTGTCAGTGTTCCCAAATATTTCACCAGCTCTTAAAATTTGTTAAGATTTATTATTGCATATTGAACAATTGAGCATATTGAATATACCGTATTTTTCGCACCATAGGACGCACTTTTTCCCCTCCAAAAATGAAGGGGAAATGTGTGTGCGTCCTATGGTGCGAATGCAGGCTTTCGCTGAAGCCTGGAGAGTGAGAGGGGTCGGTGCGCACCAACCCCTCATGCTCTCCAGGCTTCGCACACCTCTCCGCAAGCAGCAGGAGCCCAGCGCTGGGCTCCCGCTGCTTGCGGAGAGGTGCCTGCATGCCGAAGCCTGGGCGCGCTGAGCTCAGCGCGTCCAGGCTTCGCGGACCTCTCCGCAAGCAGCGGGAGCGTTCCCGCTGCTTGCGGAGAGGTGCCTGCATGCCGAAGCCTGGGCGCGCTGAGCTCAGCGCGTCCAGGCTTCGCGGACCTCTCCGCAAGCAGCGGGAGCGTTCCCGCTGCTTGCGGAGAGGTGCCTGCATGCCGAAGCCTGGGCGCGCTGAGCTCAGCGTGTCCAGGCTTCGCGGACCTCTCCGCAAGCAGCGGGAGCGTTCCCGCTGCTTGCGGAGAGGTGCCTGCATGCCGAAGCCTGGGCGCGCTGAGCTCAGCGCGTCCAGGCTTCGCGGACCTCTCCGCAAGCAGCGGGAACGCTCCCGCTGCTTGCGGAGAGCTGCCTGTTTGAGGGCTGGGGTCGGGGGAAGCTCTAGCTTCCCCCGCCCCAGCCCCGCACCTGGGGGGGAAATAATTTTTTCCCCTTTATTTCCCCCCAAAAAAACTGGGTGCGCCCTATGGTCCGGTGCGCCCTATGGTGCGAAAAATACGGTATCTTAATTTTGGACAGGGAACATTCCTTCATTGTCCATCATTTAAATAATAATAAAAGAACACTTTATTTATGAACGTAGTACAGATCCATATTTAAATTTGAACAAATTGATGTTACTGTTAAGCTTTGTTAATCTTTTAAAAACTTAAGAGAGAAAAAACAGCCAATACTCGATTTGTATATGAAACTAGACATTTTTACAGAACAAAATGAACATTATAACATCTAACTCCCTTGAGTTCTTTCCCTGTCACAAGCCTTAATTAGCATTCCTCCATAATTTTGAGCTGCACTTCTTCCCAAGCCTCTAATACATTTGCCTCTTAGTTTCAGGTATTGATGAATTGGAAATGAAGAACAAGGGAGACGACAATGAAATCCATACAGTGGAGGAGCCATATCAGTTTTCAGACTATGGAGAGAGCTTCAGTCAGAGCTCCCATTCCTCTTCCCATCAAAGAAATCCCCTTGAGAAGAAGCCCTATCAGTGCTTGGAATGTGGAAAGAGCTTCACCTGGAAAAAGAGTTTCGCTTCCCATCAAAGAATTCATACAGGAGAGAAACCATATTGTTGTTTGGAATGTGGAAAGAGCTTCAGTCGAAAGGACAGTCTCACTTCCCACAAATCACATCATACAGGAGAGAAACCTTATCAGTGCTTGGAGTGTGGAAAGAGCTTCATCTGGAAACAGACTTTAGCTTCCCATCAAAGAATTCATACAGGGGAGAAACCACATCGTTGTTGGGAATGTGGAAAGAGCTTCAGTCAGAGGACCAATCTCACTTCCCATCAAAGAGTTCATACAGGGGCGAAACCCTATCAGTGCTTGGAGTGTGGAAAGAGCTTCACCTGGAAAGAAAATCTCACTTCCCATCAAAGAATTCATACAGGGGAGAAACCCTATCTGTGCTTGGAATGTGGAAAGAGCTTCACTAGGAAAGAAAATCTCACTTCCCATCAAAGAATTCATACAGGGGAGAAACCCTATCAGTGCTTGGAATGTGGAAAGGGCTTCAGTCGAAAGGACAGTTTCACTTACCATCAAAGAATTCATACAGGGGAGAAACCATTTCAGTGCTTGGAATGTGGAAAGAGCTTCACCTGGAAAGAAGGTCTCACTGCCCATCAAAGAATTCATACAGGGCAGAAACCCTATCAGTGCTTGGAATGTGGAAAGAGTTTCAGTCACAGCTACCATCTCGCTTCCCATCGAATAATTCATACAGGGGAGAAACCATTTCAGTGCCAAGAGTGTGGAAAAAGCTTCAGGCATAAGAGCAGCCTCACTTCCCATCAAAAAACTCACAGTGGAGGAAAACTAGTAGTGTTTGTGTAGAGATTTAATTTTAGGAGGCATTATTTTTTAGATTTACATACTGCCCTTCATCACAAAATCTCAGGGTGGTTCACAAAATAAAATACAAGGTAAAAGCATAAATAAATAGGTAAAAGAAAAACAACACAGCAACACCACCTCTTCCATAAACATTTAAAATGCTGTACAGTGGGAGACTTTTGGTTTTTTGCAGATGGCGGTCGGAGTGTGAGTTTCTGCAGACTGCGTGTCTGATCGCTCTGACACACTTGAGCCCCATGGAGCAACAGGGAGAAGCACTAAGGCAGAGTGCGCAAAAAACCCTGAGAGGGTTCTCCAGGTGTGGAGGGTCCAGCAGCCCGCAAAAGCTTCTTCAGCTGCTCTTGATTCCTCTGCTGAAAGGCACGGGGAGTGGTGTGGGGAGCAGTGACAGAGCCAGTGGTCCTGGCAGCAGCGCAACTCCGTGGGAGACAAGCCTCCACTCTAGGCTGAAGCAGAGATTTCCCAAAACTACTTACAGCCGATGGGAAGGTAAAGAAGATTTTATAAAAGATTGTATTCGACTAAATTCGGCACCAGACAGAGAAATAAAAAGGAGGTTCGTCCCCATCTCCTAGGTAATAGCCACTGCATTGGGAAAGTTTGTAAGTGGGAAAGTTACCAGCTTATTTGATATAAATGGACAGCAGCTAGCTGATGGGAAAGTTGGATTAAAAGCAACTCAAACCCATTCTCATTTCTTACTGGATTTATAATTGTGAACATGACCTTGCATCCAAGAAACCCGATGTCTGCAGGAGAACACCCATTAAGTGGAGTGAGTACCTGGAAATACTTGTGAGCTTGGCAAGGCACACTTTGATCGGAGGGATTTTTGAAAGTCTGGTTTTATTTTAAATAAATAAATAAATGTCCAGTAGCACCTTAGAGACCAACTAAGTTTGTTCTGGGTATATTATTTTGTGTGCATGCATACACACACTTCTTCAGTTGGAGAATTATTAAAAATTTCTGGGAAAGGATTTATAATGAACAGAAAAAAATGTTTAAAATGACCTTTGTTTAAAAACCAGAAGCTTTCTTCATAGGTTCAGTAGATGCTGAACTACCCAAAGAACAGAAGATATTCATGTATGCTACAACAGCGGCCCGGATCCTGTTAGTTCAAAGATGGAAGGGAGAAACTTTGAAGAATGGCGAATCAAACTTATGGACTATGCAGAGATGGGGAAACTAACAACAAAGCTCAGAGACTATGATAATGAGAAATTCAAAAAAGAGTGGGAAACATTTATTGTATATGTGCAAAGAACACTAAACAAGTTGAAACATTAGCAGCTTTGGACTAAACGGTTGCAATTACCAGAAATTTGGATAATTTAGGATATAATAATGGATTAATAGTAGATATGGATATGCAGAAGAATTTGGTGTATATAAGGAACCAGAAGTGGGAATGGGGGGAAGCTTGAAGATTTTAAGAATCTCAGTAGAGATAATGATGAAAGGATAAAGATATACATATGAAGGTGGGGGAGCCCGTATTTTCAATGTTAATTGTGGAATCTTGTTTTGTGGAAAGTAAAATAATAAAAAATAATGCTGTACAGTGGGGGTGTAGCTTGCTGCTGAGTCGAATTGTGGCTTGATTTCAAGTCTCCAGCACCCTCGGAAATGAAGCTCCCCTGAACGACTGCAAAATCAGTCCTCATCACCTTTCTCAGTACACCCCCTGAAAGGTAATGCTGTAATTATTATTATTATTATTGTCAGGGGCTCAGGAGCAGAGGCACAGGGGAGAGAGGGAATGGAGAGCGAAGGGGAAGAATCTGAGGGAAGCATAGGGGAGTATGACAGTGACCCGAGAGATTCCATGAGCTGCTCCAGCGAATCAGAAGATTCCCAGAGGGGGGCGCCGATGGCCAGGGCAAGGGGAGTCCCAGGGGGGACGCACCAGAAACAAGAGGCCAGCAGGGACTCCCAAAGCAGCAGCTGGAGATCAGGACCAGCTTCCCCACCAGAGCGTAGTGGGGGGGAAGAGTCCCATGGATCAGGGCCAGCGTCTCCCCCAGCAGGGAGAGAAGATGAGTTAGAGCTGGCCACGCCTCCATCGCAGAGTGAGGGAACGGAGGGGAAGTCAGGTTCAGCTAGCCTCCCTGAAGGGGGAAGCAGTGACAGGAGCAGTGTAACGGTCAGGAGGAAGGTTGCTGGCTGGGCGTGCGCGCCAAATTCAAATATGCAGGCGTGCGGCACAGCAGGAAACCAGGATTGGGAACCAGGTCCTAAAGCCCGCCGGAGGGAGGGGGAAGACTCAGGGGAATCAGCGTCAGAAGAGTGTAGAAGGGACGAGACCCCAGCAGACAGGCGGACCCAGAGGAGAAAAGAGCAAAGGAAGAGGTGGAGCAAGGCTAGAGTCTTAAACTGGTGTCTGGGGGGAAGAGATTCAGACGGAGCTTCAGCGGTCTAGAGTTTGAGACGTAGGGCTGCGCGCCACGGCTTTGAAATCGAAACTGAACTTCAATAAAGACCTTTGTAAATAGTAACGAACTGGCGTTGGTCCTTTGTGAGCTGGGACCTCGGGCAGCTCTGACATTATTATTATTATTGTCAGGGGTTCAGGAGCAGAGGCACAGGGGAAAGAGGAAGCGGAGAGTGAAGGAGAACAATCCGAGGGCAGCGTAGGTGAAGATGACAGTGGGGGAAGAGAGTCCATGAGTCTGTCCAGTGATTCGGAAGATTCCCAGAAGGGAGCACCGATAGCCAGAGCAAGGGGGGTCCCAGGAGGGACGCACCAGAAGCAAGGGACCAGCGGTGACTCCCAAAGCAGCAGCTGGAGATCGGGACCAGTTTCCCCACCAGAGCGTAGCCGGGGGGAAGAGTCCCATGTGTCAGGACTGGCTTCCCCTCCAGGGGAAAGAGGATGAGTCAGGGCTGACCACGCCCCTATCGCTGAGTGAGGGAACAGAGGGGAAAATCAGATCCAGCGAGCTGGGACCTTGGGCAGCTCTGACTATTATTATTATTATTATTATTATTATTATTATTTGTCAGAGGCTCAGGAGGAGAGGCACAGGGAAGAGAGGAGATGGAGAGCGAAGGGGAAGAATCCGAGGGGAGCGTAGGTGAATATGACAGTGGCCCGAGGGATTCCATGAGTCTCTCCAGCGAATCGGAAGATTCGCAGAAGGGGGCGCCAGTGGCCAGGGGTAGAGGGTTCCCAAGGGGAACGCCCCAGGAGCAAGGGGGGAGCAGGGACTCCCAGAGCAGCAGTTGGAAATCAGGACCAGCTTCCCCACCAGAGCATAGTGAGGGGGAAAAGTCCCAAGTATCAGGGCCAGTGGATTCCCCACCAGGGAGAGAAGATGAGGCAGGGCTGACCACGCCTCCATCAGAGAGTCGGGCAACGGAGGGGAGGTCAGATCCGGCCAGTATTCCAGAAGAGGGAAGCAGTGACAGGAGTAGTGTAACGGTTGGGAGGAAGGTCACTGGATTGGCGCGAGAAGCAAGTTCAAATGTACAGGAGCGCGGGACCTCAGAGGAGGAGGACTGGGAGCCGGGTCCCAAAGCTCGCCGGAGGCAGGGGGAGGAGCTAAGCGACTCAGCGTCAGAGGAGTCTAGAAAGGGGAATGCACCAACGGGCAGAAGGACCCAGAGAAGGAGAGAGCAGCGGAAAAGGTGGAGCAGGGCTAGGATATTAAACTGGTGTCAGAGGGGAGGAGACTCAGACGGGACTTCACCGGTCTAGGGTTTAGGACGTAGAGCTGCGCGCTGCAGCGTTGAAATGGAAACTGAACTTCAATAAAGACCTTTGTACATAAACACAGCCTGGCGTTGGTCCTCTGTGAGCTGGGACCAAGAGGCAGCTCTGACAGTAAGTCCCGTCTCCAATAAACCTCGCAACGTGAGTGGACGCAGTGGGGGGCGAAGCTTGGTGCTTTGCGAGCTCACGAAGATCAGACAGGATGACTACCGAGGAAAGAATGGCAGCCTTGCACGAAGAAGTCAGAAGGCTCAACATGGAAATAGAAGCATCCAGAAAAAAAGAGGACGAAGCAGCCGCTGTCTGCCGAGATCTGCAAGTCAGGTTGGAAGTGTTAACCAAACAGGGGCTACCGGGTGCCCGACCAGAGGGGATTGGTCTAGGCAAGAGGGGAGGCAGCCTCGTGTGTCATTTCGATGGGAGCTTGCAGCAGTACTCTTAACTTCAGAGCAGACGTAGTGTTCACGCTCAAGTTGCTGCAGAAGGACTTTAGAGATGAGGAGGAGAAAGTGGGCTTCATACTAACTCATCTCCATGGAGAAGCTAAAGCGTGGGTGCGCAATCTGTTGCGAGATAATGACCCAGCCCTCCGAAATGCGGATGCCTTTATTAAGGTGATGGACGATTGTTTTTTATCAGCTGTAGATGTAGATGTGGCCAGAAGGGAGGTGCTGTGCTGGTGGGTCTGCCCCCCCTTGCAATTTCATCCTTCACAGCCCCATTTAGCCCCTCCCAGAACATGTCTCGGACGGCTGCTGAATCCTTGTCCCAGCCCAATGCATTTACTAACGCAAAAAAGCGTGAGTGATATTGCCTCACAGTGGCTTTCCCTTGCTGCAACCCATGCATTTGCTTTCTGGCCAGATCCACATCAACTGTTGATTGAAAACAAACGTCCATCGCTTTGATAAAGGCTGTTGAATCTTTGAGGGCGGGGTCATTTTCGCGCCACAAATTGCGCAGCCACGATTTAGCTTCCCCATGCAGATGAGTTATAATGAACCCCACTTTCTCCTCCTCATCTCTAAAGTCTTTCCGAAGTAAATTGAGCGCGAAAATTATGTCTGCCCTGAAGTTAGGATACTGCTGCAAATTCCCGTCGAAGTGGGATACGACGCTGCCTCCCCTCTTCCCGAGGCCAACTCCCTCCGGCTTGGGTCCTGGCAGCCCCTCCTTCCTCAAAATTTCCCACCTGATTTGCAGATCCTGGCAACGCGCTGCAGTTTCTTCCTCTCTCTTTTTGGACGCTTCTATTTCCATGGACAGCCTCGTGACTGCTTCTTGCAGGGCTGCCACCTGTTGCTCTGTAGTCATCCTTGCCGATCTTCGTGAGCTCGCAAAACGCCAAGTTTTGCCCCTCGCGGCGCCAACTCACGCTGCGAAGGCTTTATGGAGACGGAGCTTACTGTCAGAGCTGCCCAAGGTCCCAGCTCACAGAGGACCAACGCCAGTTCTTGTTATATACAAAAGTCTTTATTAAGGTTCAGTTTCGATTCCAAAGCCGCGGCGCGCAGCTCTACGTCTCTACCCTAGACCACTGAAGCTCCGTCTGAATCTCCTCCCCCCAGACACCAGTTCAAGACCCTAGCCTTGCTCCACCTCTTCCTTTGCTCCTTTCTCCTCTGGGTCCTTCTGCCCGCCGGGGTGTTGCCCTTTCTGGACTCTTCTGATGCTGAAGAGTCTCCGGATTCTTCCCCCTCCCTCCGGCGTGCTTTAGGACCTGGCTCCGAATCCTCGCTTCCAGCTGTCCCGCGCGCCTGTGTATTTGAACTTGGCGCGCGCGCCCATCCGGCAACTTTCCTCCTGACCGTTACGCTGCTTCTGTCACTGCTTCCCCCTTCGGGGGGGCTCGCTGGATCTGACTTCCCCTCTATTTCCTCACTCAGCGACAGGGGCGTGGTCAGCCCTGCCTCATCTTCTCTTTCCCCTGGAGTGGAAACCGGTCCTGACATCTGGGACTCTTCCCCCCCCCCCCCGTTACGCTCTGGTGGGGAAACTGGTCCCGATCTCCAGCTGCTGCTTTGGGAGTCACCGCTGGCTCCTTGCTCCTGGTGCCTCCCTCCCAGGAACCCCCTTGCCCTGGCTATGGGTGCCCCCTTCTGTGAATCTTCCGACTCGTTGGACAGACTCATGGAATCTCTTGCCCCACTGTCTTCCTCACCTACACTGGCCTCGGATTGTTCCCCTTTGCTCTCCGCTTCCTCCTTCTCCTGTGCCTCCACTCCTGAACCCCTGACAGATAGGTTTAGGATAAAATCCTTTATTCCTATATAAGTTGCACTTAAAGCCAATTTTAAAAAGTACTGTGTACAGTGATGTACATTTTTTTTTCATTCTTGCTACCTGATAGTATCTAAGCAGGAAATTCAGTAAGGTGTTGAACTGTTGATGGAAGCATACCCAGAAGATGCTGACCCAAAATTTATTGATGAACTTTTGCACTTTCGCCTGAGAAACAAAGCCATAGGCTTACAGCAGAGCCTTCTCTGTCTCATACAGACCTTTATCAAATTCTATACAAGGGGAAAAAATCAGATGGCCTTTCCTAATGTGGAAACAATCTTGCAGCTATTTCTTAGCTTTATGGTCACTAACTGCTCAGGGGAGAGGAGTTTTTCGAGACCCCAAAGAAGTAAAAATGAATTAAGGACCATGATATCTCAAGAGAGGTTGTCTGCACTGAGCATTCTGTACATTTTGATGACATTTTCTGATATCCTTTAGAGGAGAAGACTACAGAATTTTAAAAACCCATCATCATCCTTGGCTTCGTTCAATTTTGTTTATAACACTTTTACATTTTCTACTAGTCATGAGGGTGGGTGATTGGGAGCTACTCACAAGTGGAGTAGCCGAGGGCCGCTCTTCATCTAAATCTGGCCCTGGGTAGCCACCTTCAAATATCTTAAGGGCTGTCACATGGAGGAGGGAGCATACTTGTTTTCTTTTTTTTAATAGAATATTTATTAAAGTTTTCAAGAAATTATATAACATAGAAACAAAAAGAAAAAAAGAAAAAGAAAACAAAGATAACAATAAAATAAACATTCATACAAAACACATAACAAGTATAATTTCGATCCCTTATAGTCATATAACTTACTTTCCCGACCTCCTCATACCTCCCCTCTCTGTATTCCAATCTCTAATCAAGCCAATTCAGCAAATCCTTCCCCTAATTTCTGTTTAACTTTTAATCTTTCTTTTCTTAATTACATAATCATTACAGCTAGAAACCCCTTAATTTCTGAATCAACATCTGTCAGAGCTGCCTCTAGGTCCATTTCCAAGCCTGTCAGAGCTGCCTCTAGGTCCATTTCCAAGCCGCAGCGTGCAGCTCTATGTCTTAGAACCTAGACCGGCGAAGCTCCGTCTGAGTCCCCGCCCCCTATACACCAGTTTAAGACTCTAGCCTTACTCCACCTCTTCCGTTGTTCTTTCCTCCTCTGGGTCCTTCTGCCCCCCGGGGTTTCCTCCTTTCTGGACTCTTCTGACGCTGACCCCCCTGACTCTTGTCCCTCCTTCCGGCGGGCTTTAGGACCTGGCTCCCTACCCGGGCTACCTGCTGTGCCACTTGCCTGTACATTTGAACTTGGCGCGCGCGCGCCCAGCTTCCAACCTTCCTCTCGACCGTTTCCTCGCTCTCCGATGGAGGCGTGGTCAATCCTGACTCATCTCCTCTCGCTGGTGGTGAGCAGCCTGATCCTGATACCTGGGACTCCTCCCCCCCACTGCGCTCTGGTGGGGAAGCTGGTCCTGATTTCCAACTGCTGCTCTGGGAGTCCCCGCTGGCCCCTTGCTTCTGGGGTATCCCCCTTGGCACCCCCCTTGCCCTGGCCATCGGCGCCCCCTTCTGTGAATCTTCCGATTCGCTGGAAAGACTCAGGGAATTCCTCGGACCACTGTCATCGCCTGCGCTCCCCTCGGATTCCTCCCCCTCGCTCTCCATTTTCTCCCTCTCCTGTGCCTCTGCTCCTGAGCCCCTGACATCCATCCCCCCCTCGAAGCCCCCCTTCCCCCCTCCCCTTCTTCAGGTGTGGGTTCTGGGTGCTCCAGTGTTATGGGGGTGAGTGCAGGATACAGTTCGTCCCCCGTGGCGTGCATCCAGCCGGATAAGTCCGGATAGTCCTCCATGGTCTCGTTGACGGCGATCTCCTCTGCTTCCATCTCCTGGGCGGTGTGTTCGAACCCTGGATCTTCCCCCAACTCGCCCATGACCCCCTCTTCCCCTGTCGCCTGGGGTGACGCTGCGTGTAATGGCCCTCTCGGCAGTTCTCTGCTCCACCCCACCTCAGGTTGATCTTCCCACCAATAAGATCCGCCTGTGCCAAACCCTGAGAGGGATCCCTCTGGGGAGCTAGACTCCGGCGCCGTCTCCTCAGCTGAAGAGAAACCCTGAAACGTGCTGGCTGAGAGAGTGGGCATGAAAAGATATTCGTCGAAATAATCTGCGGGCATGGGTCTGTGCGGGAAAAGTGTATGGAATTCGTCTTTGAGCAATTGCTCCTCCACTGCATAGTCCGGCACCCACCTGTTGGCGCTGGCCGGGGTGTCTTCCCTGGCGAGAAGATATTCAATCACTTCCTCCCCCCATCTCGAGTCTAAAATCTCTGTGGCCTCGTTGAGAGGCTCCCCCCTCGGTGACCCCCCCTCCGTGGGCGCTTCCCCGAGCGGGTCAGGTGCCGTCCCTGGCGCCTGAAACCTGTGAGGTGCCTTGTAGGGCTTGAGCACTGATCTATGAAAGACCGGATGCATTCTGGATCCCTCTGGGAGTGTCAATCGGAAGGCCACTGGATTGATCCGTGCCTCGACTTGGTAGGGCCCTAGCTGCTTATGTCCGAGCTTCTTCTTCGCTAACGATCTGGCCGGTACTGCCGGGGCTGCTAACCAGACCCAGTCTCCCACCTGTATGTCTTCCACAAACCTTCTGTGTCTGTCAGCCTGCAGCTTGTATGCGTGTTTCGCTAGTTCTAACTGCCTTCGGAGCTGTTCGTGGACCTCCTGCAACTCCGTCGCGAAGGCCTCTGCTGCCTGTGGCTCCCCCTCCCCCACTCTCTCTAATCCCGGGAAGGTTCTGGGATGCCTCCCATTGTTGGCGAAGAACGGTGTCACTCCCGTGGACATGTGCTTCGTGTTGTTGTAGGCGAACTCGGCCAGCGGCAGGTAGTCCACCCATGTCGCAGGCTGCTGATTCGCGTATGTCAGGGGCTCTGACAGCGTAGCATCTCAGGTACTGCTGCATGATGGCGTTGACCCTCTCCGCTTGTCCGTTGGTCTGCCGGTGTCTCGCCGACGCTAGGTTGATCTTGACATTCAGGATGCCCATCAGCTTCTGCCAGAAGTTCGAGATGAACTGGCGCCCCCGGTCGGACAGGATAGCCCGTGGTAGACCGTGAACCTTGAACACGTGGTCTATGAACAGCTTGGTGGTCTGTTCCGCTGTGGCCATCTTCGCGCACGGAATGAGGTGGGCCATTTTGGTGAACATGTCCACCACCACGAGAACTGCTGTTTTGCCCCGCGAGCTGGGCAGATCCGTGACAAGGGTTAGGGTTTGGGTTAGGGGTTAGGGTTAGGGTCAGGGGCTCAGGAGCAGAAGCACAGGAAAGGGAGGAAATGGAGAGCGAGGGGGAGGAATCCGAAGGAAACGTAAGCAATGACAGTGGTCTGAGGTCTCTGAGTCTTTCCAGCGAATCGGAAGACTCACAGAAAGGGGCTCCCATGGTCAGAGCAAGGGGGGTGCCTAGGGGGACACCCCAGGAAGAAGGGGCCAGAGGGGACTCAGAGAGCAGCAGTTGGAAATCAGGACCAGCTTCCCCACCAGAGCGCAGTAGGGGGGAGGAGTCCCAGGTATCGGGATCAGACTGCTCACCGCCAGCGGGAGGAGATGAGTCAGGGTTGGCCACGCCTCCATCGGAGAGCGGGGAAACGGTCGAGAGGAAGGTTAGAAGCTGGGCGCGCGCGCCAAGTTCAAATGTACAGGCGAGCGGCACAGTGGGTAGCCCGGATAGGGAGCCAGGTCCTAAAGCCCGCCGAAAGGAGGGACAGGAGTCAGGGGGGTCAGCGTCAGAAGAGTCCAGGAAGGAGGAGACCCCGGGGGGCAGAAGGACCCAGAGGAGAAAGGAGCGCCGGAAGAGGTGGAGTAAGGCTAGAGTCTTAAATTGGTGTACAGGGGGCGGAGACTCAGACGGAGCTTCGCCGATCTAGGTTCTAAGACGTAGAGCTGCACGCTGCGACTTGGAAATGGAAACTGAACTTCAATAAAGACTTTTGTACATTACTACCGGCTAGCGTTGGTCCTCTGTGAGCTGGGACCTAGAGGCAGCTCTGACAATAAGCTCCGTCTCTTTTTCACCAAAAACCTCGCAACGTGAGTGGAGGCAGCGAGGGGCGAAGATTGGTGCTTCGCAAGCTCACAAAAGCAAGACAAGATGACTACCTGTCCGTGATTGCTGCCGTCTCCTTTGCAAAACCTCTGATGAATTTGCGGTAGAAATTGGCAAACCCGATGAATCTCTGGACTTCCTTCCTATTGCGTGGGCTCTTCCAGTCCAACACCGCGCGGACCTTGACGCTGTCCATGGCCAGTCCCTCGTCGGACAGCTTGTAGCCGAGGAAATCCACCTCCGTCACATCAAACTGGCATTTCTCCAACTTGGCGTAGAGCCTGTGTTCCCGTAGCCTGTGTTCCCTAACCCTAACCCTAACCCTAACCGGTAAGGTGTGTGTTTCCTCGACGACATCCTAATCTTCTCGGAATCGCAGGAAGCCCACGACAGGGACGTAAAGGAGGTCCTGCAGAGGCTACGGGAACACACACTTCTTGTAGAGGAGCCCCGCCAGCACGTGATGCATAAAGGCCTGGAAGACATGGGAGCCATTTTGGAGACCTAACCCTAACCCCTAACCCCTAACCCCTAACCCCTAACCCCTAAACCCTAAACCTAACCCTAACCCTAACCCTAACCCTAACCCTAACCCTAACCCTCACTTCCGCGCGCCTCCACATTTGAACTTGGCGCGCGTACGTTGCTCCTGACCTTCCTCTCGACCGCTACACTGCTGCCGGTACTACTCTCCGCCCCTTCCGGCAGGACGTCTTGCCCCGATCTCCTTCCCCTGTCTGCTTCCTGTTCTGCTCCCTCTGACACACTGGTAACTCCACCCCCTTCACTCCGTTCCGGCGGAGAAGCCGGCCCCGATCTCCAACTCCCACTGGGGGCTCTCCCTTCGCTCCCCTGCTCCTGACTGCTTCCCTCTTTGGCTCCCCTTGGCCTGACCAGGGGGGCTTCCTTTTGGGAATCCTCTGACTCACTGGACAAACTCATGGACGACCTTTGGTCATTGTCATCCTCTTCCTCGTCGCTCTGGGATTCTTCCCCCTCGCTCTCTGTCTCCTCCCTCATCTGCTCTTCTCTCCCTGAACCCCTGACATCCATCCCCCCCTCGAAGCCCCCCCTTCCCCCCTCCCGCCCGTCGGGTGCCGGTTGTGGGAGCTGCGGCTCTTCGGAGGTAGATTCGGGATACAGGTCGTCTACTTCAATGTCCTCTGCTGGCAGTTCTGTGTATGTGTGTTCGAACTCGGGCTCTTCACCCAAAGTGTTCTCAGTCTCCTCTTCCATCGCTACTTCGTCTGGTGCTGCCTGCCAAGGCCCCATCATCCACCTCTTACGCCAGTCCTCCTCTGGTTGCTCCTCCCACCAATCCGAGGGTAGTGTGTCCACCCCCGAACACGATCCTCTGGGCGGGCTCGATTCTGCCGTTCCTTCCTCGGTGGAAGAAAAGCCCCGGAAAGTGCTATCTGAACATGTGGGCGTAAAGAGCCAGTCATCAAAGTACTCGGCTGGCATGGGTCTATGTGGGAAAAGTGCATGGAACTCGTCTTTCAAAAGGGGTTCGTCTAAAGCGTAGCCCGGCACCCAACTATTGGCACTGGCTGGGGTACCCTCTCTGGCGAGAAAGTATTCAACTCCCTCTGCCCTCCATCTTGAGTCGAGGATCTCTGTGACCTCGTTGAGTGGTTCGGCCCTAGGTGACCCCCCCCCTCTTGGGTGACTCTTTGCGTGGGTCTGGTACTGTTTCTGACTCCTGAATCCTGTGCGGGGCCTTGTAGGGAGTGAGCACCGACCTGTGAAAGACCGGGTGCACTCTGGATCCTTCGGTGAGGGCCAGTCGAAACGCTACAGGATTGATCCTAGCCTCAACTTGGTATGGCCCTAGCTGCCTGTGTCCTAGCTTCTTCTTGGCTAATGACTTGGCTGGCATCGCTTGGGCTGCTAACCATACCCAGTCCCCCACCTGGATGTCCTCTCCCGCCCTTCTGTGTTTGTCCGCCTGCACCTTATAGGCTTGTTTGGCCTGACAGGCCTCATAAGGACTGCGTGGTGCTTGCTGCCTGCTGCCCAGGAGGACTCCCCTGAGTGAGTGCCTGAGGGCCCTGCTCCTTCCTGCCACTTACCATCTGGCCCAGGGCGGGGCCTGACAGGCCTCATAAGGACTGCGTGGTGCTTGCTGCCTGCTGCCCAGGAGGACTCCCCTGAGTGAGTGCCTGAGGGCCCTGCTCCTTCCTGCCACTTACCATCTGGCCCAGGGCGGGGCCTGACAGGCCTCATAAGGACTGCGTGCTGCTTGCTGCCTGCTGCCCAGGAGGACTCCCCTGAGTGAGTGCCTGAGGGCCCTGCTCCTTTCTGCCACTTACCATCTGGCCCAGGGCGGGGCCTGACAGGCCTCACTAGGACAGTGTTACTGCAGGAGGGGCACAGAGTGTTTTTAAAATGTTTTTAAAAAATTTCTTTTGGATTTTTGGTATGTGGGGGGGTGGGGGTGGGATGGATGTTTGGTTGGGTTTGGGGAATTATTTTTTTATTTTGATGTTCTTGTAATTTTTACATTTTTTCTGTTTGTATTGTTTTATTAGTTTTGTTTGTTTGTATAGGTTGTTATTTTGTTCTTAGGGGGAGGGGTCAGGGCTGCCGGGGAGTGGGCCCCAGCCCACAAAATGGCTGGGACTTGTTTCACAGGGGGGAATGCACTGGGACAACCGATCTCAGTGATCATGGGTAGGAGGAGGAGTTACGCTAAGACCAGACCATGTCATTACAGAGGAGGCAGGTTTAGTCGTTGTCTGAGGACTATTCCTGCCTCCGGGTCTTGTCCTGACCGGATGGATACTAGAATCAGCAAGGGATACCCACATGACCTGAAAGTGTTGCTGTGCAATGCCAGGTCAATGATTCATAAGACCACTGCCATCCATGACTTGATCATGGATGGAGGATTTGACCTGGCATGTGTGACAGAGACTTGGTTGGATGAAGCAGATGGGCCTGTCCTTGCCGCTGCTTGCCCACCAGGTTTCTCTTACGCACAGCAACCCAGGTCATGTGGGCGGGGAGGGGGGGTTGCAGTGATTTCTAGGAAGTCATTAGTCTGCACCAGGCGTCCTATTGGGAAGACCCAGTTTTCTGAGTGCATGTTCTGGAAGTTGGGCAATAGGGGCAGTACAGGATTCCTACTGGTGTACCGACCTCCCCGCTGCACCAAGGATTCCCTGCCCGAGCTGCTTCAGGTCGTGGCGGATATGCTCCTGGAGACACCTAGCCTGGTTGTCCTGGGGGATTTTAACATCCATGCCGACACGACCTTACAAGGGGCCGCTCGGGACTTCGTGGAAAGCATGGCCTCCATGGGGCTGTCCCTGAATAAGTCTGGCCCAACTCATAGCCACGGACATGCCTTAGACTTGGTGTTTACCTCTACGGATGCTGGTGATCTGACATTAACTAAAAGCGAAACAAAAGAAGTGCCATGGTCAGATCACTTCCTGGTGCAACTGGACTTCTCCGCAACCCTTCCCCTCCGCAGGGAGGTGGGACCGATTCGGATGGTCCGCCCCCGCCACTTAATGGATCCAATCGGCTTCCAGAGAGTGGTAGGGGATGCTCTATCCCAAGTTGACGGCTTTTCAGCTGATTCCCTGGTGGCCCGCTGGAATGCGGAGTTAACCAGGGCTATTGACTGACTGGCTCCGAAGCGCCCTCTCCGACTGCATGGAGCCCGGACAGCCCCGTGGTTTTCCCCGGAGCTGAGGGTGATGAAACAATCGTTGAGACGGCTAGAGCGCCGGTGGCGGAAAACTCATTCTGAATCAGACCAGACACGGGTTAGAGCTCAACGTCGAGCCTACCAAGTGGCAATGGCGACGGCGAAGAGGGCCTTCTTCACCGCCTCCATTGCATCTGCAGAAAACAGCAGCAGGAGACTTTTTCAGGTGGTTCGCAATCTATCAGAACCACCTGTACCACCGGGGCCTGGTAGGGACCCCAAGATCTCCTGCAATGCTTTTGCAAAGTTTTTTGCAGATAAAATCGCTCAGATTCAGAAGGAGGTAGACTCCACCGTGGGAGCAGGGCCAGGGCGGGAGAGTGCTAGAGTTCTGTCTGGTCCTGTTACATGGGATCAATTCCAATCTGTTACCTCCGAGGATGTGGACAGGCTGCTTGGACGAGTGAAACCGACCACCTGTCTCCTTGATCCTTGCCCATCCTGGCTGATAAAAGCGAGCCGGGAAGGGCTGGGCGATGGGCTCTGCGGGGTGGTGAATGCTTCCCTCTGTGAGGGAGCCTTCCCAGACCCGCTGAAAGAGGCGGTCATTAAACCGCTTCTTAAAAAAACATCTTTAGACCCGGCCAATTTGGCCAACTATCGCCCAGTCTCAAATCTGCCATTCTTGGGCAAGGTGATTGAGCGGGTGGTTGCTGAACAACTCCAAGCACGCCTGGAGGAAACGGACCATTTGGATCCCTTCCAATCGGGATTCAGGCCTCACCATGGGACTGAAACTGCCTTGGTCGCGCTGGTTGATGATCTCCGGCGGGCTAGGGACAAAGGTGAGAGCTGTTTCCTAGTTCTGCTGGATCTCTCAGCGGCCTTTGACACCATCGACCATAACATCCTTCTGGACCGTCTAGAGGGGCTGGGAGCTGGGGGCACTGTTATACAGTGGTTCCGCTCCTTCCTCCTGGGCCGTGTCCAGAATTTGGTGGTGGGGGGTGAGTGTTCAGACCCCTGGGCTCTCACTTGTGGGGTGCCTCAGGGTTCTGTCCTCTCCCCCATGCTTTTTAATATCTATATGAAGCCGCTGGGAGAGATCATCAGGGGGTTTGGACTGGGTGTTCATCAGTATGCAGATGACACCCAGCTCTACCTCTCCTTTAAATCAGAACCAGTGAAGGCGGTGAAGGTCCTGTGTGAGTGCCTGGAGGCGGTTGGAGGTTGGATGGCGGCTAACAGATTGAGGTTGAATCCTGACAAGACAGAAGTACTGTTTTGGGGGGACAGGAGGCGGGCAGGTGTGGGGGATTCCCTGGTCCTGAATGGGGTAACTGTGCCCCTGAAGGACCAGGTGCGCAGCCTGGGAGTCATTTTGGACTCACAGCTGTCCATGGAGGCGCAGATTAACTCTGTGTCCAGGGCAGCTGTCTACCAGCTCCACCTGGTACGCAGGCTTAGACCCTACCTCCCCGCAGACTGTCTCGCCAGAGTGGTGCATGCTCTAGTTATCTCCCGCTTGGACTACTGCAATGCACTCTACGTGGGGCTACCTTTGAAGGTGACCCAGAAACTGCAATTAATCCAGAATGCGGCAGCTAGACTGGTAACTGGGAGTGGCCGCCGGGACCACATAACACCGGTTCTGAGAGATCTGCATTGGCTCCCAGTAACGTTTCCGAGCACAATTCAAAGTGTTGGTGCTGACCTTTAAAGCCCTAAACGGCCTCGGTCCTGTATACCTGAAGGAGCGTCTCCACCCCCATCGTTCAGCCCGGACACTGAGATCCAGCGCCGAGGGCCTTCTGGTGGTTCCCTCATTGCGAGAAGTGAGGCTACAGGGAACCAGACAGAGGGCCTTCTCGGTAGTGGCGCCCGCCCTGTGGAACGCCCTCCCATCAGATGTCAAAGAGATAAAGAATTACCTGACGTTCAGAAGACATCTTAAGGCAGCCCTGTTTAGGGATGTTTTTAATATGTAATGCTGTATTGTTTTTAATACTGATTGGGAGCCGCCCAGAGTGGCTGGGGAAACTCAGCCAGATGGGCGGGGTATAAATAATAAATTATTATTATTATTATTATTATTATTATTATTGTTTGGCTAGCTCCAAATGTCTCCGCAGCTCCTCGTGCACCTCTTGCAGCTCTGCTGCGAACTGGTCGGCCTCTTGCGGCACCCCCTCTCCCGTTGCTACGAGCCTCGGAAAGGTTCTGGGATGACGGCCATTGTTCGCGAAGAACGGCGTCACCCCCGTCGACGCGTGCTTCGTGTTGTTGTAGGCAAACTCAGCCATCGGCAGGTAGTCCACCCACGCTGCGGGTCGCTGATTGGCGTAACATCTCAGGTACTGCTGCATGATCGCGTTGACCCTCTCTGCTTGGCCGTTGGTCTGTGGATGTCTCGCCGACGCTAGGTTGATCTTGACGTGCAGGATGCCTAGAAGCTTCTGCCAAAAATTGGAAACAAATTGGCGCCCCCTGTCGGACATGATGGACTGCGGCAGGCCATGCACTCTGAACACGTGGTCGACGAAGAGTTTGGCAGTCTGTTCAGCCGTCGCCACCTTGGCACAAGGAATGAAGTGCGCCATCTTGGTGAACAGGTCCACAACCACCAGTACCGCCGTCTTGCCCCTGGAGCTGGGTAGATCAGTAACAAAGTCCAGTGCCACCCTCTCCCACGGTTGCTGCGGCGTCTCCAGCGGTTCCAGCAACCCCGCTGGCTTCTGGTGTACTGGTTTGGACCTCTGACAGGTGTCACACCTGGCGACGTAATCCGCCACCTCTCCCCGCATCTGGGGCCACCAAAAGTCCCTGGCCACTAGTTCTATTGTCTTCTCCTTGCCGAAGTGGCCCGCACTGGGGGCGTCGTGCAACTGCTGCAGAACCCTTGCGCGGAGCTCGTCGCTTGGTACGTGGAGGGCACCTTTGCGAGTCAACAGCCCGTCTCGTAACTGGAACTCATCGTCTCTCTGTGAACCCCTGCTCAGCTCCTCTATCTTGGATTGTGCAAACTGATCCACTTGCAACGCGCGTCGCACCGCGTCCAGGTCGACTGCGATGGCAGCGCACGCCCACGCCTGCGGTGCGAAAATGTGCTTGGCTGCTATTGGTGCCGCCTCCTCAAGATATTGCGGTTTCCTGGAGAGCGCATCGGCTATAACGTTGGAATCCCCCGGGATGTATTCTATTCTGAAGTCGAAATCCGCGAAGAATTCTGCCCAGCGCATGTGTCTTTGGCTTTGCAGCTTCGCTGTTCGCCAATACTCTAAGTTCTTGTGATCCGTGCGGACCTGCACTGTGTGCTTGGCTCCTATGAGGAAGTGTCGCCACGCTTTGAAAGCTGCATGAATGGCCAACAGCTCCCTGTCCCATATGGTGTAGTTTTGCTCCGTCTTGCTGAGCTTCCGGGAGTAAAAGGCACCAGGTCTCCAATTCCCTTGTGGATCTTCTTGCAGGAGGACGGCTCCAACCGCTCTGTCGGACGCGTCGGTCTCTACTCGCATGGGCTTGCCGGGATTCACATGCAGCAGCTGCTCCTCGGAGGCAAAGAGGCTTTTAAGCTTCCGAAAAGAGCGCTCTGCCTGTTCCGTCCAAGCGAACTTCTTCTTCTTGGAACTGAGGGTGTCCGTGATTGCTGCCGTCTCCTTTGCAAAACCTCTGATGAATTTGCGGTAGAAATTGGCGAACCCGATGAATCTCTGGACTTCCTTCCGATTGCGTGGGCTCTTCCAGTCCAACACCGCTCGGACCTTGACGCTGTCCATGGCCAGCCCCTCGTCGGACAGCTTGTACCCGAGGAAATCCACCTCCGTCACATCAAACTGGCACTTCTCCAACTTGACGTAGAGACTGTGCTCCCGCAGTCGCTGCAGGACCTCCTTTACATCCTTCTCGTGAGCTTCCGGCGATTCCGAGAAAATCAGAATGTCGTCGAGAAAACATACACACTTCTTGTATAGGAGTCCCGCCAGCACGTGATGCATAAATGCTTGGAAAATGTGGCTGCCATTTTGGAGACCAAACGGCATAACTCTGTATTCATACGTGCCGAGAGGCGTGAACATGGCAGTCTTCCACTCATCGCCCTCCCGGATACGGATGAGGTTGTACGCTCCACGCAGATCCAACTTGGTGAAGATCTTCCCCTTCCTCACGGTCGCTAGGAGGTCGTCAATCTTGGGCATGGGAAAGGCCTTGGGCTTAGTCATTCTGTTTATGAACCGGTAGTCCACAATGAGTCTTTTTTGGGGCGTGTCCTTCTTCTTCACAAAGAAAACAGGACTGCCCCCCACTGCTTTAGATTCCCGGATGAATCCACGCTTCAAATTATGCTCTATGAACTCTCTGAGCTCTTGCATCTCGTCCTCCGACATGGAATACAGCTTTGCAGTCGGCAGCTGCGCCCCCGGCACCAGGTCGATCGCACAGTCGTAAGGCCTGTGGGGCGGCAACTTGTCAGCTTCCTTCTCGCAGAA
>NC_138540.1:91060959-91065959 GCF_964234715.1 Podarcis melisellensis
GGGGCCCCCTTTTGGGAGTCCTCTGACTCACTGGTCAGACTCATGGACGACCTTTGGGCATCGTCATCCTCCTCCTCATCTCTCTGGGATTCTTCCCCCTCCCTCTCTGTCTCCTCCCCCATCTGCTCTTCTCTCCCTGAAACCCTGACATCCATCCCCCCCTCGAAGCCCCCCCTTCCCCCCTCCCGCTCGGCGGGTGCCGGTTGTGGAAACTGCGGCTCCTCGGGGGTAGGCTCCGGATACAGGTCGTCTACGTCAATGTTCTCTGCTGGCAGTTCTGTGTATGTGTGTTCGAACTCGGGTTCTTCACCCAAAGCCATCTCAGTCTCTTCTTCCATTGCTACTTCCTCTGGTGCTGCCCGCCAAGGCCCCATCATCCACCTCTTTCGCCATTCCTCCTCTGGTTGCTCCTCCCACCAATCCGAAGGTAGTGTGTCCACTCCCGAACACGATCCCCTGGGCGGGCGCGATTCTGCTGTTCCTTCCTCGGAGGAAGAGAAACCCCTGAACGTGCTATCTGACAATGTGGGTGTGAAAAGCCAGTCATCAAAGTACTCAGCTGGCATGGGTCTATGTGGGAAAAGTGCATGGAACTCTTCTTTCAAAAGGGGTTCGTCTAACGCGTAGCCCGGCACCCAACTATTGGCAGTGGCTGGGGTGCCCTCTCTGGCGAGAAAGTATTCAACCCCCTCTGCCCCCCATCTCGAGTCCAGTATCTCTGTGACCTCGTTGAGGGGTTCGGCCCTAGGCGACCCCCCCCCTTGGGTGACTCTTTGCGTGGGTCTGGTACTGTTTCTGACTCTTGAAACCTATGCGGGGCCTTGTAGGGAGTGAGCACCGACCTATGAAAGACCGGGTGTACTCTGGAGCCTTCTGGAAGGGCCAGGCGAAATGCTACAGGATTGATCCTAGCCTCAACTTGGTATGGTCCTAGCTGCCTGTGTCCTAGCTTCTTCTTGGCTAACGATTTGGCTGGCATCGCTTGGGCCGCTAACCATACCCAGTCCGCCACCTGGATGTCTTCTCCCGCCCTTCTGTGTTTGTCCGCCTGCACCTTATAGGCTTGTTTGGCCAGCTCCAAATGTCTCCTCAGCTCCTCGTGCACCTCTTGCAACTCTGCTGCAAACTGGTCGGCCTCTTGCGGCACTCCCTCTCCTGGTGCTATAAGCCTCGGAAAGGTTCTGGGATGACGGCCATTGTTCGCGAAGAACGGCGTCACCCCCGTCGATGCGTGCTTCGTGTTGTTGTAGGCAAACTCAGCCATCGGCAGGTAGTCCACCCACGCTGCGGGTCGCTGATTGGCGTAACACCTCAGGTACTGCTGCATGATCGCGTTGACCCTCTCTGCTTGGCCGTTGGTCTGTGGATGTCTCGCCGACGCTAGGTCGATCTTGACGTGCAGGATACCCAGAAGCTTCTGCCAGAAGTTGGAAACAAATTGGCGCCCCCTGTCGGACAGGACGGACTGCGGTAGTCCATGCACTCTGAACACGTGGTCGATGAAGAGTTTGGCGGTCTTTTCTGCCGTCGCCACCTTGGCACAAGGAATGAAGTGCGCCATCTTGGTGAACAAGTCCACAACCACCAGTACCGCCGTCTTGCCCCTGGAGCTGGGCAGGTCAGTAACAAAATCCAGGGCTACCCTCTCCCACGGCTGCTGCGGCGTCTCCAGCGGTTCCAGCAATCCCGCTGGCTTCTGGTGTACTGGTTTGGACCTCTGACAGGTGTCACATCTGGCGACGTAATCCGCCACCTCTCCCCGCATCTGGGGCCACCAAAAGTCCCTGGCCACTAATTCTATTGTCTTCTCCTTGCCGAAGTGGCCCGCACTGGGGGCGTCGTGCAATTGCTGCAGAACCTTTGCGCGAAGCTCGTCGTTTGGCACGTAGAGGGCACCCTTGCGAGTCAAGAGCCCGTCTCGTAACTGGAACTCATCATCTCTCTGCGACCCGCTGCGCAGCTCCTCCATCTTGGATTGTGCAAATTGATCCGCTTGCAACGCGCGTCGCACCGCGTCCAGATCGACTGCGATGGCTGCGCACGCCCACGCCTGCGGTGCGAAAATGTGCTTCGCTGCTATTGGTGCCGTCTCCTCAAGGTATTGCGGTTTCCTGGAGAGTGCGTCGGCTATAACATTGGAGTCCCCCGGGATGTATTCTATTTTGAAGTCGAAATCCGCAAAGAATTCTGCCCAGCGCATGTGTCTTTGGGTCTGCAGCTTCGCCGTTCGCCAATACTCTAAGTTCTTGTGATCCGTGCGCACCTGCACTGTGTGCTTGGCTCCTATGAGGAAGTGTCGCCACGCTTTGAAAGCTGCATGAATGGCCAACAGCTCCCTGTCCCATATGGTGTAGTTCTGCTCCGTCTTGCTGAGCTTCCGGGAGTAGAAGGCGCCCGGCTTCCAATTGCCTTGCGGATCCTCCTGCAGAAGGACGGCTCCAACCGCTCTGTCTGACGCGTCGGTTTCTACTCGCATGGGCCTGCTGGGATTCACGTGCAGTAGCTGTTCCTCGGAGGCGAAGAGGCTTTTAAGCTTCCGAAAAGAGCGCTCTGCCTGTTCCGTCCAAGCGAACTTCTTCTTCTTGGAACTGAGGGTGTCCGTGATTGCTGCCGTCTCCTTTGCAAAACCTTTGATGAATTTGCGATAAAAATTGGCAAATCCGATGAATCTCTGGACTTCCTTCCGATTGCGTGGGCTCTTCCAGTCCAACACCGCTTGGACCTTGACTCTGTCCATGGCCAGCCCCTCGTCGGACAGCTTGTAGCCAAGGAAATCCACCTCCGTCACATCAAACTGGCATTTCTCCAACTTGGCGTACAGCCTGTGCTCCCGCAACCTCTGTAGGACCTCCTTTACATCCTTCTCGTGAGCTTCCGGCGATTCCGAGAAAATCAGAATGTCGTCGAGAAAACATACACACTTCTTGTATAGGAGTCCCGCCAGCACGTGATGCATAAATGCTTGGAAAACGTGGCTGCCATTTTGGAGACCAAACGGCATAACTCTGTATTCATACGTGCCCAGAGGCGTGAACATGGCAGTCTTCCACTCATCGCCCTTCCGAATGCGGATGAGGTTGTACGCTCCACGCAAATCCAACTTGGTGAAGATCTTCCCCTTCCTCACGGTCGCTAGGAGGTCGTCAATCTTGGGCATGGGAAAGGCCTTGGGCTTAGTCATTCTGTTTATGAACCGGTAGTCCACAACGAGTCTTTTTTGGGGCGTGTCTTTCTTCTTCACAAAGAAAACAGGACTGCCTCCCACTGCTTTGGATTCCCGGATGAACCCGCGCTTCAGATTATGCTCTATGAACTCTCTGAGCTCTTGCATCTCGTCCTCAGACATGGAATACAGCTTTGCAGTTGGCAGTTGCGCCCCCGGCACCAGGTCGATCGCACAGTCGTAAGGCCTGTGAGGCGGCAACTTGTCAGCTTCTTTCTCGCAGAAAACCTCCAAGAATCCTTCGTACTTGTGAGGCACTGCCTGCACCATGCCCAGTTGCAGCTGCTGCTCAGCCCCCTCCTCCTGATTGGTTTGGATGCAATGCTGAGCACAATACGATGAGCAGAAGGTGATTTGCCGCTGGTACCACGCTACAGCGGGACTATGCCTCTCCAGCCAACTCATGCCCAACACAATGGGCGTGTCTGACAGGTGGGTGACATTGAAGCTAATGACTTCTCGATGGTTTCCAATCTGCATCACCATGGGAGGCGTCTGCTGCACAACTTGCCCTCCCAGCAATTTCCTGCCGTCCACCGTGACCACGTTCAGAGGCGTCGTTGCAGGCAGGAGCGCTATGCTATGCTGCTTGACAAATTGTATTCCGACAAAATCCGCATTGCTCCCTGAATCAATCGTGATGGGAACTTCCAGGGTGGTTCCATTCGGCAGCTGAAGGGTTGCAGTGAGTTGCACTGCTGGTTTGGGTGGTAAAGGGTCTGTGCGTTGCAAGGGTGCTGGGGACTGTTCTACAGATCCGCCTGGCTGAGCCCCAGTAGCTCCGCTTCCAGCCAGGCACTGTCGTTTCCCTGAGGCTGCTCTCTTTGCACCACTTCCGCTGCCACCGTTGCTAGAGCTGCAGTGTGTTTTTGGAGCCTCTGGGGGCACTCTTTCGCCATATGGTGTGCACTGTCACAGATGTAACATTTCCTGGTTCCTCTAGGAGGCTTTGCCTTCACTGCACCGGAAACAGGGGCTCTGGATGGTGTCTGAGCCCTAGCACCACCAATTTCCATCGGCTCTTCTCCCTGCCTCCCCAAGGGCGAGGGGTGCGTCTGGCTGAAGTCCCTGGGGACAAAAGGGGGGGTTCTCGCTGGTGCACGCGCCTGGGGTCCCTCCCCCTCGTGCCACGGGCGTCCCTCATGTCGTATTCCGATTGCCAAAGCCCTCTGCACTACGTCTTCTAGGGTCTGGGGTCTATCTCCTCTGGCGATCTCATCCTTGACGGGGGGGCTAAGACCTTCCCAGAACAGATCTCTTACTGGTTTACTATCCTTCTCCCAGCCCAACGCAGTTAGTAACGCAAAGAATCTGGAGTGATATTGACGTACAGTGGCTTTGCCTTGCCGCAGTCCGTGCATCTGCCTACGAGCAATATCCACATCCACAGATGACTGGAAACAAGCATCCATCGCTTTAATAAATTCATCAGAATTGCGGCGGGCAGGGCCATCTTCGCGCCACAAATTGCGCAACCAAGCTCTGGCCTCCCCATGCAAAAACGAAATTATGAACCCCACTTTTTCCTCCTCATCCTTAAAATCATGACGAAGCAAATGCAGTGCATACACGACGTCTGCTCTGAAGTTAGGGTAGTTTTGCAGGTTGCCATCAAAGTGCGTAACTAGGGCGCCCCCCCGCCGTCCAAGTGCAACTCCCTCCGATCTGGAACCCGGGACCCCTGCCCCTCTTGCATGCTCCCACCTTGTTCGCAGGTCCTGGCAAGCCTTCTCCAGTTCATCATTCTTCTTCTGAGATGCAATGACTGCAGCTGTGA